>NC_064614.1:1143345023-1143970023 GCF_023898315.1 Schistocerca nitens | reverse complement strand
AGACAAATTTTGAGATCTCAAGAGTAAGTAAAGACATAAATTGACAAAAAAATGCAAGGACTTCTGTACTTCTCAACACATGAGCAAAAATCTACTAACATCATCTTTTTCAATGAACTGTTTTTAGACGGAGAAAGCAAGCCAAATGTTATATACGTTTCATTAAGACCACTGATGTTATTTTACTTCAATAAAACAAAACACATTTGGTGGCAAAAATATTTATTTCTTGGAGTTGCAAGACAGATTTACACTATCTTGACTGATTTCAGAAGTAATCTCAGAAAAAAAGTAGGCCTTTTGAAAGAACTGTAGAAGGCAGGGAAAAGTTGTGTAAACCAACACAATAGGTGACTGCTAATACAATGTTGGTTCTACTATGTTTGTTATTGTTGGTTATTGCCCACTGTGTTACGTCTGTTATTTTACAGGTATTGTGAGGTTTTTCTTTCACAAAATCCATGAGTACATAACATACAAACTGCCAGTGACTGCCACAATTAACCATACTTTCTAATATATAAACAACTGTCAAGGTGCTAAAATGCACTAGAACAAATAAAATGTCTATAAAATGCCCCACTGCACAATATTCTTGCAGTGAGTCAGTCACAGTTCCCGAAATCCATTGCCTGTGGCTTCTGACCTGCCAAGGAGCACCACAGTCCTGAGTCCATGAATAAACCACGAAAATCTGCCGCATACACCACATGCACAGACAGACCTGGCCTGCAAGCAGATCGGTGATACTAGATCTGATGGACAGGGCCTGTACATTAGTGGAAAGTGTTGGGCTTGAGACTGGCAGGGCAATCCGTTAGAGATACTCACAGAAATGGCTTGTGGTTTTGGCCCGTCATGCAAGCCCACTGGTGTGGTCAGCTATTTACATGTCACAGACACCACGTTGACAAAACGAGACTGCGGTGGTCAATCCATGCAACAGATAACTTGCGTAAATACTCTGAAAATCAATACGAATGAAGATAGGTAGCAACTCACTGTAAAGATAATCACTGATCTGCAGACATGCACATAAAAAGGCAATCACACTCTCACAACTAAATTTTTAGCCATAGCCTCTGTCAGAAAATGAGTGTGTACACACAGTCACCCAGTCATTCAGACACAACTCATGCACACCCAGTCATTCAGACACAACTCATGCACACATGACTGCTGTCTCCAACCACTGCATCAATAGTCTCTGAGAATCAGATCCAAACAAACCACTCCTCATGCCTCCCTGCCTCTCATCGGTAGCTGCTAGGTTAGCAGCAGAAAGTGGTGGCAGCACTGACTGCAAACTGGGAGGGAGGGGGGGGGGGGGGTAGTAAAGGAAGAAGCAGTAAGAATGAGCTCTGCTGTGCCCAGCCAGCAGGATGCATGACATCTTAGTAAACAAACCATTTCATCTACTGAGACAAAAACAAGATTTTTCCCAGTATTTTTTTCAAATTTTCCTGATTTCCCTGACATGTTTGAAATTCTCTGATTTCCAGAACTTGTGGCAACTCTGATAATGGTCAGCCTGATTACAGTCCATCATGGACTTTTCCCAACCTCCTTGAAAGATCTCATCCACTTATGCACTTTGGTGACACTCATTGCATTAGGGCCATATCCCTCACTTAGATGTCAATGCTGCTGCAATGTTTCTTGGTGTCAAAATTTGATCACTGACCGTATTTCACAATCGGTGGCCTAATCAGTTGTTTTAAATATTCTGAACTGTGCACAGCACACTACGACAGTACCAATGCAAATGGCATTGCGTGACAGCACCGCATGCCACGAGTCTGTGCTCACATGCGTTTCAATGTTCGCAGGATGTTCGATTAGTTACGGTGATTCGATCCTTACTTTCCGAAGAACCCTAGTCCCTGTTCACCATTGTAGTTCTATAGGTTCACACAGCTGCTACTCTTTCTCCAACAGTTTCTTTACTCAACCGTAAGTGGCATCTATCTTTCCTATATTCATGTAGACTTCTACAGGTTTGCATTTCCTCCTTGAACCATATTCCCCTCTGGGGAATTTTCTCTATTCATCAGTTCAATTTATCATTTATTATGCATGAATTTCTGCTTGGTCTTGTCTTCTTGCTTAGTTTTGCATCCACTGTTTCCAATATTTGATCTCTCAAAGCTACTCATTCATTGATCTTATTCCTTTTCCCTATTTTAAGTTAGTTGGTATCTAATACCCAACTCAAACTCTCCACAACCAGTTATTCTTTAATATTATTCAGGTACCAGCTCCTTAATTTCCTACCTTTTTCAGGTCTAGTTTACTTTTCACAACTAAAATTCTGAGGCATCAAGGGATCACCAATTTAGTATTGGAGGGCAGCGCGGAGGGTAAAAATCGTAGAGGGAAACCAAGAGATGAATACACTAAACAGATTCAGAAGGATGAAGGTTGCGGTAGGTACTGGGTGATGAAGAAGCTTGCACAGGATAGAGTAGCATGGAGGGCTGCATAAAACCAGTCTCTGGACATAAGACCAAAACAAAAACAACAACTAAAATTATTGTTGGAATTCACATCAGCATCTAGAAACATTTTACAGTTTAAAACCTACATTCTAAATCTCTATTTTACCATTATGTAATTACTGGAAACCTTACGGTGTCACCAGACGTCTTCCATGTATACCTCATTATTTGACTAGTGTTAACTTTTAATCAATCAAATGTGTCTGCCTAATTGTATCCTTTCTAAGTAACCATCCATTCTAACAAAAACCAACATCCACTTCAATATTTTCCACTCTGTCTACAGGCCTGTCCCAAGGATTCATCCTATCACTGCTCCTGTATCTCCTATACAGACTTGACATCTCAAATCCATTCCCTCCTCTGTGTCCCATACACTATGATTATGACACGGGCTTCCTCATCAATCAATCCATTTCATTCAACTCAACTGTTCCTGCGACTTCATCTGAGTAACTTCACCCCACTTGGTCTAGCCTTTGATACCTACACCTGCACTAAAAAATCCCACACAATAAAACACTAAAATCACCAAGCTTTACGGTCTTGTGCATTTGGACTTGTCTGATTTTTTGGGTGCACTACACTGTAACAGGGCAGATGTTTCAGCAGAATACATGACACAAGGAGTTGTGGTACATTTAATTTGTGAACCGCCCTGGTAGGTGATTCATTTAAACTTGTTACATAAGCAGTGTAACTGTTTTCCACTACGTCCCTTGACTTCAGCAAAATATCTTTTGAGGAACAGTATTTAGTGAATAGGAATACTGCACTAAAAGTGCAACATACGTTCTACACAGAAGTACTTTTAAAAATGATGTCCAAAATTGTTTCTATATTGTTGCAGCCACTGTTAATACTCCACTCATTTGAAATAATTTCTCTTGCCGTAGGGACACCATTTTGTAATCAGGAAAGGTTCTTATAGCGAGTAGATTAACTACAGAAACAGACAAACAATACACAGACTATACGCTTACAAAGAACATCACCACCGAACACTTTTGTGGATTTTCCATGTAATTTTCGTGAGGACTACATTAACTTTACCAATGCATCCATACTTTTTTTTAACAACCTTCAATTACATAGCATGGTACTGTCCCTTTGTGAATAACAAATGGTTTGTGCGCACTTATTCCAAGAACTTTCCCTGCCCGAAATAGCAGGGAGGAACATTAAAAGATTCAACTGCTGTGGGACGACAAAGTGGACTCTGCTATACAGATGATGATATGTTCTATGAATTTAGTGTATATGTATTGCTGAACCAGTTCAGAGTAGGATTCCTGGAAAGATAATCAGCAGACTGCTCTAAAAATTTTGGGAAGAAGCAGTTTGTTATTTTATTGAGACATTCTTTTGCTCAGTCAGTAATTCTATCAGAGATCACATTGTAAATATTGTCTCATACTGTCAGAAAAAGGAAGTCAAGTGAGTTTATTTTGCATGTACTGTTTTGATATACAGCACCATGAAACAGAGCAATGCTTCAAAAATCCAGCAGCAAGCAGATTACTTCAGTTTTTTGTGTTCCAATTATTACAAGGAACTTATTTTGTCACTATTAGAATTAGGTGGTAACAGAAAGACCACCCAGCAGTGCTTTGTGCTGCCTGTCAGCATGACGAATGGGTGTTGGGTCGCACTCCCAACATGTGGTATTATTAGTACCCCAAAGCACTGCAGGAAATCGTGGCTAGCTGCTGCGTCAGAGGGTTGCATCTTTCACACATTGCTCAGGCTGGATAGCCCATGATAATGGTAGTGCCGGCGTAGAAACTAATGGTATCATTCACGCACCCATTTCATGAATTCAGGCACCAGTGGCCCACATCTTAAAAATCACCACAAAAGAAACATTGTTTCCTTTCTTATGGTCAAGCAGATTGCACACTTTAGTATTTGTTACATATAGTACATTGCCCAGGCACCATAAAGTGTCCACAAAGGGACATCGTTTCCTCCATACACATGAGGATATTCTACACTTTCGCCCCATAAGAGTTTGAAGCTGGCAGTGCATATTAGTTACCCATTTCGTTGCTTCAGTATTTGTTAAAAAACTCAGAAAGTACAGGCACCAGCAACGTGGCTTCTTTTACAACACTTCACATAGAGCTATTGTCTGTTATAGTCACCTACACCTGAGGCAGGCCACACATGCAGGTTTAAATAATGAAGGCCCGCAGAAGACCAGCTGTCTTGTTTTCTCAACAATCTTGTTAAATTGCAACATACATGGGAGTGTTTATCATTCCAATGTGCACAACATCTGTGTGTTAGTTTAACAACAAAATAAAAACATGTCATTGAAATAATTCATAACTTAAGCTTTTTTGAAAGGATAGAAGTAGTAAATGTAGAGTAACTAATACCTTGTAATCAGTGTTTAAATGCAGTAATTAAATAACTTTTGTTTAACTACATTTACTAATGTAGTTACTCTAAGTTGTACAAATTTGTAACTTACAGCATGACACTAAGACAAAATGGCATGGAGGGGGAGCTACAGATGCAACAACCATTTGCAGACAAACTCCAAGGATGTAGTGGGGGATATGGCATAATTTAGCTGGGACTTGGTGTTGAGAAGTGAAGGGGACATTGGTTGCGCACTCCAGAGAATCAAGATGTCTTGTTTAACATGAGCTGTCACACTTTGACTGGGAGATTTGTGTCCCAGAATCAAAAGGGTCAAGACACTGGGTTTAGGAACAAAAGAGAAAGGAGATCAGTTATCACTGACACTAGCAGTACAGTCACTAACTGGTTTTAAGTGGCAGCCAACTGTGCTGCAGCAGTTTCCAGACTTTGGTTTTTTGGAGTGTACATCACGATTTAGAAGATTTCCGTGTTGTAAAACTGTAGGAATGTTCATTATTCAGTGGGATCATCTTGTCTTTCAATTTTTCCACCAGTGATAATATATGTGAGGAGTAAAGTTGTGTTGGGAAGTGCATTCACACAAACAGTTTCTTACAAGTTGTGAGTGAGACCTTTAGTTTGCTTTGTGAATTGACTGCTGCTACAGTTGCTGAAATAATTAGTGTCAATAATAAACTGATGTTAGTAAATTAACAACATTAATTTAAATGTATTTGTTCTGTTGTCGAGCTTACTGTTAAAAGACAACTCCAGCTACACAATTTTAATATTAAAACAGCTAACAAGTCTGCAAGGATATTATAAACTTGTGAGCATCCTTAAATCAAACTGTTTTGCACCAGTGTGTGACTGGTCCGTAGATAAAATATAATGAGTCAAAATTCAGGTAAACTTCTATTGTACCTTTAAGTGTCCCCCCCCCCCCCCCCCCCCCCTCCCGGAAAAGTTTTAATCCACAACAGGGAGTAGTAGCCCATAAATCACAACCGTATTGTAAGAATAATTCTGTAAATAACCTATAACAACATTTAAGTTCACACTGGCAACAATCTCGATAAGAGAACACTCAGAAAGCATCATGTGTCATGTCCGACACACACAACAAACCAAAACCTGTCTGTGATTATTCATTAATCTGATAACTTGAAGTACAGGGCGTTTCAAAAAGAAAGAGCAGATTTCAAACATTTATTTCTCAAAAACTACAAATGATAGAAACACAATTCCAACGGTCCTTCACTCAATATGAGTACCAAATGTTACACAACAAATATCAAAACTGTACCTCAATATGAGCACCATTTGTTACACGACAAATATCAAACCGGTATCTCATTTCTTGCCACACACGACGCAACTGGTCTTTAGTTACCGAATTCACGGCCGCAACAATTCGATGTCGTACCTCTTGAAGAGTAGCGGGCATAGGTGGGACATAAACACAGTCCTTTATGTACCCCCACAAATAAAAATCGCAGGGAGTAAGGTCTGGTGACCTGGGAGGCCACAGACGATGACATTGATCTTGTGCTCCTGCTCTTCCAATCCACCGTCCTGGAATGGTGTTATTTAGGTACCGTCGTACAGGTTCAGAGAAGTGTGGTGGGGCGCCATCTTGCATGAAGATGAAGTGATTTGAATCTTCCTGAAGTTGAGGAAATAGCCAGTTTTCTAACATGTCCAGGTAAATGGTTCCTGTGATAGTTTTCTCCATGAAAAAGAAAGGTCCATAAACTTTGTTTACCGAAATTGCACAAAAGACGTTAACCTTTGGTGAGTCTCTTTCATGTTGAATAACGTCCCTCGGAGTTTCACTCGCCCAAATTCGTACGTTATGCCGATTAACTTTACCAGAAATGTGAAACGTTGATTCATCTGAAAAAATTAATCGTTCGGCAAAATTGTCCTCTTCCATGTCCTGTAGAATTGCAGTTGAAAATTCGAACCTTTTGTTGTGGTCGTCAGGACGCAATGCTTGCAATAACTGCAGTTTGTACGGCTTCATGTGCAGACGGTTACTCAGAACGCGCCATACCGTTGTTTTAGACATGTTTAGTTCGTGACTTGCCCGTGCCGTGGATTTTCTAGGGCTCCTTTCGTAAGCTGCACGGACACGCTCGACATTTTCATCCGATGTGCGTGGACGACCCGTGCTTTTTCGCTTGCAGATGCAACCATCTTCTACGAATCTGTGATGCCACTCATAAATTTGCTTATGACGAGGCGGCTGTTTGTTGAATTGACGGCGGAATGCACGTTGCACACCAACAATGGACTCTAACTTTGCAAATTGCAGCACACAAAATGATCGTTCCTGTGGTGTCGTCGCCATTTTCCTACAAACAAACGCCAGCGCCACTGCGGATTTGCATGGAACTTCTGCGCGGACCATTGAAAAACTTTGAACCTTTCTCTGACAAGAAACGTTTGAATTGTGTTTCTATCATTTGTAGTTTTTGAGAAATAAATGTTTGAAATCTGCTCTTTCTTTTTGAAACGCCCTGTATGTAGTGTATTCAATAACAACCTGGGGTGGGAGAGGAGGAGCACATGATGAGAGAGAAACCAGCAGGTAGGGGAAGAGGGATGCAACTTGATCACAATTTTCAAGACTTTTCCACTTTCACCTGCTCATTTCATACTTTTAATTTACATCAACACTAATGAGCATGTTGTCATGCCTCTTAAACAAGTATGTTTTTTTCTTAATTGTATCATCTTCAAATCTTGTGGAGTACGTGCATACACAATGATTATTACAACACTTGTTGGAGTTAAGGCACAACAGCCAGCATCTAAGCTGGGTAAGTTAAATCACAGATTCAGTTTATATCTAGGAACTGTTTTTATTAACTGCGGTGTGTTTTAACAACATTTCACAAAAATGGCAGATCTGCTGGCATTATTTTGAAAACTGCTACTGAACAACATAGAGTACATTCATTGACATTTTATAAACCAATGAAGAGAACTTGCTACAGACAGAAAAATGGCACATTTTGTAAAGAGACTCAATAAATAAAGCAGTTTAGAACTGCATAATAAAATGGAATGCTACAGTTTTCTTAAAAAAAAAAAATAATAATAACAGAAGAAAATAATGTAACAATATACAATAAGCTATTGCAACAAAAGTGACAAAAAGTGAAAAATGTACTTTAACATGAATTACGAAGCTACTACTCACACAATGTTATTTAATGCATGTTTCTGTATGTAGGTACAATCCAATTCTCTTAATAAGAATATTTCATTACTGACTCAGTAGTAAATATTTACTTTCTAATGAGATGACAGACCTCTTACCACACTATCATGTTACAATAAATAGGTTTACACTATCAAAATGAAGATTGCTAAAATGCCACTGTGAATAAATTAGTTTAGAATAACTTTAAAGCACCATAAAATTGTATTTGTTGCTAACAAATACATGACTTAGCTTACAATACATAAAAAAGCATAGATTACATAAAAATGATTTTTTTTTAGTTTTCCATCATACATTTATTGTTCTGTATTGGATATGGACAAAAGATACTTGATATTGCTGCTGGATGCTTAAGGAAGTGTCACCTACACAAAATACAGGTAACTTGCAGACGGAAATTACTCTTCGATTATTTCTTTTGTAAACAGCTAGTCATTAATTAATGTCAAGGATTTCTGTTTATGGGAATGACCTTTATAAGTAGTTTGTGGCCAGGACATGCAGCTGCACATGTGTGCCTGAACAGGAAGTCCCTTATAAGACTTCCTGGTTCATGTTGGCAACATACAGTGAATGAGTTCTGTGTCGTGCAGCTCTATTGGGAGTTCCTGTACAAAGTAAGTACAAAACATTCACTTGAGGTCAATCGTCAAGTAAAGCTACATGCAAAGCCTGGAGGCTATTTGTGGAACTGAATCTTCGATCTTTGCATGAGAAACAAGTGATGCTATGATCTGAACAAATGTGAAACTGTGTAGACTGAATTACCTGCCTCTAGTACACAAGATCCGCAGTGCTGCACATTTATTCTTTGTCATGGTTTCGAAAAGAACTGTGGCACATTGCTCTACATTTTGTTTTGAACATGAGAAAAAGATGGCTGAAATGTATGAAATGATGCAAAAATTATTAAAAATAGTTCACTCTAAGCAAGTTCTCTGAAATGTTTTCGTATTTTAAAAATCGTTGAGACCTTAGGAGACAATCCATATACTGGTAGACTGGTAAGTATTCAATGTGCCAAAAGAAAGTAATTAAATTTTGCATGCACAGGAGGTTGAGTTTGTATGACTGAAGGCAAGCTTCAACAGTGTCATGCAAGGCTAGTTTGATATGTAAAAGGTGTGTACAAAGTTGTACCATAATCACGAGAGATTAAACTTGGTGTTCAGAATACCATCCGTCAAAAAGACAATTATTTAAGTGGTAGTAAATAGAATAGGGCCACATGACGAAAATGTGCGCATCACAATCAGAGGTGAAGACCATGCTCAGTGCATTTTTCAATTCTTGAGGAATTATTTATTTTGCAAACTCGCACCTCCAAACTTACAGCCAGACTGTGAATGGTGTATTCCATGAGGCAGCTGTCAAACACCTGCTTGCACGAATTCGTGTATCATACTAACAGTCCTATAAATTGTGTATTTTGCATTGCACTGCATTGGGCCTGTCCACGGTAGCATTCTTGTGTGTCAGAGCTTTTGGCTGAGAGAGAGAGAGAGAGAGAGAGAGAGAGAGAAAAAAAATTGTGAGGGGCGTGGGCTTAGTCCCTGATGTACTGAAACTACTGTGTGTGTGTGTGTGTGTGTGTGTGTGTGTATTATAGTCTGTCTTCTCATAAGAACAACACTTTTACAGTGGAATCTATGACCAATAACCTCACTTTTGACTTACTAATTCAAAAGTAACATAAGTACCCAACATTTTGTATCAAACATGAAATAATATTATGATACATTTAGTTACTAAAAATCTCTGCGACCTGAAAATTTGGCAATAATAAACTTAGTAATAATCTGTTTTTGTTCAATGAATTAAAAGCCACACATTAGCAGGTCAAATAAGCAGGATTGTTACATTTCCACATACACAGATGGCAAATGTTGTTAAATGCAGTAGTTAAATGTATAAAAAGCTTCATAACATTAAATGAGTGATCAGTATCAACTAAATAAACTTGGAAGAAAAAAAGTTCAACTATGGCTATCTAAATATAAATGCTAGAATCTTTGCTAAGCAATACAATTTTTTCACAAATCATCATGAGAATTGAGTTTAAATGCACAGTTTATGGTAACATAACAGTCACAACATGGAATTTGTATGTCCATCATCTACCACCTGCCACAGTCACAATTACAAAATATATATCCTCCCTACAGGAAATTTTTGGAGAACAAATATCATTAACGTTTAAACAATGGCAGCTTTTGGAGTTTTTATCCAAGAAAGTGAATTAAATTGTCACAATGACCATTTCTCAGGTTTGGTGCAACTGGCAGTGAATGAATGGACAATTTATGAATATCTACTCCCTACTCCTATTCTATACACTATTTATGAAACTAATACTTCCTCATAAAAGAAACTTACAAAATTTTTTATCTGAGCGCAACAACTGTCCTTACGTAAACAGTGGCAACAATGATTATAATGCAACAATAAAACTGTGAATTATTTGTGATAAATATAACAATTATAATACCACACAACAGAATTTTAAAACTGCTTGGATCACTTTACAGCACATTAAATATATGTACAGATCACATTAGAGTTCACTACACCAACAAGTGACAAATACTTCAACCTCACAAATTTTTTGGTTTCCCTATATTCTTATATTTCAAACTGTTCCATGGCAGAGTACCTCTGACTGAAATCTCCTGTGAACTAGCATAAATGTCTGCTGTCAGTTCTTCCAAGTTACATTCCTTTTCAGACTTTGCTAACTTAACTGCATCATCAATTTCTGTTCTTATTTCACTCTCCAGTTTCTGTTAACAAAGGAAAAAGTATTTTATTATTGTTAACACACATTAAGTTAATAAAATATTTTTTCACTAATTCCAATAACATATTTATCTGAGGGTGGGGGAGAAATAAAGATTGCTTTCATAAATTGCTTTAAGTACATGATGATATCAAATGTCTAAGACACACAAATTGTATCAGAAAGGATATAAACAATGTGCCTTGAGATTCCAAGCTCAAAAGTTAATTTCTTGACAATTCTGGAAATAAATAATTTAAAAAATGATATGGATTATAACGGAGGATGATTACTGCATAGAAATTCCACAAAATCCAAGCAACTGCAACAACAGGCATCAGGTAAAATTCAAAACATGATGCTGACTTTTTCTTTTTCAACATTTTTTTATTGGTCCCTTCAAAATCTCTGTGTGCAGAATGAAGATTTCCATTTGCTTTTGTTTTATCATAATTATAAATTTCCTACCACTTACAATTAACCTGACAATATTAACGAAGCGAGAAAAATGTGTAATCGAGAAATAATGATACGGGTAAGATTTTGGGTTTTGAGTACTGTTTACAATCACTGTGCAATTGACTTTCTTCTGCTCCAGCCTCCCTAGATCCGAATCTGTGGAAGTGGCTTGAAGTTGAAACAATTAGTGCCACTAGTGCTTTGTCTGCTAACAATGCCAACCTAATAAATATACTGGGTGTGGTGTTGTTAGTAGTACAATATTGAATAATTTGTCGAGTTCAGCCAAAACTTCAGTATTATTTCAAATGGAAGGAAAGATCAAATGTTCAAATGTGTGTGAATTCCTAAGGAACCTCAAACTACGTGGCCACTCCGCATCATGAAGGAAAGATAAAAATGATAAGTAAGATAATTGTGTCTCTTCTGGATAACATACTAACTACCTTCAAACAGCTGCAGATGTGGTGCTTCTTAATAGGAAAGTACCAACAATGGAACTGTGGCATATTATTTCATACAAAGAAACATTAACTTTGATTTGCAGAGAGCTATTATCAAATGGGTTAATGTGCACTTTTTTTTTTTTTGCAATATGTAGCAATTTCCAAAATGGTGGTTAGGTTGGGAACTAACATCAAATCCCAAGCAACATAAATACAGTCTTAACTGTCATACAATTTTGGTGCTCCTTTTGGAACACTTAGTTCTGATTTTGGAGGTGTTGGTTAGGATGGGACCTAATAGCTCTGTTCGATTTGAAACTATAATTCTGTGTATATCATGCCCTACAGCATCATATTTCATAATGCTGAAACACACCTAGCAACACGTGTACAAGCAATTTCATATTGATGTTTATAGAATGTAATGATGTTGGTGTGTCCGCCATCTTATCTAAATCAGTCGACATTGACTGTTGTCAACTGCTATCCAGTATTGCTCATATTTATTAACAAAATCATTTTTAAATACAATGTAGCAATTTTTACGCCCATATACACTTCTTGTTCAGAAAACTTATGGGAATGCAGCCAGGTGACATTGTTGACAACCACCAATATTTTGACAGGTGACCAACCTGTCATTTTCATGGCAACACTGCAGGAAGTAAGCACTGTGCAAGTGAATTTAAAACCTTGGTTTGCAGAGCAATTGTGGAAGGATAAAACTCACAATCACAGTAAACAATAGCGACACCACACAACCAAAGATGACCAATGCCAGAAGTGATTGATACTGAGGGAGAATTAACTCTGTTCTGTTTTTTGACAAGGAAGAGAGCAGTGCTCAACACAGAATTTAAGCCAAATTTGCCATCTCCATTTACAAGGTTACTTTGTAATTTAATCTCAACTGCTTCCTTAATAACACTATCGCAATAGCTGGAAGTGCATGCCAGAATCTCTGTGACGTATTCCAGAGGATGACCACTGCTAAGGCAATGTTCTGCAATAAATGATCTGCTTGGATGGCATAAGTGTGTGTGGTGCTTATGCTCAGTAGACCAAACCTTCATGGTCCTTGCCAAAATATTACGCCTTTTGGACGACGTTACCCTTTCTGGAATTGCTTCCCAGATTGAGGTTTTAAATTAACTTGCACAGATACATACTTGCCACAATTTTGCCTTAAAAATGACAGGTTGATCACTTGTCAAAATATCAGTGGTTGTCAGCAATGTCACTCAGTTGCATTCCTGTAAGTTATCTAAGCACTGCATATGCCACAAGAAACTCAGGTCTACGATATACTTCTTGTTCACTGGGGACATCATACACATGTAATGTATGTCCAGGTCTTGTAATCACTCTCAGACTACTGCACAATGTTTGATGTAGACATCAAAACTTCTGAATGCTTTTATGAGCTAGAAAACCCAATAGATAAATATTCAACTGAAGAAATTTAAATAACTATAATTCTGGACTTTTTTGGCAAAAAATTTGCGCTACCAATGTGTTCACCGACTGACTGATTGAGGGGGTTATGGGACTAAACAGTGAGATCATCAGTCTCACAACTCTAAAATTACACACAGAAGAGAGAGTGTCCGCTAAAGGTGGATGGATGCAACCAGAGGAGTCAATGAGGAAGTCAATGAGGAAGTCAAAACGCACACAGCAGAAGGTGTAACAGGGTACCCCAAATCTAAAAACTGGGAAAACAGAGGGATAAAAGAGCGTTCCTTGCGAGGAGTATTGATCATGGGTCCCAGGCAGAGAAAATATAAAGAGAGGTTGCAACCACATTCACCCTGCCCCAGCTCCAGGAGTAAAGCAAAACCTTATATTTGAAAATGAAAACTGCATTCATGGAGGGAACTGAGAACCAGTTCAACCATCCATGAATGTTCTGCTAATATTAAAATTAAGGAATCTGGTGGACTATACTCATTACAAAGGGCCAAAAGAAAGGGGACATTCCACCAATATATGTGATACCATCAGTCTGGCTCGACAATCACACTGTGGGGGTGGTTCATTACAGAAAAGGAAACAATGAGCGAGCCTGGTATGACCAATGCGTAGACGGTGTAAGACAGTGGAGTCCTTTTGAGAGAGGAGGAAGAAAGAGTGCCAAGCTGCAGTAGTCTCCTTGATTATGTGGGGTTTATTATTGAGAGCAGTAGTGCACCAGATGTCATTCCACTATTGGTCAAAGACAGATTTGATGTAGATCCGGCATATCCGCAGCTGGAATCATTAACGGGAATGGGGTTAAGTATCTGCTCTCTAGCCAGTCAGTTAGTTAGTTCACTCCCTGGTATCCCCACATGACTTGGGACCCAGAGAAAGACAAATGAGCAGTTGGTATCGCCAAGGACAGAGGGAAGGTTATGGATAGCAGAGAACAAAGGGTGACAAGAGTAGCATCAGTTGATAGCCTGCAGGCTGCTCATTAGTGAGTACATATTAAAACAGTGTGGAGGGAGGCCTGAGTAACAAAAAGGAGGGTTCTGTGAATGGTTAGCAGCTCTACTGTGAACACACTACACGATCCTGGTGGTGTTCTAAGCCAGTAGGAGACATTACAGCATATCTCACCTTATCTGTTATCTTAGAACCATCAGTGTAAAGATGGTGACACCCTGGAACTCTGCAAGGATGAATATACAAGACACCAGAAAACCATAGGGCCGACAGAGACCTTAGGACCCTGGAACAGGTTGGTCCTAATCCATGGCCGAGGCACCACCCAACCCAAAGGGTGGAGGGTGGAGGGAGGGAGGGAGGGTGTGTGTGTGTGTGTGTGTGTGTGTGTGTGTGTAGATACAAGGATCACACTCCAGATGGAGATCCTGACAGAGGGAAATGAGACTCATTCTAACTGGCAATTCCACCCGTTGCCAGTTATCAGGAGGGAGACATCTCTCATTTGCAAAGAGAACAGGGAACATTGGATGGTCAGAGAATTGGCGAATGGCAATTGTATAAGAAATCAGGAGTTGGCTCTGTTGTATTTGTAGAGTAGGAATCACTGCTTTTGCAAGGAAACTGCCAACATGACTAGTGCAAAACACACTAACAGGCAGAAGCACCCACAGTGGTGAACAGGGTCAAGTATTTTCAGACTGGAAGGAGCCGCTGACCCATAAACCTGACTACCGTAATCTCGTCTGGACAAGACCAGAGCATGGTACAGATGGAAAAGAATAGCACAGTCTGCACCCCAAGATGTGTGGGCCAGAAGGGAGAGAGCATTAAGCTTCTGCATGCATGTAATCTTCAAGGTGGTGGATATGGGGCAGCCACATCAGCTTTTCATCAAAAATAATTCCCAAGAAACTGGACTTTGCTACAACATCTAGAAGCTGTTTGCTTAACCCATTACGGGCCATTGTACCTTTTTTGAGACGCGTAAATTTTACTTATTTCTACGTAAGCAATGGAGCTTTTAGCCTTCATTGTTGTACCTATAGGTTCAACTAACTGCTATAATGCCTGTAAATGTAAAATAAATAGTTTTTTTCTAAATACTTCACGCCAGGAAAATTATAAACTTGCCGATTTTTTGTTCTCTCACGTGGCAGCACTGTATGTCTGCTGGTAGTTCCTGGACGATAATGAGCTGTGATTTAGCTGTCTGGGGGTGTTTGTGTTGAACATATGGATGTCCGGGTAAGATTAAGTATACTTCAGATTTTTTCAAGTAGGTGCAATATTGATATATTTTATGCGTCCCAATAATGGGACAATGGCATGTTACACTATCATTTATTGTTGATAAGCCCTATTCTTGTATACACTTATTATACAGAGAAGAATTGCATTTTACGTTCTTTATATCTGCTTTTTTTCCATATTCTATTTGAATTTTACGATTCCAACAGGATAAAAACATGCCCCGTGGACTTACACTTGAAGAAATTCTAGCAGAACTAGAGAACCATCAAGAGAGTGACGATGAAGATGATGACGTAGAATTGGCGATTATTCCACCCGAAGCAGATGTAATAACAGATGAAGAAGACATTGACGAAAATGTACTGAACAATGAGTCTGTTGTACAAGATGTAGCCGATGCTTTAGAGCTCATAACCAGCCGAGATGAAGCTAATGCTACAGCTATACCTCCAGAAGCCAAAGGAAGGAAAGCGTTAGGAGATGGAGCAGAAAGTGGTACATTATCTAAAAAAAATATATAAATGTAAGTGGTATAAATGTCAACCAACGTACAAAAACACTAGTGAACCAGGGAAGAGCAACAAACATTATGTTGCGGAATGTCTAGCAAATAAGACAGTGCCCCAGGTGTTTGAGGATTTTTTTTCTGAGAACTAATGGATACTATTATTGAACAAAGCGAAATCTATGCTTGCCAACATAACAAAATAAATTTTCTGCTAACCAAAGAAGAACTAAAATCATTTATTGGCATACTACTTCTAAGTGGTTATCATAAGCTTTCCCATGAGAATATGTACTGGGAACAAGCTCCTGATGTCGGTGTTCCTTTAGTCTTCAATTCCATGTCAAGAAATATGTTTCGGGAAATAAAGAGATTCATTCACCTCAATGACAACTCCAAAATAGACAAACGACAAGATATACAAACTGAGGTTGTACTTTGAAATGCTGAAAAAGGAATTGGGTAAAATTGGCATATTTCATTCAGAACTCTCAATTGATGAAATGATGATACATTATTATGGCAAACATTCAGCTACAATGTTTCTGAGGGGAAAGCCTATCAAATTTGGATATAAAATTTGGTGTCTTACAAGTTCCAATGGCTTTCTTTATAATTTTTCACCATACTGTGGCAAGACTGACAACAAACAGGAGCCTTTAGGTGCAAGGGTGATAAATGAACTAACCAGCATGATTCCAGAATCAGAGTATCCGAATTATAAGCTTTTCTTTGACAACTTTTTCACCAGTGTTGACACACTGATCACACTCTGAAAGAGTAAAATGAAAGCTACAGGAACAATAAGAGAGATCCAAACTAATGCCCATCCTTTGATTGATTCGAAAAGAATGGCAAAAGAAAAGGAATGAGTATTCTATGATTACATGTTTGACAAAGAGTGAAATGGAGTGACAACAAACCAGTATGTGTAGCGACAAATTACAGTACTAATACTCACGGGCAAAGAAAAAGGAAATATCTGTTACAATGCCACATCTCATTGAAGAATACAATGCCCATATGGGTGGCGTAAATCTACTGGACAAGCAGATATCACTTTATAGGACGAGGATAAGGTCAAAGAAATGGTGGTGACCATTATTCACACAGATGATAGATATCTGTGTAGTAAACACATGGTGTGCATACCAAATTGCTAACTCTAATGAGAAGCTCTCACTTTTGGATGACCAACAGAGAATAGTTTTTTTTTTCCTATCAAAGAAAACAGGACCAGTACCAAAATGCAGAGGCCCACAAGGAAGCAAATTGGTGGGAGGACGAGTGAGCACAGATGTACGACTAGATCCAGGAAATCATTTCATTGTGCCAAGTAAAACACAGAAGAGATGTGCTTACTGCAAGAAAAAAAAAAAATTTTTTTTTTTGATACGTGCAATGTTGGTGTACACGACAAGTGTTTTGTTTCATTTCATACTGAATAGATGTTCAACAATATTTAAACATTCTTTATTTATTGTTTGTGTTGTTTCTTACAATATTATGCATGGAGAATAAGGTTGTGAATTTGGATAGCGCATTTGGCCAATGTCCCAAAAATGGGACGGTCTGTAGTTTTTGTTCTAATATACTGAAAATTTTCAAAACAACTTTTTATTCAATTAATCACTCAATGTAACGCATTTATGAATAAAAGTTTGCAAAAAAATGATTCGATAGTGTTTTGGCCAGTAATAAAGTTCTGGATTGGGGTGAACTGTGGATCAACGACAAAAATGTATAGCCCGTATTTACGAGGGAGAAAACTGGAACATGGGTGAGAGCCCACACAAAGGCCTGTCGGATGGCGCATTGGAGCCTGCACTCAGCAGATGCTACTGAAGGAGAGCTGCACCAGGTGCAAATGAAATGAAATGAGCATATGACATCGTTGGCCGGGAGGCCCCTATTCGGAGAAGTTCGGCTGCCAATTGCAAGTCTTATTTTATTCGATGCCACATTGGGTGACTTGTGCACTGGTGATGAGGACAACACAGCACCCAGTCCCCGAGTGGAGAAAATCTCCAACCCAGCCGGGAATCGAACCCGAGCCCGCTTGCATGGGAGGCAAGCACATTACCACCCAACTACGCAGGCGGACACCAGATGCAAAAATTGTTAACATACAACGCCGTGGTAACCAGAGGCCCAACAGAGGTACCATTGATAGCTATGAGGAAGAGTGTGATACTTAACACAGGGCACTGTGGAATACCATTCACCTGAATCCGGGGGTTGCTGAGAAGTGCCAACTCTTAACACAGAAGAGATTGTGGGATAAAAACTCACGGATAAAAATTGGTAGTGGGCCGCGAAAGCACCAGTCATACAGAGTAGCTAAAATGTGATGGCACCAAGCCGTGTCGTATGCCTTATTTAGGTCAAAAAAAGACTGACAAGGTGCTGGCAGTTAGTAAAAACCTGTTGGATTGCTGTTTCCAATCTGAGTAAGTGGTCAGTTGGAGATCATCCTTCCTGGAAGCCACACTGATGCAGAGACAAAAGATACCAACAATCAATTCCCCAACATAATCAGAAGCTAACCATCCTCTCAAGCAGTTTGCAAAGTACATTTGTCAGGCTGATTGGGTGGTAGCTGTTGAGAGACTCTGGGTTCTTTCTGGGATTAAGGACGAGGATAAATATACTGTCTTGCCAGTGTGACAGGAAAGCATCCGTGAGCCAAATGTGGTTGAAGATCCTGAGTAGATGTTGCCTTTGGGTATCCAAGCGCTGGATCATCTGGTTGTGGATGGAATCAAGGCCTGGGGACTTGTCACATGAAGAGGTAAGATCCTGCAAGAATTCCCATTCAGAGAAAGGTTCATTATAGGGTTCAGTGTGGTGGGGGTTGAAGTGGAGGACGGGGAGGGAGGGGGGTTGTTCAAATCGGTGTTTCTGCTGGAGAAAGGTAGCGGGATAGGAAGACGCCATCGCAAAGTGTGTCACGAGGTGTTATGCAAGGACCAATGGATCAGTAGACAGAGCACCTTGGAGGATATGACCCTGGACAGTTGATTTGTTGCTGGTGCCCCACAAGGCTACGGAGCTGTGATGAAGAGCCATACATCCCCATGGAGGAAACATAGCACTTCCAGCATTCCTTTTTACTCTGCTTAATAAGGTGACAAGTCTTAGCATGGAGACACTTAAAAGCGAGGAGGTTTGTCCATGAAGGATGTCGTTTAAATCACTGCAGCATGTGTTGGCAGTCCTGGACAGCGACTGCTACATCCTCGGTTCACCACGGTTCTGGTTTACTACAAGAGGGACTTGAGTAGGGGGACAGCAGTGCCAGCAGCAAAAAGAATAGTGGCAAAGATGCCCTGCACGACTACATCAATGCAATTCAAGAGAGAGTTGTTGAAGGGCAATAGAAATGAGACAGGGCGACCTTGGAGTACACAGATGGCACTTCTCATGGCCGAGTTGTGGCAGTAGGCTTCCAGACATAGACGTCGAGGAGAGCGGTTCTTGTGGGGAGCCCCGTCATTGGCAGGTGCTGAAAAAGTGGAATACTTCTTTGGCCAGGGAAGGAGAGCAGCTCCTGGAGGGGAGGGTGTTGGAACTGCAGGGGAGAGGGAGGCGAGAGATGACAGGGTTGGGGCAAGGACGAGTTCCGAGGGGGAAAGGATGTAACAAAGGCAAAAGTTGAAGAAAGTGACACCAGATAGCGTGTCTCATATTTTGGCAAGCCACAGCATACAAAGGCAATCCAGGTATTTGTACACTTGGATCTTCTGCTGGACAATCTGGTGAACAAGGAGAGTGGCAGTCATGACACAAAGGGGGTGGAACACAGGGGCTTCCCTTACCACACAGAGTGTCCGCTGTACAACGGAAGTAATATGCCCAAAATGCAAGCACTGACAGCACCTAATGGGTGGTGGGATGTATGGTTTCATGTCATATCTGTAGCACATAACCTTGACCACCTCAGAGTATACCCTCAAAAGCCAGAATGAAGGTGCCAGTATCGGTGCACTTGTCTTTACAAACCTTCTGCACATATTGAAAAAAAAATGTATGCCACATTGCTCCAGATTAGACTTACCAGTTTTCAGGATGAAGTCCCTATGAAAAACATCCCCTGGACCATATTCAGAAATTGGTGAGGGGTAACAGATGCTGGGACACTGCCAAGACGATCACAAGCACAAGCACAAAGAGCTGCAGACTGGCCAGCAGAAGAAATGCTGATCAACAGGGAGCTTGACTGCACCTTACTGAGTGACTCCAATTCACCAAACTTGTCCTCGATATTCTCCACAAAAAACAATGGCTTTGTGGCGGTGAATGTGTTCCCGTCATTTCTAGTACAGACAAGGTAGTGGGGAATGTGTTTCATCCCAAGATGGCAAGGCTTGCCCTCCTCCCATACAAAGCACCATTCAATGATCCGTTACCATTCTAAGAGACGGTTGTTTGAGAATGGCCGGATTTTTGGAGCTTGATACGCTTCATGTGCCAAGTATCCGAACTGATACCTCCCATTCCAATTAGGGGACCTACAGCAAGGCCGCTTGGCATGGCAGCCATTGCCGGGAGTTCCGATGCTCCAGGAAGACAAGCAACCAGTCCTTGGCAAACATGAAGAGGGAATAGCTCAGGTATCAGCAGTGTGATCCCTGTGTTGTCAGGGAGTTCAGTCAGATGGGTATGTAACAGTCCCACCACACAGACTGGCAATACTTGCTGGTGATCTAGGGGGGTGGAGGGCTACAATGCCAAAAAGGATGAAAGAAAACAGGCAGGAGGAACCAAATTTCAAGCAATATAGGGAACCAGGTGGATAGCCAGGTCAATATAAATCAGAACACCAAGAGAGGGAAAGGAGGAGGCAGCGCGGAAGGAGTGAGGATAGGGAGGGAGGGGCAGGGTGAAGGAAATGCAGCCAGGGAAGGAAGAATTGGCTGCAATAGCTCAGGGCACCATGTGCGCCATGCACAAACTCACAAAGTAATTGAGCCTCCCCTCTGGGGGCTACCAATGTGTTCTTGAAATGAATTATCTATGTACATGCTTAAAAAATAATTTCCCATTACTTACACTGTCACCACAATTTACACCATTTGTGAAGGTTTTCCTGTATAACCAGAAATTTACGCCATTGGTAAAGGTTTTACTGTACAACCAAAGCACATACATATCTTTTAAAATGGATTCCAAACAGTCTCTACCACAAAAAAATTTATAATGATGGTAACTGGTTTCAGTCAGTGTTTGAACATCCTCAGACCTTCGTAGCATGATGGTAGGTGGTGGCAGTGAATGAAGCAATGATTTAAGTCCACGAATATCAACTGCAAAAATGGCTCTGAGCACTATGGGACTCAACATCTTAGGTCATAAGTCCCCTAGAACTTAGAACTACTTAAACCTAACTAACCTAAGGACATCACACACACCCATGCCCGAGGCAGGATTCGAACCTGCGACCGTAGCAGCCTCGCGGTTCCGGACTGCAGCGCCAGAACCGCACGGCCACCGCAGCCGGCCGAATATCAACTGCCAAGGGCAGCAATGCAGTAGCTGCTTAAATATGGTATGCTCCACCCCCTGAATGCTAAATTATGTCAGCTATTGCCAATCATGCATACAGGACTTAAAACAGTTGTTACAATAAGGTATGTACAGAATAATTACATGAAAGCTAATAACAATTGAAGAAATGGGTACATATAATGTAACTGCCATGAACAGTATTTTGTCTATATGTGACAAAAATATATATAAATGAGATAACTGATCATAATAAGTTGTGACAACACTGACAGCTATCTGTGGGGATTTATAGCAAAATCATAAATTGTATGCCAGCAAAGATAGTGGTTAAGTGATGTCAACAGTTCCCATGGAGACAGTGTTGTTGTATCAATATGAGCCATCCAGCAGAAGATGATTTCAGAGCTGTGACAGCGACTGGATGTTAAATACATATTGGCATGCGGGCTGACATTGAGAGATGCATGCCAGGTATTGCAGATTGGTCCCACACATTGTAGTGCCACTGGAAATACTGATTGAGTAGCAATGTTACTTACCACGGAAGCAGTGTGGATGTGTCAATGTGCACGTTTCAACAGAAGGTGAATCCAAAGTTATGATAGCGACTAGCTGTGACAAAATACTGGCTTGCAACTAAGACAATTGTCACAATTATGTGTCAGATCACTGCAAATTACATTGACCAAGTAATCAACAAGATAACAAATAAAGTAGGGTTATAATATCCAATGCATGGAAAAATAAGTTATATCAAAATACATAATTTGGTATGCAATGGGTGCAGCATCACTCATTTAAGCAATAACCCCATTGCTCTCCATAACAGTTGAAATTTGTGGTGTTACAATGCCTACACAATTTGCCATCACTGCCTACTATCATCGTATGAGGGTCCGAGAATGGTAATTGACTGAAACCAGTTACCATCAAAATAAATGTTTTTGCAATTGAGATTGTTTGAAATCTATTTTAAAGTATTTTTAGCCAGACCACTGTTTTTCCATGAGAAATGTTCTAAAAAATTACGTGTATCTTCTGTCCCCTGTGCATGTGAAAGAACTAAAATTGATAGAGATTTTCTTCACAGTTAAATCAGTACAGACTGACAACAGCAGTACATGTGGTAATGACTTGACACACAGTAAGCTTAAGCAATATTTAATTTTAGCCAGAGATTAGTTATAGGGTCATTCCATGTCAGTTCAACCAGGGGCTCCAGCTCATAGTCTCAGATTTCACTGAAATTCAGTACACTAATTCTACCAAGTGTGGAACACTTGTGTACAAAGTACTAGTTTCCCATGCCAATTAGTACCAGAATTATGACTTGTGAAAGAAGGTGGCGTGACCTGGAAATTGCAACCCGCATCTGGCAATCTATCTTCAGACCCAACTTCAGGTCTTAATAACTTTGGAACTGTTTCGCACAGTCCAGTGAAATTTTTACAACCCAGTAACATCCATTTATAGAACACACTCCATGAATCAAAACACCAACAACATATTTCTGACGGAAAATGAAAAATTCCAAAATGTGATTAAAAAAATGTAATACATTAAAAGGTACGTGTTGTAAGTGCCCTCTATGCCAAATAAAATTCACTCAAAAAGGGTATAATTTTTTTTTTGTGGTAAGCTTAATGTGGCCTAAATACACACAGAACTCATCATGCCCATATCAGTCACAAAAACTGAGTTACATGCACATGAAAATACAAAAATTTGAAAAATTACCTGAAAAACATGGATTTTCTAAATGTGGTAGCACAAAAGGGACAAGTGATATCCAAGCCAAATTTCACACACTGCATAAGTAGACCATAATGATATATATCTCAAAATTTCAGCATGTTATTGCAAGACATTTGTGTACAATGGAAGTTGACAGATGTATTTGGTGATGTGGCCATTGTTCCACAACACAATTTTGTAAAAACATATCGTAAACTGCTCTGCCTCTTCTTATCCCCTCCCACAACTGTTTAATCACTAAGCAATAACATACAGACAGATTAACACAACCTATCATTAATGTTTACTGCACCTTAACTGCTAAAAACCAGTTGATTGTGCTTCGAACAGAAGTTGTCCCACAGTTTAGCTATTGCACTCTGTACATTGACTGGCAAATTGTACTGTCTTCCTGACACTGTGGTAGGAACTGGCATAAGAATATGTTCAAAAGGAATCCAACACCTGTCTGCCAAACGTGGCCAATGAAATGATCTTGCTGGTCCTGCTGGTGCCATGAAGTTCACAAATACATCACCTTCTGCTTCACAGCACTCTGCAACACATCCTAAGTACCATTTGTCATCAAACAGCAATAACATAGCAACCTGGTTGTATGTTGCTGCTTTTGCTTCTGAAGACACATGTTGTGCTTCTGAAGACACATGTTGTGCATGAACCTATAGTTATAATTGGACAGTCTGCTCATCTGTACATTGTCAGAGTCTGCTGGAGAGAAGTGATGATGGCTCCTTGTGCTTGCAACAGTTTTAACATGTTCTAGTCTGCTTTTTAGAAACTCTTCGACTGATTTCACCTCATCTTTCGAAACATAGAATGATTGTATGCCAGAGATATTTTTCTGTACCCAGGTAAATAATTGAAGAGGTGTTAGAAGGTGACCTGTAGGGTGCTGCAGACTAGCTTGTGATGCCATGCGCTTAATGGTAGCACCAACATACATTTTTGCCATGACTTGTTGCGAAAAAATTCCATTGTGCGTGAATCTGAAAATCATGGTTCAAATGGCTCTGAGCACTATGGGACTTAACTTCTGAGGTCATCAGTCCCCTAGAACTTAGAACTACTTAAACCTAACTAACCTAAGGACATGACACACATCCATGCCCGAGGCAGGATTCGAACCTGCGACTGTAGCGGTCGCGCGGTTCCAGACTGAAGCACCTAGAACCGCTCGGCCACTCCGGCCAGCGAAAATCATGGTAATGCAAACATAAATTTTTGAGATTTTTACAATTTTTGTACTGACTAGCTGCCCCATCACTGAAGTATTTCGCAAAATGTACACTGAAGTATTTCGCAAAATGTATGTGAGGAAGCTTGTTTTTCACATATGCCATGACAGTGCGAATGTGGGCATGAACTGCAATGGCATCATGAATTAAACAGTCACTAAAAACACACAAGTTCATGACAGACACATTACCTGATTCACCTCTATAGTAAATCGCAAATGGCTGGAGAGTTGCTTGACTGTTGTCCCAATGATATCCTTGGATGGTATCTTTAACTATAAATGCGTAATTTTCAGAAAAGTCTAGTATTACTATAATTTCATCTTGTTTCAAATTATCCTTACAAAACTGGAGATAAGCCGATTGTGCTGTTACTGTGAAGCTGTGTGTGGTCAGTTTGTCCATTTTTTTGACAACACATTTCAACAAAATCTTCCACTGTACTTTGCTTTGTTTCAAGACTTGGGTGATTCATGTGTGTCCATTGCTTATAAGAAACAAGTTCATCATCATCATCATCCATAAGGAGTTCACCATACAGTTTGTTATTCATGTGTTCTGCAAGATTTGCCTTACCAGGACACTTTTCACGCCTGTGTATCATGCACTGGCAGGAACTGATGTCACACACTAGCAGCTTCATTGCACCTTTGTAATCCAGACCAGAATCCTTTATAGCAGCAAACATCAGCTTAGCATTTTGATGGGTCCCACATACACAAACATTGTGTGTGCCCCTTGCACTTACAGGCACAACCCATTTTGGCCGAAGATTGAAAAAAGATGGTAAACCTACTTTGGTATTGGGATACTTTTCCTTGATTTCTACATATAGTTCTGATATGTTGCATAGCAACAGTCTTTTTTGCATCTATACACGTACATTTCCCATTTTCACCGTTACACAGTCCTTTTTTTTTCTTCAGGCATTATTCGGCTATAGTCATTATTTTCATAAAACTCCGACACTAGCATCTTTATTTCTGAACTCAATTGCTTACAATGAGCCTGCTGAAGTTGTGGAAGCACTCCTTGGGTTGCTTTTATTTTCCTAACTTGTGTTACCATATATGTAGAAACATTAAATTCCTTTGCAGTGTAGTCAATAGACCAGCTGGAAGGTGCAAGGGTAAGAATAGCTACTTTTTTCTGGTGTGTGGATATGGCACATTTTTCTTTCAACTCGTGCACAATTTTGTCCAAATCAGAGCGTTTCTGGCATGATTTCTGTTCCTTTGGAGCAGATAGTTCTTCCTCTTCCACCATTAGCGTGTCAGCTATTTTGTGTTTTAATTCCATTTGAGCTTCTTGTAGTTTTTGTCTACCATAGCTGGGCCTGTCTCTTTTCCCAACTTTGTGTGTCTTCATGAGAGACAAACCAAGAGCAGTCACTGACGTATTTAATTGCTCATCCGCTGTGGCTGTAGGTGACTGATACTCTTTGTCACTGTCATGTAAATTATCAGAATATTCTACATTTTTTAGCAGTGTAACACACATGGAACATAACTTTTGTCCTGGTTTCATGTTAAGTCCCATGCACTGATTCACTTTCAATACTGATTTTATATCAATTTCTCTGAGGCTACACTTCACTGTCTTCTTATGAATCTGAAATGGATCAAAACAACTTCTTTGTAGGAAAGAATACTTATCCAGAAACACTTTCATATGATGATAGCACACATTAAAGTTTCCTGGAACTGTACTTCTTGTGCCCACAGAATGTATCCCAGATCTCCATAGCAACAAATCGTGGTCCGATTCATCCAGATCATACAGTACAAAGCGAATGCCACATTTTGTTCCATATGTTGTTTCATGACATTCAGACACTTGTGCTCTACCAATACTGCAACTTGTTTGAATAAAAGCACCACTAATACACTCTTCTGCCTCCATACTGACTTACCACAACAATACTGACCAGTCTGAACTAGAATCTTAAAAACATGAGTAACCTGTAATTGTTGCCTGTTTCCTTTGTTGTTCCTGCCTAACAATGACTCATTCTGTCCCTGAAAACTACCACTGTTTAACTTTCTGTTGCCTAATGGTTCCCAACAATTGCTGCAGCTTTATCTGAAACAAGCTGCCTGCATCATCACTATTACTTGCTAAATCGTGTTAAAAGAAACATAAACAAATGCATCTCTGTCAAGTTTTATTGTGCACAAATGCCTTGCAATAACACGTTGAAATTTTGCCACATATTATATTATGGTCTACTTATGCAGTGTTTGAAATTTGGCTTGGACATCACTTGTCCCTTTTGTGCTACCACACTTAGAAAATCCATGTTTTTCAGGTAATTTTTCAAATTTTTGTGCACGTTTAACTCTGTTTGTGTGACCGATATGGGCATGATGAGTTCTGTGTATGTTTAGGCCACATTAAGCTTACCACAAAAAAATTTATACATTATTTGAGTGAATTATATTTGGCATAGAGGGCACTTACAACACGTACCTTTTAATGTATTACATTTTTTTAATCACATTTTGGAATTTTTTATTTTCCCTCAGAAATATGTTGTTGGTGTTTTGATTCATAGAGTGTGTCCTCTAAGTGGATGTTACTGGGTTGTAAAAATTTCACTGGACTGTGCGAAATAGTTCCAAAGTTATTAAGACCTGAAGCTGGGTCTGAAGATAGATTGCCAGATGTGGGTTGCAATTTCCGGGTCACGCCATCTTCTTTCACAAGTCATAATTCTGGAACTAATTGGCAGGGGAACTTAAAATTATGTACATGAGTGTTCCACACTTGGTAGCATTGGTGTGCTAAATTTCAGCCAAATCTGAGACTATCAGCTGGAACATTTTCTCAAATTGGTTGAATTGACATTGATTGACCCTATATAGACTTAATTTTATTTGCCCATATAGTTTAGTAATGTCACAATCTTAGAAAAAGAAAATAGCCTTCGCTTTTATTGTTCAAAAAGTGGTCCCTGACATTTGGTGCATGCTGCCCAGGTTTATTGCTTGGGCTTTCGGAAGTGGTGACTTATGCACGTTCCAACCACACTCCATCTATCAAAGTACAACAGATTGGAGCTAATTCAGAGGGGATGTGTACTTTACACACTTTCAATTGTGTTATCTTTGGTTTTCTGTGTTGTAGTCCCAACTAGAATGTTATATGTGTATTAATTTCTGCAACAACATTTACACTCAATAAGAGACTATAGTTTTCAATGCTAATGCAGAGTCCATCTGGGTCCTTTAAATGAACAAAAAGCCTCGCCTGTTGGGATTTTATCAGCTGGCCTTGGGAAAATACGAGTTTCTGCATTGCAGTAACTTTCTAGTAATGATGGCTAGAATGCTATTGTATTCTATCTACAGGGTGTATACATGGACAATTAAAAGGGGGGAGGGGGGGGGAATTCTGGATTTTCATGGATTTCCCAGTTAAAAACGCAGTTTTTCTCATGTGAAAATACATTTCTTCCGAGGTGAAAAATATAATTTTGCCATGATAAGTGACAGTATACTTTCCCCTGGAGCTGTAAAAATATCAGTCCTTTGATTGGTAAAGGTTTTATACACCAGCATGGAATTTCAAAAAACTCGGCAAAAAAGTTTTGGAAAGATATGCAGCAACATTTACGCTGTGTATTTTCATATTATGATACACCGCATATTTTTGTATTACGAAACTATAGATTTGAAACAGAATGTTGGTTTCAAAGCATTGAAAATGAGATTGAAATGCGCTTTTGTAAGCCAATCATGTCATGTGATCTTGCCAGCCAAGGATACATGACAGTCAGCCAACAACATAACTGTTATGTAGTGTGAACACTCAAATAGGAAAAGTTAAACTTTCCCAAATAATACTGGTCTTTAAGATTAATAAGCTACAAGAAAAGCTAAGCTTTCACATATAATATTGGTCTTCTTTGCGTGTGTGACACTTTAAAATACATCACACAAACATGCCAATAAATTTTTCAATAATGACATTAATGTCTTGTCTTATGAGCTTGAAATTCTTCTAACTGGATAGTCCTCAATGTGTTAAATTTTAAACAAGAGTCAAACACTCTGTGATTTAAGAACTTCATTAAACATTCACACGTGTAACATACATAATTAATATTGCGTAAAAAGAATTTTACTTTGAAACTAATACTTTTCAAAGCACCATTCACAATATTTTCTGCAACCTGTTGGAAATAGCTTCATTTCAGGAGTCACCATAAAGTGCCAGGAAACAGGCATTGCTGCGCATGGGCAGCTACGATGACATAGTAAGTCCACATGTTTGTACATGTATAGTATTACGAGATCTTACCTGACGCCATACAAGAAATAGGATACTTCAAGAGCATCGGAATTTCGCACACTATACTAAAATGCATAATTCAGCTTAAAGTGCACATTCATTTGTACAGATTGACAATGAAGTAGGCCCCAAACTGGTATTAAGCTTTGCAGTGCGAGTTTCGGGATGCAAATTTTCTTTGAGTACCAGTACTGTATTATCTCATATTTGTTTCTTTATTATGGCATAATGCCACACATGCGCTTGACATTCATTGAACAGTTTAAACTAGCCAATAGTGTGGAATGAAACACTTCGTTTCTAATAAATTGACTGCCTCTGGGGAAAAGATTAATAAAAGCCACATTTATTTAGCAAACCAAAGACAACTGACTGCCGAAAACTAAACTAAAAGTATCAGAAAACTGAACTAACAACATATGTTAGCCTTCCGTAATTACACGAATGTATTTTAATTCACTTGACAGCTCCCAATCACCGAAACCCGTTTTATTTTCATTTGACGTGAGAAGTGTAAATGAAGAGGAAACAGCAAAATCATTAAACATAAGCATGGCTTATGTGGAGACTAACCCCCTCCCCACTACCACCCACACTGCTATGAGCATGTGCCAATCTGGCAGCTTCGGGGTGCCACAAAAATTTTTACAGGTAACATCTGGCTTCTTGTTGCTACTGCTGACACAGTGAACCAGCCACAGTTTGGTATCCGAAAGCAGGACAAGGTACTACCCATACACAACACAACTGCGCATGTGCAAGAGCCCGCGGGCAACTGCTCAAACGAACTTAATGTAAACAGTTGTGACGTCATGCTTGTCAGCAGCAGTTTATTGTTATGACGTATTCCATAGTCTTCGTCCTAAAGCCTTTGACAAATTTTGCTGTTCGTCAATTCTTACCAGTCAAAATTAAAACAATTTAACTGAAGATTAAAACAATGAAAAATTCCCAGAATTCTAAAAAATTCCCAGGTTTTTCCCAGTTGTCCCGGAGCTTATAAACCCTGATCTAGCACAAAATCCTTGCAAGAGGGAATCTGATTTCTCTACTACTGCTGCAATATCATTGAAAAGATTGTTATGTAACAACATTTTAACTCTAACTAAAGTCAGAAGAGTCATACTGGGCATTGTCATGACAGTGCAGAATCATGACATTTAGCCTAACAGACACTTTAAAATCACAAATGCAATTCATTTTGTGGACCACTTTAAGTTTTGTTGGCTACTGTTTGTAGATCTTTTTTCAGACGTTGCTCTATGCTAACCATTTTAAAGTCATCAGTTATGTATTTGGCAAGCATTGTGACACTAACAGGCTCACAAGCCTGGAAAGGACCTTTTGTTCGTTCTACATGTGTTTCCACCATTTTGACTTTTCAATATTTTAATAAAAGACTATGAAGCTGACCAGTTACACAAAATCACTTCTTTTAAGCGAACTATAATGTGTTCGATTGTCAATGATATAATTAAATCTGCAAACGAAAGATGTAGGGAAGATTGGGGTTTAACATTCTGTCAACAACAAGATTGGAGCACAATCACACATTTGGAAAGCAGGGGAATGAAATCAGCAGTGTTCTTTGGAAGAAACTATACTGGTATCCACCTTGAGTGAGGAAGATCAAGGAAAATGAAATCAGGATGGTGGATGAGGATTTGAAACATTATTCTCTCGAGTGTGAGTCTAACACTTTACCCTTACACCACAAACGACTCCAGAATAATAAAACTAACATGACTTCTTGCACTATGGAGTATACTGTATTTACATGATTACATGATGAGGTTTTTCCCTAATTCGTTATTAAAAAATACAGGGTCTTTTAACATTTGCAGATTAAACTATTGCTGCTGAGATCAACATTTTTATGTTGTTTAATAGATTAATGTACGGGTAGCCTTGCATCTACAGATGAATCTGTGACAATTGAGATCCTGTAGAAATTTGTTTTGAAGAATTCTGAAGGATTCGAGGGACAACAGTGGCACTACCTTGGCTTAAAACTACAACGTATGTGGGGAAGGGACTGGTGAGTGAGCAGAAATTTCACTGTCCTGCCATGTACCTTGGATTTTTGTGAAAACCTGTTATGTTTAAACTGCACGTTGCCTGAATCCATTTGAAGCTGGAATTTAACCAACTTCAGAATTGGGCAAATACCTAACCTAACAGTAGTACATATTTCTGCAGGTCAGTGGCATACTCAGTTGTTTCTTGCAGCAATGTTGTCAATGCCCACCATGAGGTATGATGGGAAGGAAAGGGTGTGTGTCAGCCACTGCTTCTATGCCATCAATGAGACACCAGTAGGCAGACATGTTTGGAAGCAAGATATCAAATATTCTTATATTCTCATGTCACTATAGACCACGTTTAAGAAATACTTGTACAGACTTTGGGGAGAGGCTCATGACACCAAAACAAGACAAAGAAAGGTTCAGTAAACACCGACACTAAACTGCATACCTTATAAGCTATGAGCTCTTGTTCACTAGACAAGATGTGTTTTACAACACCTAAGATGAATAAGTGCTCATGCCTCTAAAGGTATGCATTTTAGAGTCTATTTTTACTAGACATTTTGTTCTTGTTTAGGTGTAAGGAACCTGTCCCAAAAGTTTGCAAAAGTATTTTAGAAACACCCTGTAATTGCAAAATCTGCTATGTATTTGGAAAAAAAGCAGTTGTTTTCTCAGGTCCCACCACAACCACAACCTCCGAAATCACAACATATTCAGAAGGAACAGCCAAATATCTGAGGCAATGAAGACATAAATTTCATTGCTACTTGTATATTTTATTTTATTTACACGTCAAGTTCCGTAGGACCAAATTGAGGAGCAAATCTCCAAGTTCATGGAATGTGTCAGTACATGAAATTATAACATAAAAGTAATGACAGATAACAACAAATGTTTATGAACCAGTAAAAAGTCAGTCCATAAGTTTAGGTAAACGCAATCAACAACATAATAAGAATTGGCTTAATTTTTCAAGGAACTCCTCAACAGAATAGAAGGAGTGACCCATGAGGAAACACTTCAGTTTCGATTTGAAAGCAGATGGATTACTGCAAAGATTTTTGAATTTAAGTAGTAGCTTATTGAAAATGGATGCAGTGGTATACTGCACACCTTTATGCACAAGAGTTAATGAAGTCTGATCCAAATACAGGTTTGATTTCTGCTGAGTATTAACCGTGTGAAAGCTGCATATTCTGGGGAAAAAGCTAATATTGTTGACAAGAAATTACAGACTTGTTAACAGGTTTGTGAACTTGCACCACTTACTGCCCGAACTGCTGGTTTCTGAGCCAAAAATGTCGTTTTAGAATGGGAAGAGTTACCCCAAAATATAATACCATACGACATAAGCAAATGAAAATAAGCAAAGTAGACTAATTTTCATGTCGAACAATCACTCACTCCTGATACTGTTCAAATAGTAAAAATGGCAGTATTGAGTCTTTGAACAAGATCCTAAACGTGGACTTTCCACGACAGCTTACTATCTATCTGAACACTTAGAAATTTGAACTGTTCAGTTTCACTAATCTGTTCTGTGAAATTGAAATGTCAGGTTTCGTTGAATTGTGTGTTAGAAACAATAAAAACTGAGTCTTACTGTCGTTTAGCAGTAGTTTATTTTCTACAAGCCATGAACTTAGGTCATGTACTGCACTATTTGAAACCGAGCCAGTGTTGCACACAACATCCTTTACTACCAAGCTAGTGTCATCATCAAACAGAAATATTTTAGAGTTACCTGTAATATTAGAGGGCATATCATTTATACAAATAAGGAACAGGAGTGGCCCCAACACTGATCCCTGGGGCACCCCCCACCTGACAGTACACCACTCAGACCCCACATCACAGCTGTTATCAACATTGTGAATACTGACCTTTTTCCTCCTGTTGCTAAAGCAAGAGATGAACCAATTGTGAGTTACTCCCCGTATTCTGTAATGGTCCAACTTCTGGAGCAATATTTTGTTAACAACACAATCAAATGCCTTAGTTAAATCAAAAAATATGCCAAGCATTCAAAACCTTTTGTTTAGTACTTCACAGAGAAAAGAAAATATGGCATTTTCAGTTGTTAAAAGACTTCTAAAGCCGAACTGGACATTTGATAGCAAATCGTGTGATATAAAATGATCAATTATCCTTACATACACAGCCTTTTCAATAACTTTTGCAAACACTGATGGCATAGAGACTGGTCTAAAATTATCTACATTATCCCTTTCTCCCTTATTATAAAGTGGCTTTAATACTGAGCACTTTAATCACTCAGGAAACTGACCATTCTTAAAGGGAAAATTACAAATATGGCTAAAAAAATGTGCAGCACAGTACTTTAATATTCTGCTAGACACTACATCATAACCATGAGAGTCCTTAGTCTTCAGTGACTTAATTTCCCTCTTATCTGTATCACAGAGGAGTATTTCAGACATCAAACTCGGAAAGGCATTTGCAAACCAAGTTATATGATTTCCTGTTGAAACTAAATTTTCATTTAATTCACCAGCAATGCTCAGAAAAGATTGTGAAATACTGTACTGTACATACATCTGATTTACCAGTAACAGAAATATTTTTACTGTGAACTGACTTTATATTGTCGACCTTATGCTGCTGACCAGACACTTCCTTCACAACTGACCGTATGGTTTTAATTTTATCCTGTGAATTAGCTATTCTATTTGCATACCACATACTCTTTGCCTGAGACCTAATAACATTTTTAAGCACCTTACAACACTGTTTGTAATGGGCTACTGTACCTTATTGTGTCTACTTCTAACATTTTGATATAATTCCCACTTTGTTCTACATGATATCCTTATCACCCGGGCTGCCTATTACTGCTAGTACCCCATTTAGAACATTCTAATGGAAAGCAACTCTCAAAGAGCATGAGAAACGTGTTAAGGAAAACGTTGACAAGGTTTAAAAAACTCTCTATTGCTGTTGGATGAACTTTCCTACATAGTTTGTAATGACAACTTTAAACTGACTGATTAGTTCCCTAATTTTGATTCAATAGATGTCAGAAGGCTTTAGCCAATACTCATATTTTTTGGCTGCAGCTAATGTCATCTAACTGATAGTGCTGTGTGAGGTAGTCATTGCTGACTGCTGTGTTACTGTGGTGTATGTCACTCTGCTGATAAGTGTATGCAACCGTTCCAGTTATGACCTCTATTAAATATTTTGTAATTGTGCAGATGAAAAAGATACTCACCAAGTAGCAGCAAGGGAACACACAACTGGCAAAAGGACTGAAGGGGAGGGGGGGGGGGGGGAGGAAGAGGGATGAAGAACAAAGACTGATGAGTTTATGAGTTTTAGGAAATGGAGAGAGTTTGAAAAAGTTGCCACAACCCTGGGTCAGGGGAGACTTACTGGACAGGATGAGAAGGAAAGACTTAACTTTCAATGTTAGGCCTGTGGGGGTACCTCCAAGAGACAGCAGGTTTAAAGAAACAGAATGTGAGACTTTAGTTTTCAGAGAGAAGGGTTTCAAGTATCTGAGACGGTGGTAGTAGTAAAACGTAAGCTTAAGTGGGAAAAAAGATCAGAAAAATGTAAAAAATTAGTTAAAAAATCATGAGAGGTGATGAGTGGGCAAAAATTTCTTGCCAGAAATTTAGCTATATGATATGAAGAAAACTACGACAGGACAAAATACAACAATAAATTGCGAGTAGAATGTTTTTGGATAAGACATGAAAACAAATAAAAATTTAAACACAGAGCACACATAAAGAGGAAGTCTTCAGAGAAAATGGAATCTACCATGTTTGGGACATAAAATAACGCAGCAGACTGAGGCAACAGCCAACCTGTGCACTATGACAAGAAATAAATGCACAAAAATGTGCAAGAATCATGTAAAAGCTGTTGGTTCTCAGGACGAGGAATCATTGTAAAAGCACGGGTGAGAAAAGAAAGTGCTGTCAAATTTGCAAATAAATTGGCAGAAGACAATTGGAAGGAGGCCCTGCATTGTAGTGAACTGTAAATGAGGCGTTACATGCAAATTTGTAAATAACAATCAACCGTCTAAGTGCACGGAAATCAGTATCGGAAAAGATGTAGGGGCAAGATGTTGGTTAATAAAGGTGGTACAAATAAATGAATGAGTGAACTAGAACATAAGGCTGGAAACAGATGACAGCTTGAACAAGACATGACAGTAACGGTTGACAAGAGTATTACACAAGAAGGATTGATGTCCAAGACAGCTAATATATCAACAAACATAATCAATTTTTGAAAATATAGTGTAACTGCATAGATTAAAAAATCTACTCACTAACACACAAACATATAAAGGTTAAAAAATCTGCAAGCATTCAGAGCAAGTGTAAAGACAGTAGGGTTGAAGGGGTAGGAAGAGGAATGAAGAGAAAGGACTGGTGAGATTTAGGAAATGGGGAGAGCTTGGAAAAGTCACCCAGAACCCTGGGTCGGAGACTTATTGGATGGGATGAGAAAGACAGACTTTTCCTCTTGTGCTGTCTGGTACATCTCCCTGACCACAGATTTTCTGGATTCTCCCCATTTCCTAAAGCTCACTGCTCTTTTTCCTTCATTCCTCTTCCATCCCCTTCAATCTTTCTGCCAGAAGAAGGAGCCACTGGGACTGCAAGTTTGCAAAATTTCCTTAACCTTTATATGTGTGTGTCTTCTCTTGATGCTAATGGGTGAGTCTATCCAGTCACATTATACTAAAAAAGATAAGAAAAAAATTGTTGATTTATTAAATATGTCAATATATAAGATGATATCCATATTGATTGGGACCGATGACCGTCGCAGTCTGGTCCCTTTAATCTCCCAAACCAACCAACCAACCATACTGATTAAGACCAACATTTGCATGATATTTGCCTCCATGCATGACTTTTGCTTTTGCAGAAGCATGAACCACAGGTTAAGGAGCTTACACTGTGAGAGTTTGTGCCCCGCACATGGCTCCTCATCTCGTGACTGTCTACACAGAAGATTACTTTCTCCACTTCTGCAACACCCTCTGGCATTGGCTAACTTACGGTTAACATACTGTAGAAATACATTGCCTCTTTTCTCCGCTCTCATTAGTTAGGTAAAACTAACATCAGAGATGACAATGTTGCAGATGAAGCTGAGTAGCACTGTGGTGTAGTGGTTATGATACTAAACTGTTAAATGGAGGGTAGTGAGTTCAAAATTCACGTGGACTGTACAATTTTGATTTCTATATTTGGTTCAAGTGCATTCTAGAAGTATCCACAAATGTCAATCATTGTACTGGAATGTTCTGTAGCTGTATATATACTGTACGTGTTCTGGCCGGAGGCAGTTCACTCTGCACTCTTGTATGTGCAAGTGCTAAATAAACCTTTGTTAAGTGAAGTTGGTGTTCATCATTCATCTTATTACACCCTCTTCTACGTGACATTATTCTGGTGGAGACACTGGGTATTGGAACTTGTGACAGCGCACATTATCGACGACACAGTAGCTCCCATCAGGCCATGACAGAGCCGCCGTTTATGTGGCGAGAAACCCGAGTTCGAGCCATATTCAACAGATCGCATTCTACCGGAGACAGAAGAAGAAGAGGATGTTACCACGACAGCAACTGTGTGCCACCACATGAGACATCCTTCCGGGTTCTCTGGTGATGATGGCCAAAATCCAGACAAGTAGCTGAAGGTATATGAGTGTATAGCCAAATTTAACAAATGGGATGAGACCATGTGTTTGGCTAATGTATTTTTCTACTTGGAGGGCGCTGCCAAACAATGGTGTGAGAACAATGAGGAGAAGTTTACAAGCTGGAAAGTATTCCAGGTGGAACTGCACAAGTATTTCGGTGACACACAACGACAGAAATGCAAAGCTGAAGATAAATTAAAGTGCAGGGCACAGGGTCCAGGAGAAACCACAGCATCCTACATTCAAGATGTCTTGGAGCTATGTAAAATAGTGGATCCTAGAACGAAGCAGGAAAATAAGGTTGCATATCTCATGAAGGGTGTTGCTGAGAACATCTATCAAGCCCTACTCCTGAAGGAGGTTTCAACAGTAGACTACTTCAAAACAAGGTGCCAGTATATCGAGACAACGCATCAAAAAAGAATTACACGCAAGAAGTTTGAACGGCTTCCAAACGTCGTATTGATGTCTGTGATGGAGGAAGCAACTGATTTCACAAGTGTTCTTCGTCAGATAGTGAGAGAGGAAGTTCAGAAGGCACTTGGATTGCACAGCGAGCAAAAAACTGAGACACTTCAAAAGCTCATAAAGGAGGAAGTAGAACAGACATTGAACCCAAACTCTTGTCCTTCATTTCCCTTTAAAATGGTGAAAAAGTTGAGACCCAGTCAGAGTTACGTTCCTACAATGCCGCATTAGGAACCTGTTTGGGTACCAAGGAAGCCTGATGTATGGAGGACCCAGGATAACCAACCAGTATGTTTCCACTGCAGACAACCGGGACATGTGGTGTGCTACTGTCGAGAAAGGCGGCGGATATTTGATGACTCCTATGCCAGAAGACAGCAGACCAATCTTAGCTGACGCCAACTCCAGGACGACAAAAATGAAGAAAAAGCTTATGTCTGTGCAGGACGACATAGGTCACCATCACCACAAGGTAGCTGCTGGAGGGGACGCTGCCGAACATGCCAATCAAGGTCTCCATCACCATTTAGAAGCTCCAGCCGATCACCTAGCCGGAAGAAGGACGCCAAGCTATATCAAATTATGCTTACCTTAAACTGGGCAGGGGATGTGAAAGGACAATTTAAGGTAGTTAATGTATTACTTTGCAAGAAAAACTTTGATGTGTTTGGAAAGAGGTGGCTACCAGTGATTCCTAAACACATGCACTTAGATGTCCTACAGAAATGCCATGACACACCTGAGGCCGGACATTTAGAATTTATTAAGAATAGCAATAGAATCCGCAAGAGATTTTTCTGGCCAAGTTTATTTAGGAGTGTCTGTCAATATGTGTCGCACTGTAGAGAGTGTCAGAGGAGAAAGGCACCTCCTCAGAAACCACCTGGCCAACTCATACCAATTCCACCAGCCAAAACACCTTTCCAGCATGATGGGATTGACCTCCTCGGACCATTTCCAACGTCTGATAGTGGCAATAGACGGATTATTGTTTGCACTGATTATCTGACATACTCTGCCATTACAAAAGCCGTGAAAACAGCTGAAGCATCTAAGGTAGCCAAATTCACCGAGGTAGCCAAATTCACCGAGGTAGCCAAATTCACCGAGGTAGCCAAATTCATCGTGGAAGACATTGTATTAAAACACGGTGCTCCAAGGTCGTTAATTACAGATCGAGGGAAAGTTTTACAGTCGAATCTTGGGACAGAGATAAACCGTCGGTGCAAAGTTACTCATCACGCGATGACTGCCTACCATCTGCAAACTAATGGGCTTACTGAACGCCTTAATAAGACCTCGGCCAACATGCTATCAATGTTCGTCAATGTTGAGCAGAGCAACTGGGATGAGGTGCTACCTTTCGTGATGTTTGCCTACAACACCACCAAACAAGACACCACAGGATTTACGCCATTTTTCCTGGCACATGGGTGTGAGGCGACTACGACGACGGACACTGGGTTTCCGTTACATCCTGATGATGTGGACGATGACTACATCGGCCAGGTGTCAACCAGAGCTGAGGAAGCTCAGCAGTTAGCTCGACTCTGCATGCTGCAGGCTCAAGATAATGATCGCTGAAGGTATGATGCGGGTCACCACTCTGCTGTCTACCAGGCTGGTGACCTCGTCTGGATCTTCACTCCTGTTCTGTAGGTTGGCCTCTCTGAGAAGCTCCTCAGGTGCTACTTTGGACCTTACAAGGTTGTAAAACATTTGTCTCATTTACTTATGAAGTTGAAGATTTCGACCTCGACGCAAGACGATGAAAGATCAGAGAATGAAGCCCTACAAGCATCCTGCCACCCAGGGTAAATTCGAAGCTCCTGCAACAAGTAGAAAGCTGACGAAGAGCGTAGAGGCAAAAGAAGTTCTAAGATCACTGCCAGAGCGAGCATCAGTCATCAGGAGTCTGAGTATGCAGGACCGATGACTTGTTCCCGGACTAGGAGAACGTAACACTGAGACACTGTTCTCTTCAGGAGGAAGCAATGTCGCAGAAGAAGCTGAGTAGCACCAGGGTGTAGTGGTTGCGATACTAAACTGTTGCATGGAGAGTTGTGAGTTCAAAACTCACCTGGACTGTACAATTTTAATTTCTATATTAGGTTTGAGTACATTCTAGAAGTATCCACAAAATGTCAAGAATCATTGTACTGGAATGTTCTGTAGCTGTATATATACTGTATGTGTTCTGGCCGGAGGCAGTTTGCTCTGCGTTCTTGTATGTGCAAGTGCTGAATAAATCTTCTTTAGTGAAGTTAGTGTTCATCACTCATCTAATTACACCTTCTTCTACGTGACAATTGTTGTAACCGCAGGAATAAGCCCAGTCTAATTACAGTTGTTTTCAGGCAGTATGCTAAGAATAGTACGTAGGAAGGAGTTAAGATTGTAGTGCTGGATGCCGCGCGTGGCTGAGGGGTTAGCCGGGGCGGAAGTTCAAACTGTCGGCCAACGGCACTTGATAAGAAAGCAAACAGCCAACAGATACAAACGAAGTTCTGTGCTGGGACTCATGATAAGCAGTCAATTAACAGTATCAACAGAAAGCATTTTTGGCTAGAGAGAGAGGTCTAGAGTAGAGAGAGAGGTCTAGAGTAGAGAGAGAAAGAAAGAGGGCCCTTGGTGGGGACAGCACTATGTCATGAGGAGCCAATGAAGGGCTCAGGACACAGTGTGTGGCCATATAGGGAGAGGTGCCTCTAACCCTCCACCCAGCCTCTGAAGAACAATAACAACAATAATACTTAAACGTTACCAAATAAGGACAAGTTGCCTTCGACGCTACGTCATGCCAAGCAACTTGGGGCTCGAAGGGGGAATGCTAACAAAACTCGGGAACACGCCGCTCTGCGCGTTCTTCTTCTTCTTCACCTCTCGATGTTAAGCTGTAGGTAGCGACAGTAGTCACATGATAGCAGCAGCCGACTTGGGCTGAGGAGCGGGCTGTAGGCAGGCAGCCGGAGATAGTCGCTGAAGAGCATTAGGGCGTAGCCACGGGGGACTCTGACGTAAGGTGCTAGGAAGTATTGCAGAGCTTCTATAGTTCAATTCTTTTATCTTGGCGGCTCGCACATGCCTGCCCAGATGCGGGAGATTGCTGCGTTGCCAGTTGCACACGACGCACGCGCCAAGAGAAGCAGCACCATAGTAAAGCATAGTCCGCAAGCTTACATTTAGGGGGGAGCGTGCAGTTCTTGAAGTAAAGCCACCACGGCCGCATTAACCCTTTCACTGCTGCAAAGACGTGCTCCCTGCATTCCGCGCTGTGCGCGATTTTGTCACTGCACTGCTCGCCTGTGGAGACACATGGTGTTCCGACTGCTTGGACACTCTTATCATTTGATTCCACAAAAACTATTGGGCCCAAAAATTTGATTTTTACACATCTTCTTGACTGATACCTTCCCCCCATAAATGACTTAATTTTGTTTCGATGTTCAACGAAGTTATTATGCAGCATTAAATATAGTAAACCATTGCACGAAATTTTGAAGAGTTTGCAGAGGTAAAAGTCCATAGAGTATACTTTCCGTTACGGCCTGTCACCGCTCGCGGCATGGCTTGCTCTTGTGCGCGGTTACTTACACTGCTGCTTTCTTTGATAATGATCAACAAGAACCAAATAATAGACTGCATATGATGGAAGATGTTCTGAACGAGAGTTTAGTGAACATTTTTCTCCGTTTGAAAATCTTTGCAGACGCCTCTTTAGTACATTATATTCTGCACAGAAATTAGAGTCATCTTAGATTTAAAAATCTAGTCAATTGCCGTGCTTCATTTCTGACTGTATCACTATTAGGCATAAGAATAATACGAATATAAACATGACATGATATGTGTATTCTTCCGCGTTTGCTGTTGTCTCGCTCTAGTTTCGTAGTTTATTAGGCAGACAGGATTTAAATGAGACAGCAGAAAACACGAAAGAATACATGGCAAAATGTTTATATTCGTATTATTCTTATGGTGAAGAGAATACTGCATGTGATTCACAATTCATAAAAGTTCCTAGTAGCAACCATCTCTTCTCACAGGTAGGAAAAAATTCAGGACGTAGAGTTTCCCATATTGACAAACACCCCAAACAGTCTTGCCAGTCGGATTTTCGTAGTACATTGAACTGCTGCTAGAAGATGAACAATACGAAATTTCTATTTACTTCATTGGATAATGTATGAAAGTGCAGTGGTCGAAATTCGGGGCGGAGAAAAAAGCTCGTTTTCCACCATTTTTTTAAATTTATTTACTGACGAAGAGGTTTTGGCGCCAGTATTTATCTTTGTGCCTGCAAAACATGCCTGTTGTAGCGCTACATATATTCGATGGCAGAAGTTGGTTGTGGCGGCACCTACCAACATTTTTCAGAACTTCCGCTTACTTTGCACTCGATTCTAAGCCGCAGGCGGTTTTTAGGATTACAAAAAGCAGAAAAAAAGTGCGGCTTAGATTCGAGTAAATACGGTACATAAGTTATTGTTTGCAGAGGTATGAAATTAGTTTTTGCTGAAAAAGTCACACTTAACTGGAAAAAAAAGGGCCATCGTCTATTATGGAGCTCTATCACTACAATTTTAAACAAACAATTAACAAACCAATATGTGTAAATGTAGTAAAAATATATATTTTTAAATACAAGGTTGTGATGTGAACAGGTGCGATTCACATCTTACCTTCAATTCTTCTGAAGTAGCCAGCTCTGCATTAATTATTTTTTCTTTGAAGGATGTTATAGGATCTCTTGTTTGTCTTACTTCTTGTATTTCTTCTCTTGTTCGATAACTAGTTCCAGGATCAGACATTGAATGACCACTGTATCTATATGTGGCAGCTTCTAAGACAATTGGTCCCTTACCACTGAGACAGTGTGCAATTGCAAAACGAGTAGCTTCTCTTGTTGCCAAAACATCCATTCCATCTACCTTTAAGGCACAAAAAATATTGCACATAGAAAATGCAGATAATTTGCTTATTGCATCAAGTACAGCTGAAAGTGAGATACAAGTACAAGTATCAATATATTTACAACAAAATCAATATCTGTGATCAATTTCCTTTTAAGTTAGGAGGAAGGGAAACACTGGTCATAAATTTTAATGTGTAATGCAGATTGATTTCAGCTAATGTGTAGATATCTTCAGTGCAACATGAATAAAAGAACATAATGAAAATCAGACATTAAAATACAAACTAAAACCAGATCCCAAATACTACAGTTTGTAAAACATAAATTTACATACCAATTATATCCACATCATGATGATTCATAGTAAATAAATAAAGTCACATATGGTACCACATTGCCATTACAGATAAACAGTTAAACCGAGCTTGCTGCTTACATTTCCATGCAGCTAACCTCGGCATGTGAAATCAGTAGTCTTTATTATAGTTACCTGCATATTACACCTTAAAAAAAAATTAAGAAATAAAATGTAGTAGTTTGCATAAAATTAAAATGGCATCCTTAAATAAGAAATTGCATTCATAATTACGAGGGCAGTTCAATAAGTAATGCAACACATTTTTTTTCTGAAACAGGGGTTGTTTTATTCAGCATTGAAATATACCAGGTTATTCCCCAATCTTTTAGCTACACAACACTATTTTTCAACGTAATCTCCATTCAATGCTACGGCCTTACGCCACCTTGAAATGAGGGCCTGTATGCCTGCACGGTACCATTCCACTGGTCGATGTCGGAGCCAACGTCGTACTGCATCAATAACTTCTTCAACATCCGCGTAGTGCGTCCCACGGATTGCGTCCTTCATTGGGCCAAACATATGGAAATCCGGTGGTGCGAGATCGGGGCTGTAGGGTGCATGAGGAAGAACAGTGCACTGAAGTTTTGTGAGCTCCTCTCGGGTGCGAAGACTTGTGTGAGGTCTTGCGTTGTCATGAAGAAGGAGAAGTTCGTTCTGATTTTTGTGCCTACGAACACGCTGAAGTCGTTTCTTCAATTTCTGAAGAGTAGCACAATACACTTCAGAGTTGATGGTTTGACCATGGGGAAGGACATCGAACAGAATAACCCCTTCAGCGTCCCAGAAGACTGTAACCATGACTTTACCGGCTGAGGGTATGGCTTTAAACTTTTTCTTGGTAGGGGAGTGGGTGTGGCGCCACTCCATTGATTGCTGTTTTGTTTCAGGTTCGAAGTGATGAACCCATGTTTCATCGCCTGTAACAATCTTTGACAAGAAATTGTCACCCTCAGCCACATGACGAGCAAGCAATTCCGCACAGATGGTTCTCCTTTGCTCTTTATGGTGTTCGGTTAGACAACGAGGGACCCAGCGGGAACAAACCTTTGAATATCCCAACTGGTGAACAATTGTGACAGCACTACGAACAGAGATGTCAAGTTGAGCACTGAGTTGTTTGATGGTGATCCGTCGATCATCTCGAACGAGTGTGTTCGCACGCTCCGCCATTGCAGGAGTCACAGCTGTGCACGGCCGGCCCGCACACGGGAGATCAGACAGTCTTGCTTCACCTTGCGGCGATGATGACACACGCTTTGCCCAACGACTCACCGTGCTTTTGTCCACTGCCAGATCACCGTAGACATTCTGCAAGCGCCTATGAATATCTGAGATGCCCTGGTTTTCCGCCAAAAGAAACTCGATCACTGCCCGTTGTCTGCAACGCACATCCGTTACAGACGCCATTTTAACAGCTCCGTACAGCGCTGCCACCAGTCGGAAGTCAATGAAACTATACGAGATGAAGCGGGAATGTTTGAAAATATTCCACAAGAAATTTCCGGTTTTTTCAACCAAAATTGGCCGAGAAAAAAAATGTGTTGCATTACTTATTGAACTGCCCTCGTATGTTACAACCAGAAAGAAGAATCCACAATTTGGAATATTAATAACATGTGTTTTTGTATGTAGTTTACATCAACACTAGTAAAAAATAAGTTATACAATAGGAATACATATAGCATACCATGTGCTTAATTATTTCTTCCGACGTAGCTTTGATTACGAAAAGTAACTAATATGATTGTCAAATATGAACCAGTGATAGGATTTCAAGGAACTACAACATATAAATTGACTTATAAATACTTATCACAGTTCAGTATAGAAACATATGTAACTTGGTCTGGTGTTATTTATAATGCAGATGTGTGCACAGTCTGAGGCAAATGGAAAAAATGGTTTGGTTCATGAGCTATAAATTTTGTTCTCTCTTAATGAGCCATCACAAAGCACTATACAGAGCCATATTTAAGAGATGTTGCGTGTCCTTTGGACCTATGAAAGTCCCTTATTCTTCCCAACCAGATGCCTTCTGAAAAGCCCCTAAAACTAAGTGCTTCTCACTGCTACCTGCTCACTGGGCAAGGTTGCATGGGGAGATCACTGATATCAAAACATCCTCATTTTCTACATGAGATCCAAAACTCTGCCCTTATCCCGTCTATATAGCAGCTTTAGTTGTGAGGTCAGATCAGGAGGACCATGCCCAGTGTCACCAAGGTGGGTAGCAAAATCTGAATTTTCTACTATACCCCTCCACTGTAACGCCACATGCTCACAGCATCTAATTTCGAGCCTTCTTCCAGTTTGCCCTACTTAGCAGGCACTGCTATCATGAGATTGTAATTTGTTTATTAGCTAACATACGACCAAATTTACTTTCAATTGAAAAAAGACAACACTTTTTTTTTAAATAAATCAATTTGTACACTGTACTTCCTTGAAATTTGAACACTGGTTCATATTTGACAACCATGTAAGTTACTTTTCAGATTGTAAGTTCCATTGGAAGAGATAATTAAGCACTTGGTACGTTTCATGTATTCTTATTGAATAACTTGTTTTTATTACTAGTAGTACTGATTTTGGTTTTAAACATAAACAAATGTTAATATTTCAGATATATGTGGATTCTTCCTTCTGGTTGTTACGTAATTACTTAATATATATTACTGTTTAAGAATGTCACTGTAATTTTATGTAAACTCTAACATTTTATTTTTTAAATACAAGAAAGTACTAAAGAGGATGCTAGTTACTACTGATGTCACATGATGAGGTTAGGTGTATGGAAATTTAAGTAGTAAACTCAATTTAACTGTCTATTATTTATAATGGCAATGTGGTATCAAGTGTGATTTTTTTTAACGGTGAGTCTTTATGACTTGGTTAATATTAGTATGCAAGTTTAAGCTGGTTGGCTTGGGGAGTAAAGGAACCATGCTACAAGGTCATCAGTCCCTTTTTCCTTATCTAAAACAGGTCTCGCATTAAAACTATTCCCTAAAGGAGTTAGGGAAAGTAAAATGGGGTAAAACTAACTGGGAAACACACTGAAAGAGAAAATGAAAGAAGCTAACCAAAAGGGGAAAACTTGCACTAAAAGGAAAATTTGGGGCAGGCATTAAAATAAATAGTAGATGGTCTAGGCTGACTGATCACTAAAAAAAGGGGGATGAGCCCGCAACTCTGCAACCCACTAAAAATCTCCAGCCTAAAAGACAAGATTATAGGAACACAGATAGGGAAAGAATGAACATCAAAGCAAACAAACAGCAAGGAAAGAGTGAGAAGGCGTTAAAATAGAGGGAGGGTGGAGGCCTGGGAGAGAAGACCAGATGCCCACCCTTAGATAGTGTAATAAAAACCGTCCTCAAGAATAAAACGTAAAACTATATCAACTGTTGAGGAAATGTCTCCCAATACCACTGGCAGTGTGGCAGCACGGTTAAAAGTTCACTGGAGAGTGGCTAAAATTGGGCAGTGCAACAAGATGTGGACGACAGTGATATGGGAACCACAGCAACACGTATGTGGGCCCTTGCGACAGAAGTGGTGACCCAGAGTCAGACAAGTATGGCTGATGTGGGGCCGGCAAAGGACAATGGAGTACCTCAGAGTGGTTTTCATGGATGACCACCACACATTCATTGTCTCCCTGGTAACACATAGTTTACTTGGTGTACTGAGGGTGTACCACTCAGTATCCCAGATCTCGAAAACTCTCTGGCAGACCGATCTCCAGAGTTGGTTTATTGGTATCCTGTTTGGCCAGCCTGTCAGAAAGTTCATTGCCCGGGACTCCAACATCTGTCCTGATTTCCAAACAAAAAGACACTGGACATCCACTGTTTCCGAGGGCATAGAGAGACTCCTGGACAGTCATTACCAAAGAAGGACTCACCAGCACAGAAGCAGGCAGCCATCCAGCAAGGAACACTGTTCAGTATGTCCAGCATGAGCGTACACGAAGTCAACATGACCACTGACCATCTAGTCATCAGTGTAGACTATTTCTGAGCTTAAGAACTCGCCAAGAAGAGAGAAAAATTGCTGGTGGAGGGCCTCATGTGGAACTGAGCATTTTGGGCCTTGCGATAAGTCCACACGCAGCTGTGGCCAAGGTAAAGACCATGGAGGTGTACATGAGTGGATGCGCAGGAAATGTGGTAGAGGGAAAGTGTCGAGTGCAATAAACAGTGACCGGACAGGGACTGCAATTAGAATCCCCGATCACACCCACTGCTACAGGAGACTGAGCGCCATGTTAGGGAAAAGAAGACGGTAATTGGGATGGTGAAGTGAACTATGAATGTGGGCAGTATAATTGGCAAGCAATTGTTGTCACCTGATCTGCAATGGAGGAATGCCAGCTTCCATGAGGAGTCTTATTTGGAAAGCCCCCATCACAAGCCGAACTACACAAAGGTTTACAGGATCCAGCAGCTGCAACACTGAGGGTGACGTGGAATCATACACTAGGCTCCCATACTCAAGACAGGACTGCACAATGGCTTTGTACAGCTGTAGCAGGGTAGGGTGATCAGCACCCTAGGCAGTGTGGCTCAGGCATTGAATAACATCAAGATGCTGCCAGCATTTTTCCTTATGCTGACGAACATGGGGAAGCCAAGTTAAGCAGGTGTCTAACATCAGTCCCAAAAAGTGGTAAGCCTCCCCTATAATAAGTAGTTGGTCATCAAGGTAAAAGTTCTGGATGTGGGTGGACAATATGACAACGAGGAAAGCGCATGATGCACGTCTTGGCAGCTGAAAACAAAGTTGTGAGTGAGGGCCAACGAATGTACCTTTTTTATGGCTCCCTGCAGTCGACATTCAGCCACACCAACAGAAGAGGAGCAGATGGAAATACAAAAATCGGCAGCATATAAGAAGGGGATACTGAGGACCCCACTTCTGCTGTGAGACCATTAATGGCAATTAAAAAAGAATGTGATGCTCAGTACAGAGCCCTGCAGAACCCTATTCTCTTGATGTGGGGCAAACTGTGTGAATCACTGACTAACTCCGAAGGTGTGGAGTGACAAAAAGTTCTGTATAAAAAATTGGTAGTGGGATGCAGAGACCCCGCTCATGCAGAGTAGCAAGGATGTGGTGTCACCAAGTGGTATCTAGGCTTTCGTCAAGTCAAAAAAGACAGCAATAAGATGCTGACACCGGAAAATTGCTGTTCAGATGGCAGGCTCCAAGTAGTCAGTGGTGGAGCGATCTCGTCGAAAACTGCCCTGGGATGAAGCCAGAAGGCTCAGAGACTTAAGGAGCTCACACAACCGCTGGCTCGCCGTACATTCAAGCAGCTTGCACAGAATGTTGGTGAGGCGGATTGGATGATAGCTATCCACGTCTAGTGGGTTCTTACCAGGTCTTAGCACTGGAATGATGATAATTTCCAGCCATTGCAACAGGAATTTGCCATTGTTCCAGATGCCGTTGAAGACAGCAAGGAGGTGGCACCAATAGTCTGCTGACAGATGTTTAATCATTTGGGAATGGGTGCAGTCTGGTCCAGGCAAAGTGTCAGGACAACCGGCAAGGGCACTGAGAAATTTCCACTCACTGAAGGCACCATTACATGACTCATGGTGGTGGGGAGCAAAAGATACGTGTTGTCTTTCCACCCACTGTTTGAGGAGACAAAAGGTAGAGCAGTAATTATCAGATGCAGAGGTGCAAGCATAATGCTCAGCAAGACACTCAGCAATGATATCTGGATTGGCACATAAAGCTGAATGTGTGGAAATTTCAGGTATACCTTCAGGGGTGAGGTATCTGTAAAGGCATCTGAGCTTGGTCCAAAACTGGGTAGGAGAGGTTCGTGCTCAATGGGGGAAACATATTTCCAACATTCCTGCTTCCATCAGTTGATGACCTAATGGACTCTGGCATGTAGCCGCTTGAAGGCAATGGGATGCTCCAGGGACAGGTGGCACTTATGACATTGGAGGGCCTGCCTGTGGTCTCTGATGGCTGCAGCGATTTCCGGTGACCACCAAGGCACTGTATGGGGGCAACCTGAGGAACAAGGGATTGACGATTGTTTGTGTGTGTGTGTGTGTGTGTGTGTGTGTGTGTGTGTGTGTGTGTGTGTGTGTTTTATGGGTGCCCAACATTGAGACATGCTCTAGGAGACCTAAAAGAAAAGTGCAGAGAACTGTGACTGGTGCTGGCCACTTACAAAAAACTCACATCGGCCAGTCACCCTGTGGACAAACTACAAACTTCTCCCTAAAATCTTGTTAAAAATGTTGGACAGTTCACAAAACTTGAATTACACTCATTTGAACATTGCTTAAAATAGAGGGTAGATCTGTCAGAAAATTTGCCACAGTCCGCTGAATTCTTACAGTGGCGAGAGGATCCTCCAATGTTTGGTGCTTGTAGGGTGCAGATCACTCTGCACCGTATTTTATTGGATTCAGTTGTGGCAACAATGGTAATAGTGATGGTCTGGATCACCTCACTGATGTTGCCATGCAACAGCGAATCAACAGTGGTAGTGGAAGTGAAAGTGTCCCCGTCAGTCTGGGTTAAGAGCCCATCTGGGCAACCAACCAGGTGAGTGATGCTGGGGGAGGGACAGGAATAGCGGAAAGTGGTCACTACCACAGAAGTCACTGTGAGCTCTCCAGTGGATGGATGGAGAAGGCCAGGACGTCAAACTGAGACATCAATGGCCAAGTATGTGCCATGAGCCACACTGAAATGGGTGGGGGCAACTGTATTTAGGAGGCAAAGGGTGAGTTGAGATAGTAGAACCTTAACATCTTTACCATGACCACTAATCTTGGTTCCACCCCACAAAGGTTCATGGGCATTAAAATCACTCAGAAGTAGAAAAGGTGTGGGGAGTTAGGAAATTAGTGCAGCCAATACAGGGTGCGGCACTTTACCATCTGCAGAAAGGTAGATGTCACAGATGGTAATTTACTGTGTTGTCCTCACCCTGACAGCCACAGCTTCTAAAGGTATTTGAAGGGGCACAGGTATGCTACAGGCAGAGGTAAGGACATAGATACAGACTCCATCTGACATTCTGTTACAGTCAGGATGGTTTTTGTAGTAGTCCCGATAGCCACGAGGGGTAGGAGTCCACATTGGATAAACCAGGTTTCCTGAAGGGCTACGCTAAAAACAGGTGTAATGCTTAAAAGTTGTCATAACTCAGTCAGGTGGGAGAAAAAAAACTGCCGCAGTTCCACTAGTGGATGATGCTGTCAGTCATTTGGAAAGGCATGAAGGGACCAAGGAGGCAGTTTATGCCTCAGTGGCACCTGCTGCCACCACCTGAGAGCTGGTATCAAGTCTGAAGTGTTGGCAAGACCTAGGTCCTTGGGTGACACTAGAATCTCCACCTTGTCCTCAGGCATGGGACTGGTGTTGTTGGGGCCACTGGAGTGTCCTGTTTCTTAGCAGACTTTTACTTCATCTGCTTGCTTCCACACTTCTCTTCAGGGGCTCGCTGGAAGGATTTCTCCGAAGTAGCTTCAGGCAGAGAGGAAGATCGTGAACCCTTTGTATAGCAGCTTATGGCTCCTTCAGGAGCGAGGAGCTGGAGGAGGCTGTTGCTGCTCCAGCTGGGGTGTGGGGACCAACATCCCTGGCATTTCGGGAGGCGTTGCCCCCAAAAAAGAAGTTTCGGGAGCAACTAAAGTAGTAGTTCTCCCTACCATGAAACGGGGAGGGGAGGGGGGGGGTAATAGGGTAGCCCTGAGGGTACACTGTATGAGGTAGAGGCGAAGAGGCTACCATCACCAGTGAGGGTGATGACTTAACTGCAGTGTATGTAAATGTCAAGCAAATGGGGTGCAACCATTCATTTCTCCGTTTCGCCTCTTGGTGGTACATCAGCTGCTTCAGAGTCTTGTACTCCATGATTTTCTGCTCCTTTTAGAGTACTGTACAGTACAGCGAGCAGGGAGTGTGGTGCTCTCCTCAGTTGACATGGTTGGAAGGAGATGCACATAGAATATGCAGTTTTTTTTTTAATTTAAAAAAGGGGGAAAGGGCCCAAACTGCTTGGCCATCAGTCCCTTGTTCCTGTGAAAACAATCATATAAGGGAAAGAATAAAACAAATGAGATGTAGAGCACAATAACGAAACGAAGGAAATATGACAAAAACAATAGAAACACTACAAGGAACAAAAGACAAAAATAAAAACACAGAGAGATGCAAGAAACAGGTAGAGGAGATTAAAACAAGAAAGCAGATTACCATGGCTGGCTGACCATGAGAATAAAAAGGAGAAGCCAGTCACTCTGCACTACATTACAACCTTCACCCTAAAATCACTACAGTGGAGGACACAGAGGGACAAAGCACATGTGCTAAAACTTAGATCAAATGATAAAACCCACCCTCACAAATAAAACGTAAAACTAAATCAGTTGATGAGGCATTGTCTGATAAAATTAGCGACAACAAGTCCAGTAAACAAAGATTTCGTCGCAGGGCATCAGGATATGGGCCACTGTCAACCAGGCGCACCGACACTGACGCAGATCTTCATGGCGCAGGAGGTAGCCGTGGGTCGCCCAAGCGTGGGCAATGCGGAGCTGGCAGAGAAACGCAGAGTCCCTGTAGTAGGCCCTCATTGAGGACTTCCACACATTCGTAGTCTCCTTAATGGCACACAGTTTGTTGTGTGTACTGAGATTATGCCATTCCGTCTCCAAAAGCTGAAAAACCTTGTGGCGTAGTAACGAATGCAGGTCAGTTACGGGGATGCCAACCTCCAGACACAGCTGCTGTGTAGCCTGTTTGGCCACCCTGTCGGCATGTTCATTTCCTGGAATTCCGATGTGACCTGGGGTCCAGACAAACACCACTGAACAACTAAACCATTCCAGGGCATAGAGGGGCTCCCAGATGGTCACTACCAAAGGATGATGAGGGTAGCACTGGTCGATAGCTTGTAGGTTGATCAAGGAGTCAGTACACAGAAGAAACGGCTCCCCAGGGCAGGAGCGGATGTGCTCAAGGGCAAGAGATATGGCCACCAGCTCTGCCATGAAAACACTGCAGCCATCTGGCAAGGAGTGCTGTTCAATATGTCCTCCATGTACATACGCGAATCCAACGTGATCATCAGCCATCGAGCCATTGGTGTAAACCACTGCACAGCCCCAGTACATGTCAAGAATTGAGAGGAAGTGACAGCGGACAGCTGCAGGGTTAACTGAGTCCTTAGAGGCGTTTGAAAGGTCCAGGCAAAGCTTCAGCCTATGTTTACACCATGGAGGTGTATGTGAATGAACCTCAAGTAGAGATGGTAAAGGGAAGGACTCCAGTTCAGACAGTAGGGACCAGACGTGAATCGCAATCGTAAGCCCTGACCTGGCTCCTGTCACTAGTGTAGTGTCACAGTGGTGTACTGAGTCAAGTAAATGCAATGCTGAGGGTGCCACCAAACCATAAATCACACTCACATAGTCAAGGTGGAACTGAACAAGGGCTCTGTAGAGCTCCAATAGTGAGGAGCAATCAACACTGCAGTTGGCATTGTTCAGGCAGCAGAGGGCATTGAAAGTGCAGCCAGCACTTCCGCTTAAGCTGACGACGATGAGGAAGCCAAGTCAACTGAGCGCCAAAATCCAGCCTAAGAGTCGATATGTCTCCACTACAGTGTGCCTTGTGGATGGCTCCCTGTAGGCACCGTTCAGCAATACCACTACTGGAGCAGCAGTACAAAATGCAGAAGTCGTCTGCACACAGAGGTGAGATGGATGGCCCTACAGCTGCTGCTAGACCGTTAATGGTCACTAGATATAGAGACGCTCAATACAGAGCCTTGCGGGACTCCATTCTCCTGGATATGGATGGAACTATGTGAGGCACCAACTTGGACATGGAAAGTACGGAATGACAGGAAATTTTGGATAAAAATCAGGAGTGGGCTCCGGAGACCCCACTCATATCATGTGGTAAGGATATGATGTCACCAGGTCGTGTCATAAGCTTTTCATAAATAAAAAAAGACGGCAACCAGGTGTTGGTGTCTGGAAAAGGCTGTTCGGATGGCAAGCTTGAGGGACACAAGATTATCAATGGTAGAGTGACTCTGGTGGAAACTGCCCTGTCATGGAGCCAATAGGCAACGTGATTCCAGTACCCAACACATCTGCTGGTTCACTATACATTCTAGCAGCTTACAAAGAACACAGGTGAGGCTGATGGGTGGATAGCTATCCACATCAAGTGGGTTTTTACCTGATTTGAACATGGAAATGATGATGCTCTCCTGCCATTGTGATGGAAAGATGTCGCCGTACCAGATCCAGATCTGGTTGAAGATGACAAGGAGATGTCACTTGTAGTCAGTCGAGAGATGTTTAGTCATCCCACTGTGGATCCGATCTGGTCCAGAAGCTGTGTCAGGCAATAGGGCGTTATAGGGTTCACTTTGGCGTATAGCAACGAGAGGGCTTTCCCTTCCATCCACCACTTGAGGGTGTGAAAGTCTGTGGGGTAATTCTCCGATGCAGAGGTGCAAGAATAGCGCTCAGCAAAGTGCTCTTGCGTTTGCGCCTGTAGATAACATGCCTTCGATGTTAATGCCAGGGACACCTGTTGGGGTCTGGTACCCAAAAACATGTCTGATCATCATCCAGACTTGGGAAGGTGAGATATGGCACACAATGGTCAACACATATATCTCCCAACACTGCTGTTTCTGTCTTTTTATAAGCTGGCGAACGTGGGCACGGAGCCATTTAAAGGCTATTAGGGGGTCTAGGAAAGGGTGCTGCTTATGTTGCTGTAGAGCCCCCTTATGCTCTTTAATGACCCCAGCAATTTCCGGCGACCACCAAGGTACTGACTTTCCCCGGGGGCACCATAAGGAACAAGGGATCACAATTTCTGCTGCAGAAATGATTGTCCTGGTGACACACTCAACCATCACATCGATGTTACCATGTGTGGGAGATTCAACGGGGACCGTGGAGGTGAAAGCTTCTCAGTCCGCCTTGTTTAAAGCACATCTGGGCAGGTGTCTGTGGGCCTGACACAGGGGCAGTGACAGGAAGATGGGGAAATGGTCAACCACACAAGCAGTCATGTGCTCTCCAGTGGATAGATGGGAGAAGTCCTGGGCTGCAAAGTGATGAATCAGTGGCTGAGTAACTACCATGAGCCACGCTGAAATTGTGGGGACCCCAGTATTTAAGAGGCAGAGGTTGAATTGGGACAGTAAAGTTTTGACATCTCTACCGCAGCCAGTAATCACGGTGCCACCCCACAAGGGGTTATGGGTGTTAAAATCTACCAAAAATAGGAAAGATTTAGGGAGTTGATCGATCAGTGCAGCCAGTATGTTCAGGGGTACTGCACCATCTGGAGGAAGATATACATTGCTGACAGTTATTTCCTGTGTCGTCCATACCCTGACAGGGGTTTGAAGGGGCACAGTTTCACTACATATTGAGTTCAGGACATAGACGCAAACTCCATCTGTGGAGGGCAGAGGTTTGCATTGGTGGGAACCAGGCCTTCTGGAGGGCATTGCGGAAAGCAGGTGTAAAGCATAACAGTTGCCGTAGCTAAGCCAAGCGGTGGAAAAAACTGCTGCAATTGTTCTAGAGGATGATGCGATTGTGAGGCTGTGAAGGCACTGCCCAATGAGGCAGTTTATGCCTCAGGGTCACCTGCTGCCACTGACTTTGTTCCTGAGCAGTCTATATCCATTGTGTCTCATAGTCTGGCAAGATCTAGATCCTCAGTGGACACCGGAATCTCCATCTCATCCTCAGACGCAGAGCTTGTAGGGAGCAGTGGTGTGGGGGCCACCACAATTTCCTTGGTCATGGTGGGGTCTTCTTTTTAAATTTCTCTCGCCGATCCTTGGGGTTCACTGGCTGGGAGGGCTTCACTGATTCAGTTTCCATGACTGAGGAAGATTACGAATCCCTATGACCAGCTGCTTTTAGGCACTCCAGTCACTGGCGGGTGTCATGTTTCCCATTAGTAGAAACATGGGAAGGGAGGGACCCAAGGGACCCCTTCCTAGTGAGAGGAGCTGAAGAAGACTTACGCTTCTCCGGCTGAGAAGTGGGGACAGATGTCCCTGATGGCTGGGGGGAAGGGGTGGGGGGGGGGGGGCGCAGTGCTCCCGAGGTAGGTAGTGTGGGAGCAACAGGGCGGGAAGCACCATCAAGGGGGCAGATGTAGTCTTGCGGCTCTGAGAGCCGACTGAAATAGGCCGAACGGAAGGAGCCGGAACCGTTGTCGTAGCGGCAGTGTAGGTCGATGTCATACACACAGGATGTAGCCTCTCATATTTTCTCTTAGCCTCAGTGTAGGTCAGTCGGTCCAGGGTCTTGTATTCCATAATTTTTCTTTCTTTCTCTAAAACCCCACAGCCTGGCGAGCAAGGCGAATGGTGCTCTTCGTAGTTGACACAGATGAGAGGCAGGGCACATGGAGTAGTGGGGTGTGATGGACGTCCATAACCTCGGCACGTGATGCTGGAAGTACAGCAGGAAGACATAAACCTGAACTTCCAGCACTTAAAGCAGCACATTGGGGGAGGGATACATGGTTTCACATCACAGTGGTAAACCATCACCTTGACCTTTTCGGGTAATGTGTCACCCTCGAAGGCCACGATGAAGGCACCAGTGGCAATCTAATTATCCCTAGGACGTCGATGGATGCACAGGACGAAATGAACACCTCGTCACTCGAAGTTGGGGAGCATCTTATCATCAGACTAAAACAAGGTCCCTGTGGAATATAATACCCTGGACCATGTTTAAGCTCTTATGGGGTGTGATGGAAACAGAAACATCCCCTAGCTTGTCACAGGTGAGTAATGCCCACGACTAGGCATAGGATGCGGTTTTTACCAAGACTGACCCAGAGTGCATTTTGCAAAAGCCCTCCACCTCCCCAAACATGTCCTCTAAATGCTGCACAAAAAACTGAGGCTTCATTGACATGAAAGATTTCCCACCTATGTACATACGAGGTATCGGGCTGAATAAGCTTCGCTGCCATTCTTAGCCTCCCATGGTGTGGCCAGGGAGGGGAACGATTTGTGGTCGTATTTCTTTGCATTGAAAGTTAGACCTCAATCGTTCGGAGACTGCTGATGGTGGACCACCAGCAAGAGATGACGTACTATGCTTCATGGTGTGTCATCTGCCCTGATGCCACCCACTCCGACGAGGGGCCCTCCCCAAGGCGCCACCCAGCTGCAGGAAAGGCCACCTGGCTGGATGGCCAGTGCCAGGAGACCCGATGCCCCATGGTCACGGGCATTTACTCTTTGGCATACGTGGGGAGTTAATGGTGCAGGTATCAGCAGAACAATTCCTGTGTAGTCAGGGGGCTACAACCAACAGGGTACATGGCACCCCCATCACAAAGGAATGGCTACCATGCTGGATACGAGGTGCAAAGAAGTTCGTGGTCATTATTGGCGCAGAAAACGACACTGCACAGTGGATGGAGGAAAACGCACCCAGGAAGGCGTCCTCGCCCAACAGATGGAAGATAAGTGGAACTGCAAATCCATGATGATAAAGTGGGCCAAAGATCTCCGTGCACGATGGACATGATGCACCATGTAAGGCACCCTTCCCCAGTTGGCTCGCTCTTTGGTAAAATTTTGGAAAAATGGAGGTCAAACCCTACAGGGACCATCACATAAAGGCTGAAACATGTTACACTCCTTTTAGTCGCCTCTTACAACAGGCAGGAATACCGCAGGCCTATTCTAGCTGCCGGACCCGCAGGGGGCCAGATGCAGTGCATGTCAGCAATCTCGACATGTGGCGATGGAATTGCAGTGGAAAGACGTGCCAAAATTTCTAGCATTTAAAGCACCGCATAGGGGGAGGGATGTATGGTTTTATGTCAAATCGGTATACCATCATCTTGACCTTTTCAGGCAATGAATCACCCTCAAAGGCCCAGATGAAGACACCAGTAGCAACCCAATTGTCCCTTGGTCCCTTACAGACACACCGGAAGAAGCGAACACACTGCCATTCTAAACTGTGCAGAGCTTGTCAGAGTGCAAGAGAAGGTCGCATTGGAAAATAATCCTCTGGATCTGGTGAGGTTTTTAAGGGGCGACAGAAATAGGAACATCATCCAGCTGATCAAGGGTGAGCAACACCTTGGACTGGGCTGGGGAGCTGTCCGAATGAGGACTGCGCCATTTCTCATTTTCGATAGCGCAGCCAATTCCCCAACATATCCTCCATGTTTTTGACAAAACAACAGAGGTTTTCTAGCCAGAAAGGAGTCAACATCTGTTCTGCTGCAGACTAAATACCTTGGCGAATAGTCCTATGTTCCTCCTATGATGTAGCTATGGAGGGAAACAATTTAGGGTCATACCAGTCAGCGTTGTTCCTTGCCATATGTGAAGAGTTTGCAGCTCAGGTATCAGCAGTGCGAACCTGTGTTGTCAAGGGGCTATGACCACGAGGGTAGCCTTATGGCCCCACCATGATGGACTGGTTACCGGGCTAGATTTTGAGTGCAGAAAAATTCAGCACTGTTATAGGGGCAAAAGAGGACAGCAGAGAACGGAAGAAGGTGTCCTTCCCCAAAAAGCTGAATTGGGGGTGAGGTTGCAAAGCGATGAAAATAAGAGGCACAGGAGATCTAACCGGCCTATGGATATCTGGTGCACCACATAAGGCGTCTTTCCCTAAATGGCTCACACTTCTGTAGAATTTTGGAAGTGTGAGGTTAAACCCTGGGAGGGAACCAGAACTTATTAGGCCAGGAAGTGGGAGACTCATGAATATCTTGGGTGTTTAAGATACCTACACAGTAGCTGAAATCTATCGGCATTAAACAGATTTATGAACAATGAAAACCTTTTCCCTATCTTGAATCTCATTATTTTGGTTGCGGAGTTTGTTGTTCCCGATTGAAACAAACTTGCAGTTTCCTTTTTCTCTGGAGTATGAAATGGGATATGGAATGACAAGTCCTTCACACAGTATTGCTCCTACTCATTAACCGAATATGAAAAATACCTCCCACTCACTACTAAAATACTAACAAGGAAGGGGAGGGTGTGGGATGGGGCTCACCAATTTGGCTCAAACTGTGGTAATATAAGCAAGTTGAGGATCCTTTAAAGTTCCTAGACTATCTCACCAGAGTGAGTCATATCGAGAAAAAACATTCTCTATAGATTTTAGAGTGAAAATTAAGAGACTAAGATGGTACGGACATGTGAGGAGGAGAGGAAAGAACACGGTAATAAAGAATGTAATGGATGAAAAAGCTGAAGGAAAGAGACCACTGGGATGGTAGAGAATGAGATGGAAGGGTAGTATCGTGGGAGACCTGCAGATACTGGGTCTGGGAGATGAAGCTGCAGATGACATGTAAGTGTGGAAGGCTGGACTGAGTGTGGCCAAGGACTGGCTGTGGTTTGTGTGGACACACACACACACACACACACACACACACACACACACACACACACACACACACCTACGACTTATCTTAGAAAATAGATTAAGGAAAGGCAAACCTACATTTCTCGCATTTGTAGACTTAGAGAAAGCTTTTCACAACGTTGACTGGAATACTCTATTTCAAATTCTGTAGGTGGCAGGGGTAAAATGCAGGGAGCGAAAGGCTTTTTACAATTTGTACAGAAACCAGATGGCAGTTATAAGAGTCGAGGGGCATGAAAGGGAAGCAGTGGTTGGGAAAGGAGTGAGACAGGGTTGTAGCCTATCCCCGATGTTATTCAATCTGTATATTGAGCAAGCAGTAAAGGAAACAAAAGAAAAATTCGGAGTTGGAATTAAAACCCATGGAGAAGAAATTAAAACTTTGAGGTTCGCCGATGACATTCAAATTCTGTCAGAGACAGCAAAGGACCTGGAAGAGCAGCTGAACGGAATGGACAGTGTCTTAAAAGGAGGATATAAGATGAACATCAACAAAAGCAAAACAAGGATAATGGAATGTAGTCGAATTAAATCGGGCGATGCTGCCGGAATTAGATTAGGAAATGAAACACTTAAAGTAGTAATGGAGTTTTGCTATTTGGGGAGCAAAATAACTGATGATGGTCGAAGTAGAGAGGATATAAAATGTAGACTGGCAATGCTACGGAAAGTGTTTATGAAGAAGAGAAATTTGTTAACATCGAGTATAGATTTAAGTGTCAGGAAGTCATTTCTGAAAGTATTTGTATGGAATGTAGCCTTGTATGGAAGTGAAACGTGGACGATAAATAGTTAAGACAAGAAGAGAATAGAAGCTTTTGAAATGTGGTGCTACAGAAGAATGCTGAAGATTAGATGGGTAGATCACATAACTAATGAGGAGGTATTGAATAGAATTGGAGAGAAGAGAAATTTGTGGCACAACTTGACTAGAAGAAGGGATCGGTTGGTAGGGCATATTCTGAGGCATCAAGGGATCACCAATTTAGTATTGGAGGGCACCGTGGAGGGTAAAAATCACAGAAGGAGACCAAGAGATGAATACACTAAGCAGATTCAGAAGGATGTAGGTTGCAATAGGCACTGGGAGATGATGAAGCTTGCATGGGATAGAGCAGCATAGACAGCTGCATCAAACCAGTCTCTGGACTGAAAACCACAACAACACAATATATCTGAGCAGTAATTATATGATTATAATAGAGGGAAACATTCCACATAGGAAAAATATATCTAAAAACAAAGATGACGTGACTTACCAAATGAAAGTGCTGGCAGGTCTACAGACACACAAACATACACACAAAATTCAAGCTTTCGCAACAAACTGTTGCCTCATCAGGAAAGAGGGAAGGAGAGTGAAAGACGAAAGGATGTGGGTTTTAAGGGAGAGGGTAAGGAGTCATTCCAATCCCGGGAGCGGAAAGACTTACCTTAGGGGGAAAAAAGGACGGGTATACACTTGCACACACACACACACACACACACACACACACACACACACACACACACACACACACACATATCCATCCACACATATACAGACACAAGCAGACTAAGGTAAGTCTTTCCGCTCCCGGGATTGGAATGACTCCTTACCCTCTCCCTTAAAACCCACATCCTTTCGTCTTTCCCTCTCCTTCCCTCTTTCTTGATGAGGCAACAGTTTGTTGCGAAAGCTTGAATTTTGTGTGTATGTTTGTGTTTGTTTGTGTGTCTGTCGACCTGCCAGCACTTTCATTTGGTAAGTCACGTCATCTTTGTTTTTAGATATATGAGCAGTAACTATTTTAAATGATACATTTTTGATGGTCTGTAATTACATCTGTCCTTCAACAGCAACATTCTGTTGTCATATCCCCACTCCAAACTGTTTCTTAGTTCACTTTCGTGCATTCAGAGCACATGGCTCTGATAGTCATTTCAAATACCCTACAGTTGGTCCTTACTATACCTGTTTTCTGACATTTTCTAACACACTCTACAGATGCGAACAGCCTCTCACCCAGGGCCTTTGGTGATTTTGCATGAAAATTTATTATTTTGTTCAAAAATGGAAACTCAACAAGAATTTTCTACCAGTGAAGTGATTGATGAACACATCGGACTTTAACTTTTTATGAAAGCTTTTAAGAAAAATTTCACCAGTGCCCTTTCAATTTATAAAGAAAAATGTAAGATCACTCATAGTTCATCTGAATCTGCAGATCCCATAGCAATAATTATGGGTTGAGAAACTGCAGAGCAGGTTTTTAAAATTATAAATGATAATCCCCCCATGAACCATGGACCTTGCCGCTGGTGGGGAGGCTTGCGTGCCTCAACGATACAGATAGCTGTACCGTAGGTGCAACCACAACGGAGGGGTATCTGTTGAGAGGCCAGACAAACGTGTGGTTCCTGAAGAGGGGCAGCAGCCTTTTCAGTAGTTGCAGGGGCAACAGTCTGGATGACTGACTGATCTGGCCTTGTAACACTAACCAAAATGGCCTTGCTGTTCTGGTGCTGCGAACGGCTGAAAGCAAGGGGAAACTACAGCCGTAATTTTTCCCGAGGGCATGCAGCTTTACTGTATGATTAAATGATGATGGCGTCCTCTTGGGTAAAATATTCCGGAGGTAAATTAGTCCCCCATCTCCGGGCGGGGACTACTCAACAGGACATTGTTATCAGGAGAAAGAAAACTGGCGTTCTACGGATCGGAGCATGGAATGTCAGATCCCTTAATCGGGCAGGTAGGTTAGAAAATTTAAAAAGGGAAATGGATAGGTTCAAGTTAGATATAGTGGGAATTAGTGAAGTTCGGTGGCAGGAGGAGCAAGACTTTTGGTCAGGTGAATACAGGGTTATAAATACAAAAGCAAATAGGTGTAATGCAGGTGTACGTTTAATAATGAATAAAAAAATAGGAGTACGGGTAAGCTACTACAAACAGGATAGTGAACGCATTATTGTGGCCAAGATAGACACAAAGCCAACGCCTACTACAGTAGTACAAGTTTATATGCCAACTAGCTCTGCAGATGACGAAGAAATTGATGAAATGTATGATGAGATAAAAGAAATTATTCAGGTAGTGAAGGGAGACGAAAATTTAATAGTCATGGGTGACTGGAATTCGTCAGTAGGAAAAGGGAGAGAAGGAAACATAGTAGGTGAATATGGACTGGGGCTAAGAAATGAAAGAGGAAGCCGTCTTGTAGAATTTTGCGCAGAGCATAACTTAATCATAGCTAACACTTGGTTCAAGAATCATGAAAGAAGGTTGTATACATGGAAGAACCCTGGAGATACTAAAAGGTATCAGATAGATTATATAAGGGTAAGACAGAGATTTAGGAACCAGGTTTTAAATTGTAAGACATTTCCAGGGGCAGATGTGGACTCTGACCACAATCTATTGGTTATGAACTGTAGACTAAAACTGAAGAAACTGCAAAAAGGTGGGAAATTAAGGAGATGGGACCTGGATAAACTGAAAGAACCAGAGGTTGTACAGAGTTTCAGGGAGAGCATAAGGGAACAATTGACAAGAATGGGGGAAAGAAATACAGTAGAAGAAGAATGGGTAGCTTTGAGGGATGAAATAGTGAAGGCAGCAGAGGGTCAAATAGGTAAAATGACGAGGGCTAGTAGAAACCCTTGGGTAACAGAAGAAATATTGAATTTAATTGATGAAAGGAGAAAATATAAAAATGCAGTAAATGAAGCAGGCAAAAAGGAATACCAACATCTCAAAAATGAGACTACAAGAAGTGCAAAATGGCTAAGCAGGGATGGCTAGAGGAGAAATGTAAGGATGTAGAGGCTTATCTCACTAGGGGTAAAATAGATACTGCTTACAGGAAAATTAAAGAGACCTTTGGAGAAAGGAGAACCACTTGCATGAATATCAAGAGCTTTGATGGAAAACCAGTTCTAAGCGCAGAAGGGAAAGCAGAAAGGTGGAAGGAGTATATAGAGGATCTATACAAGGGCGATGTACTTGAGGACAATATTATGGAAATGGAAGAGGATGTAGATGAAGACGAAATGGGAGATATTATACTGCATGAAGAGTTTGACAGAGCACTGAAAGACCTGAGTCGAAACAAGGCCCCGGGAGTAGACAACATTCCATTAGAACTACTGATGGCCTTGGGAGAGCCAGTCATGACAAAACTCTACCATCTGGTGAGCAAGATGTATGAGACAGGCGAAATACCCTCAGACTTCAAGACGAATATAATAATTCCAATCCCAAAGAAAGCAGGTGTTGACAGATGTGAAAATTACCGAACTATCAGTTTAATAAGTCACAGCTGCAAAATACTAACGCGAATTCTTTACAGACGAATGGAAAAACTGGTAGAAGCGGACCTCGGGGAAGATCAGTTTGGATTCCGTAGAAATGTTGGAACACGTGAGGCACTACTGACCCTATGACTTATCTTAGAAGAAAGATTAAGGAAAGGGAAACCTACGTTTCTAGCATTTGTAGACTTAGAGAAAGCTTTTGACAATGTTGATTGGAATACTCTCTTTCAAATTCTGAAGGTGGCAGGGGTAAAATACAGGGAGCGAAAAGCTATTTACAATTTGTACAGAAACCAGATGGCAGTTATAAGAGTTGAGGGGTATGAAAGGGAAGCAGTGGTTGGGAAGGGAGTGAGACAGGGTTGTAGCCTATCCCCGATGTTGTTCAATCTGTATATTGAGCAAGCAATAAAGGAAACAAAAGAAAAATTCGGAGTAGGTATTAAAACCTATGGAGAAGAAATAAAAACTTTAAGGTTCGCCGATGACATAGTAATTCTGTCAGAGACAGCAAAGGATTTGGAAGAGCAGTTGAACAGAATCGACAGGGTCTTAAAAGGAGGATATAAGATGAACATCAACAAAAGAAAACGAGGATAATGGAATGTAGAAGAATAGGGTCGGGTGATGCTGAGGGAATTAGATTAGGAAATGAGACGCTTAAAGTAGTAAAAGAGTTTTGCTATTTGGGGAGCAAAATAACTGATGATAGTCGAAGTAGAGAGGATATAAAATGTAGACTGGCAACGGCAAGGAAAGCGTTTCTGAAGAAGAAAAATTTGTTAACATCGAGTATAGATTTAAATGTCAGGAAGTCGTTTCTGAAAGTATTTGTATGGAGTGTAGGCACGTATGGAAGTGAAACATGGACGATAAATAGTTTAGACAAGAAGAGAATAGAAGCTTTCGAAATGTGGTGCTACAGAAGAATGCTGAAGATTAGATGGGTAGATCACATAACTAATGAGGAGGTATTAAATAGAATTGGGGAGCTTGTGGCACAACTTGAGTAGAAGAAGAGATCGGTTGGTAGGACATGTTCTGAGACATCGAGGGATCACCAATTTAGTATTGGAGGACAGCGTGGAGGGTAAAAGTCATAGAGGGAGACCAAGAGATGAATACACTAAGCAGATTCAGAAGGATGTAGGCTGCAGTAGGTACTGGGAGATGAAGAAGCTTGCACAGGATAGAGTAGCATGGAGAGCTGCATCAAACCAGTCTCAGGACTGAAGACCACAACAACAACAACAACAGCAAATGATAATTTCATAGTAAATCTATATATATCTCCCCCCCCCCTCCCCTTTTTCCTCATACACACTTTTACTGTATGCAGCCCTATTTTATAAGTAACAGGTTCCTTTTTTGAGTACAGACATAAACAATAATGATTGCAATCCTAATGAACATTCATCTCTTATTTTGGTATCCTTGGCTGCTAAGAAGAATCTCACTGATTTTGCTGGTGTTCATCCAAAATGGACTTTCCCATCACTGAAATCATGACTCCTAATATTGGGGAAACAAAACAAGATTATCCTCAAATTTGGAGGAAAGAAATAGAACAGAGTGGCACTGTAAATACCAAATTGCATTCATCATCTCTGGAACATGGGAAAGATTTAAGAATGCAAGAAAATTACAAACCAATGGCAGTGACATTATGAAGAATAAATAAAAACTTAAAAAATCATTGTAATAGTGAAAGTTGTAGCCGAGCTGGAGAATTGACAGTCAGTGCGCTTGACCACTGCAGTATGCCAATGACTTTATTATTAGTGCTCAAAACTACTGTACTTCAAAATCTTTTAGTGTGTGTTTTCTCTTTTCCTGTGGACCAAGAACCACTCAGGTGAGATATTCTAGGAAGTTGAAATGGATGACAGCTACATGCTTCTATTCACACTGAGCCAAATCGTTGACCCCCTTCTAAGTAAAATCAGTCATTTTTGATTAATATGAAAATGAACATTTTTCATTTAAACAAAGTATAGCAACAAGAAATTTTCTATGGGCTGCTTAAACCACATTTAACCCCTCCATTGCAAAAAACCTCACACACACAAGATAATCATTTCTGAAACTACCATTAACAGGCAAATCAATAAAGCTCACAGTCCACAAACTCACTGGCAGTATTTTCATATCTCACTATCTGTGCCTCACCATCAAGCATCTCCATCACACAACTTCAGTTAACTTAATCACGTCACGTACTATCGCTCAGACACTTTAACAATTCTCAATTACCTCTTTTCCTATTCCCTATTCCATACAGTCCATGAATCTACAAATATCATTGTCCCATCCCTTTCTCCCAGTCTCCACTACTTGTGCAACATTTTTTGAACTGACATCAGAAGTCACAGCATTACATTTTGTGCCGATATATGCAAGATACAACAATAAAGCTCCTAAGGTAACACTGTATCGTTGAAATTTGTGCAACTGAAAGATTGCAGCTGCACATATTAATTACTTCACTTATTTTACTAACCCATAATCCTGGAATGTAGTCTCCTCTTGTATAATATGCTGTACTTGCAGATGCTCGTTCTACACTTGTTCCCATTCCATAGCCATTATTCTCACAAACAAATATACAAGGTATATTCAGGAGTTTGGCCATATTGTAAACCTCAAAGATCTGTCCTTGATTGGCAGCTCCATCACCATACAGAGCAACACACACGGCATCTGAGCCCTGGTATTTGTGTGCAAAAGCAATTCCAACGCCTAAGGGAACCTGTAGCATTAAAAACAATAGTGTTGATGTGTATTATTACTGCTGCTACAGCTACAATCAAGCTGCTTTCCAACAAAAAGTGGAAAAAAAGAAAATAAAATTGCTCGACTTGGCTCTTCCATAAATTATAAAGATTTTGAACTAATACTACAAAACCAGTAACAGATTAGTATTTTAAAATAAACATCAGATACATATATAATTTCAGACACTTACCAAAAAGTGATCTTTAAAAGCAGTCCAAGACACTTTTTCTTTGTACTTAGTGACTAATTTTGATCAATAACCATCTTTAGACCAAGACACTGATGGTGAGGTGGCAGCATAGACAACTTGTTTACACACATAGCTGACCATTATCATGGTATGAGGTTTACCTTTATTACCAATGACAATACTCCCACAGATTAGGTCTAATCTCAGTAGCAGAAAATGCAAGCAAGAGTGTTCAAATAATTTATGGGAATGGAGCTGGGTGATCCCATCGACAACCACCATTTCGACATGACCACACATTGCCAGTTTCAAGGCAAAATTGCAGCAAGTAAATGTTGTGCAAGGGCATTTAAAATTGTTCTTTTCAGAGAATTCCATGAAGATAAAACACACACACACACACACACACACACACACACACACACACACAAAATGCTGTAAACACTAATGCCATCACAAACCAAAGATTACTAACAGCAGAAATTTTCAATAGTGAAATTAATAATCTATGGGTGAGGTAGCATAAATTCTGTACTTCTGTTTTTTGGGAAGGAAATGAGCTGGATTCCATACAGAATTTAAACAAAAACCACAATCTCTCTTTATAAATTTGTGTGTTAGATTAATTTCAACAGCTTCCTTAATAACACTATCCCAAAAACTGGAAGTGCATCCTAGAATATCTCTGTTGTTCTATTTCCATAAGATGACTGATTCCAAGACAACATTCTGCAATGGCAGATTTGGTCAGCTGTTATAAGTGTGTGTGCCACTTATACTCAGCACACTGGTCGTCCACAGTCCTGATAGTGTGACCGATATAAGACATGCCACAACTGCAAGAAATACAGTAAACACCAGCCTTATGCAAACCAAGATCACACTCTACGGAACCTAAAAGGACCGTGATCTTATATGGTGTTCGAAAAACACACTTGACGTGATATTTCTACAAAATATGGCCAATCCTGTTCAAAATGCTCCCTGCATAAGACAAAAAGTCCGTAGACTTTGGTGTCACTTCGGTATTACTGTCGCTCACGAGGTGCACAGTTGTTTAATAGCACAATGCATGTCTGATCTGTCTTTCAATATAACTATTCTGAGGAAAGGTGACTTCAAGATGGGCTAACTCGTCTGACAAACTCTCATGGTCTGAAAAGACATGTGGCCTATGAACCCAGGTACGGGACAGCCATCCTTTCCATCTCCATCATGAAACAAATATTTGGGTGGGTTGAATTCGTGTGTTCTAAAAAGTCATTCAAATTCTCACTGTCATGAGGCCAAACAACAAAAGTATCATCTACATATATGAAAGAACACACAGGATTCAATGCCCCCAGCTGCAAGGCACATTCCTCAAAATCTTCTGTAAACAAATTAGCAATAATAGGTGACAACGGGCTTTCCACCCCCAACTCCATCTGTCTGCTCGTATTACTAGTCACTGAATACAAAATAAGTAGAAGTCAATACATTTGAAATAGGTTAGTTAATTCAGCACCAAACCTAACCTCAATTAACTGTAAAAAGTCACACAGAGGAACATGAGTGAAGAGAGAGACCACATCAAAACTTACTAGAATATCAGCCATTCAAATGCATTTCCTGTAATTAAAGTAAGAAATCTGCTGAGTTCTTGATGGTTCAACAGAGTGGCAAGGTGTTTTACTACACGATATGCCAGACCACCAATGTTACTCACAATCGGATGGCGAAGTACCCCTTCCTTGTAGGTCTTAGGTAGACCGTATAACCTAGGGCAAATAGTGCAATAAGAACTGAGACTCTTTACAGTCTCCTGTGATAAGAGACTTTTCTTCAAGAGGCCTTTAATCTTTCACTCAACATCTTTTGTGGGGTCAGCACTGATCCTATGATTCACTGAATCAGACAGACAGCTGATTGAGGTTACGTTTTGTGCCGAATTAACATATCTATTTCAGCCTGTGTAGCCTTCCACTTACTTATTATTCAAAGAACAGTACTATGAACAGACAGATGGGAGTTGTGTTGGGAAGCCCATTGTCACCTGTTATTGCCAAATTTGTTTATGGAAGATTTCGAGGAACGTGCCTTGGAGTTGGCGGCCCTGAAACCTGTGTGTTCTATCAGAGATGTAGACAACATTTCTATTGTTTGTCCTTATGACAGTGAGAACTTTAATGACTTTAGAATGCCTGAATTCAATCCACTCGAATATTTGTTTCATAATGGAGGTGGAAAATGAAGGCTGTCTTCCCTTCCTTGATGTGTTGGTCAGGAGGAAGGTGGATGGTATGTGGGACACACTGCTTATATGAAGCATACTCACATTGATTTGCATCTATAAGCTGATACTTGTCACCAGCTTAACAGGAACCTTGGTTCACAGGGCACATGTTATCTGGAATCCTGAGAGCTAGTCAATCTCTAAGTCACCTTTCACCAGAGTGGTTGTAGTGAAAGACAGATCAGACATGCATTGTGCTGTCAACCAACTGTGCACTGGATGAGTGATGATAATACCATAGTGGCATCAAAGTCTACAGCCTGTCTGCCTTACACAGGGAGCATTTTGAACAGGATTGGCCATATTTTGCAGAAATATGATGTGAAGTATGTTTTGGTCTACCATGCAAGATAATGGTCCTTTTAGGTTCTGTAAAGGATGATCTTGGTTAGCACAAGGCAGGCATCTATCATATTCCTTGCTGTCACCTATTGGTTGGACTGTGGACTGTGGAAGACCAGTGTACTAAGCGCAAGTGGCAGACACACACACAACAGCGGAGCCTATCCACTATTGCAGGAGACTGTCTTGGCACCACCCATCATATTGAATATAACAACATGGGAGTCTGGTATGTACTTCCAGTTATTGGGATAGTGTTATTAAGGAAGCTGTTTAAATTAAATTAGCAAGTAACCTTACAAACAGAGATGGTGGGTTTTGTTTAAATTCTGCATGGAATACTGCTCTTTCCCTCCTCAAAAAACAGGGGTGCAGAGTTTATGCTACCTCCACTGTTTGTTATTAACTTCACTACCGACAATTTCTGGTGCCCGTCAGCTTCGGTTTGTGCTGGTGCTACTGTTTATCTTTCCGGAATTATCTGAAAATAGAGTTTTTAGGTCCCCTTGCACAACACTTACTTGCTGCAGTTTTGCCTTGAAAATGGCAATATCGACGGTTATCAATGATGTCACCTGTCTGCATCCCCATAAGTTATTTGAACATTGTATATGCTGGGAGCTACTCAGGTCTCACACAAGCAAAATTTATAACAGCCACATCTTAAAAGAAAACACTGACTGTCTAGAAAAGATTGCAAAAGCTGTAAATCCAAAATTTATTATAAGAGCCAATAATACATACAAAATATACTCATATTTTATGAATGAGTATCCTCTCAGCTGTGTGACTGTATTTGTGATTTCCTGCCAGAAAGGCCACTGTTCATAATAACTGACACAGTCATTGAGTAAAAGAGAAATAATATCTGGTGTTCCCCAAAGAAGTGTTATAGGCCCCTCTGCTATTCCTGATATACATAAATGATTTAGGAGACAATCTGAGCAGTCCTCTTAGATTGTTTGCAGATGATGCCGTCATTTACAGTAAAGTAGTCAGATGATCAAAATGAATTGCAAAATGATTTAGACAAGATATCTGTACAGTGCAAAAAATGACAATTGACTCTAAATCATGAAAAGCATGAAGTCACTCACATGACACTAAAAAGAATCTGCTAAATTTCAATTACAATATAAATCACGCAAATGACAATTGACTCTAAATCATGAAAAGCATGAAGTCACTCACATGACACTAAAAAGAATCTGCTAAATTTCAATTACAATATAAATCACGCAAATCATGAAAAGCATGAAGTCACTGTGAATTCAACTAAATACTTGTGGATTACAGTTACGAATAACTTAAACTGGGACGATCAAATAGATGATGTAGCACGTCTACCAAAATGGCTGCTTACACTAGACCTGTCTGCCCTCTTCTGGAGTACTGCTGTGCAGTGTGGGATCTGCATCAGATAGGATTGACGAAGGACATCGAAAAAGCTCAATGAAGTGTAACTCATTTTGTATTACCCTGAAATAGGGGAGAGTGTGCCACAGATATAATACCTGAATTGGTATTATTAAACCAAAGCCATTTTTCACTGTGGCAGAACCTTCTCATGAAATTTCATTCACCAACTTTCTCCTCTGAATATGAAAATCTCTCTCTGAATATGACACCATCCTGCATAGAGAGAAATGATCATCATAATAAAACCAGAGAAATTAGAGCCTGCACAGAAAGACTGAAGTGTTTGTTTTTCCCATGTGCTGTCTGGGAGTTGAACGGTGGAGAAACAGTTTAAAGGTGGTTCAATGAACTCTCTGCCATACACCTAATTGTGAATTGTGTAGTAACCATGTACGTAGATGTAGAATACATTAATTATGAACTTTCATTATGGTGGAACAAGCTATTTTAAACTATGAAGTAACAAGCTATATTAATGTGTTTTACGGAATTCTCCCACCTGGGATTTCTGGAAGGCCATAGGTGTGAGGCTTCGAACACTGAACTATTAGCAAAGACTGAGAAGCAGAGCATTCCTTGAGATGTTTGATGTGATAAACTATGGGTAAGAAATCATTAAATTAAACTTGATGGTTGTTTTGAACACCACAATGCTTTCTTCAGTTATTGTGCTTCTACTGGAGGTGGTATTCCCTTGCCTTCTTCCAACCAGTGAGGTGACTTATCCAGCAGTTTTCTATGCCTGACAGTTTGTTGGTTTATTTATAACAAACGATTAAAACAGAATAGAAGAGATGACAAAGCCAGCTGGAAGATGAGGTCAAGTTGAGGGTCCTCCAAACCCAGCTCCTGGTGGGAGATGCCCCAACCCAAAACACCCAGCCCCCACCTCGAAAACAGAATAAAAACAACTTTTATGGCAAAAATGGAAAACTAGTTAAATTATCCATGAGTCGGCCACCAATATTAGAGGCAAAGAACACAGAAGAACACGCTTAGCATGGAGGGCCAGGAGGAGGGAGGCATTCCACTAGGATGCAAGCTACTGTCTGCAAGGCTCCGTAACAATACAGAGGGATGTCGCATTACATATAGAAAAATCCAGGGTTAATGGCATGATGAGTTCCTTCCAAAAGCAGTATCATCAAAGTGAATGTTGGATGAGTAACCACTTCTCTAGCCAAATGTTGGTCAGTTTATTCCCTGGGATACAACTTGGGACCAGAGAAATGCAAAAGTAGGCAGTACAAATAAGGTGAGAGAGAAATTATAAACAGCCAATACCATGGAGAGACAAGAGTAACATCAGTCAATAGCCTTTTGACTGCTCACTGACTCACTATAAATTAAAATGCAGCCTAGAAAGGTTTGTATTGTTAAGCAAAGGACTCTTATGGCCAACAGCCCCACTGTGAAAATACTATTCAGACCCTTAAAATGTATTATGGTCCGGGTACTAACTGAGGTGTGTGTGTGTGTGTGTGTGTGTGTGTGTGTGTGTGTGTGTGTGTGCGCGCGCGCGCACGTGTGCCTTGTACCTTGTCAATGCAATCTGACAGAGGATATGAAGGTACAACAGAAGTATACAACTGCCAGTTGCCTCTTTGAAGAATTCGACATGTTAAATGCTCAGTCGGGTGGCGATAGGGAAGTGTCAGGATCACCACAAATTGTCACTATCACAAAGATCATCATGTAGTTACTACTTTAGCAAAGCCATGAGATTTAGTGAAGAGATCATATGGCTGATGGCAAAAAAGATGCCAAGGGCAGCACTGAAGTGGATACGAGTATTGTCCTTGACGACAGAGAGATGAAGACAGGAAAGAAGCTGGTCAATCAGAAGACTCCTACCAGACGACATGGTGCTTCCCCCTGAGGGGAATCTCCAAGCTCCAAGGACGAAAGGGAATATAACTCGTGGATGAAGGTGGTCATCTCAATGTAAGTAAGTGCCCTGCCTGGAGGTAAATAAATGCTACAAATGGTGATCACTGGGATCTTTTGCACTTGCACTTCTATGGCTCCCGATGTGTTATGCAGGGGAATCCATTCCCTGATTATGTCTGTGTGAACCGTGGTGGTGGTGGTGGTGGTGGTGGTGGTGGTGGTGGCGGCGGCGGCGGCAACATGTACAGGATGCTCAACAGCAAGGTGATCAGCACCCTTACTAAAATAATTACAGACAAATGTCTCTATACACAGACTATAACTAGACAAAAGCCAAATTGTATTATCAGGAACTGTGCCTGTTTAATCAGTGGAAATGTAGAAGATGGAGCTATCACCCTAAAGACAAATTAAAATCGTTTACCTGAGAAGCTATGTAAAAGGTTGGACATAACACAATTTATTAAAACACAAACTAAATTTGATTCATCATCTATTTGAAGATGGCAGGTCAACTTGAAAATGGGTTGCAACCCTTATATCTTGGCATAAAATACATCGAGCTAAAATTCACACAGATATCTGTACAGCATAAGCATTAATACTGATGGATCCTCCCATCAGAGGAGGAATCCACATTTCACAGTACAGTGCCCTACACAGAGGCACATTAAAGAGTACTTTCCTCCTGCTGCAGCAGCTGGAAGGAGGAAAGCAATGACTGTTTTATTTGTTTTAATGATCACAGTATGTTGCTCCTCAATCCTAACCATTATTCCTTGCACACACACATGATTCTGTGCCTCAACAGCAAGGTAACTATCTTCATGTTGAGGTGACTGTATGTGTAGGGTCAGCACATTTGGAAATTGTACTTTCCAATCCGGCATCCATAGCTGCTTCATTACCCTGACTTCCCATGTGCCACGGTATGCACTGGAATGACACCTCCTTGCCTTGCATCTCTAACAGGAAAAGAGAGCCGTGAATTATCTACATATACCTCTCCGTTTGACACACATGATGCGTAGGCTCAAAGGCACTTGCAAGTTCGTGCAGATAAGGAATTAGGTAGTATGATTACTTTGCATCAGCTTCAGTATCCTCAAGATCGCATATAATTCAGCACCATACAATGTGAATGTATCAGCTAATCAAATCTTGAGAGCATACTCTGGAAATAAAGCACAGCCAATAGACTCTTCCTGCTCAGACCCATCAGTGTAAACTACAACACAGTTGCAATGCTTGGCTAAAATTCTGGAATACATTGATTTAAACACAGCCTAGGGTATAATTATTTTTGTAATTTGATAAATCTAAAATAATTCTTGTCTCCTTACGCACCAGGGCAGTCAGCGACATGAATCACTACGAAGCACAGGACTCTGATTCGCAGTAAGAGCCACTACATCATGCTGTCAATATTCGCTGCTCCACTGAATGGGGAGCAACAGTATGGAATGCTACTGACTGGGGCCTAGAGTAGGCTGCACACATGTTACACCACGAAGCTCTGCCACTGTATGAAGAGTAGTGGCTCACCAGAGGCTGTGAGTTTGATTGATTCTGTATACTCCTGTTGCCAACCAAATCCCCTCATGTACAGCAATGATTTTTTACAATAAGATGATCTAACTGAGTTGTAAACCCTGCATCTGTAGTCAAGGCAGGACTGGATGCCTTTAGCATTTGGCATTTATTTTCTTCAGATGGGGTAACTGTGTCCAACACTCATCAAATGAGATGCCTGGAAGCGTGAATGAACTTTTAAAATTGAGAACAATGTCCCTCATTTTAAGAATGTGCAGCTGAAAAGGGTGACATGGACAATAGAAATTAACACAAAGCCTCTTCTTTGAAGAAAATTAACCCATTAAGTACCAGTGTCCTATTTTGAGGACAGAGCACATATTTATTTATAAATACACAATAAATTATTAATTTGCAACTATTACTGTTATACGTCATTTGTTGATGCTTTTTATAACAAATGTATGCTTACAGGAAATTAAAAGCAATAATCCTGCCATTAACTGATTACTGAATACTAAGGCACACTTTTCGTTATTACAGGTATTTACTTTATCGACAATTTAGTCATATTTGAAATATGTGGCAAAGATCTTTTTGAGATTAATTATAGTCAACAATGTGTCTTTTAAACTACTTGCATTGTTAGCTCAATTGGAGTTATCTTCTTTGTTTTCCATTGTTATAAAATTTGGTGTACTCGAAATAGGACACTGAGACTTGGTGTTATCATTTCAGTTATTTGTACTGCTGCACGTTCGAATATGAAACTCTGCTACTGCTGATGTATTTTCTATTTAGAACATGGTAATTTTACCAGATTTTGTTGCTGAGGTAAGTAATGACCCCTGTTATATATATTACAGGATATGAAGTTACTTTGAAATTTACAGCGTATTATGAAAGTATATTTATGAATATGTTACCCATTAGTAAATAATACAGTTCCAGATGGATTTTCTGTAGTTTGTGCTGATGTATTATTCTTTCATTTCACTTTATGTTATTACATTTTATTTCATTTCATTTTACATAGATTATAATGGCCTTCAGATCAGATAGATACCTCACTAATGAAGAAATAATAAACAGTGACGCATTCTATAATGCGGTGTCAGATGATCAGGACCATATTGATATCACTGTATGTCCTCCTGAAGTAGACTGTATGACCGATGAAGAAGAAGGTCCAGACGATGTTACTGGAACCGTGGAAGTCTCAGATGTGACAGGGGCTATTGAATTACATTATGTTCCATCATCAGAGAATAACGAAGAAACTGTATGTAAAACTTCACTGCCAAGTACATCCCAAGTTTCCAGAAGTAAATGGAAGAAGAGACATCTTACTGATGAGAAAAGCAATTGGAAAATGACACCTCCAGTTTATACAAGGCTGTCTCAAACTAGTGAGCATGACATCAGCAAAAAGGGAGAGGAACTGAAGGAACAACTTTCCTCCTTGACTCCGAAGGAGATGTTTGAAGAACTGATGAACGAAAACATATACCAGTTCATAGTGAAAGAAACTGTGAGAGATGCACGATTTTATCCTCACAGTTGAAGAAATGAAGGTCATTGTCAGATTTCTTCTTTTTGCTGGCTACCATAAGCTCCCTGCCGAGAAGCTATACTGGTCTGAAGATGAAGATGTGGGCATACCAATTATAAAAACAACTATGTCAAGGAATAAATATCAGAAGTTGAAAACATTGCTTCATTTTCAAGATAATGACTTAGCCAATGAAAACAAACACGACCGCAGATTCAAAATTAGACCTCTCTTGAAAATGATAAATGAATCTTTTCAAAAATTTGGAATAATTGAGGAAATTTGTCAATTGATGAAATGATAGTCAAATACTACGGACGAAGTGGGCTGAAACAGTTTATCTGAGGCAAGCTTATTAGATTTGGCTATAAGTTGTGGTCTCTTTGTGGAGCAACTGGCTACTGTTTCAAATTTGATTTGTACTGTGGAAAGGATCCAGAAGATACTGCAAGGGATGACCTACTATTGGGATCAAGAGTAGTCCTAACCATGCTGGACTGCATTGGAAAACCCGAGAATCATTGTGTGTACTTTGACAATTTCTTCACTAGTAGAGATGATCTGATTCATCTGAGAAACAGCAGCAGATAACGCCTCACAAGAATCTTGACCACCAAAAGTTGAAGAGAAGAAGATATAATCTGAGGAGAAGGCTTCTATGTTGACCCCACAGGAATTAGCTCCCCCCCCCCCCCCCCCATGCCGTTTGATTCCGAATCCATGTCCATTGATGTAGTTCCATACCCACTGGTGACAGATCACAATGCGTGAAGTGGACCCCTCACCTCTCCAAGTGTTCGCATAGTCAGTCTGTCGGCAGCATTAACTCCCAGAGAAAAATTAATCCACGTTGCATGTTGATGTTTTTATGGAGTGTGATGGGAAATGGTACATCACTGTGTTGTCAATAAGAGTGTGTTGTCAAGGAATGTGTAAGATCTGTCATCTTGACTAAAATGGAACCACTCCATAATCTGCTGAAAGAAGACAGCTTCCCAAATATGTTTTCAATATTTTCCACAAATAACAATGGATTGGTAGAGAGAAATGGTCCTCCATTTGTTTGGGCACAAATCAGGAACTGAGGGGGCAGTAACTGTCTGGAGCTTGCTTGGTTTTGTCTGCCTTCTATGATGTAGCCAACATGGGAAAGTTTATAGAACGATAACTATCGGCAGTGAACTGCTGCGTGGCGGGACGGTGCGTGCCTTGTTGCCACCAACAGATAGCTTTGGTTGTTTCACGACAAAGGCACATGCATGTGCATACTCTAGCTCATCCAAGGATAACAAAGCTAGTAAGTTTTCCTTCATTTGTGTGTGTCCATCAAAAGCTAAAAGCTTTCTTTAATCCTAAAATATTTGCAGTCTACAAGAACTTTGCTACAACAGAAAATACAAGATGGCTTACTTCTAAGGAGAAGCAGTTGGCTTGCGACAATGGTCCATTAGAATGGCAGTTACAATCTAGCAGTGATGCACGAATCCCTACTTGATGAATGAGTTATTCCAAACAGGGGAAAGTACACACATTCAAATTCCAAATTGTTCCTTTAAAAATTTTAAGAGACTGGGGAAAAAGATATGAATAAGGCATCAATCTGATGTGTCAATTTGTCTCTGTTTTCTAATGCTAAAAATATTTTTTTTCTTCAGAATGAACATAAATCATAGCAAAACCACTTACTAATTGATAAATGCATATGAATTTGATGAACAAATTGTGTTTTGTTACTTTGTTCAAAGCATCAGAGCGTTAGAAAGTTGCAAATTTGGAGGCGACCTAATGAAACTAAATTGTTAAGAGTCATGGTAAACATAAATATATAGTAGGGATATAATAGAGGGAAACATTCCACGCGGGAAAATGTATCTGAAAACAAAGATGATGTGACTTACCATACGAAAGCGCTGGCAGGTAGATAGATACACAAACACACACATACGTACACACAAAATTCAAGCTTTCGCAACCAACGGTTGCTTCGCTCCTTCCCTCTTTCCTGACGAAACAACCATTGGTTGCGAAAGCTTGAATTTGGTGTGTATGTATGTGTTTGTTTGTGTATCTATCGACCTGCCAGTGATTTCGTATGGTAAGTCACATCATCTCTGTTTTTAGATATAAATATATAGCAGAAAATTCAAAAAAGCTTACTAACTTGAGCTCCAACAATTCCATTTCCACCATAGAAGTTATCGGCATACATGTGCATAGATCCTCCTTTTCCTCTTGCACAGCCTGACTTCCTCCCCGTAAGCTCTGACAGAACGGCTGATGGTGGAATTCCCATCAGGTAAGTCCAACCATGAGCTCTGTAGGCAGTGATTACACTGTCCTGTGGCCTGAGAGCAGCTTTCATTCCCACTGCAACTGCCTCCTACAAAGGTGTAAGAATTCATGGTAAGGCACCACAAGTCAAATATTAGTCTCCTAGTACACAAACACAAGATAAATTTTCTTTATTAACCATACCTGACCAGAATACAAGTGACAAAATCCGCGTACAATTTTTTCCTTGTATAAATTGCCTGCAGCCGATTCCATACGACGGATAACGTGCATATGCTTATACAACGTAAGTGCTTCATCACGTGTCACACTAACTTTTGTAGTTGGGCCAGAATCGAGTTTGTGTAGACGAAATGGCTAAAATATATTTGTGGCATTAAAGACAGCTTTAGAAGGCTTGACACAGGTATTCAGCATAATTTATATAATTCTTATTAATGCAGTACTGTACCTTTGTTTCAAAGTCTGCTTTAGTTGCAAAATTGCTCTTGCTTCCAAAAAATGATGAAAGAGCTTTCTGAAAAAGAGAGGGAGGACATTTATTATGGTCTAATGTAAAAAATTGGCTGCCAGCACAATAAAAAACCATCACTCTGCACACAGAATACCCAGTTGTGCACAAAGAGGCAACTCTACAGTAAAGAAGAATAACACAACTCACTACTTTATTGGAGAGGAAAGTTGCTACTGACCATATAGCGGAGATGCCGAGTTGCGATAGGCACGACAAAAAGATCCACACAATTATAGCTTTCGGCCATTAAGGCCTTTGTCAGCAATAGACACACGTACACACACACGCACACACACACTCACGCAAACACAACTTGCATACACGTCTGCAGTCTCAGACAACTGAAACCACCACTTTTTTGCTGTGCCTACCACAACTCGGCATCTCCGTTATATGGTGATTAGCAACTTTCCTTCTCTAATATTGTTACATTCCACCATGGATTTTCCATTGTTTGATAACTCATTACTTGGCAGTTTCAACTAGTGGGGAACAAACACACATTTACTTTGCACAGTATCACAAACAAATTTCATGAAGTGCAAATTTTTGTGAACAAATTCTAATGAAATACATTTCTTTAAGAATGCGTATCCACACAAATATGATGATATTTTTATTTTATTGCAAGGTTAAGAGAAAAATCAAGCAATAAAATGCAACATTAAAGGTTGCTGCATATATTTTTAATGTGGAATTTATGTCTGTCAACACAGCAGCATTTTTGGACCACTATTCACCATTTCACGTCTGATCTGCTATTTCAAGTACCAAGCTCACAGTTACACAGAGGAATGTAACAATGTTACATTCATATTTTATGAACAATGTTAAAAAATCTAGCATGTAGGTACCAAATGCCTTAAGTGAAAACCAGAAAAATACGTTTATGATTATGAGGGAACTTTTCCTTGCTTGTCATGAATTAAGTTATCAATAAAAGTGAATATTATTATAAATGATTGTCATGGTCTCTTTATATCAACATTTGTAGAAGATAAAATAGAGGACATTAAAAAAACTAATGATAGTTCTGTTGGCTGGTGCTTTACAGTGCAAAACTGCTAAGGTCATAAGTGCCCGCGTCATAATGTAAGAAAAAACAAGTACTACGTAATAACCTGAGGTGAAAAAGCAAAAATGCAATCAAGCAACTTTAAAAGATAAGCAGGTAAGGACAAGGAGGTCCATAGCGAAAATTTATCAAATCATCATCGAGATGGTGGATGTCCCAATCGGGGGTATCAAATTTGCTTCGCCATGCTGCTGCAGTGAATAAAAACTAAGACACAATCAACAGAATGCGTGTCTTCAGCTAAAACATCTAACAAAGTTGAGGGCAAACACAGATTTGAATGTAAACAGTTAAGAAATGGACACATGATCAGGAAGTTGCGCACTGTCAAGGGTTGCGAGCAGTAAGAGATGTGGGAAGACCAACAGAAGAGGGAATGGACCGAGATATAGGGATGGGGGAGAAATTCCTGGCACTGCCAGAAATTAACACAGACAGTACTATCAGCAGAAACCCGGAATCCATTGTCAATGCTCCATGAATAGACATGATCCAGACATTCCTGAAGACTCTGCTCAAGTAGAGGGGTTCATTAAGAGCTGCAGAAGATAGAAATGTCATCAATGAAAAGAGAGGCTGATATACCTGGTGGGAGACAATAGTGTTAATGATTATGGCAAATAATACGATACTGAGCACGGAACTCTGAGTCATCCCGTTCTCTTAAATAAAAGTGTCCAACAGAACCAAGTCCACAAATACCTTAAAAACACAATCTTTTAAAAATTCCCAGACAAAAAGGGGCAGGTGACCGGGAAGCCATACTCTTGCATAATATGGAGGATACCCGTCCTCCAGCAAGTGTCATATGCCTTCTCCAAATCAAAAAATATGACCACAGTTTGGCAATTCTACAAAAAACTGTTCATAATATGAGTTGACACAGTGATAAGATGATCAACTGCAGAGTAATGCCTACAGAATCCACGCTGGTTAGTGAGGAGATTCTGAGACTTGAGCAACCACACTAGCTGACCATTAATCATATGTTCCATCACCTTGAAGACATTACTGGTGAGGGAAATTGGGCGCCAGATGGAAGGAAGGTGTTTGACGTTACCAGTCTTAGGTATGGGAATGACAATAGCGTTACACCAGTGACTGGGAAATGTGCCATACATCCAAATGCAGTTATATGTATGGAGGAAAAAACTTAAACCCTCCAGAGATAGGTGTTGCAACATCAGAATGTTAATGCCATCTGGTCCTGGAGCGGATGACTGGGATGAAGAGAATGAATGTTTAAGCTCCCTCAGTAAAAGCAGTATTGTAACATTCACGGTTATGGGATGAAACAGATACTGTCCTTGCCTCTGCCACCTGATTCGGAGGGAGGAAGGCAGGATGGTAGGTGAAACTCAAATTGTCTGCGAAATATCGGCCCAAGGTGTTGGAGATATCAACATGATCTACAATGACATTGTTCACCATGGTCAGATCAGAAAGTGGGGAATGAACTGGGGTTTCTGAAAGCCATCAGAGATTATCCCAAACAGCAGAAGAGGGTGTAAAGCTGTTAAAAGAGCTTTGAAAAGAAAGCAAACTAGCTTTTTTGTTATCACTGAAAATTTGGTAATGTTGCATATGTAGCTGTTTATATGGATAGCTGATACAGTTCACCATTGTGGGATGGTGTTTAAAAATGCAGATAGCTTGTGTCCAGGTGCAGTTTGCATCACGGCATGCTTCAGTCCACCAGTGGACAGGGGTATGTTGGTGCGAGAAAGATATGAGAGGTATGCAACATTCTGTGGCTGTAAGGATAGTGCTTGTAAGGTATTCTACCTGGTCACCAATGCAGAAGAAATGGCTTGTATTGAAAGTGGCCAGTAAGGAGCACAGCTGCCAGTCAGTTTGAATAGCTGCAAGTTGGTTTGCCTCACAGATAGGATAGGCATTAACAAACAAATGACACATGGGAAATTGTCACTTGAGTGTGTGTTGGAGAGAACAGAGTACTCGAGACGATGAGCAAGCTGAGCAGTACATATTGAAAGGTCCAAGTTGGAAAAGAAGTCCGTGGAATCGAAAATAAATATGGGTGTACCCAGGTTCAAACAGATTAGATTGAGCTGGTTGAAGATATCTACTAGGAGAGAGCCTCTCTGACAGAGGCATGGAGAGCCCCAAAGGCAATGGCAGGCATCAAAATCGCCGCAGCAAAAATGGAGGAGTAAGTTGAGCAATAACTTGCAAAATGTCTGCCCTGGTGACAGCAGAAGATGAGGGTAAGTAGATGTTGCAAAGAGACAAGGTGAAACCAGGAAGGAAAAGACAGACAGTAACAACTTGAAGATGGGTATGCAAAGAAATACTGTGACTATACATGTCATCTCTAATGAGCAACATGACTACCTGATGATCCGGAGTCTCAACCTCTGGGGGAAGTTCAAAACAGACTGAATTTAAGTGTGGGGTGTGAAAGTGATCGTGAGGGTGTAATTATGTTTCCTGGAGGCAGGAAACAACAGGAGAGTATGATCCCAAGAGGAGCTGTAATTAAAACCTATTGGCTCCTATGTTGCAAACTCATTGCAGAATAACCACGTCCGATGACAGGAGATGGGTCAAATAAGGGGGCAGTCACAGAGGTGGCTGCCAAGTTCCAGAACATTCACAATGACCAGCTTCAGAGATAGGAGGATCCTGGTCCACTAGTTCGACAGAGGTGTTGGTATTTGCCTTCGGCTGGCCAGTGGAGGGGTTGTTGATGGTGCATCCCAGTGAAACGGAGATTGTCTGGGTGAGGGTATAGCATGGTGACATCGCTGAGGAAGAATGTCAAGGTGGAGAAAGGGAAGATCACCTTTGTTTGACTGCTTGGAACCTTCTGCCGAAATTTTTACAAAGGTACAGACGGTGTTTAGAAAGGATAGATTGCATGCAACCGGTGGTGGAGTGTTCGTCGCTGTTAGTAGTAGTTTATCCTGTAGTGAAGTAGAAGTGGATAGTTCCTGTGAATTATTATGGGTGGAGGTTACACTCAACAACCGAGCTAGGTTAATAATTGGCTCCTTTTAGCGACCTCCCGAGACAGCAGCGTTAGTGGCAGAACAACTGAGAGAAAATTTGGAATACATTTCACATAAATTTCCTCAGCATGTTATAGTCTTAGGTGGAGATTTCAATTTACCAGATATAGACTGGGACACTCAGATGTTTAGGACGGGTGGTAGGGACAGAGCATCGAGTGACATTATACTGAGTGCACTATCCGAAAATTACCTCGAGCAATTAAACAGAGAACCGACTCGTGGAGATAACATCTTGGACCTACTGATAACAAACAGACCCGAACTTTTCGACTCTGTAAGTGCAGAACAGGGAATCAGTGATCATAAGGCCATTGCAGCATCCCTGAATATGGAAGTTAATAGGAATATAAAAAAAGGGAGGAAGGTTTATCTGTTTAGCAAGAGTAATAGAAGGCAGATTTCAGACTACCTAACAGATCAAAACGAAAATTTCTGTTCCGACACTGACAATGTTGAGTGTTTATGGAAAAAGTTCAAGGCAATCGTAAAATGTGTTTTAGACAGGCACATGCCGAGTAAAACTGTGAGGGACGGGAAAAACCCACCGTGGTACAACAACGAAGTTAGGAAACTACTGCGAAAGCAAAGAGAGCTTCACTCCAAGTTTAAACGCAGCCAAACCCTCTCAGACAAACAGAAGCTAAGCGATGTCAAAGTTAGCGTAAGGAGGGCTATGCGAGAAGCGTTCAGTGAATTCGAAAGTAAAATTCTATGTACCGACTTGACAGAAAATCCTAGGAAGTTCTGGTCTTATGTTAAATCAGTAAGTGGCTCGAAACAGCATATCCAGACACTCCGGGATGATGATGGCATTGAAACAGAGGATGACACGCGTAAAGCTGAAATACTAAACACCTTTTTCCAAAGCTGTTTCACAGAGGAAGACCGCACTGCAGTTCCTTCTCTAAATCCTCGCACAAATGAAAAAATGGCTGACATCGAAATAAGTGTCCAAGGAATAGAAAAGCAACTGGAATCACTCAACAGAGGAAAGTCCACTGGACCTGACGGGATACCAATTCGATTCTACACAGAGTACGCAAAAGAACTTGCCCCCCTTCTAACAGCCGTGTACCGCAAGTCTCTAGAGGAACGGAGGGCTCCAAATGATTGGAAAAGAGCACAGGTAGTCCCAGTCTTTAAGAAGGGTCGTCGAGCAGATGCGCAAAACTATAGACCTATATCTCTGACGTCGATCTGTTGTAGAATTTTAGAACATGTTTTTTGCTCGAGTATCATGTCGTTTTTGGAAACCCAGAATCTGCTATGTAGGAATCAACATGGATTCCGGAAACAGCGATCGTGTGAGACCCAAATCGCGTTCTTTGTTCATGAGACCCAGAAAATATTAGATACAGGCTCCCAGGTAGATGCTATTTTTCTTGACTTCCGGAAGGCGTTCGATACAGTTCCGCACTGTCGCCTGATAAACAAAGTAAGAGCCTACGGAATATCAGACCAGCGGTGTGGCTGGATTGAAGAGTTTTTAGCAAACAGAACACAGCATGTTGTTATCAATGGAGAGACGTCTACAGACGTTAAAGTAACCTCTGGCGTGCCACAGGGGAGTGTTATGGGACCATTGCTTTTCACAATATATATAAATGACCTAGTAGATAGTGTCGGAAGTTCCATGCGGCTTTTCGCGGATGATGCTGTAGTATACAGAGAAGTTACAGCATTAGAAAATTGTAGCGAAATGCAGGAAGATCTGCAGCGGATAGGCACTTGGTGCAGGGAGTGGCAACTGTCCCTTAACATAGACAAATGTAATGTGTTGCGAATACATAGAAAGAAGGATCCTTTATTGTATGATTATATGATAGCGGAACAAACACTGGTAGCAGTTACTTCTGTAAAATATCTGGGAGTATGTGTGCGGAACGATTTGAAGTGGAATGATCATATAAAATTAATTGTTGGTAAGGCGGGTACCAGGTTGAGATTCATTGGGAGAGTGCTTAGAAAATGTAGTCCATCAACAAAGGAGGTGGCTTACAAAACACTCGTTCGACCTATACTTGAGTATTGCTTATCAGTGTGGGATCCATACCAGATCGGGTTGACGGAGGAGATAGAGAAGATCCAAAGAAGAGCGGCGCGTTTCATCACAGGGTTATTTGGTAACCGTGATAGCGTTACGAGATGTTTAATAAACTCAAGTGGCAGACTCTGCAAGAGAGGCGCTCTGCATCGCGGTGTAGCTTGCTCGCCAGGTTTCGTGAGGGTGCGTTTCTGGATGAGGTATCGAATATATTGCTTCCCCCTACTTATACCTCCCGAGGGGATCACGAATGTAAAATTAGAGAGATTAGAGCGCGCGCGGAGGCTTTCAGACAGTCGTTCTTCCCGTGAACCATACGCGACTGGAACAGGAAAGGGAGGTAATGACAGTGGCACATAAAGTGCCCTCCGCCACACACCGTTGGGTGGCTTGCGGAGTATAAATGTAGATGTAGATGTAGGGTTTGTCAGGTGCAGACCCAGATGTTGGTTGGCGAGGTGTGCGCAGTGAGTCATTGAGGGAGTACTCTCTTTGGATTTCCATGCTTCAGTTTGTGAGGCATGAGATTTTGTTGCCATAGGCGAAGGTTTGTTGGTATGGTGTGCACCCTTAGAGGTTGAAGATTAGGGTGCGACATTGGAGCTGGACTATTTCACAACCATGGCACTAAACTGGAAGCCACAAGTCTGTGTAAACAAGTCCTACGTAGGTTGAGGTGTAGTGAGAACTGTACTACAACTGTCAGAGGGTGGTGTACAAGGTTTGCGGCTAGCCAACCTTTTCCGTGCAACATGAGTAGGAATCTTTTACTTTCAGATCTCCTGAATGGTTCTCTCATTGAGGTAGACTGCACAGTCGCAGGAGGAGACAGCATGATCATCCTTGCAGTTGATACAGTGAGGGGAAGGAGGTGACACTCACTCTCATGAGCATCCCTGCCTCAGGCTATGTATTTGGCTGCATTTTCACGAGATTCATGGGTGTGATTGCAGCGCTGACATTTATAGCAATGCTGGGATTCGAGATTATGGTCTACCAGTAGTAGCTTCATAGCCAGTCTTAATACTTGATGGAAGTACCACATGGTCAAGTGTGATGAATAGAGTGCAGATTGGCACTAATTCTTTATCAATCCTTTTCATGACAAGGCGAACTGCAGTCACTCCCTAGTCAGTGAGATAGGCTGTTATTTCAGCCTTGGTCAGGCCATCAGTCAACTGCGTATATGACACCACAGGAGGAATTCAGAGTGCAGTGGGCCTCCACTTGAATAGGATGGCTGTGGAGAAGTGCATTAATTAGTTTCTGTGCTTGTAAAGCACTATCGTCTCCAAAAGCAAGGTCCAGTATGCAACTGAGAACAAGGCTTCATAGGACCAGTAATTGCATCTACACCCTTCTGAACATCAAATGGATGAACTGTTGTGAAATTATGACCATCCTTCATGTGTGACACCACGAGGTATCAGGATGCAGGTGGGAGAGGCGTCGATTCTTTCATCTCAACGTATTTACAGTTCTGATATGAGGAACTCATTGTGGAGAAACACCCCACAATTGCCAGTGTCTCTGACAGTGTGCTCCTTCATGCTGGGAGTGGGAACCCCTCCTCAGGGGGGGGGGGGGGGAAGAGGGGGGGGGGGCTCACCTGTCTTACGTGATTGTCCACACCTCAGGTCACATCTACTGGACTCTATACAGAGGAACCAATTGGCATAGAGGAAGGTACCAACTCAGGCAATCACCCCTCCTGGGTGTGGCCTTTACCAGGGGGTATGTATGAGCCCTACTTGTGACCTAGGACTGGGAATTACGTTACCCAGTCACCTTTCACGTGTCAAACACGTGGGCTGGCCTTCAGGAACACTCAGGGAGGAAGAAGGAAAAGAAAAAGAGAGACCTCAAATGCATAAGCAGACAAAGAGCAAGAAAAGGAAGGACAGGACAAATCCATACACAGTTTTACCAAGAATTTCAGTTTCCCGAAGAAGGTGCTTGGTCCTCAAAGGGAGGGGAAATGAATAGCAGGAGGATAGACATGAAGCATGGAAAGGGAAGTGGCACTGCAAAGGCTTGGGCCCCATGGTAGCGAAGCAAGTACTCACCAAAGAGTGGTGAGCCCCCGGAGGGGGTGCGGGGGCACAGATGACAGTGTGATGTGCAGTTAAGCTATGATTGATTTCTATATGTTACTAAATTGAAACAAAACTGTTATAATAAAATGCTACAATTTTTATACTGCACCACAATAATTTACAGCATAGCTTCCCAGTCACAGATGTAGACTATAATGTTGTTATAATACATAACATCATTGATTACATACTCAGGTACATAAGGTAACATTTACAGTTATAAATGGGCTGATGTTCACAGTGCTGTTACCCATAACGGACAGTATGACATATTGACTCACTACCCAATGTTAACAATGGGAAAAAGAGAACTACAATGGAGTGAAATGTGTAATGAGTAAGATGTCAATTCTAGATTTAGATCATTTCCATATGCACCTTTCTCCACTTTTAACAGCTGTTGATAAAGACTCAAATATGACATCATATCATCAAAGAAACAATTAACAACTAAAGTAATGCAAATGTCAAATTTCAAGGGAATGAAACTATATACAAAATTATTACAAAAGCAAAGTGCCTACAACTGCTCTAATACTGTAAAACCTTGTTTAAAGTTTTTTAAAGCAAAAATTTGAACATAATGTTATAATATTTGTATATGCAGTAAAATTTCACTTAATAAACACTTCTCAATAGCGGACTTCTCTCAACAGTGGACATTTTAAAATGCCCTTGCAAAATAACAGTAGCCATTACGGTAAAATTCTCCCTAACAGCAGAAAATCTCAATAATAGACATGGATGCTGAACTGTATCCCCCAACAACAGTTAAATAATGGACAGCATGAAAGAATAGATGGTTGTGTAAAGTAAATGGCAACAATCATTATCATACTTTTGAATGTTTGTAAGTTGAAGTACACACTGTTTCTAATGTCATGCAAGAGAGCTTATGTACTGTAGTGTTAAGCTGTCACAAAAACATTGATTGAAAAGCTCACCATCATCAAGTATATAGAAAGGAAAGCTTAGTGTTAGAGATATGGCTACAACTCGTGCTGCTGTAGAAACAGAGATCAGTGAAATTTTAAGAAACAAAAAGGACATTCCAAAATTGTGGGCTGAAAATGATATCAGTAGACAAGTTTATTCCCGAACACACCAGGTTTAGAAATTAACAATTTGACTTTTGAATGGTTCTGCCAGCTCGCAGAAATAACTTGTCAGTTAGTGGTCTCTGATCTGTGAGACAGCATCTGCAACTGGCAAGGATTTAGGACTTCGTGATTTTAAACACCTGTACGCTGATTTGACAAATTTAGGAGTAGACACAACATCTCTTTTCTACCTGTGTGTGATAAATCCAGTTCAGTGGATGAAAACATTGTGTCAGATTGGCAAAAATGGATAACAGGAATTTATGGGAGTTACAAAGAAAAACATTTTTAACTTTGACAAGGCTAGTCTTTTCTTCAGAATTCTTTCCACTAAATCATTTACCTTGAAAGGATACAACATTTAGAAAGAACGAGTCACTGTTTCACTGTGTGCTAATACGATGAGCAAATTTTAAAAGCCTTTAATTATTGGTAAGGTTGCAAAGCCTAGATGTTTTAAGGGTATTGTCTTGGGTAAACTGAAAATGAAGTGGTATGCTAATAAATGATTTTGGATGACGAGGGCAATAATCAGTGAATGGTTGATGGCATCTGACAGAAGAATGGGGGAAAAAAAAGTAATTTTGTTTATGGATAATGCCACTCACCACTGCAGTGGTGCACTAAAAAATGTAAGAATTTCTTTCTGCTGCCAAATTCAACTGCACATTTTCAATTACTGAATGAGGAAATAATTCAAAATTTCAAAGTGTTTTACAGGTGTAAAGTGTTGAGACATTTTGTCTCACAGACAGACAATGTTGAATCAAAGTATGAACTCCAGAAATCTGTCAGGGTACTGCATGCAATTCTGTGGATTTCTTCAGCCTTAAAACAAGTAACATGTATCACATTGGCAATTTTTTCAAGAAGGCAGGGTTCATCTTTAATGACTGCCCTTCAGCAACTAATGACAGTGTAAAAAAAAAAAAACTTAAAGAACATCAGCAAAAACTTGAGACTATAGTAGAGGAATCTGGTGGCTCTGAAGGATATCCCAATATTGATTATCCAGTGTTCACAGAAGTTACATCAACTAGTATAAGTGAATTCATACAAGAGCTTCATCAAGAAGGGTGAGGTGACAATGTTGAGAATAGACAACAGGATTGAATTGAACCAGACTTTAATCCAGTTTCAAGTAAGCAGGCAGCTGAAAAAGCAAGAAAATTTAAACACTACCTTTTAGAAAAGTGATGAAGAGGGACTCAGTTTAACTTTAGCAGTTAAAACATGTACCGAGTTGACAATTATAAGTGACTCTTGTTCAGAGAAAAATACATGATTATTTCGAACCAACCATCTAGAACGTATGAAAAAAAATTTTAATACTGTATTATACTAGTGTATGACGGATATTTTAATGAAGTACTGTACTTCAATGAAGATGAATTTTCACTAATTTACTTATACAGTATACTGCAGTACAATTTTCCCCATACATGTATGTTATTCAGAAGTTTTACTGTATTATAATATTTTTAATAATAATTTACTGACAATTAGATGCTCGTAGAAGATTAGGATACTTTTTACTGTCATTCTTCACCTCTCCCATTTGATTTCTTTGTGCAGACTTGCTAACAGATCTTGAACACAATGAAAAGTAATGTTCTGTTCAGTGAGAAACTGCTATAATAATCCAAAAACACATACCCATCTTCTCAATGACTAATAAAATTTGGCGGACAGGTTTATGACAGTGATGCACGCGCGATCTCTCTCTCTCTCTCTCTCTCTCTCTCTCTCTCTCTCACACACACACACACACACACACACAAACACACAAGCTCTTTTAGTGTGAAACTAGTTTTTCGTAATTACCATAGAGAGTTCCATGAAGTCTGGTAACACATTGGCTGCAACTTCTTTACTCACTTTGTACCATGTTCCAAACTGGCAGCATTGCAAAAAATCAGCAGCGCAATGACTCAGCTCACATATTTCAAAGAGATTACAGTTCCAGATAGCTATCAAGTACACTATGTCAATGAAACCATGTACACTTAAATAAAATATGTATCTATTGGAATAAGGAACAGTTGTTTTTCAGGATTTGTACTGCAGAGTCAAAATATAATAAACCTATTTAAGGCAAACAAGATGAAAAATCCCTTAAATAAAGCTATGCACCTTAAAGCTGTTTTCCAAGAAATAGCACCTTGTAAAACTGAACAACAGCAAAATAAAAGATCAAAAATAACTTCTTATTGCAAAATGGTAGTATTTATATAGCAAAGAAAGAGCAAACACAATGGTATATTTTGAAGGCCTGAGTTTCAAGATCCAGCAAAAGAGAGAGATTTGGAAAAACTAGTTAATAGAACTACGTATGGGATTACCTCATGACTCATGACACAAAGCAGGACATGAAATAGGCACCACACATTCTTTATACCTACGTCTGTTCCTGCATGGTATGCAGAATATTTGTGTTTCATTTTAGAAAACTCATTCCTTGTGGTACAGTTCGTTACAAATGTATTCAATTTTGTAACAGTGACATTTCTAGTATTGCACTAATCTTCTATGCCGATTTGCTATCATTTGAGTTATTAGTACCTATTTATAATCTTCATCTATCAAAACATGTTTATGCATGGCTGGCAATCTGCAGTGCACAATGATGTGGAACTGTATTACACACAGAGGTCTTCCACATACAGCAATGGTTAGACTGTGGCTCCCACTGCAGTCACGATAGCATTGGCTGCAATGGCAAAGAGGGTTACACTCAGAACTGATACCTGAGGGGCTCAAATTTGATGTACATATTGGTTGCTGATGGCTGAACCTATCTAGACCTGGAACAATTGGAGGGATAGGAAATTGTGGTAAGCAACCCAGAAGCTCCACTTGTCCAGTACAAATATCTGTAGGATGTGATGGCAATTGGTGGTATCATACCTCTACCACAGATCAAACAACACAGCAATCAGATATTGTCATTGTGCAGAAGCATTGCACACTGCAGGTTCTAGATGGATCAAATGTTCTGTGGTGGACCACAGTGCCTGAAACTCAATTTGAAATTGAGATAAATATCCTCTGACTTCCAGGTACAACACAGTTGTCGGTTGTCCATTCTTCAAATTATTTATGCAGCCCATTCATTCGAGATTGGTCAATAATTAACCGATATTCGAAGGCCTTTCCCCAGTTTCAGGATATGAATAATAATACACTTCCACCATCTCAAAGGAAATTCCCGTTCTTGCCAAATATGGCAGAAAAATCAGAAAATGTGTTTCATGCTGTCATTGCTAAGGTGTTAAAGCATTTGACTGTGGGTTTTTATCAGGTCCTGGCACTGTCTCAACAATCTGCTAAAGCGCTGTAGAACTCCCATTCACTAAATGCGATTTAAGATCTTGTGCATGGAAGGTAAGTAGTTTTGCTCCACCAGGTGTTTCTGGGTCAAGAAAGAAGGCTGGTAGTCACTGAAACAGATGCTTCACTGTAGCATGCTTTGAAACATTCAGCAATGATTGCTTCTAATGCAGCATTTAGTGGCACCTGCACACAGAAAGTGTTAAAAAGCTTGCAGACTCCTGCAGACACTCTCTCACTGTGTTAATCCAATATTTTTTAGTAGGGTTTGTAATTTTTAACAATAGAGAAATTGTGATTCTTGAGTTTCTCCCGGCGTATTTGATAATCAAAATATCCACGGGTGTGCTGCCGGTCTATAGTGTCCAACGGGCCCGTTGGACACTATAGACCGGCAGCACACCCGTGGATATTTTGATTAATAGAGAAATTGGTTTCTGAAAACCAAGTCTCCTGAAGTGCCATGCAGATTACAAAGTAGTCATTAACTGATGGAGATCGGATAGGTGACAAAAGTAGCTATGACAATTCCTCTGAAGGAGCGTAAGAGAACTGTTTTAACATTACACCTATGAAACCTGACTAACCTCCACAGGCAAAAAGTTTCCACTAAAAATTAAGATAAAAGCTCTAGTGTACAACCTATCACTCTTAGGTACACTCTGAATGAGATGAACAAAAGGGACTCCACACTGCTCTAGGTTAGTGGACAGTTCTTCATTTGTGAGTAGTGTTATGTCCCAAAGGAAAATATGACTTTGAACCCTGACAAATTTGTTACAAGGAGAGAGTTTGAGCTTGATACAGGCCTGAAGTGTGTGTGTGATTGGTTAGCATTCAAACTATCTTAACAACAGAGATCCATTTCTTGTTTTCTCTATTGCAGCACTTATTCTGAACCTATTCTCAATATTTTCAGTGCAGAACAGTGGCTTCACTGTTGTAAAGGGTTCTCTGTCAGTTCTGGAGCACACTAAGAACAGCAAACCATTTCTGCTTGCAGGATTCACATTCCATGGAGTGGCCAAAGTTAGAAATGCTGTGGAGGTAGTAAGTATCGGCATAAAAATCTTGTCTTCTTTCACCTGAGATGGCCGTGTTGGCATGACCACCAATATTGGTGAGTTTGGTCCGTTTCATTGCTGGGTATCTGCACTGATGATCTCACTTGACCTGATGCTCTCATGATGCACCTCACCACTGCAAAGGCTATCTGGCTTAGCAGCCTTTGCTCATTGTCCCTGTGCCCTGGATTAGACATGCCCATACTTCTTGGGATACACGTGGAGGTTACAACTCAGGCATCAGGCAGTGCGATCCCCGCACTATCGGGAGGCTACAGTCATGAAGGTACAGAGGGCACATGATAACCCTCTGGCAAGCCACACTAATAGGTGGACAAAAGGCCTTGTGATTCTCAAGTATCCAGCACAATCGATGAGCCAACACTCTCTCTAACAATTTTAATAGCACATTCAAGAGACTGAGTGGTCTATAGCTATCAACGAAGTTGCAATTTTGCCTGGCTTAAGGACTGGGATGATGGAACTGTCCTGCCATTGTGAGGGGAATTCAGTCCTAAGCCAGATTCAACTGGAAACCTTGGGCTGATAGCATTCATGACCCATGTTCAGATGTTGAATCATTTCACTGCCCTGTGTCAAGGCCGAAGGCCACATCTCAAGACGAGGGCTCTAAGCAATTCCCATTCATTAAGAGGGCCATTTTATGGTGCACGGCAGTTTGCAGAAAAAAAATTGGCAAGCATCTTACACCCATTGTTTGCATGCTTGAAATTCTAAACTGAGTAGTGAAGTGTTAAGCAAGGACAGACAGTTTTGTAACAGACCAGAAAGGACCAATGGCTGGTATTGGCCTATACATGGCTTGCCACGCATCTAAGGAGGAAATGTTCCCAGCATTCTTTTTTCCTCTGTTCAATTAAAAAAGAGTAGCTGCTTAAAGGTTATGAGGTTTGACATTAAGGGACCTTACTTATACACAAACAACAACAAAAGTTTTGCATCACCCCAGTTCCCAAAACTCCTGAAAATAGACATTGATTGTGGATAATGTAACACAGAGACAGTCCATCTGACAGTTCAGAGACGTCACTTAACCCGATCAAAGATGTAAACAACCATGCATGAGCAGTGCCCATTAGACGGAAGGGGTTTGACAGCTGATCAGATCCAGTCATTCTACCAAGGAGGTGGTACACGGCTTGTATTGTCTGTAGTTCAACCATGCCTGGACGGTCAATACCGCGGTTCGTTCATATGTCCACATAGTTACTTTGTGCCAGGAAGGGCTCTCAACAAGAATAGTGTCCAGGTGTCTTGGAGTGAACCAAACCGATGTTGTTTGGACATGGAGAAGATATAGAGAGACAGGGACTGTTGATGGCATGCCTCTCTCAGGCCTCCCAAGGGCTACTACTGCAGTGGATGACCGCTACCTATGGACTACGGCTTGTAGGAACCCAGACAGCAACGCAACTATGTTGAATAATGCTTTTCTTGCAGCCACAGGATGTCGTGTTACAACTCAAACTGTGTGCATTAGGCTGCATGATGCACAACTTCACTCCCGACATCCATGGCAAGGTCCATCTTTGCAACCATGGCACCAAGCAACATGGTAGAGATGGGCCCACCAACATGCTGAATGGATGTTCCGGATTAGCATCACGTTCTCTTCACCGATAAATGTCGCGTATGCCTTCAACCAGACAGTCGTCGGAGACATGTTTGGAGGCAACCCCGTCAGGCTGAACACCTTGGGCACACTGTCCAGCAAGTGCAGCAAGGTGGAGGTTCCCTGCTGTTTTGGGGTGACATTATGTGGGGCCGACATATGCAGCTGGTTGTCATGGAAGGTGCCATAATGGCTGTAGGACACGTGAATGCCATCCTCCGACTGATAGTGCAATCATATCGGCAGCATATTGGAAAGGCATTTGCTTTCAGGGACGACAATTCACGCCCTCTTTGTGCACATCTAGTGAATGACTTCCTTCAGCATAGCAGCATTACTTGACTGGAGTGGTCAGCACGTTCTCCACACATGAACCCTATCAAACATGCCCGGGATAGATTGAAAAGGGCTGTTTATGGACGACGTGACCCACCAACCACTCTGAGGGATCTACGCCGAATCGCCGTTGAGTAGCAGGACAATATGGACCAACAATGCCTTAATGAACCTGTGGATAGTATGCCACGACGATTACAGGCACGCATCAATGGAAGAGGATGTGTTACTGGGTATTAGAGGTACTGGTGTGCACAGCAATCTGGACCACCACCTCTGAAGGTCTTGTTGTATGGTGGCACAACATGCAATGTGTGGTTTTCACAAGCAGTAAAAAAGGGCGGAAATGATGTTTATGTTGATCTCTATTCCAATTTTCTGTACAGGTTCTGGAACTCTCGGAACCGAGGGGATGCAAAACTTGTTTTGATGTGTGTATTTGAAAAGCATATCACAACCCCAGATTGCCACTGTAATTATTTTTTTAGACCACTGTGTGACCAGCTGCTGGTGTTGGGGGGCCATGGAGAGGGAGAAAGGGGGAGGGGGCAGTGATGTTTCTGGTGTGTGAATAATTGCCCCAGCTCTACTCTGGAGATAGTCTGCCAATTCCCCAACTGAGGTGCCCAGCTAGGAGGACCGGTCTGATGAATGATGGCATGGTCACTACAGAACCTTCAGAGAGTGGTCACTATCTTCATGCACAACTTGAAATCAGAAAGTAGTACTCTATGTATCATGTGGATCATGTTGGGATGAAGTATTTCCTTGCCAGGAGGTTGGTAAATATTACAGATGATTATGTCAGTTGCCATCCGATCTCACACAGCTATCACTTGTAAAAGTGCATGATGATTTTGTTAGCTGGTAGGTGCTTTAGAGTGCAAAAGGTGCTGTAGGGTGCAAAATTGCTAAGGTTATAAGGTCTGTATTAGAATTTAAGAAAAAACAACTGCTACATAAAAAACTGAGGCGAAAAAAGGCAAAAACCCAATCACGCAACTTTACAAGAGGAGCAGCTAAGGATAAGGGCATCCCTAGGAAAAATTTTCCAAAACATCATTGAGTTGGTGGAAGTCCCTGTGAGGGGCATCAAATTTGCTTTGCCACGCTGCTGCGGCGAATAAAAATGAGACGCAATCGAAAGAACATGTGCCAGCCACTAAAACATCGGACAAAGTAGATGGCAAACATAGACGCAAACGTAAACGGTTAAAAAAAATGGGTACCAGATCAGAAAGTGGTGGACTGTCAAGGGTTGGGAGCAGTAGGTACAGAGAAGGGCAGGTTTGCCACTTAAAAAGTGGTGGTGACTGTAGTGCATTTAAAATTAATTGTGACTTTAGACGTTTGGCTCACTGGCGGGGACATGATGCCGTTCCCAGGTAACACCAATGGTGAGCCGGCTTCCACTACCACGCTGCCAGCGGCTTGGTTGGTAAGGTGCCTCCATTGCCACACCGGGGATAAACAGTATCACGTGGTGTCGCGCTTCAGATGCTTCTGTGTTCGTTAGCTCTCTTTGGTCCTTAAAGTGTTCTGCGGTCGCCAGGTGTTGTGAATAAGTGTTCTTGTGTTGGCATTGCATTGATAATAACAGTGCAGCACGTCTGAACACGAGATTCGCAGTAAAAGAACACGTTCACCGGCTGCATAGCTAATGAGCTATGGAAAAGGAATTCTAATCCGTGGCCGAGGTTATATATTTGAGTTCTCTGTGTGCAGTTATTCTGAACTCGAGTGCAATAACGGTAGTTTGATTTTAGATGTTAGAAGAGCTGTGGACAGAACAGCTGCTGCACTTAACGTTAATTGATCTATGGTACTGAGAATTGCCAAGCAGAGGAAAGAAAGGAAGACGCGAGTGAAGAAGCAACAGCAGGTCATTTTTTATTAGAAACGCTAGGGGAGAGAAGATATGATTTTGAGTAATGAAGATGGATGCATTCCAGCAGAATGCAATCTGGAGACGTGTATGCTTAATATAAGCACAAGGAATATCCTACTTTAAACAAACTTCTTTCCAGCCTCAAAGAAGGAGATCTGTTCAATGGGAGTAGATCATCACTTTGAAACTGTTTACACGAGCTCAGTTTCCGGCAGGAAAAGTTTTCATCTCTGACATTTATCATCAAGAGAAGTGACATAGAGACATGCAGAGACCAATATCTGTGTGCAGTGAATAGTGTTTCATTTGAAGACTTACTTTGATTGGACAAGACATGGGTTAATATGTGTCACATGTCGACAAAGGAGTGGATGGATCACACAGCACAGGGAATGATGAAAGCACTGATACGCAAGGATGGCAGGATAATTTGCTTCCATGCTGGCTCTGCTTGTGGCTTCTTTCCAAACTGTTTATTGTTGTTCTGTTCTAGGAAGCAAGGTCGCTATAATGAGGAAATGAATGCCAAAGTTTTCATGGAGTGGTTTTCTGATGTTCTGTTGCAGAATATTCCTCCAAATACAACGATAGTAATGGACAATGCGCCATACTACTCTGTGATGATAGATAAAATACTGATAATACAGTGGAGAAAAGTAGATATTTTGCTCTGGGTGCAAAGAAATGTTCCATCAGATAAAGTTGGTTGGTTGGTTGGTTGGTTTAAAAGACCGAGGGGGGAAGGGGTGGGGGTGAGGGTGGGGGGTGGGGGGGGGGAAGGGACCAAACTGCGAGGTCATCGGCCCCTTGTTCCCAGTAAAATAATTACACAAGGAAAGAGGAAAAGAAAGGAGACATACAGCACAATAACAGAAGAAAGGAAGAACGACAGAAGGACAACTGGCACTACAATGGACAAAGGACAACTGGCACTACAATGGACAAAACAGGAAAAGAAAATCACAGAGAAAAGCAAGAAACAGATAGAAGGGATAAAAACAAGAGAGCAGATGTCTGTGGCTGGCCAACCAAGAGAATAAAAGGAAAAGCCAGCCACTATGCGACACAGTTAAAACATCCAGCCTAAAAGCATTAGAGTGGAGAACACAAAGGGACAAAGGACATGCGCTAAAACTTACATAGAATGATAAAACCCACTGTCATGTATAAAACGTAAAACTAAATTAGCCGGTGAGGCGTTCTCAGCTAAAATTAATGGCAACGAGTCCAGTAACTGAAGAGTCCGTCTCAGAGCAGCCAAAGAAAGACAGCTCATGTAGATATTAGGGCCACTGTCAGCCGGGTGCTGCACCAACACTGAGGCGGGTATTCACAGCGCAGGAGGTAGCCCTGTGTCTCCAAAGTATGGCGAACGCGGAACCGACAGAGAACCACAGAGTCCCCGCAAAAGCCCCGCGTGGAGGTCTTCCACACATTCGTAGTCTCCTTAATCACCGGCAGTTTGTTGTGCATACTGAGGTTATGCCATTCCGTCTCCCAAAGCTGCAAAACCTTGCGGTGTAGTACTGAGTGCAGATCAGTTGCAGAGAAACCAATCTCCTTAAGCGGTTTCCATGTAGCCAATTTGGCCAGCCAGTCGGCAAGTTTGTTGCCTGGGATGCAGTCGTGACCTGGGGTCCAGAGAAACACCACTGAACGACTAAACCGTTCTAGGCATAGATGGACTCCTGGATGGTCCCTACCAAAGGATGACGAGGATAGCACTGGTTGATAGCTTGTAGGCTGCTCAAAGAGTCAGTACACAGAAGAAATGACTCACCAGGGCATGAACAGATGTGCCTCAAGAGCATGGGATGTAGCCACCAGCTCGGCAGTGAAAACACTGCAGCCATTGGGCAAGGAACGCTGTTCAATATGTCCTCCATGGACATACACGAAACCAACATAATCATCAGCCATCGAGCTGTCAGTGTAAACCACTTCATGGCCTCAGTACATGTGAAGAATTGAGAGGAAATGGCAGCAGAGAGCCACAGGGTTAACTGAGTCCTTAGGGCCATGTGAAAGGTCCAAGCGAATCCATGGCCTAGGTGTACACCATGCAGGTGTACATGAACGTACCTCAAGTATAGGTGGAAAAGGTAAGGACTCCAGTTCCGAAAAAAGGGATTGGAAACCAACTGCAATTGGAAGCCCTGACCTGGGCTGCAGATGTGGGGGATGAACCACTGTGGGTGAGAAAAGGAGCTGGTAATTCGGATGCGCAGGAGAACTACCAACATGTGGCACGTAATTGGATGAATGGAATGACGCTGACAGAAGCGCATAACAAATGACTTTGCAGCCGAAAACTGGAAACCATGGGCTACAGCCCATGACTGCGTCTTGTGGATGGCTCCCTGTAGGCGCTGCTCAGCAACATCAGTACTGGGTGGAGCAGTACGAAATGCAGAAGTTGTCTGCATACAGAGAGGATGAGATGGACGGCCCTAAAGCTACTGCTAGACCATTAATGGCCACTAAAAATGGAGACACACTCAATACAGAGCCCTACATGACCCCATTCTCCTGGTTAAGGGGGGAAATACGGGAGGCACCAACTTGGACCCGAAAAGTACGAAGCGACAGGAAATTTTGGATAAAAATCAGGAGTGGGCCTTGGAGACCCCACTCATATAATGTGGCAATGTCACCAGGTCGTGTCATACACTTTTTGAAAATCAAGGAAGACGGCAACCAGGTTTTAGCATCTGGATGTTCGGATGGCAGACTCGAGGGACACAAGATTATCAGTGGTAAAGCAACCTTGGCAGAAGCCACCCTGACATGGAGCCAGTAGGCCTTGTGACTCCAGGACCCAACCCAACCGCCAGCACACCATACGTTCCAGCAGCTTACAAAGAGTGGTGGTGAGGCTGATGGGCCGATAGCTATACACATAAAGCGGGTTTTTACAGGGTTTGAGCACAGTAATGATGGAAAGATGCATCGCACCAGATCCGGTTGAAGATAACGAGATGTCGCTTGTAATCAGATGAAAGAGGTTTAATCGTCTGACTGTGGATCCGATCTGGCCCAGGAGCTGCGTCAGGGCAATGTGCTAGGGCACTGAGGAGCTCCCACTCTGTAAATGAAGCATTATACGATTCACTGTGGCATGTAGTGAACGAGAGGACTTTCCCTTCCAGCCGCCATTAGAGTGCGAAAGGCTGGGGGGTAGTTCTCCAACGCAGAGACTCCAGCTTAGTGCTCAGCCAACTGCTCTGCAATTGTGTTCGTGTCAGTAGATAACACGCCATTTATGTTAACAACAGGAACACCTATTGGGGCCTGGTACCCGAAAACACATTTGATCTTTGCCCAGACTTGGGAAGGTGATGTACGGCACCAAATGGTCAAGACGTATCTCTCCCAGCACTCCTGCTTCTGTCATTTGATAAGTTGGTGAATGCGGGCACAGAGCTGTTTCAAGGCTATGAGGAGTTCCAGTGAAGGGTGCCACTTATGCCGCTGTAGAGCTCGCTGTTCCTCCTCAATTGCTTCAGTGACTTCTGGAGGCCACCAAAGGACTGCCTTTCGCCCGGGGCAGCGTAAGGACCGAGGGATCATGTTTTCTGCCACAGAAACTACTGTTGGCATCACCTGCTCAACCATCACATCGATGTTACCGTGTGGGAGAGACTCAACAGTGACAGAGAGGTGAAGGCTTCCCAATCCGCCTAGTTTAAAGCCCATCTGGGCACGCATCCGTGGGCCTGATGCCGAGGCAGTGACAGGAAGATGGGGCAGTGACAGGAAGATGGGGCAGTGGTCACCACCACACAAGTCGTCATGTACTCTCCATTGGATAGATGGGAGAAGTCCTGGGCTGCAAATTGATAAATCGATGGCCGAGTAACTACAATGAACCACACTGAAATGTGTGGCGGACCCAGAATTTAAGAGGCAGAGGTCGAATTGCGACAGCAAAGTTTCGACATCTCTGCCTCGGCCAGTAAGCATGGTACCACCCCACAAGGGGTTATGGGAATTAAAATCTCCCAGAAGTAGGAACGATTTAGGGAGTTGATCAATCAGTGCAGCTAATACATTCAGTGGTACTGCACCATTTGGAGGAAGATATACATTGCAGACAGTTATTTCCACACAGTTTCACCACAGACTGAGCTTAGGACATAAACACAAACCCCACCTGACACTCGATTTAGTCACTATGGTTCCTGTAATATCCCTTATAGCCGCGGAGGGCAGTTGTCCGCATTGCCAGGAATCAGGTTTCCTGGAGGGCAATGCAGAAAGCAGGTGTAAAGTTTAACAGTTGCCATAGCTCAGCCAGGCGGTGGGGAAAAAAAAAGGGCCACAATTCCACTGCAGGATGACATCATGTGACTGGGAAGGCATGAAGCATCCAATGAGGCAGTTTACGCCTCAGGGTCACCTGCTGCCACTGACTTATTGCCTGAGCAGTCTATATCCATTGTGTCCGAGGGTCTGGCGAGATCAAGGTCCTTGGTGGACGCCAGTATCTCCACCTCATCCACAGACGCAGAACTTGTATTGTAGGGAGCAGTGGTGTGGGTGCAACCGTAGGTCTCTTGGTCTTGGGGATCTTCTTTTTGGATCTCTCTCGCTGTTCCTTGTGTTCTTCTGGCTGGGAGGATTTCACTGATTCAGTTTCCGGGACTGAGGATAAGCGTGAAGCCGTTCAATCAGCTGCCACTGGCGGGTGTCATCTTTCCCACTAGCAGAAACCTGGAAAGGGAGTGACCCAAGGGACCCCTTCCTAGCGACAGGAGCCGAAGGAGTTTTACGCTTCTCTAGCTTAAAAGTGGGGACAGACGTCCCTGATGGTTGGGGGAGTGTTGCTCCTGAAGTAGATGGTGCAGGAGCAACAGGGAGGGAAGTGCCCCCCCCCCCCCCCTTCAAGGGTGCAGGTGCAGACTTACAGCCCTGAGAAGTGACTGAGGTTGGTGGAGCTGATGCGGCTAGAACTGTTGTAGCGGCAGCTTAAAACTGTGTCATGCACACCGGATGTAGGCGTTCAAATTTCCTCTTAGCCTCAGTGTTGGTCAATCGGTCTAGGGACTTGTACTCCATGATTTTCCTTTCTTTCTGGAGAACCCTACAGTCTGGTAAGCAAGGCGAATGGTGCTCTCTGCAGTTTACACATATGGGAGGCAGGTCACGTGGAGTTTTGGGATGTGACATGTGTCGCTGGAAGTACAGCGTGAAGACTTATGGCCAAATTTCCAGCATTTAAAGTACCGCATTGGGGGAGCGATACAGGGCTTTACATCACAGTGGTAGACCATCACCTTGACCTTCTTGGGTAATGTATGACCCTCTAAGGCCAAGATGAAGGCACCAGTGGCAACCTGATTATCCCTCGGACCCTGGTGGACACTCTAAATTGGTGTGCAGCTCATTGTCAGACTGCAGAAGGTCCCTGTGAAATATGATACCCTGGTCCATATTTAAGCTCTTGTGGGGCGTGATGGTTACAGAAACATCCCCCAGCTTGTCAAACGCAAGTAACGCCTGTGACTGGGCAGAGGATGCTGTTTTGATCAAGACTGACCTAGATCTCATTTTGGACAATCCCCCCCACCTCCCCAAACTTTTCCTCTAAATGCTCAACAAAAAACTGAGGCTTCATCATCATGAAAGATTCCCCATCTGCTCTCGAACATACAAGGTACTGGGGTGAATAAGAGCTGCTGCCATCCTTAGCCTGATGTTCCTCCCATGGTGTGGCCAGGGAGAGGAACAATTTGGGGCCGGACTTCTGTGTGTTGAATTGAGCCCGTGAACACTTACAGACTGCTGGTGTTTTACCACCAACAAGAGATGATGTACTACACTTCATCATGTGGCATCCACCCTGCTGCCACCCACCCTGACCAGGGATCCTCCCCACGGGTGCCACCCAGCCATGGCAAAGGCCACCTGGTAATTACATCTACATCTACATTTATACTCCGCAAGCCACCCAACGGTGTGTGGCGGAGGGCACTTTACGTGCCACTGTCATTACCTCCCTTTCCTGTTCCAGTCGCGTATGGTTCGCGGGAAGAACGACTGTCTGAAAGCCTCCATGCGCGCTCTAATCTCTCCAATTTTACATTCATGATCTCCTTGGGAGGTATAAGTAGGGGGAAGCAATATATTCGATACCTCATCCAGAAATGCATCCTCTCGAAACCTGGCGAGCAAGGTGTAGAGCGCCTCTCTTGCAGAGTCTGCCACTTGAGTTTATTAAACATCTCCGTATCGCTATCACGGTTACCAAATAACCCTGTGATGAAACGCGCCGCTCTTCTTTGGATCTTCTCTATCTCCTCCATCAACCCGATCTGGTACGGATCCCACACTGATGAGCAATATTCAAGTATAGGTCGAACGAGTGTTTTGTAAGCCACCTCCTTTGTTGATGGACTACATTTTCTAAGCACTCTCCCAATGAATCTCAACCTGGTACTCGCCTTACCAACAATTAATTTTATATGATCATTCCACTTCAAATTGTTCCGCACACATACTCCCAGATATTTTACAGAAGTAACTGCTACCAGTGTTTGTTCTGCTATCATATAATCATACAATAAAGGATCCTTCTTTCTATGTATTCGCAATACATTACATTTGTCTATGTTAAGGGACAGTTGCCACTCCCTGCACCAAGTGCCTATCCGCTGCAGATCTTCCTGCATTTCGCTACAATTTTCTAATGCTGCAACTTCTCTGTATACTACAGCATCATCCGCGAAAAGCCGCATGGAACTTCTGACACTATCTACTAGGTCATTTATATATATATTGTGAAAAGCAATGGTCCCATAACACTCCCCTGTGGCATGCCAGAGGTTACTTTAACGTCTGTAGACGTCTCTCCATTGATAACAACATGCTGTGTTCTGTTTGCTAAAAACTCTTCAATCCAGCCACACAGCTGGTCTGATATTCCGTAGGCTCTTACTTTGTTTATCAGGCGACAGTGTGGAACTGTATCGAACACCTTCCTGAAGTCAAGAAAAATAGCATCTACCTGGGAGCCTGTATCTAATATTTTCTGGGTCTCATGAACAAATAAAGTGAGTTGGGTATCACACGATCGCTGTTTCCGGAATCCATGTTGATTCCTACATAGTAGTTTCTGGGTTTCCAAAAACGACATGATACTCGAGCAAAAAACATGTTCTAAAATTCTACAACAGATCGATGTCAGAGATATAGGTCTATAGTTTAGTGCATCTGCTCAACGACCCTTCTTGAAGACTGGGACTACCTGTGCTCTTTTCCAATCATTTGGAACCCTCCGTTCCTCTAGAGACTTGCGGTACACGGCTGTTAGAAGGGGGGCAAGTTCTTTCGCGTACTCTGTGTAGAATTGAATTGGTATCCCGTCAGGTCCAGTAAACTTTCCTCTGTTGAGTGAATCCAGTTGCTTTTCTATTCCTTGGACACTTATTTCGATGTCAGCCATTTTTTCGTTTGTGCGAGGATTTAGAGAAGGAACTGCAGTGCGGTCTTCCTCTGTGAAACAGCTTTGGAAAAAGGTGTTTAGTATTTCAGCTTTACGCGTGTCATCCTCTGTTTCAATGCCATCATCATCCCGGAGTGTCTGGATATGCTGTTTCGAGCCACTTACTGATTTAACGTAAGACCAGAACTTCCTAGGATTTTCTAGCAAGTCGGTACATAGAATTTTACTTTCGAATTCACTGAACGCTTCACGCATAGCCCTCCTTATGCTAACTTTGACATCGCTTAGCTTCTGTTTGTCTGAGAGATTTTTTTTGCTGCGTTTAAACTTTGAGTGAAGCTCTCTTTGCTTTCGCAGTAGTTTCCTAACTTCGTTGTTGTACCACGGTGGGTTTTTCCCGTCCCTCACAGTTTTACTCGGGACGTACCTGTCTAAAATGCATTTTACGATTGCCTTGAACTTTTTCCACAAACACTCAACATTGTCAGTGTCGGAACAGAAATTTTCGTTTTGATCTGTTAGGTAGTCTGAAATCTGCCTTCTATTACTCTTGCTAAACAGATAAACCTTCCTCCCTTTTTTTATATTCCTATTAACTTCCATATTCAGGGATGCTGCAACGGCCTTATGATCACTGATTCCCTGTTCTGCACATACAGAGTCGAAAAGTTCGGGTCTGTTTGTTATCAGTAGGTCCAAGATGTTATCTCCACGAGTCGGTTCTCTGTTTAATTGCTCGAGATAATTTTCGGATAGTGCACTCAGTATAATGTCACTCAGTATAATGTCACTCGATGCTCTGTCCCTACCACCCATCCTAAACATCTGAGTGTCCCAGTCTATATCTGGTAAACTGAAATCTCCATAGGGCCATTGCCAGGATGCTCCAGGGGGATGGGCACCTACCGCTTGGCATACGTGGGGAGTTAACGGTGCAGGCATCAGCAGAGTGATCCCTGTGGGGTTAGGGGGCTACAACCAACAGGGTACATCGCGGCTCCACCACAACAGATTTGCTACTGTGCTGGATATCAGGTGTAAACAAGTCCATTACCATCACCAGCACAATAAATGATACTGCACAGTGGATGCAGGGTGACCTTGTACAACAGCTGTAAAATGAGAATGGGCGGAAGTGCAGATCCACGTCGACATAGGACATGAAAGGTCTCAGTGCACGATGGACACAATGCACCATGTAAGGCACCCCTCCCCAATTGACTTGCTCTCTGGGAAAATTTTGAAATATGGAGGTCAAACCCCACAGGGGACCATCACATAAAGGCCGAAACATGTGAGACTCCTTTTAGTCACCTTTTACGACAGGTAGGAATACCTCAAGCCTATTCCAACTGCCAGACCCGGCAGTTATGTGTACGAATGAGAAAGCAAAAGCCATAAGAGATATGTGTTGCAATACCAAAATGTTAATGCCATGCAGTCCCGGAATAGTCCAGGATGAAGATAGTGTATGTTTAGCCGCCCTTAGTACAAGCAGTACTGTAACATTCACGATTCTGGGAGGAGAAAGATATTGTCCTTGCCTCCGTTACCTATTTCAAAAGGAAAAAGGCAGGATGGTAGTGGATGGAACTCTAAATGTCTGCAAAATATCAGCCCAAGGCGTTGGAGATATAAAAGGGGGTTACAATGACATTGTTCGCTATGATCAGACTAGAAACCAGGGTGTGAACCGCAGTTCCTGAAAGCTGACAGAGATTGCCCCAAAGAGAAGAGGGAGTAAAACTGTTAAAAGAGCTTTGAAAATAAAGCCCTCAAGCTTGTTTGTTATCCTCAAAAATGGCTTTTAAAACTGTGGAGAGCTAGTCTCCGTGTGCGGATTGTGTCACAGCATGCCTCAGTCCACCAGAGGATTGGGGTACGACATGGCAAGGAAGAGATGCAAGGTATGGACATTCTGTGGCAGTAAGGTATTCTACCTGGTCATCAATGCAAGGAAAATGGCTTTCATCAAAAGTGGCCAGTGAGGAGTAGAGCTGCCAGTCAGATTTGGAAAGCTGCCACTTGGCTGGACGCCCAGATGGGACAAGCATCAGCAAACGAATGACACCTGTGAAATGGTCCGGCAAGTGTGTGTCAGAAAGAATGAACTACTTGAGATGATGAACAAGCTGAGCAGTATGAATTGAAAGGTCCAAGTGGGAAAAGGAGTGTGTGGAACTGGAAAGAAATGTGGGTGTACCCATGTTCAAACAGATTAGACTGAGCTGGCTGGAGATATCTACTAGGAGGGAGCCATTCTGATAAGGGCATGGAGAGCCCCAAAGGAGGATGTAATTTCCCATTCTGGATTTAAATATTTCTGTGATGCATTTGTATTGACTAAAGAAATCTGTAAATAATCATTCATCTCTTCTATGAATATTTGCTACTCTACCATTAAGATGATTTGGCAACTGCCAAAGAGCAATGAATGGGATTTAAAAATAAGCCACATGAGGATTTTAACACACTTTTGTCATGGATAAATCTCAATATGGCGTACACACATATGATACTATGATTGAGGAGGGGGGCGGGACACGTAAGGCACTATGATCGGGGAGGGAGGCAGGGGTGGGGGGAGGATGAAGAAGAAGAAGAAGAGAGATTAGCTACATAAATGAGAAATTAATATCTTGATTATTATTCCAGAATTTCATTCACGTACTACATTGGCACTGTATTTAGTCAAAAGTTCTTTTTCGATAGCTCATACTCAAATGGACCGGAAAACCCACGGCGAACCTCTACACTAAAAACACACACAAAAAAGATAGAGTATGTATGCTACTACTTGCCAGTATCTTGGACATCAACATTCTTGATTGCATCTGGAAAGGCAATATACGAAAAAAAGTCACTTTAACAAGGAAAATTTATATACATTTACAGTATAGTTTCAGCAACTGATTACTTTTCAAGACATGCTAGCCTTCATCACGTGAAGTGTTGCTAATTATTGATGAAATGACAGTTGTGTTTAAAGAGCCATTAAACTTACACTTGTCTCTCTAGTAGCATATAACACAGTACAATCATTTACATATATAATAGTGGAAGCGCATTGCAGTGTAAATTCCATATCACACCTATGCACTGAAAAGCAGCACTACCCCTTGACCAATCAATGATTGTCAGAAAGTGCAGTGAACTGGTCAGGCCAAAGTGCTCATCCTACAGTATACAGGCTGTGCTCAATATGACTGAGTATTGGAAATCAGGTTTCTGCTTCCACCATATTCATCAAACCAAAAACACTTTTAGGTAATGAGACAACCATACAGTTGTCAAAAGAAGACAGAGCTTAGAGACCCTTTTCATCATTGAGGGTATCATCATCCACTTTAACTCTCTGAATAGTGGCAAGTTGGCGTAAGGTGTTAAAATATACACATGACAAAAGTTGTAAAGCCAATGGTAATTATGTATTTATTCTGACAGAGTAAACCCATGATGAGGTAGTCCACTGTGTCCTCCATTTCACAGGCAGAGTGATCAACACTTCTGTCCTTTGTGACAAGCCCACAATCAAATGCGAAAACATATCTTGCCTCCAAATTAGCAAGTACAAGATTTATCAACAGTTTCCATGTGTGATGCAGTACACAATTTCATTTCTCTGACATCTGTAACTCAGCTGTTCATTACAGATTTCTGTACCTGTCCTGACTACACTGCATTTTCTACAAGACACGATTTACGACAACTGAATATAAGATGAAGTAAGTTTCAGTATTATTTATGAAAAGGGAAGCAGAAAGTGTTTCAAACACTGATGAAGCAAGAATTTAACTCATACGCATTTCAATCACTGCAAACATACAAGAGGACACTGAATACAGTCACAATTTCTGCTGTCATAGAAACTGTGAAACATGTAGCACACTGCATTCAAGAAAATGAGTTGCAGATCTGATGTGAAAACATTATGTAACATAAATGGCTTAAAATCAAACTTTTAATTGTTACTCCACAAGACCTTCCAAGAGTTAGGACCTTCATCTCTGGAAGGAAGAAATGATGTCAGGGTTTATCCTCCCATCAACACCAAGTGCTTTGTAGACAGAACACATGCTTACATTGGGGAAGGAAGTCTGTCTTGCCATTGAGATGTAACCATCCAGAGATTTCCCTTAAGCTATTTAGTAAAATTATGGGAAACAATTATTGATGGCCTGACAAGATTTATATGACTGTCTTCCACAATATGAGTATTGTCTTACCACTGCATCACCTCCTTCATTCCTAATCTTTGTAAAAGTTACACAGTAGACACTCTTTGTGGTTTACGTGTGATATGTCATTAGATAATATGTATCAAAATACTCGCCTGAGACTATATTTGACATAGGCTCTCTGATTCTACCATGCAGTTTCTACTATCAATTTCAGTGTCGGCACGTAAACAAACATGTTATCGACGTTAAGTTTCGGGGTGAGGGCAATTAGCAGCTCACGTCACCTACATATTCTCAGTATTACTGGTAAGCCTTCAACATTCGAACACGCTCTCGCCTCTTCGCTAGTCCATACACCGTCTTCACTGGCATCGAAGTCCATATATGAAATAAACCTTCAAACAAAAAACCTGGCAGTTGGTACAAAAGGATTGGCATATGCCATCCACTTTATCACATTATGTAAGCTTGTACTTAGATGACCAGAATATCATTAATAAACAAATGTAGCTACATTGCTGGCATAAGTCGCTGTAAACACAAAAACACACACACTGGGGACATAACTTATTCGCATATGGCACATGCGTGTATGTAATTTCTGAAGACTAATTCGCTCAATTAAAATAAATGTTGTCCACATAATCATAAAAAATACTGCATTTTTGATATAATTTGCGCAAATTGATGTAGTAAGAGCAACTTTACGTATTACTAAGACTACGTCAAGTTAAAAGAAATGTCCTCTGCTTACAAGTGCGAGTTTTTGTGCTTACCAGCCCATTCTTCAGTGTCATTTAATAAAGTACCTCCACTGCATGGAGCTCACGAATTCGTTTTGCGGGTAATGAATTCATCTTGACAATGAACACAATAAATTTACATACTTTATTTCTTACGGTGCTGAAAGTTTACGCGACAGATGGGCTAATATTCGTTCATTCGTTCTAAGAACAAGCACAAAGTTATTAAGACAGGGTTTCCAGGATTTTTTGGCATTAAGAAGATTTGTGCTGGTGAAATTATTGTAACAGGAAACGTTCAGTAGAAATGTCACTTTACCACATGTACAGCAGAATTTTCAGTACTAACCTGCCGCTGTGAAGTCCTGCTACACAAGATCCGGACGCCCCGCTGCAACATCACTAACAGCAGTTACAAACTCACACTCACAACACGCAACACCCACGCCACAAGCACACTCCAGTCTCCACTCTGGGAAACACACACCCAAGGTTGCTACATACACACACCAGTAAAAAAAAATCTATCTCCAAGGTGACATTAAAACCTCTGCGTACACGATATTCCTTGAGCAATCTACAGAGATGCTACACGCCCACAATTACGGATCACAGACTCCAAGGGAAGGAAGTTCGAACATCCTTGCTCGAAAGTATCAGTGATCTCTTGTCTCAACTATAGAATATAAATATCTATGACGTGAGCGTTCGGATGCGCAGAATGACAATTTCGTCCTGCTCCTGATGAAGTCACGTGATTTTGGAACGGAACATTAATTACATTAAGCCTAGTTTAGACGACGACACTAGGTTGCAGGCAACTGCGGTAGCGGCCACTGCACAAGCGCGCCGCGCGTTTGCGCAACTCGTTGGTGAAACTAAACACTTTCGGCGTGTTCCAACTTTGGCGACACTAGTTGCATGAGTTTTGGGATTATGTGTGTTCGTAGAGTATAGACAAACTGAAATACGAAGTGGGGAACGGAGAACAATGTTCGCGTTTTGGATATTATGCTTTGCACAGGTGTTTGTGGGATTTCAGTGATGCTGATTACAAAAATAAGCAACATATTACTGCTGCTGAGACCATCATGTGCGATCATAACATAGATGGTTTGACAATATCTGAGCTGCAGGGTAAAATTTATTGAGGTAGGAGCACATATACAACTGAATTAAGAAAAATATAAGCAAGTGCAATTCTAGCTGTGGCAATGCTCTCGTCTACAAGACTAAAATCCCATTGTTCGAGTTGGCCAATTCTTTGTTAAGGACTATTGTTGACAGAAGGGAAGGCTATACAAATTCAAGGAGCCGCATTCTTTATTCAATACTCATCTGTTTAAAACGTCAATGCAGGGCTCCCCATTCACATATGTTGGAATTTTGAAATATTGCCACTGTACAGATCTGTCTTCAAGAGAGTAGTTTGCAAAAATTCTCTTCTTAATGGGGCCTGCTTCGAATAATTATTGATGCTAATGTTAATAATTACTACTGTTAATGTTAATAATTATTGGTGTTAATGAAATAGCGTCATCACCAATTAAAACCGTATCTTATAGCAGCCGAGTGTTCTCGATTGTAATGCATGCAATATGATATGTAATTTCAGTTCTGGCGACAGTGCTTCATGCATTACAGTACCTTTATTCCTTATCGCATAATTAACTCTATTTAGAAGAAACGTGAACAGTTCTGGTGACATTCTAAGATAATTAAAAGAACTTCTAGGATCTTCCACTATAAATTATTGCAGCAAGGATGCTGAGCAACCGAGCTGACGTCTTTTCTTCATTCAGTCACGAATCGGAACACGTTTCTTATTTTTTTTCTTATGCAGCAATTCCTCGCAATAATCTTTAACTCCACCACAACTCGTCCGACGTGCAGCTGCCAAAACTTTCATTTCAGACACGACTCAGGTACCCACAAAACTGGTGTGACCGTGTCTTTACAATGACAATGGAGACAGCGCAGAGGTGTCGCGAAAAATCAATTCATTTGTAACTATGAAATTGTTACAGTAAACATGGTAAGCGATTTGCACCATCGATTTGCCGATTATTATTTTCAGTTTTTCTTTATTTACCCTTCTTATTTTTACAGACAATTCTAATATCTATAACATTGTACCCCATCTCATCAGAAAAGTAACCATACAGTGGGTAAAACATAAAATACACAAGATCAATGATCGAATTTTGGAGTAATGAAAGAAGTGACAGCCAACAATATTTTTTTACATTTCCTATTGCACTGATACATATTGTTGAATCAGCGCCAATTATTTACGTTACCGTGACACTATAGTAAAATGTCTCATGCAGAAGTACTTAGATGCACACTAGAGTTTGAGAATCTGCATAAACTGAAGGAAATTAAACAGACTGTGGTGTGTTAAGTTTTACCACATATGAACATAGTGCTGATATGTATACACTGACACAGTTTGCTTAGACACACTTGAAAATTTATCTATCACTTGTTACATAAACACATGTCCATAAAATCGCAAAAATTATCTCTACCATACAAGATTTTATAACACGGTGTCTCGATATGTTTCAACATACAAAGTTCTTCATATCAATATGACATTTACAATTATCCACTTGTTGTTCACACCTATGAGAAGTAACTGGTCCTCCTTTCAGATTCATTTCTTTACAACCATAACAACAACAAATACTGCACCATAGCAGTTACTGCAACTCAAAGGAGCAGAAACATATATAACACAAAGCAAATACGTGTAATACCCCATTTTCGCTATTGAAACAAATTGCAGACAAGCAGTGTTGTCCCAAAATCACGTGACTAGTCCGCTTTGATATTGAGAGCGCCTGCAGTCGACTATGTTCTTTCGATAGATATACACAAGTCAAAAAAAGTTTTTTATCACCTCGGTTCCAACATTTCCGGAAACTGTACAGAAAATTTGAATAGAGATCAACATAAACATCATATCCACCCTTTTTATTGCTAATGAAAACTACATATTGCATGTTGTACCACCATACAGCGATACCTTCAGAGGTGGAGGTCCAGATTGCTGTGCACACCAGTACCTCTAATACTCAGTAGCACATCCTCTTCCATTGATGCGTGCCTGTATTCGTCGTGGCATACTATCCACAGGTTCATTAAGGCATTGTTGGTCCATATTGTCCTGCTACTCAACGGCGATTCGGCGTAGATCCCTCAGAGTGGTTGGTGGGTCACGTCGTCCATAAACAGCCCTTTTCAATCTATCCCAGGTATGTTTGATAGGGTTCATGTCTGAAGAACATGCTGGCCGCTCTAGTCGAGCGATATCGTTATTCTGAAGATGGTCATTCACAAGATGTATACAATGGGGGCGTGAACTGTCGTCCATGAAAAAGAATGCCTCTTCAATATTCTGCCAATATGGTTGCACTATCGGTTGGAGGATGTCAGTCACGTATTGTACAGCCGTTATGGCGACTTCCATGACCACCAGCGGTGTACGTTGGCCCCACATAATGCCATCCCAAAACATCAGAGAACCTCCACCTTGCTTCACTTGCTGGACAGTGTGACTAAGGCAGTTGCCTCCAAACACATCTCTGACAATAGTGTGGTTGAAGGCATATTCAACACTCACTGGTGAAGAGAGTGTGACGCCAATCCTGAGCAGTTCATTCAGCACGTTGTTGGACCCATATGTACTGCCCTGCACGGTGTCGTGATTGCAAAGATGGACCTTGCCATGGACGTCGGGAGTAAAGTTGCCCATCATGCAGCCCATTGTGCACAGTTTGAGTCGTAACATGACGTCCTGTGGCTGCACGAAAAGCATTATTCAACATGGTGACGTTGCTGTCTGGGTTCCTATAAGCCTTAGTCCTTAAGTAGCAATCATCCACTGCAGTAGTAGCCCTTGGCCGGCCTGAGCGAGGCATGTCATCAACAGTTCCTGTCTCTCTGTGTCTCCTCAAACAACAACATCGCTTTGGTTCACTCTGAGATACCTGGACACTTCCCTTGTTGAGAGCCCTTCCTGGCACAAAGCAACAATGCAGACGCGTTAGAACCGCGGAGTTGACCGTCTAGGTGTGGATGAACTGACAACGTGAGCCATGTACCTGCTTCCTGGTGGAATGACTGGAACTGATCGGCTGTCGAACTCCCTCCCTCTAATAGGCGCTCCTCATTCATGGTTGTTTACATCTTTGGGTGGGTTTAGTGACATCTCTGAACAGTCAAAGGGATTCTGTCTGTGATACAATATCCACAGTCAACGTCTATTTTCAGGAGTTTTGGAAACTGGTGTGATGCAAAACTTTTTTTTGATGTGTGGATATCAAATGGTCTCAACCCTTAACATAGATATAGTACCTATGGTCGAAGGTCTCAACCATGTCTCAACAATGTCTCAACCATGGAGGTAAAAAAATGATGGGAGTGGCCCTGTAGGCTTACGTTGTATGTTGTTTTGAAGCCAGAGTAGGTGGATCCTGCCACCATCTTAAATAGCCCAAAACATTAGCAGACTACTGTTTGCGATTGCATTTTGTTCATTATTTTTGTTGTGTGCACGCAGCAGCTCTTTTAAACACTAAAAGTTACAACTATTACATGAATAACATAGTGTAAAGAAGGCAGGCATTTTCGAACGTTTTTCTGTCTTCAAATGCTCTTGCAATACGACAAATTTGGCCAGGTTAATGTAGCTTTTTTTTGTTAATATATTTTGAATATCCAAGAAGGGAAGGATGTGTTGTGTGAAGGATGCTTTCGTAATGTATTTTATTCCACTTTTACTATATTTGTATCGATAGCAAATGAATCTCTCATTCCGAAACCAATTCTTGTTTGCTTACTGGTGCTGCTTCCTGTTTGTCACATTTTCAGCTTTCAGTTCGTATTCACAACATTTTTACTATTCACGTTTGCGTAAAACTTACCTATGTGTCCTTTGTTAGCCTACAAATGCGTGCAATGACGAAAGAAGCAAGGCACGCAATTGTATCTTGTGTATGTCAACAAAGTGAACTATTATTAAACATCAAAGAAACAGAACTGCATAAAGATAGACATCCATGTTGAATAGAGTTCTTGTTTTATTAGATTGTCAGTGCATTAGTCTCACTTTAGCTTACACATTTCACATTCATATCTCACCTATGATACATTGTACAGTATGTCGCCAATAATAGCGGCTTATAGGGTAAAACAAAAGGCTATAATTTTTGAAACATCTTTCAGCATTGTGTAATGCTACAAATGTGATTAAGGGGAATGGTCTCAATCATTTAAGATCCCATAAAATGGATATTTTGCTTTAACATTAAGGTAGGTAACCTTTTTTTTAGTAATGATAGCGTAACCTGTGTAAGATGTAGGCCTTCAAACAGTAGTCTATTTACTTCTTTTCCCAGATTATTTCTCACCAGTAACTCTGTCAGTTTTTCAGGAATAACCAAATTTTGCACAATTGGAATGTATGTCTATTTTCATCGTCTGGTTGGTTTTACTTCTGAGTTTCCTTTTTAAGGTTGATGAAGTATAGAAGCCAATACCATGCTTTGTGGTACACCCATAGCTAGTTACTTATTTAGTTACTTAGTACCACATTCTGTGTAACATTTGCATGATAAATCATAATGGTGTGGAATGAATCATTATACACATATCAAAAAAAGTTTTGCATTTCCCCAGTTCCCAGAACTCCTGAAAATAGACATTGACTGTGGATATTATATCACAGACACAGTCCCTTTGATTGTTCAGAAATGTCACTAAACCCACCCAAAGATGTAAACAACCATGCATGAGGAGCGCCTATTAGACGGAGGGGGTTCGACAGCCGATCAATTCCAGTCATTCCACCAGGAAGGAGGTACATGACTCATGTTGTCTTTAGTCCAGCCATGCCTAGACAGTCAATACCTAGTTTCGATCGCGTCCGCATTGTTCCTTTGTGCCAGGAGGGGCTCTCAACAAGGGAAGTGTCTAGGTGCCTCGGAGTGAACAGAAGTGATGATGAGCAGACATGGAGGAGACACAGAGAGACAGGAACTGTTGATGGCCTCACTCAGGCCGCCCAAGGGCTAATACTGCAGTGGATGCCCGCTACCTACTGATAATGGCACAGAGGAACCCTGACAGCAAAGCAACCGTGTTGAATAATGCTTTTCGTGCAGCTACAGGACGCCGTGTTGCGACTCAAACTGTGCGCAATAGGCTGCAAGATGCGCAACTTCACTCCCGACGTCCACGGCAAGGTCCATCTTTGAAACCATGACACCATGCAGAGTGGTAGATATGGGCCCAACAACATGCTGAATGTACCACTCAGGATTGGCACCACGTTCTCTTCACCGATGAGTGTCGTATATGCCTTCAACCAGACAATCGTCAGAGATGGGTTTGGAGGCAACCTGGTCAGGCTGAACACCTTAGACACACTGTCCAGCAAGTGGAGCAAGGTGGAGGTTCCCTGCTGTTTTGGAGTGGCATTATGTGGGGCCAATGTTCGCCACTTGTGGTCATGGACGACGCCATAACGGCTGTATGACAGATAGTGTAACCATATAGGCACCATATTGGCGAGACATTCTTCTTCATGGACGACAATTCGCGCCCCCGTCAGGCACATCTAGTGAATGATTTCCTTCAGGATAACGACATCGCTCGACTAGAGTGTGAACGTGTTGTCTAGACATGAACCCTGTCGAACATGGCTGGGATAGATTGAAAAGAGCTGTTTATGGCCGACATGACCCACCAACCACTCTGAGGGATCTACGCCGAATCGCCGTTGAGGAGCGGGACAATCTGGACCAACAATGCCTTAATGAGCCTGTGGATAGTATGCCACGACGAATACAGGCATGCATCAATTGAAGAGGATGTGTTACAGTGTATTATAGGTACTGGTGTGCACACCAATCTGGACCACCACCTCTGAAGGTCTCGCTGTATGGTGTTACAACATGCAATGTGTGGTTTTCGTGACCAATAAAAAGGGCGGAAATGATGTTTATGTTGATCTCTATTCCAATTTTCTGTACAGGTTCTGGAACTCTCGCAACCGAGGTGATGCAAAACTTTTTTTTTTCATGTGTGTATATTGACATCAACTTTATATGTAACTGTGGCTCCATGCTGATCATTTATTAGGTTTTTTCCTTTTAATTAAATACAGACAGACGTTAGTAACTTCCACAAATCGCGATTCACACATTACAATAATAGACAATCTTCTCTGGAATAGAAGCAGTTGTTAAAGAGAAACGTTTTCATTTTAGTTTGAAATGTTACTTTGATGTCTGTCAGGCATTGTATATCAATGGATAAGTGATCAAAACTTTTGGTTGCCGCATTGTGAATCCCTGTTTGTGCTACAGACAACCTTGGTGTGGTGTAATCAATGTCACTTTCTTCTTCTGGTATTATGATTATGTACATCATTATTAGTGTTGAAGTGCAGTGGATTATTTACAACAAAATTCATGGGGGAATAACTATAATGTGAAATGGATAGATTACTACTCGCACACCGACCAACAGGCAGACATTACAAAAGGGTGTTCATTTAAGTTTTCAGCCAAAGCCTTTTTCAGAAAGGGAGCAAAGTATACATACACGTTCATACAATCATACACGCAAAACTCTGTAGTGGTTAATAAAAAAAGAAAAATAAGAAGAGAAGAAAGAGAAGAGTTTGAAAATGTGGGAAGAAATGGTGAATAAAAATGGTTTTTTTCAAAATCGTTAATGACCGTGAAAAAAGGGAAAGAATGAAAAGCAAATCGGACTTCGTATTACAGAAAAGCTATTGTTGGGGCGGTCCTTGTGGCGTTTTTGAGCAAAAGTTAAACCAATTTCCACTACAAAAAGTATTGAAAAAGAACAGAGAATAACAAAATGGAACTGACAAGGGGAAATGCCGTAGGTAAGAGTTCATCCTTTACCAGGTTAAATGTCTTCTTTCGTGCGGCGTCCAGGTCTTCAAAAATCTCCTTCAATTCTGTGTGAAAAGTCTGCTCCGAAATCTTGCAATCGTCCAGGAATCAATAATTTATACCAATTAAAATCATCTTGATACTGTATGCAATTTAATTTACTTTGCTACTTCCATCCTCCGAATTTCTTAACAACTTCCACAATATGTCTACACATTAAAATCAGATCAAGACTAGCTAATAAGTTTTTTTTTACGTCAGCATCAGATCACGTCTGCCTTAAGCTTCGGCTATCAAGAGACAATTAAGAAACGAATAGAAAACAAAAAGAAGCTACAATATTAGTAGTTTCTCTGCCATCGAGCGCTCATACCGCTGCGACGGGATATTTTTTATCTGAGGGAACGAGTGTAGCGCGGCGAAATTCAAAGTCCCGCTACAACTCACACACACATGACTTCTTTCTGTAGCTGGCCTAGACAGAATATTTTTTTTTAAAGAGAAAGGAAGTGCAAGCAATGAATAATTATTGGAGGGAGAAATTTAGGGCGTGAGATGCTGCCCAACAATCAGTGCATTTATGGGGTTGTGTGTTGTATGGGGATGAGACAGTTGATATAGTGTGGCCTAGATGTCAGAGAATTTGCGGTTTGAAAGCCAATGAAAAACACAAGAAAGGAGAGAAAGAATGGACACATCAAATGACAGAAATAAAACCACTACACTGCTTGAACAGCTCCACTTACAAATTAAATGTGATTCCTTTCAACTGTAAATTACTATCAGATCGATTGGTACTCCCACAAACAATGAAATTTGGAATTTTTGATGAACCACCTGTGTCTCCACACAGTCAAAGCACCCAATACAGTCGCAAGTGGACACTGGCACATCAGAGTGATGTCATGGGTTAGTATCGTCGCAGTGAGCCATGGAGGTATGAATGCAGTGAAACTAATGTTTTGGGCTACTTAAGATGGCAGACATCGGCTTGAAGTTTGTGACGTAATGACAACTCCCTTCTTTTTTTATCTCCATGATCTCAACTGAGTTAATCACATAAATAATATCTATGTCACTTGCACTGCAACCAGTACTCTGGACTAGAGATGGGCAGAAACTATAACCACGAGGAATGGAGAACTCTGTTCTCAAGAACCAAAAGGAACCGAATAGGTGTTCATAGTCTAAGAACCCTGCTGAGTTCAGCATATCCCTAAAGCAGCTACAGTTAAAAGAAGGTGCATAAATGTCTGTCGATGACAATGCATATTTCATCTACAAAATCTTGTGTTTGCAGCGCAATTCTGCAAGCTTAGCCATTAGAATTTTGAAGTGCACCAGAACATAATGGGGCAAAAAAAGTCTTCCATATCAGTTCCTTACAGAAGATTCTAAAGAGTTTTGTTGATTTCTAAATATTTTCAGAACGTTCTATTGATTAAACTCAGATGTTTTATGAGCAGGCATAGAGATCCAAACAGTTGTAGATGCGATACCAGTATCGGTCATTTTCGGTACACATCAGCCTTTTCTTGATGCCACCTCAGACCATTTCTACAAATAATAGTTCCATAACAGTCTACAGTACTTTTTCAGATGGTCTAATTAAAACTGCTCCAAGCTTTCGAGAGATATACAGAAATATACTTCCACAGAGTCATTTGAATTCACTCATTATTGTAAAATTATATATCATATTTTATGTGTTACAGGAAATTGTTGCTAGTCCTTACATAGAAACATCATATCTACTACAAACCTAATGTTTAACAGTCATTCTGATCCAAAGGATGTGCTCAGCAACAATCCATACCCATGCAGGAATCGAACCACAACCTTCACTAATGAGTTGCTTATGCTACCCCTACACCACTTTCGTTTTTCCTCACACTGTATTCTTCAATGTACGTTTTTCTTTTTTCTCTTTTTGTTTCTCTTTATTTAATCTTAATTCTTGAAATTAATTTTTTTCAAGTTTGTAATGGGAAAAGAAGGAAAAAGGTTCCTTCTTTTGGATTATGTATTCGTTCTGGTTCAGTGAAGACCATTATCACTCTAAGAGCATCGTTGGTCCTCACTGAATACCAGCTTGTATTCTTCATTAATGTAAACTAGGAGAGATCATTAAAAACTTTTGGAACCACTCAACATATTTTCTGCTGCACCTTTGTGGGATATACCAAGAGTATGATAAGTATTTTATCCCTAGGAGCATGAGTCAGTCCAGTTCGAAAATTATGGTCAAGTCAATGGTGGTAGCTCTTGTTCTGATACTTAAATTCAGCTTTTTCCTTGTTCATGAACAAACTGTATTTTGATCAAATCAAATGAATATGCAAAGATATCCTGTAAATGACTTTTTCTGCAGAGAGAATTTGGCGCTAGACTTACATTGTGTAGCTTCACTCTAGTTAGGACCTTCCCACAGTTTACATCTGATGAAGTGGATCTGACATCTGATGGTAGCAAATTTTGATGAACATTTCGCCAAATTCTCCTCCAGGTTGTTGAGGAGTAACTCCATAAAGCGCACTGATGGATGCTGAAATGCTTACTGGTATAAAAAAAAGCTGTGGAACTGTGGAGGGAGTCCACCACTTCGTTACTTGCCATAATGAAATACAACTGCACATAATGTGACAGGGGTTCTGTTTCAGGTATGGATATTGGCAGAGACATTTAAACCGTCCTGCAGACATTGAACAAGCTTTTAGCTGCAGAATTTCTTGTGGCTGATGAGGAACTGAAAACAGATCTGGCATAAATAAGACTGAAATGAACTACACGAATGCACAAACCCAAAACACCTTCAGAAATGGGGTATGACAAGACCATCTAACCAGTGGCTGCCATAATTTGATTCACTTTCTTGATTGGGATGGGGTATACTAATGCAACGTGGTAGAGCCTAGATAAAGCATAAATGTGCCATTTGTGATATTTCAAAACGACGCAGTTGGTGCTCTCATCAAGTTATTCAAAGGGATTTTATTCACCCAGCTTTTATGTAACATATACTTGGGGTTGGCTGAGAGGTACAAACCCAATTGCTTATGGAGTGTGACATTTGGGAGCCAGTACAATAGGTGCATGGCTTTTTCATATCCAACCTGCAGGGCTGAATTTTGCTTATTGAGGATGCCGCCATTGCCCTCATATTCGTGTATGTGTTTTTGCATGAGATGAAGATCTGCTTCAGCAACATGGGTGATATTTATGACACCTGCATATGCTTGAACTCCATATTTACGTCCCAGTAACGTGAAGCCATTGAGGTTAGAATGGATTCAGCACAGAAGTGGTGCGATGGCTAATGTATATAACCTCAGTTATAGTGAGCATTCTTGTCTCAGACCACGACGGAAAGTTGGGTGAAATGTGTGGGACTGACAGACCCTAATTCTCGTGTTGGCGTGCAAGATGCATCCCATTACAGTCTGAACGAAACTGGGCTTAACGCCATTGGTCTTTTGGTACTGACTTAGATAGAACTCAATGTGATCATAGGCATTTTTAAAGTTTAGAAATTTGAACAACAAGGAAGTGTTCTCATGCCACACCACTTAGAGAACAGGAAAAGAAACACTGTACAGTAAAAGAAACTCTGCTGTGGATCGACCTTGTTCTGCACTGGATTAGTATTGTCCCAGTATTAGTGGGGATGACTGTCCACATTTCTGCATTAAGTGCCCAAGTATACAACTTGACAATACTTTAAGGTGCTTGATATATCGATACTTCTGTAACATTGTCCGTTTGCCTTGCTTGCCTATAAGGTCAATGATTCCCTCAGTGAAAGTATCCAGTAATGATATACCATTTAAAACATACCTTTTAAAACTTCATTAGAGGTCTGCATGAGATGTGTTACAAGTAAGTGCCAAAACCTCTTGTAAAAGGTTGTAATCCCCTCCAGGTACCTTATTAGCTGCAACTTCTCGTAAGAGTTGCGTTATTTCTTCTAGGTCGAAGGGTTGCATATGGTCAGCGGTTCCAGCAAACTATGTCAGAAATTCAAAGACATCTGTTCAGCTGACACCTCTCGACACGTATACCGATAGCAATCTCCTGTGGTATTTTTCAGTAACATTTAGTTGTATTTGTGGGGTACTCACAGAGATTGTTGCCATTTACTGTATTTACTGTCTTTAAACAAGTGGACTATTCTTATCACAACTTGTTTGCAAAGTGTTTTACCCACTTTTTGCAAGCATTTTTGAAAGGTAATGGAACGTTTGATTACATAATTCTATGTACTTGACGTTTCAAATACATTACATTTTTAATACTACTTAAATTCAATGTTCTGATTTGTTAGCAAACGAAAAAAATATACCCGGAATTCCTCTGAAACAAGAACTGAGAAGCGAGCTACAAAAACAAAGAACTTTAAACAGAGAACCGGGAAGTGAGAACTAAGAAACGAGAAATGAGAAGTGAGAATGAAAAACGAGAACCTAGAAGTGAGAACTGTGAAGTGAGAATTAAGAAACGAGAAATGAAAAGTGGGACTGTGAATTGAGAACGTTTACGTTGTAAAAAAATTCTTGTTGCTCTGTGGTCAAAATAAGCAGATGAGGATTTTAAAAAAAGAAGGAATTATGAGTAAAACAAAATTCAAGCAAAATGCGGATTAGAATTAATGACTGCTGTAACATGGGCGAAAATATAAAGTAATAAAACAGATGAAATTAAGTCGATGTTCATACATGAAATATAAAATATTAAAAAAATAGACAAAGGTTCCAAATGAAAAATGAGTGATAGGAAGAAAAAAATGAGAGCAAGAGGTCGACCCCAAAAGTGGCAGAGGAATCGACCGTTTGTAGCTTAGGGTAAGGTGCTGCTTCCTTTGCCTGGATATGGGTTATGACTGTTGGTAGAAAACAGAACCATTATGTGGACCGAAATAGTCTGATGCACAAATGATGGTGGTTCGTGCAGGTTGAGGCAGAACACACATATGCATGCTTTGTGCTTCAAGAAAGTGTGTTCTGCAAATTAAGTGTCTTGATTGCTTATGTAGGATTTGTAGCTTACCACTACCATCAGCGATGAGAATTGCAACTAAACGGGATAAAAATTTACTAAATACTTCGTTATGATCAAGTTAATGCCTGCATTTGACACGCCATTCACAGCAGAGTGCTGAAAAAACTACTGAACGCTAATTGACTGTCAGAAAATTTGTACCATAGTTGTGCAGACCTAACCTAAACCCGACCCCCACGGTCAAGACTAACTATAGAAAAATATTACTGATTATAGTGGTCCCTTATCCATGTTAGGTACAGAGGTAAATCTTCACATAAGTGGAGGCTGTGACCCCAATAACATAGAGGGCTGTAGGAGTGTGGGACGTTGATGTCAGCAACTGTCTATCTTGGAAGCATGGTGTGCAAGTAGTGACACCTGCTACTGTTGGTGAGACTGCGGAATGTTGACAATGGCTGCACACTGCTGCCAAAGTGTAAGAGACACAGCCTTGAGCAGCCTGGCTGCCTTAGAGTTGCTGAATATAACACTGGAAAGGACGATATCCAAACCATAGTTCCCAGCATGATCAATTTCAAGACACATGTCCGCACTTAGCGGTGATTAGCAACAATGTACGCCCACCAGCATTGTTGAACAGCAACAGTGTATCTGAGCAGCTATTAGCTCAAACTCAAACATGTGACTCATGAGGCACATGGTGGCCTGCAAGAAGGAAATCATCTAGCAAGTGATCCGGTAGTTTGAAGACACCAGTTGATCTGTATACAATCTTCTGCTTATACAGACTCCTACAGCTCCTGGAATCGCAGTCTTGAGTAGGTAACTGTTTATCCATGTTGTGCCTCTTTCAGTGTCGCATACACATCTAGATACTGACTGAGAACATTTGAGTGCAACTGAGAGGAGGGTCTGATTCGAGTAGTATTTATGAGAACCAGATCGTTTAGAGTTTTCCCTTTGGTGGTATCTTAGCCGAGATACCATAACAAGTTGATGTACTCAACCAGTACCGTTAGGCAATGACGACTGGCGTTCTTGTCTAGCCAGTTTTTCTGGAAGCTCTATCTCTGCTGTAAGATGTCCAAATTTTGGCTTTCGTAAATGGTGGCAGACATATTCTGTGGTGTAAGCATGCTGAATGAGTGCTCTTACACTCTGAATGTCCCTTGTTCCATAGTGCTCTGTCATCAGCGTGATGGCACCTCTCCCCCTATGACATCATTTTGCTACATCGATGCTAGGCAGTTCTTTATTTCAGACTAGGTCATGGTGCAACTTTACCTCTTCTTTGAAAGGATCTGGCCTCTGGATTTGTACCTCTTTACATTCCTAGACAAAATATTTCTTAATTCGTGTTGTAGTAATTGACATAATAATAAAATATTACAGTGTTCTCCTCTTTACTCTAGCTTACCATAAACCACATGGTTCTTTGCTGCTCCTTATTCTAAACACTATAGCATAAGGTTTGCCCTGTCTGTTGGCAATTGGTGCATTGGGAGCTGTATGGTTCAGGTGGTTTTCTGCTTGAAGTAGACACAGGTTACTGAGCAAAGCAGAGCCAGAACGGCAACAATTCTAGAAACCGAGATATTCATGGTCATAATTTTATTGCATTACTCATCATCGTACTGCCATACATGCTGGAGCATCTGCTCAGTAACGGTACAAGTGGTTTGTGCAGGTATAAATTCACACAGCAAATAAAGAGGTCTGGTTTTAGAATGTAGATGAAGTACATCTCATGGATTCTCTAGCCAGTACAATGAGGGTTATATCAGAATTATTAAGTTGTTGCAGTAATAATAGCTGGGAGATGCAGTGCCTGCTATATCACAGGTTTACCGTTAACTAATGTCCCACTATTTTATGATTCCAGCCTCAATATTCCCTTCGATCGACCCTGTTTGTAACAATTTACAGTGAGTATCTCTGGAGTAAACATGGATTAGATTCAGTGCATACCGACCTTTTGAAAGCAATGATGTGGCGTCAGAACATCCCTTTGCGTTCTGTTGCATCTGTTTCATCTGAGGATAACTGTAGCTCGCACGGTCACGTTTCGGCAGCATAAGAGCAACTTGCCTATTTACATCAAAACATAGTTACCCTTCTCCTTGGAGGTTAACAATACCTCATGCAGTTTCATTTGCGAGCTTTTGCCCAAAGCTTCCCATTTTATTGGGTAGTGGTGAACTGTAAAACACTGGTAATGTGCATCAACACTAACTACAGTGAACTGAACTAATGTGTGGAATCTGGCTCAGAGTTAATTTCAACAGTTATCATATGGTAAAACAATCACAAGCTTTGTTCTGTTGGTTTCATATATGCTGTAGTTTTGCTGTTACTTCTTACTGCACCTTTTGCAGACCAGCTGGGAACTGCATTGGAGGTAACAGTGTAGGACTCAATTGTCTTTGTGCAGCTTGGTGTGCTGCCCACTGTAATGCTGTCAGTTCCATTCTTGTATCTCCTATGCTATCCACTAACGACTGTAGGACTCCCACTATGACACATTCCACTTCTAATAGACTCAGTCAGGTACATATAATTTTTTAAATCTCGAGTGACTGTGATTATGGTTGTCTTCATATATCCTGTTAGTTCTGTGGCTAATTCCCATTTTGCCTGAGTATTTTTTAAGATGCCTTTCCCTAAATTTGTCAATTGTGTGGTATGCCATTCCATAGCTGCTGTGTTGTTATTCACTATTCCTTGCACTTATCCCAGTGTACTGATCAACCTCTGGGTATTATCAACATCTACTTTACCACATACTCTCATCAATAATTTTCTACTTGCATCTAGCCATTATCTCTTCCGTTGCAGCAATGTGCATGGTGCAAAATCAGTCACATAGTACAACTGCTCCCATGGCTATTCATGTGAAAGCCACAACCCTTGGTACTCACCACGTATCTCTTCTAATACTCCTTTATTTTGGGCTTCAAAATCTAATGTGACAAAATATCTTCTATACTCCATACCTAATTTATCACTTCCAATGTGTTGTGGGTTAGCGTTAGTATCCACTGGTGGCTGGTTAATACAATGTTCTCCTGCCAGGAGGACAGCTCTCCCCCTTGAGTTCCTGATTCTATAGTGAGCCCACCACTTCTCCCTCTAACAGGTGTAGTGTCATGAGTATTATTATGTGCATCCTGGTGATGCTCTCCACTACCACTCTTGCAAGGCTGGCTCCACATAGTTCATTATTACACACTCACACATATGTAACGTATACCAGAGTAAGGCAAAATCTATACCATCACTGTGTGATGATGATAGTAATGTTACTAATGAAACAGCCACAAAGTAGAGTTAGCAAATATGGGTTTCTAATTTTTTTTTACTAAAGATGATGAAGTAAATATTCCAGAATCCGAAAAGGACAGCTGACAGCATGAGCAACGGAAATCACATATTAAAGACAGGTTGTATAGCTATCAGGTTCTTTTCAGAGTATGCTGATATAATATCTCCATACTTAGCAACCATATACAACTGCTTGTCTGACGAAAAATCTGTAGCTAATGACTGGAAAGTTGCACAGATTGTAACCAAACTCTCACTATTATATGAGTTTTGTCAAGTTACACTTTTATCTGCAAATAACAGCATCAAATTTTTAGGTAACAGCCATTGTAATATTATATTTTAAAACAGTGTGATCTTGTGTATACTTTCTTTCTCTGTTAACCTGAAACTCACATAACTCAGACCACGCGAAAATTTTCGAACTCGCTCTCCAAGGCCAGTGTTTGGAATGCTTCTATTCCCCCTACCCTCCTTAAATTGGCAAGCCTACGATGTTTTGCTGTTGGTTGCGTTATCGCCTTCTGTGTTTATTGTTGTCATGCGTTATTGATAGGTGCTGGAGTCTCCTAGACCATGCCTCATAAACTACATATTTGTTTTCTTTAGTATATTAACATATAGCTAAAAATGTGTTGGCATGAAAGTGTCATTTTTAACTTTTCCGAGTTTGATGAAATTGTTAGTCGGTCAATGGAGGAAGGTGTCAGTGATGTAGATCAAGAAATTGACGAAAAAGACGACGATTTTAGATTAGCCAGTGATCACAATACTCCTATTGAACAAGAGAATCATTCAGAGGAAGAACTTTAGGGAAGTTGTGAGGGGGATCTGTCTGTTTTTTCAATGAAATACTTGAAGTGTCTGTTAAAATCGAATGTGTTCTGAGTGGTGATAAGAAAAATGTAGTTCCCAGCATTGAATGTCAATTTGACAGACTTTCTTTTTGTACCTATTGGGTGGAACTTTTATGTACAAATTTAAACCCTAGAATTTAGTTTTATTTGGAAATTTATTTGCTACACAAATTTAAAATTTTTCAGAGTGTAAAATTCAGTACTCTTAACAGTCTATTTATGTGCACTGTTTAAAAGAATGACATAAAATTATGTGCTTTTATGTGAAAAAATAGTAAAATGTTGCAGGCTTTGTTTAGTACAAGAAAATAAACTTGAAACATTTTAATAACACTTAAATAATTTTAAAAATAAATGTTATAAATTAAAAATTTCTAATAATTTTTCCCTTAAATCTCGGTTTAAACATAGTGGTCTCAGAGACCCCATATCATGGTATATGTTACAGAAAAGTCACCTTGTGAGTTAATGGTCAATATCGTCTGAAGATGTCAATCACAGCCAAAACTGTTGTACTGTGCTACATAAGGCACAGTTCCTTATCTTCAGCTCCTAAGCGCGAAAACAGACACTTCACTAATGATGTGTGCGATTGTGCCACATGACCTTTACTGTGAAATATTCAGTAACTCTTGCCCCCACAACAGCCATTAACAAATGTAAAAGATTTGCCCTACCATGCTATGGAATAAATGCAACATTATTTCTTTGGCCATTATGTTACTAATAACACTGTTTGTCAAATTTGATCCAGGTGTGACCTAAACTTAGCTATTGTTAGAATTGGCTATCAGCTGCTAAATCCCAAAGCAATTGATGGATATAGAGGTCCAGTCACACATTTTTCAGACATGCATAAATGCACTTCAATATACATAGCACTGCTTACCTTCGTTATCAGTTCTGATAATGTGATTATATCCACCAGTCCAACTTCACGGGCAGAGGAAGAGAGATGCTTTCAACTCATCTTAATTAACCCACTGAAATAGACACTACCAGTATGAATTTAAAGTCACCAAGCTCTGAAGGAGCTTATTTACTGAATTAATCTTGAAATTTTCTGTGAATTAATATTAAATTTTACTAAGAAATTCTATATGGAAGCAAGCAGTATTGTTTCTGATGCCACTCTTAGGCAGCCATAATTAAAACTTTCACTTGAGCAATTACTAAACTTTATTATTCAGAATCTTAGTTTTCATTCAAACACAATTTATGTTAGCAAATGCAAAAAAAAGTGAAGACCAATTCACATACTTGAATTTATCTATTGTATTTCAATGAACAGAAAATAAACTCATCATTATTAATCTGCAAACTTTTTGTATTGTGCAAATACGAATTTTGACATTGTAATTTGAACCCACATCATTGATTACAATTCATGACATAATAATTTACTGATCTGTAAGTTAAATGAAAATCGAAATTCATTGAACAGTGAATAGATAATTTTCGATATATCTTCTGTTCAACACTTGCACTAAGATGACTCACTTTAGTAACAATTCTAAGTCTATCCAATAATGTTAAAGTCTTGCCCTGTAGTTGTTCTGTCGACAAAATATATGATGGCAAACAATCTCACATAGCTCCTTCATGTCTCTGATAAAGTAAATTAACTTAGACCACAATGACATTTTTCAGAGCTATTGTTCTGTCATCAAAATAAAAGATGGGGAAAAATCTCACACAGCTTCTTCATGTATCTGATAATGTAAATTAATGCAGGCTACAACGATGCTATTCAGTGCCATTGTTCCAATAGTAGCCATGCCTCAAAAAATTTAGGGAATTCTTGCATCCATAGTGAAAGAATTTCTGAGATTACTTATTAGAGTGCAAATAAAAGCCACACCATTTTAGGAGTGATTCAACTCACAATTAACGCAATTTTCATCTCTTGCCAACAGCAACACTTTCACATTGGCCAACACCTTGCTACCGTCTCTTTCTAATGCTGATGCACCGGTCATTCAAACAATCACCATTCAAAACCCTTTACTTTTGTAGCTAATTCTTTCTGAACATCTAATTCCCTTGGACTGGTGCAGTCATTAACATTTTTATAACAGTTTTGTCTTATTCTTTTCTCAAGATAATATGTATTGAAGTCAATATTCATTTTATAAGTTACAAAGACATAACAATTCGTGACATATACATGTTGATAGTAATCAATGAACAGCTGCATCGAAAATTAAAAAAATAATTAATGTTTTCAGTCTAAATATTCCCTTGGAAGATAACACTAATACATAAGAAAGCAAATAGGAGTAATCTGCTATATTACAAAAAAAATGGCTCTGAGCGCTATGGGACTTAACTTCTAAGGTCATCAGTCCCCTAGAACTTAAAACTACTTCAACCTAACTAACCTAAGGACATCACACACATCCATGCCCGAGGCAGGATTCGAACCTGCGACCATAGCGGTCGCGCGGTTCCAGACTGTAGCGCCTAGAACCGCTCGGCCACCCCGGCCGGCTGCTATATTACAGACCTATACCATTGATGTCTATTTTGAAACATATATTGTGTTCAAATATTATGGATGTCTTGAAGAAAACAGTCTATTGACATGTAATTGGCATGGATTCAGAAACTATAATTGATGTTCACGACAACTATCTTTTATTATCAGCAAGTAATAAGTGCTATCGACAGAGGATGTGAAATTGATTTCTAGGTTTCCAGAAGGCTTTGATACCATTTCTCACATGTGTCTTCTAATCAAATTGCGCATCTATGGAGTATTGTCTATTGTCTCATTTGTTCCACTGGACATGTGATTTTCTGTGAGGAAGGTAACAGTTCATAGTACTGATGGAAAGCCATTGGTAAAAAAAAGTGGTATCTCTAAGGAAGTATTGGAGGCCCTACGCTGTTCCTAATTTATATAGATGATTGAGGAAACAACATGTGCAGCCCTTTTAGATTGTTTGCAGATGGTGCTGTCATGTATCATCTAGTAAGTTCGTCAGAAGATCAAAACCAATTGCAAACTGATAAAGACAAGATATCTGTGTGGGGCAAACAGTGACAATTGACCTTAAGTAATGAAAAGTATGAGGTCATCTACATGGATACCAAAAGCAATCTGTGGAATTTCGCTTACATGATAAGTCATACAAACCTGAAGGCTCTGAATTCAACTAGACACCAAAGGATTACAATTATGAGCAACTTAAATTGGAACAATAACATTGTGAGTTACGTGAACCAGAGACTACTTTTTCTTGATAGAACACTCAGAAAATGCAATAAATCCTTTAAAGAGATGCCTACATTATGCTCATCTGTCCTGCACTAGAATATTACTGTGTGGTATGGGACCCTTACCAGATAGAAGTGATGGATGACATCGAAACATTTTCAAGAATGGCAGTTTGTTTTCTATTATCATGTAATAGGAGAGAAAGTGCCATAGATATAGTAAACGAGTTGGAGTAGAAATCATTATAACAAAGACATATTTCATTGTGGCAAGATCTTCTCATGAAATTTCAGTCAACAGCTTTATCCTTCATAGGCGAAAATATTCTATTGACACCCACCTACTTAGTTTAAGTGAGGTCTCATAATAACACCTTCTCCCTTCCAAAAATTGATTTGCCAAAACATCTTCCTACAAGCATGTTTTGTGTGTGTGAGTGTGTGTGTGTTATTCTTATTACATGTTTGTGTAGTTGATTATAGTTTCAGAGTTATAGTACTGATTTCAGCAGTTCCATTTTATTATTAACCTCAAATAGGGCCAATCATTTGTAATAAAAATCAATAACTTCCACCAATTATATTTTTCTAGTGATAATGAAAATCAATAATTTCCACAATTATATTTTTCTAGTTATAATAAGAATCAATAATTTCCACCTGTCATATTTTTCTAGTGATACATTGTCTTTGTTCTCTTCCTGATTAGTACAAGGAAATTCTACATAATGATGGTACATAATCAAATTGAATTTACTATCATATTTACATTATTGAAGTGCAAATATTATACCTTTTGCATTGCTGACATATTTTTCTCACATTGTATAATACCATGATATTTGAGAATCATCACAGAAGTGAGATCTAAATAATTCCAATCTCCATTGTGTCTTGCACTAACTGTGGTACTCAGATCGAACCGTGAGCAATGTGATCTATTGGCAAACTAGACAAGAGTGGAGGCAAAAAACAGCAGTTGATTCTGTTTTGGACTTGTAATGTATTGCAAAATACTCAGAAAGAAGAAATCAACTTTAGCAACTACATAACACTAATTTATTAAATTAATTGTACAAGCAAACAGTGGCTTTTAACTATTTATGGAGCATATGTTAATAGTTGTTCTATAATTTAACAGGGAATAACGTGCAGCTTCCATTGAAACTTACAGATGCGACTGGAAAACAAGTACAAAACGATTTTTTGTATTCATCAAAGAAAACAGCTGGCAACATTTTGTATATGCAGTTTAGGTAAGTATGGGGTATATATTTTGGCTGTGAAAGTGCTGCAAAAGTGATGTTTTTTCTAAATAATTTAGATATTTTTGAGCAGAGCAAAGATAGGGCTGCAGTGTAATTGACTGTTTTATTTTAACAACAGCTAAATAATATGAGTCTGATGGGAGGAATAAGTAGCGAGATGGCACATTATGCAGTGTGTGTTTGCACAGTTTTACATAAATATCATGGAAATAATGCAATTTGACTTCATTTTATGCAGGATTTTAATATTAGGCCAGATATATGATGTAATAATTGTGATCATTCAGGTATTTTTAAGCACAGCGCAGATGGGGCGACACTGTAACTGGCTACTTTCATTTTAATGGCTGGCAGGAGGAGAGGGTGGATGTAGCACACTATGCAGTTGTGTTAACATATTTGGACACAAATATCACTGGAATAATGCATTTGACACCATTTTTACCCCATGTTTAATACCATGATTGGATGCAGAAGAGGGGAAGGGTCTGTGAGTACAAAGATCTACTGGGCAAAGTGGATTTTTCTAAATTAAATTTATTTGTTCATGTATTTTATTGTGTACTGAAATACATTCTGACTGGCCGTCGCTTTTTAATTCTTTGCTGTGTTTGGGTAGAGACGTGAGGTAATTTTAAATTTCCCACAAGTACAATTAGGCTATTTCTGCCATCCTGAATTTTTTTTGTTGGCTGTTTCATTCCTAATACTATGCTGTGATAGATTGGAGATAAGGAGGGAGGGGATAAAGTGGAGGGATAGGGCAGGGGAGTGGTACAATACAGTTGGGAAAGCTGAATTTCTTCCACCAATCTTTAAATTTCCCACTGACTCCACTTTGATTTTTTATTTGCCATCAACCCCACTGCAAATCTTTTTAATTTTCCAAAACCCCACTTTCATTTTCTTAAATTTCCACAATGTTTTTGAATTGTCCAATATCAGTCATGTTATACATAGGCCGATTATATATTTTGGATTACCCACAAGTTCTTTTATTTTACCACCATCCACCATCTTGGATTTTTGAATTTCCCATCAAAAGTGACTGCAGCACCATGAGTGTGGCGCCAACTCATGGTGGAAACACGAACTAATGTACCACAATGTACATAACAATCCTAATCATAACATGTTTTAGCACAAAACCCTTCCATATATCTCATAATACACCTGTTGGTGTGATTTGAGTGCATAAGACACTTCGTGTTTATCCTGCTTGCTACTTTCTGTCCCCTTGTGTCCCTTTCTAGTCTTCACTTTCTTGACAGGTAACAACAATGGAACCTGGAGTAAAGTGTCTGGTCTTCCACAAAGAGATAATGTGCACTACAGATTTTTGTTCAGCTGATAATTTGATTGGTTTCTTAATTATGATGAAGACAAATGCGAGTGTGCACACTCAAACGATTTAAAATCGAGTGACAATAAAGTTTATTGAGCACTATGATTCATTTCAAACTTTATTGTTCGCCAACAGCCAGCTGACAGCTTATACAGCAAGTTGAACTATACAGGTGTGTGGAATTGTTAATTATATAGTTTATTTTTAGGCTGGCACTCTTTTCTGCACGTAGTGTGAGGTGAGGAAATGGCGCTGCTAACAGATGAATTGCTTAAAAATTTAATAGAAGACATCGAGAAATGGCCAGTTTTATATAGAAAGCGATTAAAATAATCTGCATGTATAAATATCAAGAAAAATTTATGATTGGAAATCTATGAAGAAGATGTTCAGAGGTGGAATCTACATGATAATCAAGAAAAAATAAAACTGCATATAAGCATATTTATTTAATTTTTTAATATTTATTCAAAGATTTACTTTACAAGACTTTTATCATACTGAAGTGACACATAGCCTTGTGGTGAAGTAGAATATGACAATAAATATTGTTGTGTGCCAATCATATTATTCCTTATAATTGTGACCCTTGTCACACTCAATAAAATTCTTCCAGTTATTTGTCGCTAGTAAAACACTCTGAGGAACATCATTTGCAGTAGCAGCCGAAATGTCAGAGAATTTTACATATTAATGATATGGCCACATAGTCAAAGAATTTTATTGGCCATATTAGTCCTTCCTTTGCTGTTAATTATCCACAGGGAATTTGTTTAGCATTTCAGCGAAATTCAGTCCCTCTTTTATTCGTATGTAATTGTGTAGGATACAACAAGCTTTAATACAAAAAATTATATTCATGTCTAATAAACGGTGAGAAACATGGCTCTTGTTGACAATAATACAGGAAGTACATTATATCCTGTGATAGGCTATAGTATGTCTGTAGTTAAAAATTCTCTTGGTGTATATTAAATTCCTTTCCCTACCCAAAAGGTCTTGTCACCTACAAGAAAAAATGATAAAGCTTCTTTGTCGTCATTACTGGACAATATTCTTGTGTGGGGGACATTCAAGTGGTTTCCTGAGAGCCGTTGCCTGTGTTAGAAGTTTTAAATGCTCCTGAATCGAAACTGTTCCATAAATACCGACGTCTGTGTAAACAAATTTATAATATAGGTCAGCACAAGCCACCAGAACAGAAGAGAACTTTTTATACTTAAAATATGATGATCCAGAAAGTTCTGGGTGCAGCCTCTGATTAAACTTACCATTGATCGCTCCAGTTTCGTTTGGAAAATTAGTTAGACAGTAAAATTCGCTAACAATTTTTAGCCAGACAAATTATTTTTTATTTGCCATATAAAGTGTTTTAAGTATAAGCCTAGTCCATATTTGCTCACACACTGTTTTTACAAACTCATGCTGTAGGTGCTCTGGTCGGATATTGAAATGACTTTGTGGTAAAACTAGACCCAGTAGCCAGACATCTGCAAAATAATAACGATAACAATAATAATAATAACAATAAGTCTCACAATTTTTCTCACTAAATTGTATTTTTAGAATTGCAGCTCACAAGGTACAGATAAAGTGGGATAATTTGCGGTCTAGTTTTCATAGAGAAAAGAGTACAAAAGAATATGACATTGACTTAGTCTACGACTAAGGGACGAAAATATGTCTATTAACAAAAATGTTACATTCACTTCCATGTATCGACAATTGTTGAACAGAAAGTAACATAGAAACAGCATATCTGAGGATAAGCTGTTTTATGCTTAACAATGATGTTCAACACTGATGATGGTGATCTCAAAGTTGGCAGCGAATGTGGACCTCCTACTTGTAGGGTAATCTCCATCCTCGCTGAAAAAAGTGTACTGGACTTCTTGATGACAAAGCAGTATTACAAGCATTAAACAACATGTGAAGATAACAGCTTCGCATTTTCTATTGTACCCTCACTCCAGTCTCTTGCTCAGAAGAAAAACTGTATACTAAGATTAATATCGCCAGCATTTTAAATCTGATATTAGCTATCTTTCATCATCAGACTAGATCAAAGCTGGTCAATGCACAAGCAGCTGCAACAGAGAGATGTCAATCTTGTTCTCTTCCCGAATTCACCATCTGCAGACTAGTTTTCCAATAAGGCCAGTAATAGAAATTTGCGACATTACCTTAATTAAAAATAGATGTATCTATCAAAAATATATGTTTATTTGCTTTGTCGTCATACACAATCTTTTTCCTACAGATATAGCACTTCATAAAACTGTGAGCTATATTCTTATGGATGGTCCAATCAATTTAACAAGGTCATTGATACTGGCAATGCTTATTCCACTAAATATGAAAAAAATTTTATTTAGTGTAATAGTTTAGATTGCAGTTTGTAAAACTTTCCTAACAGTAATGTGTCATTTTATATTAGATGTACCAAATATTCTCATCTTAATAATTTCTTAATTCTTTCCCTCCTCCATTTTAAAATAAGGGGAAAAATAGCGACTCTTCTCCAGAACATTCTTTTGAAAAAAGGTGCTCAATCCAAGCGCATCTCTACAACTAGCAATTGCACATCTGGTTTTTGGCCAGAATGAACACCCATCACCAACCAAACAGTTTACTTGTAGCTGTGTGCAGAGATACAGTCCAGTCCCTCCAAGTTATCATACAATAGTTTGGTTTGTTGAATCCAAATACTCTAAAGGACAATGGTTGCTTGAGTCGAAAACACTGGTCCATAGTGTACTTTATCCAGAACCAAAGTAGACGGTCTTTAAAGATTTAGATGCGACGGACGCGAATATTACGATTAAAATGGTCTCCTAGCACAGGGTTACAAGTAAGTTGGGACTTTAACTTTTACAAACATTGCTACCATAATCAATAGGAGGTATATATTTATTGCCTTAGATGGTTTATTCACACTGTTTCGTTGCCTCCCTTTTTGGTTTGCATAGGCACATATCAAGATGCAAGTAAAGGAAGTGCATCTTCAAGGTCATATGGCGGCCAATGACCTTATAAGCATGAATGAGTTTATCCACAAAGCCCCTATAACTTTCGGCACTACTGTTTCCAAAGACCAATGTTATGAAAAGAATATCATTTATGCAGCTGATTACTGGTTGGAGTGGACTCAAAGAGTGTGTCGCCCAATGACTGGAGTATCTGTGGACCAGTGAATATCTCTGTCATGAGTATTGGAAACGTCTTACACAAATACTGAACTGCTGCTTCATTCCTGTGCACAGCCTTAACAAACTTGTCACGAATCTACACTTAATGTGCAAGGGTGGGAGACCAATTTTATTTGGATTTACTAGAGCTTTGTGGTCATGCCAAACAGCAGGCTTACCAAACTTCGTGTAGACGGTTTTACCATGCACCCAAGAATTCAGTGTCGATGCACACGAGGTGCAACACACATGTGGTGCCCAGGATTTATCTTGGTCTTCAACTCGCCACCACAGATACGAGGCTTATGTTTGTTTCATTGCTTTAGTCAATGCTCCCCTTCTCGAACCAAAAAAAAACATCTACACAAACGTAACAAAAGTTGTCAAGTTTGTCACTATAAGTGTGGGGCATTGTTGTGAAAGTGTACACATCGACAATAACACTGTTCTTCAATTTCAACAACTCACAAAAAAAAAAAAAATCGCTGCCAAGCGCCACGACACTCGTTTTTAGGGTCAAGTGTACTAGTGCAGTACAAGAGCACGCCGTCATGACAAACAGTGATGAAAATCGCTTCTGGTTTCTACATTCGACAGTGCTTATGTGACTAGATCGTGCACACATGAATTATGGTGTACACTGGTGTTGCCAAGTTGAAAAGACTCCACAGGACTCAAATTCGATATTGGAACCCTTAGTACAATGCCATTATATGTGGCTCTTAAAATGTTCCATAAGTGTGAAAGTGAAACATAAAGGCCTTATTTACTTGAAAATCTGAGCTAGGAGACAATTTTAACCATGATATTCGTATTCAGCACTACTTTTGTTTCTGTAAAAAATAAAAAGGGAAAATTTGTGGACCAATTAATTGAAGCATCAAATTTAGAGTTGATATCATCTCTATGACTTGGTATGGTCATTGATAACACGTAAGAATTTTTTTCGTTTTGTCTCTTGGCTTATAGGGGATAGCTAACATCACCCTTAGGCCAAACTTATGTTTAGACAGCTTAACAGCGAATCATTCCATTCTGATTTTCCGCTCAAGTGATTTCATATTCGCCTTTTTGAGACATTTCCACATGTCTTGCAACATTTTTGCAAAAAATTCTCCACTGGTTCTGCATTTCTCTCAACATTTGGTTTAGTAACTTTAAAAGGTGACAGCATCTTCCTTCTGTATACCACCTCATACAGAGAAACCACAATGTGCTATACACTTCTGAATTGTACATAGCTATAGCATAGGGGGATAAATGTGCCAGTTGTTGTGGTGTCTATTTACATAATACCTTGACATGTTACCAATGGTTCACTGAATCTAAGCAGGAGAGGCAGTGATTCTTGATGCAAAATATTAGTTTACAGAACTGAAGCCTTACAGGAGTATCTGAGTGGTCTAAGGTGCTGCAGTCATGGACTGTATGGCTGGTCCTGGCGGAGGTTCGAGTCCTCCCTCGGGCATTGGTGTGTGTGTTTGTCCTTAGGATAATTTAGGTTAAGTAGTGTGTAGGGACTGATGACCTTAGCAGTTAAGCCCCATAAGATTTCACACACATTTGAACTTTTTTTTGAAAAGAACTGAAATAGCTTTCTAACACTAGAAGCTGACATTGAGGGACTACTTCGACATGAAGTTGGCGCCCTTATCTGTAATTATTATATGAGAAATGCCAAACTCCAATAACCATTTCTTCATCATTGCTGTACTCACTCATTGATTTGGGATGACAATCATGACAATGTAACTGAAAAAGCTATATATGATGGTTAATACATAGTCATTACCCAGTGATTTTAGGTTAAATGGCGCAAAATATTCATTCTCATACTTCACAAGAACTATCTACTTCTGACAGCAGTAAACACTTCATCACAAATTATATTTAATGTATCCTTCCTGAGCATGGTTAGGTACTTTGTAAAAATTTTGGCTGAACTTATTTTCTTCAGCATTAGCCAACTTTTTGTACCTATAACGATTTGAGCTTCAGTGCTTCCTACTAGGACTTGGAGCCAAGATTCGTTCCCAACATAGTTGTAACTACAATACCTACTTTTCCTAGATATATCCTTGACCTGTTTTTACCATGCACATTTTTGGAATGATACCCTTTTCGTAGTTTCCATATCCAAAATGTCTGTCAAATATATGTAAAGGGCGTAGTTTACAGTATTTAATCTAAGATTCTTATTAAAATACACATGATACTATTACTGATTTATCTTATAAGTTAAGCTATAGTGGAAAAAAGCAAAATTCGATTGTTGTACTACATACAATGAAACCCTCAAGTTGTTAGTATTATTGTTCTACAAAACACTTATTAGCTAAAATAATATGAGACCAATGCACAGTCAGTATTATTGTTCTATAACTGTACAAAATACATGTTGGCTAAAATAATATGACAAGCAGGTGAAGCTGTGGTAGTTGACAGAAACATATAGGTATTTGGAACTGAAATAGTATTCTAACACTGGAAGCTGACAGTGTGTGTGTGTGTGTGTGTGTGTGTGTGTGTGTGTGTGTGTGTGTGTGTATGTGCCTTACAACCTGGCAGTGGGCTGTCAACTACTTGAAGAGTGCTACTATTGTGCTCATTACAGGTGAAGATGTTCATGTCGCTTAAAAATGACTGTGTATTTTCAAATTAAGTGCCACAATGCGATTTACACATCTAAATTGTCTTTATTATTGTGCTATTACAGTGCAAAACAAAGGCGGCTAAAATAACAAACTAGAATGTGATTCAGTAATAGTTGACACTGCAGCTTAGGCGTAAATGAGGCTGTTAAAAGAAAAGAACTGACTGTTTTTTTTTTCATTTTTAAACATGGCTGTCAGTCAGCAACCACATAATCAGTTTCATCATAGGAATCACACAACAACAAATAACTGTTTGTTACATTAACCTAGGTTTCAGCACCTCAAAGAATGTATTCAACTGAATTTTTGAGAAACCCTATACAATAACATATAGAAAATTAAGTTTGAGAGTAACATTAACCATGATGACAATTGTCATGACATACAGATGTTATTTATGTAAAATACATTGCAATAAGGTAATGGTCAAAGTTTAGGGCAGATATGCAAAAGTCAAAAATTGAAATTAAATATGTTCCAGCCTTTGGCACATATGCCTTGCTACAAACCACATAATATTGATTGGCACAATAGCTTGCATTGCTGCCATGAAAACAATACTAGTTGTGGCACATATGGGGTGCAGATAGTGACATGTGCTCATTTGAGACATTAAAGCAGAAATAATTGAATTAAACAACAGTTAATTATAAAAAAGAAATGCAAGGGAACAGAGCATAATGTACATTTGAAAATACAAGATAGTCATGTTGTTCAGACATGGAGGAGATGCAGAGAGATAGGAACTGTCGATGACATGCCTCTCTCAGGCCGTCCAAGGGCTATTACTGCAGTGTATGACCGCTACTTACGGATTATGGCTCGGAGGAACCCCGACTGCAACGCCACCATGTTGAACAATGATTTCGTACAGTCACAGTCGTGTTACTACTCAAACTGTGCGTAACAGGTTGCATGATACGCAAATTCACTCCCGACGTCCATTGCGAGGTCCATTTTTGGAACCACGACATCATGCAGCGCGGTACAAATGGTTCAAATGGCTCTGAGCACTATGGGACTTAACATCTGAGGTCATCAGTCACCTCGAACAGAACTACTTAAACCTATCTAACCTAAAGACATCACACACATCCATGCCCGACGCAGGATTCGAACCTGCGACCGTCGCGGTCGCGCGGTTCCGACTGAAGCGCCTAGAACCGCTCGGCCACACCGGCCGGCAGTGTGGTACAGATGAGCCCAACAACATGCCGAATAGACCGCTCAGGATTGGCATCAAATTCTCTTCAAGGATGACTGTCGCATATGCCTCCAACCAGACAATCGTCGGAGACGTATTTGGAGGCAACCCGGCCAGGCTGAACGCCTTAGACACACTGTCCAGCTAGTGCAGCAAGGTGGAGGTTCCCCGCTGTTTCGGGATGGCATTATGTGGGACCGACGTACACCACTAGTGGTCATGGAAGGCGCCTTAACAGCTGTATGATACGTGAATGGCATCCTCCGACCGATAGTGCAACCATATCGGCAGCTTATTGGCGATGCATTCGTCTTCATGGACGACAGTTCGCGCCCCCATCGTGCACATCTTGTGAATGACTTCCTTCAGGATAACGACATCGCTCGACTAGAGTGGCCAGCATGTTCTCCAGACATGAACCCTATCGAACATGCCTGGGATAGTTTGAAAAGGGCTGTTTATGGATGACGTGACACACCAACCAATCTGAGGGATCTATGCCGAATCGCCCTTGAGGAGTGGGACAATCTGGATCAACAGTGCCTTGATGAACTTGTGGATAGTATGCCACGACGAATACAGGTATGCATCAATGCAAGAGTACGTGCTGCAGGGTATTAGAGGTACTGGCGTGTACAGCAATCTGGACCACCGCCTCTGAAGGTCTTGCTGAATGGTGGTACAACATCCAATGTGTGGTTTTCACGAGCAATAAAAACGGCGGAAATGATGTTTATGCTGATCGCTATTCCAATTATCTGTACAGTTTCCGGAACTCTCGGAACCGAGGTGACGCAAAACTTTTTTTGATGTGTGTATTGTGATAGTACAGTATTAAGATGTCCCATACAGTTTCGGATAAGAGTTGAATATTAATTTAGTTATTATTAATAATTTGCAATAGGAGGTTCCATGACCAGGCAATAATATAATCCCTTGTATATCTCATTACAACAGCCAATCAGAACGCAAGTAGTCGCTGTTGGCGCGATTCCCTACGACTTGTACATCCAGGTAGCAGCATCAGTTGTGATTGCCTCGTCCCACCTTGTGATGGCATACTTCTGCTATTATAATCTTACTTGACTCAGATGTAATATTTCAGACTACAGCGATGGATTCAACGGCCAGATATTTTATGAAGTGCAGAATCTGTAGTGCATTTTCGATAGTATCAGCAGTTTGATTTTGATTTTTCAAATGTAGGAAGGAGCTCGACTGATTTTATTCGCTCTCTCTAGTGTGTTCTTCATATCTCACGTTAAAATTTCTTCCTGTTTGGCCAGTGTAAAAGCTTTTACAGCTACCAAAGTGATTTTGTATGTGCCTGGATTATCATATTTCGACGTTCCAGGGGTGGTGGAACGTAATTCTATTGAAAGGTTGTTATTGGTTCGAAAGGCTATTTGTATATTTGTGGCTCTAAAAAGTGCATTAATTCTGTTGGAGATTCTACCAAGGTTGACTGCTGGTGCGTATCTTAGTTTCTGTGTTGGTGATGTTTCTCGAGTTAGGCATAACTCGCATGTGTTGTGTTCTGCTTTGGTATTTTACATTTGTAATATAATTTTGTAATTATGTTGGAGTAATAATCTTTTGTATAAGCTATATAAGGAAGTGTGGCAAGCTCTTTTTGAATTGCTGGCTTTTCTAATGGGAGGTTATTTAATCTATTAGTCACTGAATGGAAAAAGCTACTTTATGAACCATTGGGTGACAGGAATTGTCATTTATCACATTATCAGAAGTGGTATTCTTTCTATAGATATCATATGTGTAGCGATAATTATTTTTGCCAATTGTGTGGTCTAGATAATTAATGGTACTGTCTTTCTCAATTTCCATAGTGAACGTAATTTTAGGGTGCATCAGGTTGAGTTTTTGGTGGATGTTTTCGATATCTGCGTAATTGCCATCTACCAACATAAGGGTATCATCTACATACCTGAAATAGTAAACAAATTGGTTGAGAGCCAATCTGAGTTACAGAATTTCTCTTTCAGAGAATTTAAGAAAATATCTGCTAATGTACCTGCTACACTGTTACCCATGATTATTCCACCTGCTTGGGTATAAATTTTGTTGTCAAATTCTTAATAATTTTGAGCTGATGATATTTCCAAAAGCTTGATAATTTCAAGTGTTCCAGCCATGGATATTTTCCTATGTTGTAACAGGTTATATTTTATTATTTGGATTGTTTCCTGTACTGGAACAATGGTGTTTAGATTAGTGACATCAAACGAAACAAATTTTCCATTAGGTGGTATTTGTATGTATTTAATATCTCTTGCCAGAGTACACGAATGTTTGATTGTGCACTTTTTGTTGAAAGTATAATGTTTTGTTATTAGTGTGTTTAGTTTTTTGCTTATGAAATATGATGGACTATTTACGCAATTAGTTACGGGCCGAATCGGAACCGTCGGCTTATGTGTCTTTGATAGGGCTCGTAATTTTTGTGTAGTGGGATTCATTACCGTGTATGCTCTTTTTTCATGTTCAGTGAGAATGGTATTACAGTTTTTAATAGCTTTCTTTATTTTAGCTGCAAACCTGTTCGTGGGGTTGTGTGACAATTCTGTGATATTGTTAGAATCAAAGAATGACATGACCTTATCTATATAGTCGTTTTGTTAAGTATGACCACACTATTTCCTCAATCAGCTTTTAATGTTATAGCATCATTTAATAGCAGTCTATGATTGTTGTTATGCAGAATTTTCTGTTCTATCTTGGACTGGTTTTTGTATGTGTTCTGTTTGCTTAATTTCCTGTCTATAATGTTTGTTATATTAACCATAATTTCATTTTGTTTTCTGTGTGAGAGATTAGCTACATCTATTGCAACTTAAGCAGTGGCTATCAAATGCTTTACAGAATTTTTCTGCAGTTTTGGGGCTATGTTGTATTTCAGACACTTTGTAAGGAGATTTGTTTCGTTATCTGTGAATTCTATATTTGTGAAATTACAGTTAATATAACAAACATTATAGACAGGGAATTAAACAAACAGAATTCATACAAATACCAGCCCAAGAAAGAACAGTAAATTCTGGACATCATAAATCATAAACTGCTATTAAATTTTACAAGGTCATTTCCAAATGTGAACGAAAATCTTAACTCTTTTTGTAGCTGGTATCTGGAGAGAGCTTACTGAAAGTGACTGAAAGCTAAGTTGCTAAATGTTTTAGATCACTGCTTGCAGAGTTCAGATTTGAAAAACAAACTTTCTATCTTCTGTGATTCGAAAGACTTATGAAATTTGTGGCATGGTGGAACTATTTTTTTCTCTTGAGGTACGACATAATTGCTAGTATAGTCTGTTTAAAATTACTTGACAGTCGACGTTTTGTCACTTGCTGCTACAGTGTTGCCTCATCGGCCGACGGCTACCGGTAACACACAAACACGGTAAGTCACTTTACAAATGCTGTTAATACACAATGCGGAGCAATGTTGGAAGTGGCCGCCGCAAGGTACGTCGAAAATGTGAGGTGCTCTGTAGGCAGCTGATTTTAAGTGACCAACGACTGAACTGCAGCAGGAGACGCGTTTTCTCTCCCTGAATTGAAATTCGTATTCTAACGTAAAAACATCCTCGCGCTGTGTAAAGTATCTGAGAAAGCAGTGGTCAACAATCTGTGGCAGAACTAAAATCATTTGTTTGCGCTATAAGAGGTAACGTCTAAGCAGAAACTCAAGACACAAAATGTTTATTTTACTGCTAAAGGCAAACGTAATTTCTTGCTATCACTGGTTACCTGAAACTATCCTCTCATTGGCTATTGGAGGTGCCAAGTTATCAACCGATAAGCAGTCCACACTGGCACTTGGTTGCAGATTATAGACGACACAGGTAGATTCCAGATGAAAAACGAGTGACAGATAGAAAAATAAGAGCAAATAAAAAAGCCAGTACCATGACGAAAATGAAGTGACAATAGAAATTAAAAAATGAAATTTAAACGAATTAATTGAATAAATAGGACAATGAAACTCTTTCGATTAGATCTAAAAATAAAAAAGATGGTGACATCAGACAAAATTCGAACCTACGACCTTCAACTTGAGACGTTAGTACGCCAACCATTGCACTAAAGTACAACACTGAGTGAAGTTATTTTCTTGATTGTTATCACCCAGTCGTAATGATGAACTGCAGCCTTCAAAATCTCGGTTTCACCCAGTGTCGGGCGAATTTAATGTAAGTCAATCTCTGTGATGATAACTGCATATGTGACGCTGAATCGCGTCTTTGGCGGAAGTATCCAGTAGAGTTTATTTGATGGTGTGTATGAAACGTGTGTATTTCATTAGTATCGTTATGTGTGTACGTTGTTTGTGGTGTGGTTATCATGACGAAATACGAAATAAAAGTGCCACACTCATGATTCGAGACCCAAACACATCAGGAAGAACGCCACACAGGGAACTGGAAATGAACTGACCCATTGTTGTAAGAGTTTGGAAACGGCGAACTGTTAGGGCATGACGATGAGCGCTCTGATTGAAGGAAAGCAGCTCCAAAGCGGGAAGTGTCAACTATCGTAATTTTAATCAGACTTTCCTTGTTAAAACTGAGAATAGTCAATACAATCGTTAATAACTAATGTAAAAGTCTGGTTGCTTTTGATCCTTCCAAGACATGCCGAGACCCACGTGCCCTACCGAGAATACTGACGCTATAGAGTCAGCGCTGATGACGTGGCGCTCCCCATGTGACCAATGAACTCCCCCAGTCAGACTGGGCGAATTTTATTGATAAAGGGCTTTACCGGCTTCCCACCCTCGCTGTCCCTGGCCTTCAACCAGGACAGACCGATCCTAAGTAAGGGACCGGATTTTTCCGTTATGCCTCCCTCTGTGTTGGACCTTGTATCCTTTTCCAATAAACCATTTTTGTTAATTATGGCTTCTTATTATCCCTAAATTCACAGCCTACCCTATCGCTACCCTTCTAGCTAGGCAATTCTGTACACCACTACTCTCTGTTCCTAGAGAAAAATTGTTTGAAACTGAACGTGCTGATGCTGCTTCGTGCATGAAGGGATGTTTATTTGACAGTATGCAGTACAATGTTAACAAAGAAGGCGGTCAGTCGCACAGCATTATAGGAATTGTGTAGCAGTCAGGAAATTAAAATTTGTTTGAGTTTCCCCTTGGCTACATTCACTAGAATTCGTTGTTGGTGTTCGTTTAATGGTTCATTCGCATGACAAGTTCATATACTTGTGAAAGTGAGATTCTGTGTCTCACAATGAGAAGTCACAGAATTCTAAATGTCATAATCAATTATTCAAAATGACAGTCACAATCAAATTATTTATTTTGCCGCAAACCGGTTTCAACCCGCGATGGGGTCATCTTCAGGGCAATTTACACCATTTGGTCGCTCGCTAGTCACCCTGCCTGTGCACAGCCTGTGCATGATGGGGACGCGAATTGTCGTCCATGAAGACGAATGCCTCTTCAGTATGCTTCTGATATGGTAGCACTATCGGTCGGAGGATGGCATTCACGTATCGTACAGCCGTTACGACGCCTTCCATGACCACCAGCAGCGTACGTCGGCCTCACATAATGCCACCCAAAAACAGCAGGGAACCTTCATCTGCACTCGTCGGACTGTGTGTCTAAGGCGGTCAGCCTGACCGGGTTGCCTCCAAACGCGTCTCCGATGATTGTCTGGTTGAATGCATATGCGACACTCATCCGGGAAGAGAATGTGATGCCAATCCTGAGCGGTCCATTCGGCATGTTGTTGGGCCTATCTGTAACGCACTGCATGGTGTCATGGTTGCAAAAATGGACCTCGCCATGGACGTCGAGAGTGAAGTTGCGTATCATGCAGCCTATTGCGCACAGTTTCAGTCGTAACATGACGTCCTGTGGCTGCACGAAGAGCATTATTCAGCATGATGGCGTTGCTGTCAGGGTCCCTCCGAGCCATACTCCGTCGGTAGCGGTCATCCATCGCAGTAGTAACCCTTGGGGGGCCTGAGCGAGGCATATCATCGACAGTTCCTGTCTCTCTGTATCTCCTCCATGTCAGAACAACTTCGATTTGGTTCACTCCGAGACGCCTGGACGCTTCCCTTGTTGAAAGCCCTTCCTGGCACAAAGTAACAATGCGAACGCGATCGAACCGCGGTATTGACCGTCTAAGCATGGTTGAACTACAGACGACAGGACACGTGTATCTCCGTCCTGGTTGAATGGCTGGAACAGACAGGCTGTCGGATCCCCTCCATCTAATAGGCGTTGCTCATGCATGGTTGTTTACATCTTTGGGGAGGTTTAGCGACATATCTGATCAGTTAAAGGGACTGTGTGTGTGTGATATAATATATACAGTCAAAGTTTGTCTTCAGGAGTTCTGGAAAGCGGAGTGATGCAAAACTTTTTTTGATGTGTGTGTTTGCACGTTTTTGTGCTGAAAGACAGTGGCAAAGAGGCAGTGACGGTGGAAGAGAAAGGAGATGATGGCAGTGGGAGCGAAAGAGAGAAGAGACAGCGATGGAGGGAAAAAGAAATTAGCGTTGAAAGAAAAAGAGAGATCGATGAAGACACTAGCAATGCGAGACAAACAGAGAGGAGATATTGATGGACAGTGAAAGACAGCGACAGTAAAAGAAGAAAAGAGTTGGATGGAGATAATGACACTGGGAGCAAAAGAGAGAGAAGACAGTAGAAATGAAAAAGAGAGATGAGTGGTGACCATATCGAGGCTTGGGGAGTCTGGACCCCGTAGACCCACGAACTTTAACACGAAATAATTTGCTCACTTTGCCCCATCCCCAACACCAGTGTGTTAAAGTTTCCGAGTACAGAGGTCAAAACCCAGAGCAAACCATCCTCAAGGACATGTGTGGGGACGAGACAATGGTTGTTGAAGAGAAAGACAGCACACTGTAAGGGAGAATGAAGGAGACAGTGGCAATGGGAGAAAAAAAGGAAGGGCCAAAGAAAATGGGAATGGGACAAAGAGACAGTGACAGGCATAGAAGTACACAGGGTGAAGAAGAACGAGACAAAGGGAGAAGACAGTGGCAAAGAGAGTGACAGACGGGAGAAAGTGCCAATAGGAGCAAAATGAGTCAGAGGGTGACAGACACATAAAGACTGTGGCAGTGAAAGGAAGGTGCTGAGTATGAAGGCTTCATTACAAAGAGAGACTGGATAAAAAGATTTAGAATACTCCGTGTTAAAAGACCGTGAATATGTTCATATGCAAAAAATTTTAGTGAGGAGGGTGGAATGAGAATTGAGACAACTGGCTTCCCACTTCTCTTCCACAATCTTTTAAAGAGGACTGTATTAGCCTTCTTGTGCCGCAACATGAGCTTTTTTCAGCTAATAATAATAATATTAAAACGTGAACACGAAAATTGAAGTACCTATTATTAATATCAGTTATACAAGGAAGCCAATCAAACTTGTATAATTCAAAAGGTACTTTGCCACAGATATACACAAAGAAAAAATAATGAGTGTACGTGCCCGCTAAGAGTGGTAAAAGGAAGTAGATGCCTTAATATTCATAACTCTGTGATGCCTTCTCTGTCACGCATTAAAATCGCCAATAAGTGAAGATCGGAAACTGACGTGCTATCAACTTCTGCCCAGCGTACCGATCACGTGCTGTGGTAGAAATGGTACACGAAAGTAATAACGTTTCGTGATGTCGCATTAAGGGTTTACGTGGTTCATTTGCAATAACACACACGTACCAGGCACTTAACAATGCGACAACTGATAGGTCAATGATGTTGCATAAACAAACTAACAGGAAGAATGTGGACGTTGATAATGATAATCCCATTCTGTTTGGAAAGAAGGAAGGAAGATTAGGGTTCAACATCCAATCAACATTGAGACCATTAGAGATGGAACACAAGCTCTGACTATATCAAGAATGGGAGTAGGAAATCGGCCGATCCCTTTCACAGGAACCATCCCGGCATTTGCCTTGAGAGATTTAGGGAACTCACGGAAAACCTAAATCTGGATGTCAGACGTGGATTTGAACTGTTGTCCTCCTGAATCCCAGTCCAGTGTTCTAACTACTGTGTAACTACACTCGGTGTTTTGAAAGATATGTATAAGTGTGCACTGAACGTAATTACAAATAATTCTGACAACTATAATTGCAGTTTCATGAATTTAGTATACAGGTTTTTTAAAGCAAAACATTTCACATCTGAGGTTACTTTACGTGATAAAATGGCATTTTCATTGTGTTCTCATAGGGATAAGTTAATTTGCCACCGTTAACACAAAAGTTGTTTTTCAATGCACTGTATCAAGGACTCACCTCAGACGATCGAACAATTAAAGAGAAATCAATAAGATTCACAACTACAATTCAGCATTTGCTGTGATCATTTCTGAGGCTGAAATTACAGACAGTTTCACGTGCAGTGCATCACTTTAAGATATATGACACTTTTGTCTTCTGGGGCCTTTTCCCAAGTGTATCGCGGCGAGGCTGTCTACAGACTGCATGTGATGACACTAAAGACCGATATGCAGGATTTCTTCTAAAGGATGTGCTGACCAGTGTCACTACTACTACTGGTTATAAAATGCATCCCGTATCAGCATAAATTGCAAACGGCAGGTTCCGTTTGTTGCTAAACGTGGTAAAGTTTACATACTCATTCTTGCTACTAGGATTGGTTTAAACTGTGGGCAATTAATCTAATGTGTACATAATGTTTCTCAGGACTGAAAATGGTGCAAGCAACCCTCACATACTACAACTCATGACCAGTAATGCTGCTACATGATAATCTTGAAAAGCTTTTTTATGGAATAGAATTGGCTCAGCATAAATTGCAAATTGCACCTTCCGTTTGTTGCTAAACATGGTAAAGTTTACATACTCATTGTTGCCACTAGGACTGGTTTAAACTGTGGGCAATCAACCTAATGTGCATATAATGTTTCTCTGGACTGAAAATGTCACAGGCAACCCTCACGTACTACAACTGATGATCAGTAATGCTACTACATGATAATCTTGAAAAGCTTTTTTATGCAATAGAAATGGTGTGCATCTATATTACAAACCAGCAACATTAATAGATTTACATTTTTCTTGTGACGGTGGTTTGTGATATACTCGTTTATCGGTACAACTTGAGTTTTTTTTTCATCTCTCTCATCATCTACGACCATCCGCTAATAATATGAATATTGGATGCCACAGACATTTACAGAGACGCAGTCATGCCGTTTTCCAAATGTGTGTTTCAGCTAAGTAAGAAACGGTCTATCGGTAAAATCTAGTTTGCTTCCACGTGGAAATAGTTATACACACACTGTGCATTCTGATTTACAGGATACAAACTTGTTAAAATTGACCCTTAGAACAGTCATTGTCATATGAATGAAAGTTTACTGATGTCTGTTTATATGTTATCACTATGGTCAGTTTCACGTACACTTTCATAAAACCGTTGAAACGTCCCCTTAGAAAAATTTATACAAGACTGTGCTTAAACTGATACACAATATTTTTTTTAGCGCAACGCAATCTGACTTTCAAAAATCCCTACAAAAGAATGGGCCCTGACTAACATTAAACTATACCTTTCACGAATCACTTACCTCACAAAAATCTTCGCTACTCAAGCTACTGCAATACAGCGAGCACCACTACTGCCAGCTAAATAAAAGATTCAAAGTACTGAAGGCACTAACTACTGATAGGCATAGTTAGCAAATGAAAGATTTTGATAGAGAACAACCAATGTATTTACCTCAATAGTCATAATATACATAGCAGTTCATGACAAATTTCAAAACTCCGCCATCTCTCTCCCCACATCCACCACTGCTGGCGGCTCACCTCCAACTGCGCAACGCTACGCGCTGTTCACAGCCAGCTGCCTAACACTACAATGGCGAGTATTACAACAATGCAAAGCAGCCACAGACTGCACACAGCACAGCCAGTGATTTTTATACAGAGGTGGCGTTACCAATAAAAAAACCTAAACAGCCTACTTACACCGTTTATTTTCCTTTACATTAACATGCAGCTGAACTAGTTTCTTTACTGGCGAGCTGGAAACTCTCATGTGAAAAGTCTCAAGTTCGTTTAACAGCTTGACAATGACATTAGTTGAGGAGTACCAATCGTCACTAGTTTTGGATTGCAATATATTTGCATTCTTTGTATCGTGATATATTTTTCCTTCACATGATTTGGGCAAGATAAACCTCGTAGACCAATAAAAAATTGATTTTAAGAGGTTAGTTGATTAGAGAAACACTACTCTCAAAAACGTGGAAACAGGCATCCAATAAATGCTCAGGCTGCTTAGATCCAACCTGGTTACTAGGTGAGTCTCGAAGTCGATGACGATGATATCCACAAAGTTCTGCCTACCGAGAGTCTCCTGCTATTGTGGCATATTATAACCATCTCTTGCTCTGAGATTGTATGTGGCGAAGGGTATTGTCTGTGGACATTTCCTTCGGAAGAAATGAGTTTAATTTGAGTTCGCATGCGTGGCATGCTCCTACTTTTTGTTAAGGGCCTAACATTTTATGCTTTTGTTTTTTCATCTTACTCTCTGTTGTCAGCGGTCTTTATAGATCTTCTTCTTCAATTGTGTACTAGACACCGCAGTCCTTCAATTGCTATTCCAGTTGAGTGATAGATAACACTTGTTGCTTGCAGATTCTGCAATATTTAACCAGAAAAACATGTCTGAGTTATAGCAAGTAGATAAATTCAGGAATGACATTGTAGTGGCATTCGTAGATATCGCAAAGTCTGAATAGACTGGAAACTGTCAAAAGGAATGCAGCTCAGAAATATCTATAACAAATGCCCGAATGGTAGACAGTGAACGGCATATACGAGGAGGAACGTTTCAAGAATAAGAATAAGTAGGTGAAACATGTGAGACAAACCTTTTTTTTTTTTTTTTTTTTTTTTTTTTTTTTTTTTTAGTGAGAGTTGCCACTCAGGTTCAGTTTTGTCACGATCAGCTGTATTTTACCTGGAGACAACTGTCACTGCTCTCTCCAGCATCTTGTACAAACTCCAATATGGAATGAAAAAGCGTGCGTGAGTTACAGTAGGTAATCAGCAGGTGAAAGATGTAAAACGTTAATAATATATATATGTGTCAGAGTTACATATTTTGGTTGCACTCATAACCTCGAAAGAAAAAGCACTGAACGACAATGACGGCTACGAGGCAGGACACGAACATCTTACCTTGAGCAGAAGCTCTGCTTTTATAGCTCGCTGTGGCAACGTCCAGAGACCGCGGTGTCACAGCAGAGTCAGCAACACGAATCACTCACTCCGTCATCAGGCCACAAGTGGCCCATCGGGACCATCCGACCGCCGTGTCATCCTCACATGAGGATGCGGATAGGAGGGGCATGTGGTCAGCACACCGCTCTCCCGGTCGTTCTGATGGTTTTCGTTGACCGGAGCCGCTACTATTCGGTCGAGTAGCTCCTCAATTGGCATGAAGAGGCTGAGTGCACCCCGAAAAATGGCAACAGCGCATGGCGGCCTGGACGGTCACCCATCCAAGTGCCGGCCACGCCCGACAGCGCTTAACTTCGGTGATCTCACGGGAACCAGTGTTTCGACTGCGGCAAGGCCGTTGCTGCGGCAACACGAATCGATGCTACAGATACTAGCGACGGCTCGCTGCGATCCACAACGACCAATGGGAGACAAGCAAGAAGACAGACCCTCCCTCTCAGTATAGTTGCGTCCACGTGCTAAGGTCAATATAGTGTCGAGGATGCAAGAGCTCTGCCCCAGTTCGTGACCCCACCTGGAGGAGTCAACAACATAGTGCAGGATCAAAGAGTTGTTATAAGTTCTAATGAACTTGTACTTTAGTAAAGACTGAACATGGTACGTCAAGAGAAGAGCTTGTTCATTAGCATATCAAGTTATGCATTGCTAGTCTATGATAGTTGTAAATACTCCAGAACTCCTGTGCCAAAGAAGTGTGTCAACGTTAAGTAAATCTTTTATTCATTAATGTATTGAAGTACGGTTCCCATGTGCCACCTCACCGAGCAGTCATAGAACCCACAATTCTAGCCAGACGAAAGTAATTTCGTCTGGTCACAACACACAACTCCTGGCTGACTCATCCGAATAACTCCGAATACTTCTAAGTGGCTCCAAGTAGTTCCTACCCTTCCTGCTGAATAAGCAGGTGGTGGAGGGGAGAAAGAATTTACACTTTTACATATCCATGAAATTTATCTTCCACATGTCCAGGTACATGATCTCAGAGATGTGCATGCTCCGACATACGCATAATTTCTGCAACTCAATGCCAGTATCGTATTCTACTTCCATATTTCAAGCAACGGAAAACAGATATACAGATCGAAGGAACTTAGATGTAGATCTTGTTTCTCTGCATGGTTTCACTGGTAGCTTTGTTTAGCAATAGTTATAATTTGCAGTGAAAATAACCCTGGCTGCACTCACTGTGTGAGCGAATCTTGCAAGCTCCGATAACAGTGTCATATCGCAAGCAGCCGCTGCTCACGAGGGCACCATCAGCCTTCAGCCGCCCGCTGCTATCTCCAGACTGTCAGAGTAGGCATTTTGCTGTATGCAAGTAAACTGTATGTCACGGGAAACTAATGCACAGGAAATCATAGTGAAACGCATCAAAACTGTTAGGAGACTTAAGGTCAGACAGAAGGCGACGTACAAACATTTTCAAAACATCGACATTTATTTGGTATACATAATGTATTATTGGGCTGTTGCATAAGTTCATTACGTTTTTCCATACGTTTAATAATCACAAGAGATACACAAAACAGAGACCTGAGACTATTTACAGCAGTCTGCCAACGCTCGGGTAACTTTTCGATCCCGCGACAGTAGGAACCACGTGGTTTTGCGACGAAGCGCATTTTTACGCGGAAAGGAAGTTCCTAGAAGCTTAACAAGTCTGTTTGTGTGACCGTCCTCCGCAGCAAGCATATAAATACTTGTTTTGTAAATAAAACTGCCTTTTCCTGCTACTTGTTACTTTATTTATCCCATTCGCGTTTCGCCTTCTCCTGTTCTAAGGTATCATCAGTCAGTTTTGTTAGTTTTAGATTATTAAACAGTTCTCTCGCGATTTTTTTGTAAAAAAAGTAATTACTTATGATTTGCTGATCTGCGCTTCCTCGCATCTGGTCTGGAGGTCGCACTACCACTTTTATCACTGCCATATAATCACATCTTTGCGTTCTCGCCTTCCACACACTGTTCACCGTGTTTCTCACTCTTTTTTTGTGGTGGACTATTGTTCTTTTGTCACTCGATACAACTATTTCGTCGTACACTGTTTTTCACAACGTAAATATTGCGACTCCATTACGTGTTTCATCTTCTTTGGTATGTTTACTTATTTGTTGCTAACCTAACGAAGTATATGTTCGAGACTAACTTCTATTTATGATGTTTATACCGAGTGTGTGTATGAGTGAGAGAGAGAGGGGGATAGAGCCAACGAGTGTTTTTTTTTTTTTTTTTGAGGGGGGGGGGGATGAGCGGGTGTTAGCAGCTGTTAGCGAGTGGTTGAAAACTTTGGTGACAGCTGATTTGACTTTTCGTTTCAATATTCTGTGGAGGGGTTCACGGATGAGTGAGTGTAAAGATGTTGCGTTCTATTATTATTATATTGGACAGTATTATTATATTAATTCTTTTTGCGAACGTTATTCTATTATTTTATGTATTAGTGTAAATAATGAATTGCTTGGCGTGTGTACTTGGTCATTCAACAGGATTTTGCCCTCTGCTTTGGTTTTCTGTATGTGGTAACTTTCTTGCATGGTTAGGAGTTTTTTTTTTTATTGTTGATTGTAATTTTTTCATGTCATCTTCTCTAGTGGTTGGTTTGTGGTCCTTTTCTCTTGGGTGTTCTCCAGATGTGGAGTAAATGAGATTTTCACTCTGCAGCGGAGTGTGCGCTGATATGAAACTTCCTGACAGATTAAAACTGTGTGCCGGACCGAGACTCGAACTCGGGACCTTTGCCTTTCGCAGACAAGTACTCTACCAACTGAGCTAACCAAGCACGACTCACGACCCGTCCTCACAGCTTCAATTCTGCCAGTACCTCGTCTCCTACCTTCCAAACTTCACAGAAACTCTTCTGCGAAACTTGCAGAACCAGCACTCCTGGAAGAAAGGATACTGCGGAGACATAGCTTAGCCACAGCCCAGGGGATGTTTCCAGAATGAGATTTGCACTCTGCAGCGGAGTGTGAGCTGATATGAAACTTCCTGACAGATTAAAACTGTGTGCCGGACCGAGACTCGAACTCGGGACCTTTTCTTACAAAAAAATCGCGAAGTGAACTGTTTAATAATCTAAAACTAACAAGACTGTATCGTTATAGATCCCACTGATGATGCCTTAGAACAGGAGAAGGCGAAACGCGTATGGGATAAATAAAGTAACTAGCAGCAGGAAAAGGAAGTTTTGTTTACAAAACAAATATCCTTGAAGGTTGTTCGATAGAGAGCGGAAAAGATTACGATCAGAGAGCGCAATATCATGTGAATAAGGCGGGCGTGGAATGGCTGTGGAATGACTTACTGTATTTTTAGTCAGTCTAGCAGAATGCCGACGGGCGTTATCGTGGAGTAACATCACTTCACTCAGTCTTCCTGGTCGATGTTTTTGGACCGCGGCTGCAAGACGTATCAGTTGTTAACAATAAATGTCAGCAATGATTGTTACAACTCGGGGAAGAAATTCGTGACGCACCACACCGTCACGGTTCCACCAGATGCATAACATTGTCTTTTGTAGATGCGCGCAGGTCTTTGTTTGGGGAGTTGCTGCTTTGTTTTGGCTCAACCATTCCTTTCTCTCCCTTGTGTTAGCATACAAATACTACTTCTCGTCACCGGTAACGATACAGTGTAGGAATCATCAGTGTTGGTCACGATCCAACTGATGACGAATAGCCGGCCGCGGTGGCCGTGCGGTTCTAGGCGCTTCAGTCCGGAACCGCGGGACCGCTACGGTCGCAGGTTCGAATCCTGCCTCGGGCATGGATGTGTGTGATGTCCTTAGGTTAGTTAGGTTCTAAGTTCTAGGGGACTGATGACCTAAGATGTTAAGTCCCATAGTGCTCAGAGCCATTTGAACCATTTTTTTGATGAGGAACAAACAGACATGTACATATTGCCACAAGCTGATTTTTGTGATTTTGGCTTGGAGCATGCGGTACCCATACACTCTCGTTTTGGAACCTTCTCCATTGCATGCAAATTTCACAAAATGATGGAATGATCACAGTTCACCACATCATTTGCAAGTTCTCGAGTACACTGACGTAGATCAACGTTGATCAGTGCATTAAACGATCTCCATTAAACCCCGAAGGTCTTCCTGACCGTGGAGAGTCACTAATGTTTGTTTATAAATAACTCATCTGCTACCAATCACGATGTTCTTAATTTTATTTTTCGCACGACGAGTTTCGGGAAATGATTTCCATTTTCAAGTCCGTTTTTTTTTGTGTTTGTTATGCTATTTTTATGTGATGTTGTCGATGTATGAGAGTCTGCTTCATTTCATTGACTTTAATGCAATATATAAGAAAAGACGTGTTTTTTAGATGGTTGTCGATCTTTTTGTGAAGTTCGTGGCGAAATTAAGCAGAATTTATACTTACAGTTTCAAATGGTACAAATGGCTCTGAGCACTATGGGACTTAACTTCTGAGGTCATCAGTCCCCTAGAACTTAGAACTATTTAAACCTAACTAACCTAAGGACATCACACACATCCATGCCCGAAGTAGGATTCGGATCTGCGACCGTAGCTGTCGCGCGGTTCCAAACTGTAGCGCCTAGAACCTCTCGGCCACTTCGGCTGGCCTTCCAGTTTCCTTATAGTCCATTTTCGCAGAGTCTCTCATACACACTAAACATCACACACAACTTGTTGTACACTTTTACATAAACAAAAAAACACTTTTTACATAAACAAAAAAAACGAGTCGTGCGAAATATAAAATAAAGAAAATCGTGACTGGTAGCATATAAGTTATTTATAAACAAACCTATTGTTTTCACAGTCGCAGGCTTTCAGAACCATTTATAATGGATCAAATCGGTCACTAATGTCAAAACTGTCCTCCTTAAAGCGAGAAAACCATTCTCTTGCCCTGCTCTGTCCAGTGGCATTATACTCACACCCGGCGCAAATGTTTCTGTCTGCCTCCGCTGCTGTCATCCCACTATTGAAAGCAAACGGAATAATACGTTGAAAATGTTCCGGCTTCTCCACTTGGCAATCCGTTTTCTAGCATCCACAGCACTACTCATTATCTCCAAATGACAAAATGACAATATGTAAACTTAAATAGCAACAGTGAATTACAAATAAAAATTGCAATCGATAAAAAAAAACCGTAGCAACCGGAGTACCAACATGAAAAACAAAAACGCTACGTACTTATACACCAATCTGATTCTTACAAACGTGACAAATTGCAATGTGTCACGAAAACATAAAATACATTACTGCACCATGAGTAAGTGCAGCAAGAGTATGTCAACATCTACATAAAACTATCTTCCCATGAAACTTTGACGTCTTTGTGGATGAAATGCATTTTACGAAACGTTTTGACATTCTGATGCGTTATGTTTTAGGCGGTATGTGGGAATGCATGCATTGTGGAACTTTTTTTGACGTTCTGTTTTCTGAACGATTTGTGTGAAAGAATTTCCGTGATGCATTTGCCAGTACGAAAAGGAGGCGAAGGGAGTACTGTGTTATCACTAGAGAAACAGTGACAAAGAATGAGTTCGTCAGAAGAGTTTAGTGACGCTGAACGAGCTCTAGTCATTGGAAGTTATCTGAGTAACAAATCCATGTGGCACACTTCGTCCCTTCTAAAGCTGCCCCAGTCAGCTGTTTTTGATGTGAAATGGAAACATGAAGAACAGCCACAGCCAACCCTAACCCAGGCAGATCTTATGTACTGACAGATAGGGACTGTCGACCGTTGTGGATGATGATTGTAAAGAATTACATGAAATCATCTGCAGAAACCATTTGTGAGTTCCTAAGTACCGCCGGCAGGCTAGTACAATTACTGCGCATGCAGAGTTAGCAAGAATGGGGTGCAATAGTCGACCAGTCTTCACAAGACGCATATTTTTGTTGTCGATGCTAGGCGACGCTTCAGGTGGTGTAGTCGTGTTACCCCCCGTAAGTGAAGCATGGAGGAGGAGATGGTGTTACGTCATAGGGTGGTTTTTGTGATTAACGTGTGGTTCCCTTATTGCGCTTAAGAGAACACTAAATGCAGCGGGAAATGAACTTTTTACAGCATTGTTCACCGCTTACAGTAGAGGAGCGGTTTAGAGAAGATGGTAGTTTGTATCAGCAAGACAGTGCACCTGTCATAAAACATTATATGTGAGGCAATGATTTGTGGAAATTATATTCCTGAAATGAACTGACCTACCCAGAATCCCGACCTGCACCCAACGAACACCTTTGGGATGAATTAGAACGTTGACTTTGTTCCAGACCGAGCGTTCAACATCAATATCTTCTCCAGTGGGACCGATGGCCTTTGTAGTCTGGTCCCTTCAATCCCCACAAAACAACCATCTTCTCTAGTTTTGGCTCACGAGAAAGAATGGGCTGTCGTTCCTGCACACCTCCTTGAATGAGTTCCCAGCATATTTCAGATTTTCATAAAGACAAAGGGTGGCCACAGCCCTATTAATGTCTGATGTTGCAGTTTGTTCTGTAACATGGAGAGCTGTTTGTTACAATTTTATTGTAACGTGGCAACAATGGCGACGTATGGGCAGTGTGTTGGAGTTTCGTTTGATACTTTTCTGTAACTGTGGAGAGAGAACAAAAATGCACTTGATGAAATAATCTGAGTGAATTGGTGAAACGATTAGGTTTTTTGGTAGCTTCGAAAGCAGTGGGTAATAATTCACATGATAATGAAATAATATTTATTGAGAGAAACCTTCGTGCGGCATTCATCCTTGCTTGGAGTATACGATGGTTATCGAAAATAAAGTAGAAGGCTCAGTGGCAGAGTGGGAAGTTGCGTAGGAGAACATTCCATCAGATGAAAAAAAAAGTGCGTTTAGCAGATTTGGATACACTTCAGGTGATTATTGCGTGAGATTTCACAAATCGCTTAACATATATTGGGATCAGATGGCAAGGGACTGTATTCTATTTCAGAGGAGTATCGAAAATGTAGACGACTTATAGTGTCAATATTACGCTTATTAGACTGGATCATCTAAGGCAGTGTTCAGCTGATCGTTTATCTTACTTCGTTCTCCCAGAAATCACTGATAGCTGTGTTGGCATGTGACAGCTTTGAATATCACGTGTGATGTAAACACTGGTATTTAAGTTGTTTTATCACAAAACTGTGGTCAGTCAATGTAATCCATGCAGCACACAGATGTAGAGAGGCAACGGCATCCTAACTTGAATTACTTGAATGCATATATCTATTGCCTGTTGTTTGGAATGTATAAATACACCAAACACATTTGGGACTGAATTTGCTTGGTCATTTGTACCTCACATACCTCTGTGAAGGTGTTCTTTGCAACTGTGGTAAATGAAATATAATGCACATGTCTACAAGGCAGGACCTGCTGCCTAATACTGGCTAATCGCATTTTTGCGTGTCGGAAGATCCATTGCGAGCAGCTTGTTATTGCTGCTGAGCAATCAGAGACGTTTTCATCATCACAGTTGTTATAATCGTTACCATTGTTCAACGCTTCCTTTTTTTTTTTTATACTACCTGTAGGCATGCAACTTGTATATGTTGCTTCCCAGTGGTAACACAAGAAAGCGGGACTTCTTTTGCTTGAAGAATTTGAGTAAGGACGATAGCACAATATACACTGAAAGACTACTGACGTTGGAGAAAGGACAGCACCATCCAATATGGGAGTGAGACGCGTCATTAACAAATTTTGAGCGGCAGTGCTGATTATTTGAAGGACTACAAAATTTATCAGCCATAAAGATTCTCGACTATCAGTGACGGTGAGCTTGACTAACTCATCAACTGCGGTGTGTATGATATATCATGGAAGATGAACAACAAGAACACAACTGATTTCGAGAATAGTGTTTACATTTGTGCCTAGTAGAAAACTGTATATATACACTTCTGGAAATGGAAAAAAGAACACATTGACACCGGTGTGTCAGACCCACCATACTTGCTCCGGACACTGCGAGAGGGCTGTACAAGCAATGATCACACGCACGGCACAGCGGACACACCAGGAACCGCGGTGTTGGCCGTCGAATGGCGCTAGCTGCGCAGCATTTGTGCACCGCCGCCGTCAGTGTCAGCCAGTTTGCCGTGGCATACGGAGCTCCATCGCAGTCTTTAACACTGGTAGCATGCCGCGACAGCGTGGACGTGAACCGTATGTGCAGTTGACGGACTTTGAGCGAGGGCGTATAGTGGGCATGCGGGAGGCCGGGTGGACGTACCGCCGAATTGCTCAACACGTGGGGCGTGAGGTCTCCACAGTACATCGATGTTGTCGCCAGTGGTCGGCGGAAGGTGCACGTGCCCGTCGACCTGGGACCGGACCGCAGCGACGCACGGATGCACGCCAAGACCGTAGGATCCTACGCAGTGCCGTAGGGGACCGCACCGCCACTTCCCAGCAAATTAGGGACACTGTTGCTCCTGGAGTATCGGCGGGGACCATTCGCAACCGTCTCCATGAAGCTGGGCTACGGTCCCGCACACCGTTAGGCCGTCTTCCGCTCACGCCCCAACATCGTGCAGCCCGCCTCCAGTGGTGTCGCGACAGGCGTGAATGGAGGGACGAATGGAGACGTGTCGTCTTCAGCGATGAGAGTCGCTTCTGCCTTGGTGCCAATGATGGTCGTATGCGTGTTTGGCGCCGTGCAGGTGAGCGCCACAATCAGGACTGCATACGACCGAGGCACACAGGGCCAACACCCGGCATCATGGTGTGGGGAGCGATCTCCTACACTGGCCGTGCACCACTGGTGATCGTCGAGGGGACACTGAATAGTGCACGGTACATCCAAACCGTCATCGAACCCATCGTTCTACCATTCCTAGACCGGCAAGGGAACTTGCTGTTCCAACAGGACAATGCACGTCCGCATGTATCCCGTGCCACCCAACGTGCTCTAGAAGGTGTAAGTCAACTACCCTGGCCAGCAAGATCTCCGGATCTGTCCCCCATTGAGCATGTTTGGGACTGGGTGAAGCGTCGTCTCACGCGGTCTGCACGTCCAGCACGAACGCTGGTCCAACTGAGGCGCCAGGTGGAAATGGCATGGCAAGCCGTTCCACAGGACTACATCCAGCATCTCTATGATCGTCTCCATGGGAGAATAGCAGCCTGCATTGCTGCGAAAGGTGGATATACACTGTACTAGTGCCGACATTGTGCATGCTCTGTTGCCTGTGTCTATGTGCCTGTGGTTCTGTCAGTGTGATCATGTGATGTATCTGACCCCAGGAATGTGTCAATAAAGTTTCCCCTTCCTGGGACAATGAATTCACGGTGTTCTTATTTCAATTTCCAGGAGTGTAGAAGTATCATGCAGAGGAACTGTGAGAGATAAAAATTTTCTGCCTCCAAAACGAGACCGTTATGACTACGCTTAATTCACAAGACTGTTTAGTTCTCACATACAAAGTCACTGGTTTTGGTTGCAGTGAAAACACTTTTTCAGAAGTGAATCTGAAAATAATGCAGTCACTTAAGAGTAAGTGTTTCATAGATACTGAACAGTTTGTTGTTTTTGAAGTGGGTGGTAAGTATGAATGTATTTATTACACTGAGTTGTTTCTGTTTCACTATAACATACCGTGAGGTGATATGTAGTTGATCATGGCAAGAGTGGCATCCTGCGACATCGTCCCAAGCAACTTGCGCCTTTTCTTGCGGTTCGGTAATGATTGTTGCAGGCTCTGGAGAACGAGTAAGTTCTCGCTTCATCATTTCCCATGCCATTCAATTGCCCAGAGATATGGTGATCTTGCTGGCCAGGGTATTTTTTATACACCACGAAGACCATGGTGTGTGGAGGCAGCCACATGTGGACGTACTCTGTCCTATTGAAAGAAAACCTCACCTTCCTGTTGAAGAAACGGCAGGGGATAACAGCCTTTGTAATGCAGCAGGCTGTGGTTACTTTACCCAAATGTGACTTCGAATTTGTAATGGGGTTGGGATCTGTGTCTCATGGATCAATAAACACTATAATAGGCAACTCACCATGTTTGCCCTACACACGTGTTATGTTCATCACTCATGCACAGAGAGAACCTTTTCTCACCACTCTCATCGCTAAGGACAACGGGGTGCTACTCCGCTCTCCAGCCATCTCTTTCACGCCACCAGGATAGTCATGCTTGAGGGTAGCGTGGTGTCAGTGGTAGCCTGGAAAGAGGCCCATGTGGTCTTAATATTGCTGCAGGCAAACTGTTTCCAAAGATCCCAGATGACACAGACGGTGAAACATGTGCCCATATTTAGTTCCTGGATGGTGTTTGGTCGATCATTGCTGCTTGCTCAATGCTTAGATTTTGGTGTGCATCTTTATTATGTGCACGTTCAGAAACAGGTCTGAGGGTGTGGAAATGTTCCACAGACTGTTACGTATCACCAGTAAATTGTGCCCAACAGGTGCAGCCATCAGTCGATACATCCATAGAGCTTCCAACATGTCTTCAATATATGATTGAAGCAGCTCAAAGGAATACATACTCCTCAGGTGGGTATAGTTGTACAGTTCATGAGGATGTTGCATTGAGAGGCATAGATAGACAGATAGATAGATAGATAGATAGATAGATAGATAGAGAGAAAGTGAGAGAGGGTAATCAGGGAGAGTGGGAGAAAGGGGATATTTACTGTGGTGTATATGTCAGAGAGATGAAATTCAATTATTATGTTGATGATGATGAGTTAGATGTGGAAATATTATACGTAATTTTTTGATGTTGTGCACAGACTTGTAAGATGAAACTAAGAAAAAGCTGTATTTACAGAGGTGGAACACTTTGAACTGAGTTGTGTGTGTGTGTGTGTGTGTGTGTGTGTGTGTGTGTGTGTGCGTGCGTGTCCATATGAAGAAAAGAAATAAATCTTCTGTAAAAACAAACTGTTCCTGGCTTACTTTATACGAGAGAGATGAAATGCAGATACGTGCGTGTGTGTTTGTGAGGAAAAACAAACAAAGCTTATGTAAGAACACACAATTACTGGATTACTTTGTAAAGAGTGCAGATTTGATATATATAAAGAGAGAGAGAGAGAGAGAGAGAGAGAGAGAGAGAGAGAGAGAGAGAGAGAGCCCATGCATGCGTAATATGAAATAAAAAGTTATGCATATGTGTGTGTGTGTGTGTGTGTAGCTCTAAGACAGGTATATTTGAACATGACTCCATTTTACGCAATTCAAGTGGAGCTTTCATAATTTTTTGAAAATCTAGGATATTTTTGACATAGGCTCCACTTTTATGCAATTCAAGTGATTGGCTGCCATATTTTAATAACCGCTAAAAAACTGGGCTATCATCAGCTGCACCATTTTCAAGCCAGCTTAAGTACTACGCTGCGACTGGCTCAAGAGGGGTTGGAGGAGTGGGAAAGGGATAAGGGGAAGGGGGAAGAGAGAGTGGAAGAGATACAAAGCACAACATTTACAGTCACCGTCGTCTTGCATTTTTAAATTTCCAACCAGTGGGATATAGGATTTTTCGGTAACTGCAGCGGCGACTAGAAGCTTCAACTGTTTGCTTGAATGGCCATGAATATACTACTCTCACGAGTTGTCGGATTTTTGCTGGAGGACTGAAAACTCAACTGATTTTAAGCCTCTTTAGGAGTCAGTTAATGTTTCCTATCATTGTGCAACAGAACGGTATAAACACAAGCTTCTTCGTGTTCTCCTCTGGAGCCTCCTGCTTAGTTGTTTTCAGAGAGATGAGTTGCGAATTCTGTTGATTGGTGCAACTGTATTTCCTTGAGTGCTTTCCATGAATGTTCCCAGCATCGGAAATGGTTACTCTGTTTACCAAAGTCCTCAGGAAAGAACGTTTCTGCGATGGGTGGCAGTATTTGGTAGTGTGTAGATACTAGTGCGTGTGAGTAGGTTTGCGTTAAACACTATGGCTGAAATCCACAAATGCTTTTCGCGCGGTCGAGCACATCAAAGAATGATTAGGCACCAACGGTTTCTACTTCTACTATGAACTTGATGTTGTCATGGACGTTGCTGACATAGTCCTAGAATTCTCCCATCTTTTCATGTCCATGAGGTCAGACAACGAATGCGTCGCCGATAAAATGATAAAGTTACTTACTTTGCTTTGCACGAGCCGTGTCCAGAGCAGTGTTCTGAAACTACTCCTTACACAGCTTCGCTATGATTGCTCTCTAGACTTCTTATTTTGTTGACGTGAAGAACAACATTGCACATTTTACCATCATGAGCCATCGTATTGACATTTCTGCAGTGACGAGTCAGCTTCACCTTGCTACGAGAGAGACTACAACACACTCGAAAGCAGTTCGATTCTAATGATCGTCCACCTGTGGAAAACAGAATCGGTTTCAGCTTTGGATTGGGACTGTATTGATGTAATCAAAAACTGCGGAAAGGCAGAAACAGAAATTCAGCTAGCTTTCACTACAACAACAGGGGGCAAAACGTACAATAGAAAGGGTCGTTAGCGACATGTGACGAGAAACATCGATTCGAGTGCTATGTCGGCACTTAAGAAGTGACTTAACTTTGCACCATCGCCAAGGAGTATCCATTACGCTGACATAATAAGTGGTGCGGAACGAGCAATCCGCAATGTTCCCAAGGAAGCTGCAGAAGAAATTCATCTAGAAAAGAGCCGTGTTATTTCAAAATCTAAGCTGCCAGTATGGAATATGACAAGAGGTGACTGTAATGGTCTTCACGAGCCGCACAACGATTCTTTCTTCATAGTTCTGCCAGCTGACACAGGTGATGCAGCCGTTTTAATGGAACAAGCCAACTATGACGCGAATATTTGATTGGTACTGGAGGAAGAGACGTATTAGAAACTATCATGGGATCCAACAACTAGGAGTGATGAGAAAGACGTCAGAGTTTCTCAAGCAGTATTTACTGGTAGTGTTATTAAAAATCTCCTTCGTCCGCTTACCTCGACTACCTATATTTATGGCGTTCCAAAAGCTCGTAAGAAAAATACATCTCTACGGCCCATAGTGAGCACCATAGGATCGCTGACTTACAAGCTTGCAAAACTTCCGGCCAGCCTCCTTACTCCACATGTTGGTCACTGTGTGCACTGTATCAAGAATATGATCGACTTCATCAGTTGAATCAAATGCTTGCATCACGGAGAAGGAGATATGATGGTCAGTTTGGATGTGGTCTCGTTATTCACCCACGTTCTCATCAAAGACTCTGTAAATTTACTCTCCCAGTTATTTGACGACACTATTGAGGATTTATTTAAGCAAGCTCTGACGTCATCGTATTTTTATGTATGGTGGGCAATATTTTAACCTGATAAATGTCACTGGCATGAGAAGCCCATTATACCCAATTATAGCCAACCTGTCTACGAAGTACTTTAAGAACATCTTAGGCCGGCCGCGGTGGTCTCGCGGTTCTAGGCGCGCAGTCCGGAACCGTGAGGCTGCTACGGTCGCAGGTTCGAATCCTGCCTCGGGCATGGATGTGTGTGATGTCCTTAGGTTAGTTAGGTTTAAGTAGTTCTAAGTTCTAGGGGACTAATGACCTGAGAAGTTGAGTCCCATAGTGCTCAGAGCCATTTGAACATCTTGCTGCATATAGCTCCTGCGAAGCCTAGTTGCTTTTATTGTTAAGTCAATTACACATTCGTCGTGGGTATGGAAAGCTGGAAGAATTCTTTGACTACTAGGGTAGCAGCAGTGCCAGTGTGGCAGGACAGTCGACATCGAAGGCCGTGTACCATCTGCTTCTTCGACAGGTCGCCCGGAACAAGGTGGAACGGAAACATCCAGCCGTTAATTGGCACGTGCTGTGGCGCACGGTACACCACCCCCACTTACCTACAACAATAAGGTCAACATGGTACATTGTATTGAACCGTAAATACCCTACGAATGATGAAAAGTACGCAATACATTTGGCGGATTCACCCATGTGTCAGCAATGCGGCGTGCTGCATACGGACGACCACCGGCTGGTCTGCGGCGAGGCATTGGCTGTCTGGACTCTCGCAAGGAAGATGATAGCGTTCATGCGGCGCACTATCTATACAGCAATATCTTCCGACATAGTATTTTTCCAGAGGAAACGTATTTTCCGCGTCATAAGACGAACGCAGTGGAGTGGATCACAGGTGTGACGGTTCATTACATATACAGGGTGAGTCACCTAACGTTACCGCTGGATATATTTCGTAAACCACATCAAATACTGACGAACCGATTCCACAGACCGAACGTGAGGAGAAGGGCTAGTGTAATTGTTTAATACAAACCATACAAAAATGCACGGAAGTATGGCTCAAATGGCTCTGAGCACAATGCGACTTAACTTCTGAGGTCATCAGTCGCCTAGAACTTAGAACTAATTAAACCTAACTAACCTAAGGACATCACACACATCCATGCCCGAGGCAGGATTCGAACCTGCGACCGTAGCGGTTGCTCGGCTCCAGACCGTAGCGCCTAGAACCGCACGGCCACTCTGGCCGGCACGGAAGTATGTTTTTAACACAAACCTACGTGTTTTTAAATGGAACCACGTTAGTTTTGTTAGCACATCTGAACATATAGACAAATACGTAATCAGTGCCGTTTGTTGCATTGTATAATGTTAATTACATCCGGAGATATTGTAATCTAAAGTTGACGCTTGACACCTCCGACGTTCAGTTGCGTGTTGTAACAAACACGGGCCACGGTCGGCGAGCAGCATGTGCAGGGACATGTTTACGATGACGACCGTGTTTACGAGTGTGGCTGTAGTGCACTGTTGTGGTTTGGTCTAGCTGTCGCAGTGTCCGCGTGTAGCGCTTGCTGCTATTGTTATTCTGCATTCGTCTCCGCACGCAGACCAACTGTAGTACACCGTGTTACCAGACGTCTGTGATACTGTAGTGTTGTAGGAACTGTGACCATGGTTTATTCGAACTCTGAAAAGGCGGAGATGATACTCATCTATGGCGAGTGTCGACGAAGTGCAGCTGAAGCCTGCAGGGTGTATGCAGAACGGTACCCGGACAGAGAGCATCCAACGTGCCGCACATTGTAAAACATCTACCGCCAACTGTATGCAACAGGTATGGTCGTAGCACGCAAACGGGTCCGTAACAGGCCCGTCACAGGAGAAGCGGGTGCAGTTGGTGTGTTAGCTGCTGTTGCCATGAACCCACACATGAGTACACGGGACATTGCGAGAGCTGGTGGACTGAGTCAAAGTAGTGTCATGCGCATACTGCATCGTCACCGCTTTCACCCGTTTCATGTGTCGCTACATCAGCAATTACGTGGTGATGACTTTAATCATCGAGTGCAATTCTGTCAATGGGCATTAACAGAGAATGCGTTGCAGTTCTACCTGTTTACCGATGAAGCGGGTTTCACAAACCACGGGGCAGTGAATCTACGGGACATGCATTACTGGTCCGTGGACAATCCTCGCTGGCTCAGACAGGTAGAGCGACAGCGACCGTGGACTGTAAATGTATGGTGCGGAATCATTGGTGACCACCTCATTGGTCCTCACTTCATTGCAGGGGCCCAAACAGCTGCAACATACATCGCGTTTCTACAGAATGATCTGCCAACGTTGCTCGAAAATGTCCCACTGGAAACGCGTCGACGTATGTGGTATCAGCATGATGGTGCACCTGCACATTCCGCAATTAACACTAGTCTGACCCTTGACAGGATGTTCGACGGGCGTTTCATAGGACGTGGAGGACGCATAAATTGGCCAGCCCGTTCTCCTGATCTAACGACTTCTTTCTGTGGGATACGTTAAAGGAGAATGTGTACCGTGATGTGCCTACAACCCCAGAGGATATGAAAAAACGTATTGTGGCAGTCTGCGGCGACATTACACCAGATGTACTGCGGCGTGTACGACATTCGTTACGCCAGAGATTGCAATTGTGTGCAGCAAATGATGGCCACCACATTGAACATCTATTGGCCTGACATGTCGGGACACACTCTATTCCACTCCGTAATTGAAAACGGAAACCACGTGTGTACGTGTACCTCACCCCTCATGGTAATGTACATGTGCGGCAGTGAAAAAGACCAATAAAAAGGTGTTAGCATGTGGACGTAATGTGCTGTTCCAGTCTCTTCTGTACCTAAGGTCCATCGCCGTTCCCTTTGGATCCCTACGTAATTTGGTTCTCTCTGATACACACGATCGAACAGCGGAGGAGTGGTACTCAAGCGTCAACTTTAGGTTACAATATCTCCGGATGTAATTAACATTTTACAATGCAACAAACGGCACTGATTACGTATTTGTTTATATGTTCAGATGTGCTAACAAAACTAACGGGGTTCCATTTAAAAAAACCTAGGTTTGTGTTAAAAAACATACTTCCGTGCATTTTTTTATGGTTTGTATTAACCAATTACACTAGCCCCTCTCCTCACGTTCGGTCTGTGGAATCGATTCGTCAGTATTTGATGTGGTTTACGAAATATATCCAGCGGTAATGTTAGGTGACTCACCCTGTATAGTGACACGCGTCTGAACGCACTGAACGTACTGGATTACTGGCAATACTTGCAAAGTTGAACACACAAAACTGTTACGGCTACGAAAGTACAAGGATTGGTATGCCAACTTCCTCGTAACGGTTTTTGCGGAACCGCCATATACTTAGGGTGCGCCGGGTGCGAAAGAAGAGCGGCGGTGCTGTCGTTGTGAAACCAACCAAGTAAAGTGACCAGCTAAGGACAACTATGCGAGTATGCGACCTAGGAAGAACTAACACTTGCACAGTTAGCAGTGGAATGTTACTTCGAATTTTGTTTTAATACCTATAAATACTTTTCTTTAAGGGTGCCGGAGGTGGTCCCACTTTAACTTTGTTGTTATTTCATGCTGCATGGTAGGACGGCAACGAGGTTCCTTCCAGGATAATTATAATGTATAAGGACGTACTATGGTTTTTTCTACCTTCCTTAAAAAAATCGCTAGGATACTTGCTCCCGAAAGGCAAAGGTGCTGAGATCGACTCTCGGTCCGGCTTACAGCTTAAAAAAAGAAAAATATAAACAAATACAAAAAGACTAAAAAAAGAAAAAAATGAAAAAAAGGAGAGCGCATCTATCTAGCAAGCAGGAAACCCAGGCTCTAATCAGACCCAACTACAAATTTTAATTTATTACCTAGGACTACATCGTTATTGTAGATATAGGTGAGTGTCAATATGTCTCAGGAACATCAACTGAATATGATTAATGTTGGGAAAATATACATGACAATACGAACTTCAAGATGGAGATAGAGAGGGAGATTCGTTGACGTCCTCGTCTGGTGAAATGCAAATGGGCGGGCTAGCTGCAGTATTTACTGGAATCTCACAGACACTGGCCGGCATCTCCATTTTCCCAGCTGCCATCATCCATCACAGAAACGCTCTGTGACGCTGAAAAGCTGCTGGAAGAACTGAGACACTTATGGAAAGTGTTCAAGGGAAACAGCTGCAGTACCGACAGAATTCGCAACCCAGTTCCGAAGTCACGTTAGCAGAAGACCCGGGGAGGACACAAAGAAGCTTATGTTTTGACCTTTCTGTGACCCAGTGACAGGAAAGAACTAGCTGGCTCCAAAAGAGGCATACCTAGATTCGGACTTCAGGCCTCCAGCAAAAATTCAACTCACGAGGCCTGTGAAAGACGATATAGGCCTCAGAATGGGAGGAGTACATGAAATACCATGTTTCTTTTGACAGTTTTATGTCGGGGAGACTGTGTATAGTGTTGAAGAGCGCCATGTCGAACATGTGAAGTGTTTCCACCTACGGTATCTTGAGAAGCCAGCGGCGAAAGAGCACTTTCTGTAAAGTGTACACCGAATTGCATTCAACGAGACATCTGATTTTAAAAAGCTTAGCTGTTTCCGGGACGGTATCATAAAAGAAGCTGTATAAATATGCATTTGTAACGACGGCCACAATAAAAACGGTGATCTGAAGCTAAGCTAGCCATCGGGAAGCTAACGTAGACGTAGCCAGTGTACTACGAAAACATTACCATATGTGGTGCCGCTGTGAGCACCAGTGACATCACAGAAGGCAGCACGGCTGTATACACTGAGGTGACACGTCTGGTATTACTTATGTTAAATAGAGTATGAACTGTCCACTTCGAACAATTGCTTTTAAGGAGGGTATTTTGAGACATTTCGAAGAGTACTAGTCCACTAGCTCTCGCCAGGCGCTGCAAGAGTTGGCCTCACTTCGTGTTAACGCGGGAATGGTTGTCATCGAGTAACAACTTCATTCACACCGAGGTGACAAGAGCCGTGGGATACTTTCCAATACCGTGTCGGACTTCCTTTTCCCCTGCGTAGTGCGGCAATTTGACGTGGTATTGACTCAATAAGTCGCTGGAAGTCCACTGCAGAAATACTGAGCCATGCTCCTTCTATAGCCGTTACATTATTGCGCACGTGTTGCGGTGCAGGATTTTGTGCACGAACTGACCTCTCGATTATGTCCCATAAACGTTCGACAGGATTCATGTCATGAGATCTGGGCGGCCAAATCATTCGTTCGAACTACAGTCGAAATGTCGAGAATGTTGTTCACACCAATGATGGACAGTTGTAGCCCAGTGACATGGCGCATCGATGTTTGAGAACAAGAAGTCCATGATTGGTTGCAAATAGTTTTCAAGCAAATGAACATAACCATTTCCAGTCAATGATCGGTACAATTGGACAAGAGTCTATTCCATGTAACCACAGCCCACACCATTATGGAGCCACTGCCAGCTTACGCAGTGCCTTGTTGACAGTCTAGGTCCGTGGCTTTGTAGGATCTACGCCACACTCGAACCCAACCATCAGCTCTTACCAACTGAATTCGGGACTCACCTGACCAGGCCACGGTTCTGTAGTCTTCTAGGTCCCAATCAATATGGTCACTAGTCCAGGAGAGACGCTGCAGGCGATGTCGTGCTGATAGTAAAGGCACTCGCGTTGGTCGTCTACAACCACAGCCCATTAACGCCAAATTTTGGTGCACTGTCTAACGGATACGTCCGCCATACGTCCTACATTGACTTCTGGAGCTATTTCATGCAGCGTTGCTTGTCTGTTAGCACTGACACCTACACGCAAACGCCATTGTACTCGGTCGTTAAGTGAAGGCCGTCGGCCACTTCGTTGTCCGTGGTAAGAGGTAATGCTTGAAATTCGATATTATCTCTACACTCTTGACACTGTTGACGTTGGAATATTGGATTTACTATCGATTTCCGAAATGGCATATCCCATGCGTCTAGTTCCAAGTACCATTCCGCCTTCAAAAGCCGTTAATTCGCGTCGTGCGGCCATAATTACGAGTACGTCGGGAACATTTTCACATGAGTTACGTAAGTACAAACGATAGCTTCGCCAATGTATTTCCCTTTTATACCTTATGTACGCGATACTACCGCCATCTATGTATGTGCATATCGCTAGCCCATGAGTTTTGTCACCTCAGTGTAAGGACGGCAGCAGCAATCACACGAGAGTCATCCCTTGATAATGGTTGAGGGGCATTCAGGCGATGTTCGAGGACTCACATCACAGGAAGCCCAAGAGAATTTAATCAATTTCTGTCGTTTCAAAACCATCCTCTTATACCATATACTCCACATTCGCATGAAAGTTGTGGGTTGCTGATTAATGTGCAAAGCAATACTGCGAAATGATAAACCACTATTTCGACATGACACTGTCTTGCCACTGTCTAGTTGTGACACATTGTGCTAGAGTTTTTCCTTCTTACACGAAGCACGATAACACCTTATCACAAACATCCAGTATTCAAACGCGGTTTATGAATGAGAAACCCGCTGAGTAATCTTTCTTTGTATACTCTCTCCTCCCAAACAAGCCACGAAGACCTAACGGTACCGACCGGCCGCCGTTACATCCTCAGCCCATAGGCGTCACTGGATGCGGATATGGAGGGGCTTGTGGTCAGCACACCGCTCCCGGCCGTATGTCAGCTTCCGAGACCGGAGCCGCTACTTCTCAATCAAGTCGCCCCACACTTTGCCTCACAAGGGCTGAGTGCACCCCGCTTGCCTAAAGCACTCGGCAGACCGGATGGTACCCATCCAACTGCTATCCCAGCCCGACAGCGCTTAACCGGTGATCTGACAGGAACCGGTGTTGCCACTGCGGCAAGGCTGTTGGCTTTCTTTATATACAAAATGTACGAGGGTATTTCGGAAAGTAAAGATACACTGTACTGTAGTTTTGGCGAGCAAGTTGGTAACACTGGTGTTAATCTTGAACCGTTAGCTTTCTCAAAAAAAATGTTCAAATGGCTCTGAGCACTATGGGACTCAACTGCTGTGGTCATAAGTCCCCTAGAACTTAGAACTACTTAAACCTAACTAACCTAAGGACAGCACACAACACCCAGCCATCACGAGGCAGAGAAAATCCCTGACCCCGCCGGGAATCGAACCCGGGAACCCGGGCGTGCGAAGCGAGAACGCTACCGCACGACCACGAGATGCGGGCCGTTAGCTTTCTCCTCGCGGTCGTTCGGCAGTTGAACGTTGCTTCTGGTTGGAGTAGGTCGTGTTTAAAATGGCTGCGCCAATTCAGAATCCCGCCACATGCGAAGTGCGTTCCGTCATACATTTTCTTCATGCAAAAGGTCAGCGACCAGCGGATATTCACAAAGAAATTGTTTTTGTTTATGGGAACATTATGAATAGACAAAATGTAACGAAATGGTGTCGTCATTGCTCTGAAGGTAGGACCGATGTTCATGACGAACAAAGAACAGGTCGGCCATCTGTGATCTCTGATGCCATTCTTCGGAGAACGGAGGAAGCAATTCGTGCGAATAGACGTCTCACTTTGAAAGAATTGCTTCAGATCATACTAGACGTGTCAATGACAACTCTTTATGACGTTGTGACTGTCAAGTTAGTGTACAGGAAATTTTGTGTGCTCGCTGGTTTACAAAACTCTTAACGGAAGAACACAAAAAGAAAAGAATGGGCTTTGCACTCGACTTCCTCACACGATATGTTGAAGCAGGTGATGAGTTCCTTGATCACATTGTGACAGGTGACGAGACCTTGGTTTATCACCATTCACCTGAATCCAAGCAACAATCAATGCAATGGCGCCATTCGAATTCACCAAAAGCCAAGAAATGCAAAACGTCGACTTGAGCGAAGAAAATCATGGCTTCTGTTTTTTTGGGACGGACAAGGCATTCTTCTGTTGGAATTTATGTCTCCTGGAACGACAATTAATGGTGCTGCATATTGCCAGACTTTGAAACGTCTTTGAAGGGCAATTCAAAACAAACGCAGGGGAATGCTGACACATGGAGTCCGCTTGCTTCATGACAACGCTCGGCCTCACACAGCGCTCGTAACCAAAGCACTGCTCAAACAATTCAAATGGGACGTATTGGACCATCCGCCATACATCCCGGACCTTGCGCCCACCAACTTCCATGTCTTCCGTTACCTAAAGTCACATCTTGGTGGAAAATCATTCCACGACGATAAAGAGATCAAAGATGAAGTTGAAATGTGGTTCTGACAACAGGCGGCAACCTTCTATGACTGTGCGACACAAAAGCTTGTGCACCGACTTAACAAATGTTTGGATAACGGGGGTGATTATGTCGAAAAATAACAAATAATCCAGTTAATAAGATGTTGTTGTTGTTGTGGTCTTCAGTCCTGAGACTGGTTTGATGCAGCTCTCCATGCTACCCTATCCTGTGCAAGCTTCTTCATCTCCCAGTACCTACTGCAACCTACATCCTTCTGAATCTGTTTAGTGTATTCATCTCTTGGTCTCCCTTTACGATTTTTACCCTCTACGCTGCCCTCCAATGCTAAATGTGTGATCCCTTGATGCCTCAAAACATGTCCTACCAACCGATCCCTTCTTCTAGTTAAGTTGTGCCACAAACTTGTCTTCTCCCCAGTCCTATTCAATACCTCCTCATTAGTTATATGATCTACCCATCTAATCTTCAGCATTCTTCTGTAGCACCACATTTCAAAAGCTTCTATTCTCTTCTTGTCCAGACTAGTTATCGTCCATGTTTCACTTCCATACATGGCTACGCTCCATACAAATACTTTCAGAAACGACTTCCTGACACTTAAATCAATACTCGATGTTAACAAATTTCTCTTCTTCAGAAACGCTTTCCTTGCCATTGACAGTCTACATTTGATATCCTCTCTACTTCGACCATCATCAGTTATTTTGCTTCCCAAATAGCAAAACTCCTTTACTACTGTAAGTGTCTTATTTCCTAATCTAATTCCCTCAGCATCACCCGACTTAATTCGACTACATTCCATTATCCTCGTTTTGCTTTTGTTGATGTTCATCTTATATCCTCCTTTCAAGACACTGTCCATTCCGTTCAACTGCTCTTCCAAGTCCTTTGCTGTCTCCGACAGAATTACAATGTCATCGGCGAACCTCAAAGTTTTTATTTCTTTTCCATGGATTTTAATACCTACTCCGAATTTTTCGTTTGTTTCCTTTACTGCTTGCTCAATATACAGATTGAATAACATCGGGGAGAGGCTACAACCCTGCCTCACTCCCTTCCCAACCACTGCTTCCCTTTCGTGTCCCTCGACTCTTATAACTGCCATCTGGTTTCTGTACAAATTGTAAATAGCCTTTCGCTCCCTGTATTTTACCCCTGCCACCTTCAGAATTTGAAAGAGAGTATTCCAGTCAACATAGTCAAAAGCCTTCTCTAAGTCTACAAATGCTAGAAACGTAGGTTTGCCTTTCCTTAATCTAGCTTCTAACACAAGTCGTAGGGTCAGTATTGCCTCACGTGTTCTAATATAGTTTTCTAAATAAACTATTTAAGGACTGCGAGCCATTGTATCTTTACTTTTCGAAGTGCCCTCGTAAATAGCACCACTTTTACCAGCTTTGTGAGGTTGCGCTAACTTGACAATGATTTGCATACGCCAACATGCAGCATACATCAAGGGAATTTAAGGTTCGTTGTATGCTGGTTTCATGGTGTTTAAATTTTAGTGGACAGCAGTACTGATACGGGCAGGCAATAAGCGCAAATGCAAAACTTGATCTGAGTATGAAATATTAGGCTGAGGAGAGTGGCGCACCTTGCTGGCTGATGGCGGAGCAGAGCAGGAGCAGCGCCGAGCTCCCGCTGCCGTCGTGTCCGCCCTCGCAGCGGCGCACAGCGCGGCAGGCGAGCCACACGGCGGCCAGCACCTGCGAGTACACCACACTGCTGGCAGCCCACAGAGGAGCCTCGAACGGCCGGAACAGCGTCCAGAACACGCCCACCGCCTTTGGGTGCCGGAACGCGATCTTGGTGCTGCAAGAAAAACCCTTATATTCTCCATCTCCTGCTCGAACTTTGGTGCTGTTGTTATTATGGTCTTCACTCTAGACACAGGTCTGATGCATCTCTTCTTACAAATCCGAAGGGCTACAGAGAGATTTTCACTCTGCAGCGGAGTGAGCGCTGATATGAAATTTCCTAGCAGATTAAAACTGTGTGCCGGATAGAGACTCGAACCCGGGACCTTTGCCATTCGACTACATTCCATTATCCTCTTCTCGCAGTACCTCGTCTCCTACCTTCCAAACTTTGCAGAAGCTCTCCTGCGAACCTTGCAGAACTAGCACTTCTGAAGGAAGGATATGGCGGAGACATGGCTTAGCCACAGCCTAGGGGATGTTTCCAGAATGAGATTTTCACTCTGCATCGTAGTGTGCGCTGATATGAAACTTCCTAGCAGATTGTGTGCCGGACCGAGACTTCAACTCGGGACCTTTGCCTTTCGCGGGCAAGTGCTCTACCAACTGAGCTACCCAAGCACGACTCACGCCCCGTCCTCACAGCTTTACTTCTGCAAGGTTCGCAGGAGAGCTTCTGCAAAGTTTAGAAGGTAGTAGACGCGGTACTGGCAGAAGTAAAGCTGTGAGGACGGGGCGTGAGTCGTGCTTGGGTAGCTCAGTTGGACAGAGGGTTACGTACCCTCTTTAATAAAAAAACTGAGTTAATCGATCATCAACGAACTTCATCGGATGTCTTACGACGTCCGCCCCGAGCAGTTACAACGAACAAAAGCGAACAAAACGAGATTATCTATACAAAAAAAGAAAAGTTGGTAGAGCACTTGCCCGCGAAAGGCAAAGGTCCCGAGTTCGAATCTCGGTCCGGCACACAGTTTTAATCTGCTAGGAAGTTTCTAATCCGAGGGTGATTCAAATAAAAATAAAATTTCGAAACGCTGTATGATTGTAGGTGGCAGTAGTGTTCCTTGAGGTTCAGAAAGTGACCAGCTGATGGCAAAGTGCTACAACGCAGGAGAAGGCAGTAATGTCCCCAACAAGATCGCCGCTACGTGTTTGAACAACGATCTGTGATGTTGTTTTTTTTTTGGTCTAGTGAAGGTATCATACCAATCAAAATTCATCGCAGAACGACAGCGCAGTACGTTGATTCGTGTTTGTCGTTGCAGTAAGTGTAATAGTGGTGTAGTAAGTTTAAAAGCAGTGCTGTGGAGGATACCCCTAGACCAGGGCAGGCGCACCGCGTAATGACGGACGAAATTATTGCATTGGTGGAGGAGCTTGTAAAGAAGAACAGGCGCATAACTCTGAATGAAATAGCCACAAGTCTGAAGATTAGTATTGGTTCGGGGCAGAATATTGTTCACATTGTACTGTACTTCAGTAAGGTGTCTGCAGGATGGATGCCACGTCAGTTGACTGCCGAAATGGAAGATCATCGCGTCGATGCTTGTGAAGAACTTTTGCATCGTCTCCACATCGAAGGTGATGTATTTCTTGAAAAAACTGTTACAAGCGATGAGAGATGGGTCCACTATCACCCCCCAGGAACGGAAAGGTCAAATAAGGAATGGCGCCACAGCTCGTCGCACTCAACCATGTACTAGAAAAGTATGTTCATTCTCTTCTAGGATGCAAACGGAGTGACTTTGGAGCAATACATGGATAGCGGAGTGACGGAAAGCAGTACTTCTTATTCAGACTTGCTGAAAAATCCACTTAGTCTTTCAATCAGGAGTGAACGATGAGGTCTTTTGACTTCAGAAGTACTGGTACAGCATGACAACACCCGACCGCATATAGCCTGTTAGACAGTTGAAACTATTCAGGATATTAAATCTGAATATCTGGTACATCCTTCTAATTCACCAGTCCTCGCTTATGATGACTTTCATCCGTTCGGGGCACTCAATGAAGCAGTGTGAGGCAGGCATTTCAGAAGTGATGATGAGGTGAAAACTTCAGAGCATGACTGGTTACACATTCGACCGAAAGAATTCATTCATCGTCGTATCTATGTACTTCTGAAGCTGTGGATACGTGCATTCAACATCAGGGACACTACATCGAAAAATGAAACGTAAGTTTTTTGTTCATTGCTACAATTTAAGATATTATAGCACTTTAAGGTTTTCATTTGAATCACCCTTGTATATCCGTTGAAAGGCTCTTCACTCTACATAACTAGTGTAATCAACCTCCATTTGAATGTTCTTATTATATTACAACCTTGGTCTCTGTCTCTAATTTTTATCCCCCTCCCCCTACCAACTCCATTACCAAACTGATTAGTCATCGATGCCTTAGGGTATTTCCTGTCACCTGTCAGTTCATATTATACACCTCTTTTCTCTTCATCTCGATTACGTACTTTATTGGTTATCTGATCTCTCACCCGCTTGGGGTGGTGATCTGGCCCTGATCGAGTCCGTCTGGCCACCCTGTATGTGGGTTTTAGACGGACTCCCACATCCCACTAGGTGAATAATGGGCTGGTATCCAGGTCCCGCTTCAGTTACTGGATTTACAAACATTCAGAAAACGTCCGCACACTTTCACGTGGACAGCAGTACACATAGACAGCGGGGGGCACACACATCTCGTTCCAGGGGTAGAGCGGTGGCGACAGGAATCGCATGCAGCCACCCCTTAAATTAATCATGCCAATTCCGGTAATAACTATGCCGACACCACATAGACGTGGGACAAAGGAAAAAGAAGAAGGTTGGTTATCTACTCTATCCATCTAATCTCTGACATTCTTCTGTATCGTGCAATGAAGGCTTTTATAGCCAGTTGTCTTATTTGCTGCTGAATCTTCAAAGTTATGTGGTCGTTGCCCATGAAACTTTTTTGTTCATAATATTTCGTTCAGTGCTTCGTTGGACATCTTCAGAGATTTTCCCGGTTCCGTTGATTCTTTTCGACTGAAGCAACGTGAAAAGCGGGTGTGCTCGCCAGAGAAAATACTTGTCAAAGATAAAAATGGAGCGAAGTCTTCCATAACCAAAATTATATCTACAGTGATGAACTATTAGGATTATTAAAAAAGAAACGAGTCGGAGGCGGTAAAATAAAAACCGCTGAAGGACTGTATCGTCAATACCTACAGTAGGAGGCGAGATTCCTGTAAGAGTTGAGGCTCCCAACTTGCCACTAGAGGGACATGGCAGCAGAATCACACGACAATCATCCACTGCACTCATTCGTGCTGAAAACAGAGAAATAGGGACCTGAACAGAAGAGTAAACGGCTGTAGTGCTTTTTCTTACAGCGTAAGGAGTTTGAGGAACAGAAATTCATCGAATAATGGCACCAGTCTATGTAGAGCACTACATATGCGTTGCAGTTCCGATCCTCAGTCCGACCTCTTGGGCAATGGCTGCCTCTGTGACGGGCCAGTCTTCAGTATTGACGGCATCCACCTGCTGGTCAATGGTACCGGTAATCCAGTGGGACATTGCAGGTCGCCGGCCGCTGTGGCCGAGCGGTCCTAGGCGCTTCAGTCCGGAACCGCGCTGCTGCTACGGTCGCAGGTTCGAATCCTGCCTCGGGCATAGGTGTGTGTGATGTTCTTAGGTTAGCTGGGTTTAAGTAGTTCTAAGTATAGGGGACTGGTGACCTCAGATGTTAAGTCCCATAGTGCTCAGAGCCATTTGAACCATCGCAGGTCTTGCGTCAACGGCCTACGACATCTGTCCTTCCTTGAATCGCTTATGCCACCCCTTCACCCTTGCAACGGAAACGGAATGCTATTCGTACACCTGTGCCATTATTCGACGAATTTCCGTTCCCCGCAGTCCTTCCGCTGTCAGCAAACGGACTACATCCCCTTGTTCTTCTTCTGAAGCCTTCATTTGTCTGTTTGCAACACTAATGAGTGCAGTAGGCAGTCGGCCGTGCACATGCGTGATCTATCGTCGTGTGGGTCTGTGTCCATGTCTCTCTGGCGGTAAGTTTGTGACCCCAGCTCTCTTATAGGTAAGTTGCGCTCGAGGCGTGCGCATCACTGGTGTAGCGCGCTACCTGTGCTGAGCTAGGAGAGCTGCGACGCCGTGCTCCGATTGTGGCGTGACTCTGAGCAAATTGTCGTGCGTTATTATTATGACACAGCAAAATTGTTGTGTTCTCGCGCCACGGAATGGGCAGAAAAGGGCAGAAGACGAAGAATTCAGATACAGAGAAGCAGCCTTCGACACCGCAACCCACTAGGAATGCGGAACATAAGCGCGACGAGCATCATGTACCTCCCCCCCCCCCCCAGTATATTCAGTGCAGTAGAGGGTCGTGGACAGAGATGTATGATGTAATAGCCAGCTGCTGCAGAGAAGAAGTAGGCGTAGAGTCCCTTGACTCAGACGCCATCGGCCGACCCTTGTGACCGAGCGGTTCTAGGCGCTTCAGTCTGGAACCGCGCGACCGCTACGGTCACAGGTTCAAATCCTGCCTCGGGCGTGGATGTGTATAATGCCCTTACGTTGGTTAGGTTTAAGTAGTTTGGGGGACTGATGACCTCAGATGTTAAGTCCCATGGTGCTCAGGCCATTTGAACCATCAGACGCCGTCGTCCAGCTGCAGGCAGCAAGTGTGGCCGACCACCGCCCACTGAAGAGCGCTGAGGCCGCCCACATTGTTGATCCACCTGCTGTGGAGGAGACGACCGCGCCGAAACAGCGCGAGAAGCAATCCAAGGCCCTGATCAGGGGACTGCCTTGGATCTGCGATGAGAAGACGGTCCAAGAGGGGCTGGCGTGTGCCCGATTCCGTGGTGCAACTACTAAGCTACACAACCGGACGAATAAGAAGAGGCCGCCGCTGTACATCGTCGTTGTGGGAACTGCGACGGATGGCAGCGACATCTTCGGGATAAGGAAGCTCTTAGGCTTTCCTGTGATCGCCGAAGCTCTGCCCCTAGGCGTGGACCCTAAGCCACAGTGCTTTAAGTGCCAAGCTGAAGGGCATGTGGCTAAATACTGCCGCAACTCGCCACGGTGCATGAAGTGCGCCGGCGCGCACGACACCCCCGCCTGTGACAGACGACGAGAAGAGGCGCCAACTCGTGCTCGCTGCGGCGGGGCACATGTGGCCAACTGGCGTGGCTGCCCGGCTTTCGCCAGCGACGGCTGAGCTGGAGACAAGGCGCAAACCGAGAAGCGCAGGCGAACGAAGACGCAACCGAAAGAAGACAACTCCCACTGCCCATAGGCGGCCGGAATTCGCGGCAGTGGCTCGGGGGGACTGGTTGCCGGCGTTGGCACAGCAGGCGCCGACAGTGCAGGAGATGCGCGCCATGCTGGCGGCCGCGGCGAGGAGACGATTGCGGCCTTCAGAGCCGCCATGGACGCAGATACGGCAGAGACGGAGGAGGCATGCAGCCAACTGTGGCAAATGCACTCGCAGATGGCGCACGACATCTGTGCGGACGCCACTGGCGAAGAGAAGACGCCTGCCGCCGCTTCCATTATGGAGCAGCCGGCAGAAGAACACACCGCGGCGGACACACCGAACATACCGAAGAAGAAGACGGAAGCCACCGCAACAGAGCCGAAGCCCAGCTCTGTTCTAACGAGTGGACGCTCAAGGGCATGGGCTACGTCGACCGCTACACAGGGAAGACTCAACTGCGGCCCTCACTGAGCCTGTCAGCGCAGCCACCGAGTGAGGAGTGGAGCCGCTACGCGACCGCACATATCCGAGCGCTTGGCTTCGACGCTCGCCCACCAGACACCGATGGGCGACCTGGGCCTTCCCCCCGTGCCAAGTCACCACTGACGCAGCGCTGCAGGCGGCTCTCACAGCCCCAACTGCAGCACACCGTGCTGCAGCACCGTCAGGGAGTGATCTCTTATGACGAACATATGGCATGACAAGGTATCCGCTTGCAAGATACCCACTTCTAACTTAACCCATCCTTGCATGACCTATCGCAGTCAGCAAGACATCCGCTAATTCCATTACTACCCGACCTAACTATTGCAGAGGTTTTTTTTTCTTGGCGCTTGCCTTGTCACTTTTTTCTCTCTGCCCGTCAAACCGTTACCCTTCGTTCGACTTTCGACCCAATTCATCTCCAGATGAGCGCATATAAATGGTTAACCTTAACCAGACGTACGCAAACATGGCAGTACCCACATCCTGTGACACCTCACTTCAGTGAAAACTAGCCCTTATGCAGTGATGGCAGTAAGTCTTTTGAGTTGGCCATCATGCCGGTGGGCGTGGATTGGCTCCACCTCTTAAAAAAAATTAAAAAAATCTTATAGGTGTCACACCATCTTCTGGAGGAAATGACGTTACAGCCCCTTCAGTGGTTTTTATTTTACAGCCTCCGGTTCATTTCTTTATGAATAATCCTAATAGTTCGTCGTTGTAGATAAAATTTTAATTCCGGAAAACTTCTCTTCAATTTTATGTTGGACAAGGGTTGTCTCTGCCGACCACGCCCCCTTTTCACGTTGCTTCAGTCGGAAATATTCAGCGGAACCAAGAGTACCTCTGAAGATGTCCAATGAAGCTCTGGACATAATGCTACGAATAAATGAGTTCCTAGACCAAGACCATACACACTGGAAGAAAGACCAGAAACTAATTCTTTTATAGTACCGCATTCTGGTTTGTACGGTCTGTCGTCTGTGCTTCAATTGTTTAGGTCTACATTCGGACAAACACTCTCGAAAAATGCTTTCTATCGTTTAAATTTATATTCGACGCTAACGTCTTTCTGCTCTGTTAATGTGGTACAACGTGCTGCGTGCTAGCTGATGGATGGGGTGGCTTGTTAACGACTATGGGTCTGGTACACCAGCCTTCCTACGTGTAGCTTTAGGCTGTTTTCCATGCTCGTTTAGACAAATACAGGTCTAGTCCTCGATCTCCCCCTCATGTAAAACACGAAAACTCACTGAAAAATGTTTGCAAGGGTCACAAACAGTTGGAGCACACTGCTTCCCTCCCTAAAGTTAAATGACAACGGTTAAATTAAAATAAATTTTCTGAATTATGTAAAGAGCGCAACCCGCTCGCGAGGATAACTGCTAAGATTACAGAAATGATTTTGCCGCAAGTAGCAGCGTTTTCAGTTATGTGCTTAAAATCTCCTAGTATTAGGCAAATGTGAGTCCCAACCAGGAAGTAGATTTCTGGTTTCAGTTTTTGTTCTACAACCAAGCAGAACTCCTGACCTCCTTGGCTACAACTACTCCTACTTTTATTTTATTGCTGCGAGTATCTGAGAGCTGTTTCCTCCTGCCCAGTTTCTAGCACATCGTCGATAAGCAGGTAGAACATTCTGGCAGTTTTGACGACAATTGTAAGAAATAATATTATCCTTAAGTATGACAAGCCTCGGCAAATACTGCGAGGTATTTACTATACAAGGCATCGGAATCACTACAGCATGTGATAAAGCTTAAGCAGAGGACGCTATGAATACAGCGGTGTTCAGAAAATGTAATTACAGAAGTCAAAAACTGTAGACAGACATACAAAAAAAAAGCAAGAAAATAAAAAAAAACTTATTCCTCAAAAACAGGTTGTTGTCGTGACTCTTCAGATAGTTCCGACATACACATAAAAGCCGAAACCATTGATACAGCAAAGAAAAAAAATTGTTCAATGAAATTCATTGCTCGTGTGTGTATCGATTAACGGAGATGGCTGAGAATGACAAATCAATCCCGAACTCAAAAATTTTCCAGGAAATTTTATTGGTATTTTGGAAAAAGAGAACGGATAAAAATCACAGTAAACAGAAAACCAAAGACAGTCATAGTTACAAAATTATAATAGCCATGAAGCATAACTAACGTCATTGACTAACGAAGATTGCACTGTAAATATAAAGCATCATGGAGAATGAACTGTCAGTCCAGCTGTCAAAAGTATTTCGCGAGAAAATTCTATACAAACAAAACTTACGTGATTTTAGCGATCTAGCAACAAATAGACAGTTACAGTTTACTCACTGATGCAATATGGGCGTCTATTCCAGCTAGATGTAAGTATGTATGCAAACTGACCTTTCTGTAAAAGTTTTCTAAACGTAAGTAGGCTCATCAAATGTAACATCTACAGGTTTAGTTGCGAATGGCGCTACAGCCGAAACAAGCTTGTAGTAAAGAAGAAGGATTACTAATTAAACCATTTGCAGCTTACCTGGAATTATTAATCACAAAACTTACAAACCGTAATCCACCACAGAAGAATAGTTGCATAGCGTTATTGACCTGTGTCTGGTACATCTGTGTGTAAGCACAAGGCTTTAACTACCAGTCCACGCTGCTAGCAGGATGCACTGCGACGCAGAGCGCTGCTGCGTCCATTGCACTCACGTCCAGAGAACGAACGGCCCCGTGAAGTCAATGACGTTGAGTCGCTCTTGCGTCATCACCAGCCCAATGACGCTGATATCGACGGTGCCGTTTGCCAGCAGGCCGACCACGCCATCCATTGTTTTGTTTTCCAGCACTGCGAAGCCGAAAGATGGCGTGGAGTACAGCACGATACTAGGACAGCGTTCAAAACTTCTTTCTTGAATTCTGTCAGTAGCTTCAGATACGCACTAACGTTATGTATACCAACAAACACCAAACCAAACAAGGAAATCTAAATTTTTTGTTTGTAAGAAAAGCATATAAGTTGGAATTCTTTGCTCAATCATATTTGAAGACAATATCGTTCGGTGGCATCCCCTAATGATGTCACGTTGTTGAATATTATCTGAGAACACACACACACACACACACACACACATAATATAAAAATTACATTTTTTCTCATTTGTATTATTTATCAAAAATAAATAAGTGTAACACCGTTATCGATTGTAAGTGGTTTATACAGTGTTATCATGTGTAGGCAACTATGAAGTCATTGTTCTGTACTAGTCACGATCTTTGAATTGTCAGAAGGAAAGTGGAAGTTCATGATGTATATATTGTAAAGATTTAATAATGTTTAAAAATAATGAAACTTTATAAAATATGTATGCTCGTAAAAGAGAAATTGTACTTTGAATAATGGTTCATACTTAGGGAAGTTGAATTATACAAAGGAAAAGGTGTCGGGAACCCGAACCCCCTCCGCTACGGAAGGGGCTTGGCGCGCGGGGAAAGGTGGATTGGTTGTCAATCTGGCAAGACAGAGAGCACATTACGCAATCAGTGGCCGGCCGAAGTGGCCGTGCGGTTAAAGGCGCTGCAGTGTGGAACCGCAAGACCGCTACGGTCGCAGGTTCGAATCCTGCCTCGGGCATGGATGTTTGTGATGTCCTTAGGTTAGTTAGGTTTAACTAGTTCTAAGTTCTAGGGGACTAATGACCTCAGCAGTTGAGTCCCATAGTACTCAGAGCCATTTTGAACCACGCAATCAGTGGCCAGCAGTTGTACAGTCAACACAGTAGGTGCCAAGTGAGGCATTCGGAAGCCAATTTATGTTGAAATTGCCTCGGATGTGGTTTTGGCTGTAATATGGTACTCTTGTATTATGGAATGGCTCTAAAATGATTAATACGTCGCCAAAAGGAAATTTGAAAAGAGCCTTGAACTGCAAGAAGTGACACCGGATAGCCGCCACGTGCTTGCCACCACTATTGCGCCACCGCTCCTCCAACTTCAGGAAATCAGATATATATCTTAGTATGGAACAGTATGTTTGTGTGTCTGCTTTTTCAATAACAATTTCAGTGATAAAAATATGTGTTTGAACATTGAAATTGCCCTGATCATGAAACTTATGCAGGGTCCTATCCTAAACGTGCTAAAGATCGAGTATCCTGTTTCTCAATAATCAGTGATGTGTTTCTATTTTGAATGTGCCAAAGTTTCTGTGCTAACGTGTATAAATGATGCTAGTTAAACCACCTACTTCACAGGTAATGAAAGAGGCACATAATTTGAACTTTCATGAAACCTAAATTTGTTGTGATTATTACTTGGAACTAATTTCTGAAGTTTTATTTCGGAATATTAAATGAGTAAATTGCTATATAGTGTTGAAATATAAACAAATTCAAGCGGGGTTAGAAATCCATATTAGTGTAAGGCAATTGTCTCTGAAATAGTTGCAGAATTTACCTATAGAGTAAATGACAGTTTATGGGCCCCCACTATATTCTTTTCCACAATGAGAAAGTCAAACAAAAGATTGTTTTTTTTGTTGCTATTAAAAGAAATCTGTGACACAGCTAATAATGAAGGCACAATAAGTATAGGTGAACGATTATTTAATTTCATTTGTGGTATCTATGTGTTAGCTGAAATCAGAACTCTTTCCATACCCAATTTCAGTCCAGTGTGTCTTTAGTAATATCTTAATTTTGATTTAGTACTTAATTAATTAATGATTGCAGTAGTAACTTTTATTACTATGAGTGAAGTATTATTTAGTTCTCTATGTTCGCTGGTTTGTGTAAAAAGTTATCTACTGCTAAGCACTACGTAGTTCGTTCGTTAGTTGTGTGTATCCATCGCACTGTTTAAAAGGAGCATTAATGGAAGTCTCTTCAGCAATATATGTTCATTTCTCTTTAAACTTAATGTTTCAAAGTATTATGCCTAATTAGGCTGGCGACCGTTTAGTATTTCATTTACGTGAACTTTGCTACTTTCATTACTTACAAAATTAAAGTCTTTCAGCTTTCTGTTAACTGCCATACTCACAAAATCTACAGGGTTATTACAAATGATTGAAGCGATTTCACAGCTCTACAATAACTTTATTATTTGAGATATTTTCACAATGCTTTGCACACACATACAAAAACTCAAAAAGTTTTTTTAGGCATTCACAAACGTTCGATACGTGCCCCTTTACTGATTCGGCAGACATCAAGCCGATAATCAAGTTCCTCCCACACTCGGCGCAGCATGTCCCCATCAATGAATTCGAAACCATCGTTGATGCGAGCTCGCAGTTCTGGCACGTTTTTTGGTAGAGGAGGGTTAAACACTGAATCTTTCACATAACCCCACAGAAATAAATCGCATGGGGTTAAGTCGGGAGAGCGTGGAGGCCATGACATGAATTGCTGATCATGATCTCCACCACGACCGATCCATCGGTTTTCCAATCTCCTGTTTAAGAAATGCGGAACATCATGATGGAAGTGCGGTGGAGCACCATCCTGTTGAAAGATGAAGTCGGTGCTGTCGGTCCCCAGTTGTGGCATGAGCCAATTTTCCAGCATGTCCAGATACACGTGTTCAACCGTTTCTTCGCTCACTGCAGGCCGACCCGTTGATTTCCCCTTACAGAGGCATCCAGAAGCTTTAAACTGCGCATACAATCGCCGAATGGAGTTAGCAGTTGGTGGATCTTTGTTGAACTTCGTCCTGAAGTGTCGTTGCACTGTTATGACTGATGTGAGTGCATTTCAAGCACGACATACGCTTTCTCGGCTCCTGTCGCCATTTTGTCTCACTGCGCTCTCGAGCGCTTTGGCGGCAAAAACCTGAAGTGCGGCTTCAGCCGAACAAAACTTTATGAGTTTTTCTACGTATCTGTAGTGTGTCGTGACCATACGTCAATGAATGGAGCTACAGTAAATTTATGAAATCGCTTCAATCATTTGTAATAGCCCTGTATGTTCGATACCCTCTGTCCATTAGGTTAACATACGGTCAAACAATTCTACATTCATCTCAGGGGGTCACACTTAATGTATGTTAACGTCATATTTGGCATAACGTAGGTACATGTGTTATATAAGCACCTAAAATTCTATCTCAACAGTTAATTCCTCTTTGTCATCTGCTTTATACTCCACTAAAGAAATGTTTATGTCAAATATTTCACTGCCTCATTAGTAAAAAAAAATCATCTCTTTGTATTATAAAAATGGCTCTGAGCACTATGGGATTTAACATCTGAGGTCATCAGTCCCCTAGAACTTAGAACTACTTAAACCTAACTAACCTAAGGACATCACACACATCCATGCCCGAAGCAGTATTCGAACCTGCGACCGTAGCGGTCGCACGGTTCCAGACTGAAGCGCCTAGAACCGCTCGGTCACACCGGCCGCCTTTTGTATTATAGTTAACGATAATTGCTTATTTCAAATTTTATTTCTTGAACGAGGTATAAACATTATATTGCAGACGGACTGAGAAGGGAAAACAACAACAACAAAAATACTCTAGGTATAAATATTATTTGAGTTTCCACACTCGTTTACACTCGTACGACATAATCATAGTTAAATTGTCGGCACACTTTTTCAGTCGGAAGAACGTAAATTTTTACTAAAGAAAAACATTAAATTTCTTCCACTGTTCGACAACAAGGCCCATTTCGCTCGCTGATGTCGTCTGGGAAATCTCGCAAATGACATTCATGTCTGTTCCAACAGCTTCACATTTAACTCAGCAGTAACTGCTTCCTATTTGTCAACACACGCTTCTGATCAAGATTGTTGGGTGTGAGGGATAATTCACGGTCTCAGTGTTATGCACGTCATAGTATGATAACACGTCTTTAGTCCACTTCACTTTCTCCAAGCCCTTCACGAAGACTCTTGATTCAGGCGGGATAATTAAGCATGTACCATTTAACTCCGTCTCCAATGTTACAATACTTGAGCCCATACTGTGATGGTTGGGATGTTGCATTACACATTTTGCAGACGTTATAACGAACTGCAAATAAGTGCATTTCCCACAGTGAAATGAAATCGCTAGAAGCAACCATGCTAGCTCGAGCACCATCGGAAATAGAAGTTCTTTAGGAACAAACCGATTGTCTGTGGTGCGAAATCCTTGACGATCGAAGAGGACATCATACATGGTTCTTACTACGGAAAAAAGGTTGTTTTCGAGAATTGTAATAAATAATTGATAAGTAAAATAAAATTTTATTAGTAGGGCTAGTGAAAATTAGACTTACATTTTGGTAATTCTATGATGCATGTACAGAGGACAGCAGCAGTAACGTGAGTGACGGTCTGCTACTCGTAGTCGTGTCGTATGAACGAGTAGTGTATACATGTTTTCTGCTGAGTCAGCAACTGTTGACAAATTCTGAGAAACAAAAGTTCTTAGCCAGGGAGTCAATGCTTTGTCAATTTCCAAGTACATTGTGTATCAAGAAAATGCATGTGTCCTTTTGTCAGACGAGTTGGAGTTTGCACAATGTTTTGTCAGCGAGTTCAGGCTAGCTGATGCCTAATCGACATCTGTGTCATATTACACCAAGCCCAGAGTCAAATACACTCTAAACTTGCAGCTGATAAGGATAGTGAACAGCGGACGTGTCGATAACAGCGCATAAAGTCTTTGCGAATTTCATTCCATGTATTTGGTTGGACAGTACCTATGCATCGCAGACAGGCGTGTGGATCCCAGAAGTCAGGAATTGAGAGAGGACGTGAAGTTGGGGTCAAAGAAGCCGATTGGAGTAATCGGCGAATTGCTCGACATTTAAATAGGAGCGATGCCTCTACTCAACGATGTTGGCAGGAATGGGTGAACAGTGGTCGAACACTATGCCAAGAAGGAAGAGCTCGACCAAGAGAGACGACAGGACGTGAAGACCGAGTAGTCGTCAGAGGGAAACTCAGAGCTCCGGATTCATCAGTATCACAGACCCGACGTGCAATTGGCGCTTCAGTGATCACAAGGATGACCAATAGGGTGTTCAAAGAAAGATGGCTGAGTTCACGGCGCAATTTGCGCCGACTACCATTGACCTCTGTCCACCAAGCCCGTCTGCAGTGGTGTCGGGCACATTCGGCCTGCAATCTCATTGACTGGAGTAGAACTGTCTTCAGTGATGAGTCCTGCATCGAACAGAGCCCCGATAAACAGCGAAGACGTGCCTGCAGACGCCATGGGCAGCAGTGGGACACCTGCCTGACTTTCAAATGGTTCAAATGGCTCTGAGCACTATGGGACTTAACGTTTGAGGTCATCAGTCCCCTAGAACTTAGAACTACTTACACCTAACTAACCTAAGGACGACACACACATGCATGCCCGAGGCAGGATTCGAACCTGCGACCGTAGCGGTCGTGCGGTTCCAGACTGAAGCGCCTAGAACCGCTCGGCCACTCCGACCGGCTGCCTGACTTTCGCCCGTCATACGGTTCGACGACTGCTGGTTGTAGTGGTGGTGCTGGTGGTGTGGGACCCCTTTGGTTACCATCCGCGGCACCCTTATAGCACAGAGGTACGGCGACAATATTCTACGCCCCGTTTTTGTCTTAGGGTGTATATTCAATTGTTTTGTTCCAATTCTGTTCCACAAAGCAGATGGTTTCTGTAACGCTGTTTTTTATGAACGGCTTTGCAACCAGCGTTGTTGCTCAAATGTAGTATGTCAAAAATCACTGTCCGCGATAAATACTTTCTTTTTTGTGTATCTACTGCTGCCAGCCGCGGTGGTCTAGCGGTTCTAGGCGCGCAGTCCGGAACCGCGCGACTGCTACGGTCGCAGGTTCGAATCCTGCCTCGGGCATGGATGTGTGTGATGTCCTTAGGTTAGTTAGGTTTAAGTAGTTCTAAGTTCTAGGGGACTGATGACCTCAGATGTTAAGTCCCATAGTGCTCAGAGCCATTTGAACCATTTTTTTATCTACTGCTTCTCAGTTCGTCTGCCTTTCTTTCTTTTACTGTCAGTTCACATTATGGGTACAGAGCACGAAGCACGCAATTTGTGGTGTGCACTATACGGCCAGATTGTTGTGTAGGTGGGGAAATAATACTTACGAGAAATTCAGCATGTCTGACAGCCGCGAGCAGACTTCCCAGCCAAAACGGGCAAGCATGTCGAGGTGCCTATCCTCTGCCTTCCTCAGCCTCCTACCCAGGTTGTCCAACGGCGAGTACACTACCTACAAAAATCCACAACATGTGCCCAGAACAGAACACATTCCGCACGCTGCTGTGCCTACAAGGATTTTGCCTGCAGTTGATATTTCTTGTGAGACAAAATTAGTGAATGTTATTCAGGTGTTCATTACAACTCTCAACGTGTGTAACTGGTTGGAGAATTATCAGAAAAATTCAACCAAGAGCCTCGCCTGGCCAATAAACATTGTGCTGTCCAAGTTTTGTATTCCTATATACAACAGGAGTCCGCAGCTCGTTTGTAGCGTTCGCTTCTGGGCGGAGTTAGGGATTTTCACCTGCCCCGAGATGAGAGCGTTGTTGTGTCGACTTCGTCATCATCATCATCATCATCATCAATCCATCCCCATTACAGTCGGAGGAAGGCAAAGGCAAACCACCTCCATTAGGACATTGCCTACTATGGCAGTGCGGGTCTCCCGCATCGTTCCCCTACGCTCTGTCAAAAAGCATGGGACTTCATTTCCATATAGAACAGGAATACGCTATTTGCAACACCTGTCTGAGTTTTTAGGCAGTGTTGTGCTGCAACACACAGATGAGAGGTCCCACACGTTGACCTTAAATGATGATTAGTAGTGGCACGCATAGTCTACTTCACTTCCAGCACCTATATCAACTACCGCAGCGTTTGATAGTTCTCACTCTCCAACAGCTTCTTGTACTTTTTCATGTGCCTTTGTCCCGCATAGCCACAGGGTCTGCACGGCTAGTATCGAAACTGACAGGGCTGGGCTTCTACTACGTTGCATTGAAAGGTATCCGCGCAAGGTAGTACTTGAATTTTCTCAGTTGCAACAACATACACTGACCGAAAAATCGCAAATCCAATAAAGAGTTGTGTGACATAAACGATAGTTGTTAGGCATGTTCCAGAAAGATGATGTCTATATTCAAATTTAGCGCCAGTTGTATAAAAGTGGTGCTAGGGAAAATGCAAATCAGGTTTGCCTTAAATACACGCTGTAACTGTCATGAACGCTAGTTACCTTTGCGATAGAACGTGGTGAGTTGATGTTAGCCAAAAATGCCTTTAACGCTACAAAGATGTCGTTATCAGCGCCTCACTGAGTTTGAATGAGGTGATGTACTAGGGCTACGAGAAGCTGGATGATCCTTCTGAGATATTGCAGAAAGACTTGGCAGGGCTGTACCTTTGTACATGAATGATGTCAGCGGTGGTCACGAGAATGTACGTTCTCAAGAAGACCAGGGTCCGGACGGCTACGTGGCTCTACCGAGATGGAAGACCATCGATTCGGTACACGGCTGTGGCGCATCATACTGCGCTTGCAGCATGAAGCACCAGTTTAGCAGCAGTTGGCACCACGGTGACACAACGAACTGTTAAAAATCGGTTGTTCCATGAACAGCTCCGAGCCAGACACCGTGCAGCGTACATTCCGCTGACCAAAACTACTGCCATTTGTGACTTCAATGGTGTCAAGTTAGAGGTCATTGGAGGACAGGGTGGAGATCTGTCGTGTTTTCTGATGAAATGTGGTTGCGCCTTGGTACCAGCGGTGGCCGTGTGTTGGTTAGAAGGAAGCAAGTTGAGCACCTGCAACCAACGTGCCTGCGTGCTAGATACACTGAACCTACACCTGGAGCTATGGTCTTGAGTGTGATTTCGTGTGGCAGCAGGAGCTCTCTCTTGGTTATCCACGCTCCTTGACTGAAAATTTGTACCTCACTCTGGTGATTAGACCAGTTGTACTGCCATTCATGAACTGCATCCTAGGGGTCGTTTTCCAACAGGATAGCGCTCGCCCACATACCGCTGTTGTAACCGAAAATGCTATGCGAAGTGTCGAGATTTGCCTGTCTCCAATTGAGCACATACGGGATATCATCAGATGACAAACAGCTTTAACCGTCCCTGTATTGACCGACCAAGTGCAATAGGAATGGAACTCCACCCCATGAACTGACAAAATGGTTCAAATGGCTCTGAGCACTATGGGACTTAACATCTGAGGTGATCAGTCCCCTAGAACTTAGAACTGCTTAAGCCTAACTAACCTAAGGACATCACACACATCCATGCCCGAGGCAGGATTCGAACCTGCGACCGTAGCGGTCATGTGGTTCCGAACAACAAGCGCCTAGAACCGCTCGGTCACAACGGCCGGCACGAACTGACATCCGGCACCTGTATGATACAATGCAAGCACGTTTGCATTCAACATTCTGGCGGTTACACCGGTTCTTAATGTGCCAGCATTTCACATTTGCAATGCTTATTTTGCGCTTACGTTACTGCAACGTTAATCACTTAAATGTGTTTCCTAATGTATTCCAGAAATTCAATTATTCTACATTAATAATTTTGTGATGTTGCCATTTTCCCATCAGTGTTCATTAAGTAAAAGATCTTTCTCTAATAAAGGTAATTACGTCCTCTCAACAAAATGATTAACTTCAGTGTGATAGTTCAGTACAGAAAGCTTAACTTCAGTATTGAAAAACTTACTTTTCTTAGCAAAGTCTAAGTGATCAGCGTTCGCATTAGTGCACAGGGTGTAGGGCGACAGCCAGAAAATATATTTAAAAGGCCACGGGCGGCAACTCTGGGACCCGTACAACACAGTCTATTGGCGAAGAATCTTCTGAAAATAGATTTGTTTCCATTATTAGAAATATATCACGTGTTCCTGTGTAGCTAATAGAAAACAGCGCATACAGGTGCAGCAGTAATTTCCCTATGAACGATCAAGGAACTGGCTGATCGCACAGTAGCTCATCGTGTTCAGTGAGGGAACTGGTCACCCTCAGTAATAAAAAAAACTGATGAAGCTCTCATCTAGAGAAAAGGAAAGATGTCATGCGACAACCGCTAACAACAACTGACGATATGTGTGTGTGTGAGAGAGAGAGAGAGAGAGAGAGAGAGAGAGAGAGAGAAGGGTTGTGTCGCTGCCTTCAGTGCGGAAGGATCTGGGTTCGATTCCGGTACCTCTTCAGACTTTTCCTAACGTAGGAGGTATGCAACGGGGTCCACTCAGCCTCATGAAGTCAGATGAGGAGCTACTCGAAAAAGAAGTAGCGGCTCTACTAGGATTCATCTGCTGTCAGTAACGGCTGGAGGGATTTGTGACATGTTGATCACATGTCCAACGATCATAGGTCGAGTCTCTACTGCCTCGCAGGCAGCAGTCGGCCACTCGAAACAGGCCTAATGCCTAATCAATAAATTGGTGTTTATGTTTTACGATCAAGGTGGAGAAGCGGTTGAACTATTCAGGAGGGCGTTCAAATACCCATCCAGCTTTAAAGTTCTACATTTTCGATGCAGAGGCCGGAATACGTCCTCGGAAAAGGACACGACCGAGTTCTTCTTTCATCCTTGACGGCCTCTGTGGCCGAGCGGTTCAAGGTTCTTCAGTCCGGAACCGCGCTTCTGCTGCGGTCGCAGGTTCGAATCCTGCCTCGGGCATGGATGTGGGCGATGTCCTTAGGTTTAAGTAGTTCTTAGTCTAGGGGACTGATGACCTCAGATGTGAAGTCCCATAGTGCTCAGAGCCATTTGAACCATTTGAACCCTCATCCTTCCCCATTCCGAGGTTGTGTTCCGTCTCTAATGACTCTGTCGATGGTGGGGTAGACCCTAATGCAACTCTTCGAGTTACGTGATTTTCATTTATTGCTGGTATTTTTGTGCCATCCCGTACCAACCATTACGATTACTGTTGCTGATGCTGCATTTTTATGTTTTCTTTTCAATTCGACATCATGTATGGAATAAATACAATCGAACGAGACTATCTTCTACCTTATAAATATCCTGCATGTTCTCCTTTTTGGTACCAGGGGACATGGAATGAAACAGCCTCTGGAAAATGGACAGTGCCATTAATCGTATGTGAAGAACAGCCAGGTTTAAACGCTGAGGAAAGGCTCATTCTAATGTTGCGCCGCGGTTCCGCCTGGCGTTGAGACAGCTCTTGTGATTGGCTCAGCAAAACGGAGGGTATCGCAAGATATCCCAGCAGCTAGGTGTCGTGATACAACAACAGGTATTCAGTAAGCTAACAGTGCGGTAGTCGCCGGACAGCTCTTCTGAAAGAAGAAATTGCCACATCCTTACAGTACCGACAGGATTGTGAAGTTGCTTGAAGTTGCTCATACGACGGAAGAACTGGAGCAATGATAACATAGTTGCCCAACAGTCGGGCTTCGAACCTCGACCAAAACCGATACTGTGTCAGAAGCTATAGCGGAACAGACTAGCATATATGCCGCCAAATTTAGCAGACGCAGCTACCAGCAATCGATAGCCGACGGGAGCTCCACGTCAGTCTTAAAGCTGGAATGAATCAAGCTGCCGTCATTAGTCTCTGTCTTCGGTAACTAAAGCCTGTGCGAAGCTCGAGCACTGCGAACTTGGCGCTATCCCACCGGGGTGTGGGGCGTGAGCATCTGGTGGGTGCCTGTTTGCTGGTAGCCTTACTGTTGGACTGGGGCTCGTGTGTGCAGGCTCATCTAGCTGCCCACACGTTGCCGCCCTGAACGGGTAAAAGCTGCCGCTGTTCATCGACCTTTGTGGGTACACGACAATGCTATGATCTGCCATCACACGTGCTGGAGATCACGGTGTGCTTCCGCATGTCGTGATACTCTTCACACTGAGAAACGGGATCTGGCCAGCTGCTTCGGGCCAAGCGCCGTCTGTCCGATCGCTACACACGGCTATGTTTCCCATTCAACGTCACTGCCACTGAGCTGGCAGCATCACCTCAGAGAAGATGCAGCACGCTATCCTTTCAACGGCTGCTGCTGACATCGGCTCCCTAGCCAGTCAACGTCACCTATGTCACAGATGGCATTAACCTCCTTCTCAGCACGTCCGCAGCTCGTGGTCTAGTGGGTAACGTTGCTGCCTCTGGATCACGGGGTCCTGGGTTCGATTCCTGGCCTGGTTGGGGATTTTCTTTGCCTGGGGACTGGGTGTTTGTGTTGTCCTCATCATTTCATCATCATCATTCATGAAAGTGCCTAAACTGGACTGTGTACAGATTGGGACTTCGTATGGGCGCTGATGACCTCGCAGTTGAGCGCACCACAAACCAAGCATCATCACATCATCATCCTTCTCAGCACCACCTTCGCTGCTGTTGTCCTAATGAAATAAAGGGGTTACCCAACCAGAACTGTTCCCGTGACGATCACTGTCCGACACCTGACATCACGTCACGGCATCCACACCCTGGGTGGTGAACTGCAAGACATGCTGACCTAACACAGCCTGCGTCAAAACCCACAATAGTAGAGGTCAAAACCCACAACTCTACACTACTATCTACGCGGACTGTGATTAGGGGCAGGAAACCTTATCAGAAAACAACTGTGGATAGTATTTTTGGAACTCCCATATTTCTCGATTTGGTTTACCTCGTGAGTCATCTGAAATATCAAACGTTACTTGTGCCTGTCTCAGGCAAGTATCTTGACACTTGTGGCGGAGATTTTAGAGAGTTCCCGCGCGTTTGGTAGTCGTTTCCGAGCAAGGGTCACTATCAAGTAGGCCTAGATAGACAGTACTTGTTGTAGAGGGACGCTGTAGCTTGCAATTTCAGGAGACATTTTTTCGTCGTTAAGTCACTGAACCTAGTGGGGTTATATAATGAACCCAGAGGACCATCAGACCTTGCCAATAGTGACGACATATGAATGTAGCTTGGTAGGCTGTTGCTCTGCAAGAGGACTGTGAGCGACAGTCAAATTAAAACCGAAAACCTGCCACAACTAGACCTTTCTGTGGTTCCATTCAAAAGTAATCACGACACGTGTGAAGACATTTAGCCCACTGGGAGGCGAGATGATGAACTGCTGTTTCGTAGACCTCGGTGGACCGCTGACGTATCCACAACTGCGCCCACTCTTGCATTTCCTCATCGGAATGACACCTACGTCTACGCATGTGTTTCATCATGTCGTCAAAGATGTGAAAATCATACGGTGAAAGATCTTGGTGGAACGGAGGACGTTACAGTGAGATCGGTGCTAGTCGGACAAGAAAGGTTAACATTGGGTGTGCTTATGGATACGTCAGCGGCCGACCGCGTGCTGCGGAACAGGAACTGATCGTCTCGCCTCCCAGTGGAATAAACGTCTTAACGCGTGATTACTATTGAATGGAACCATTCCATTGTACCGATGTGGCAGGTGTTCGGCACATTTTACTGCCCTATATAAACACAAAAAAAAAAGTTCTTCATCACCCTAGTTCCCAGAACTCCTACAGACAGACGTTGACGGTGGATACTCTGTCACAGACACAGTCCCTTTAACTTCTCAGAGATGTCACTAAACCCGCCCAGCCGGCCGGAGTGGTCGAGCGGTACTAGGCGCTACGGTCTCAGGTTCGAATCCTGCCTCGGGCGTGGATGTGTGTGATGTCCTTAGGTTAATTAGGTTTAAGTAGTTCTAAGTTCTAGGGGACTGATGACCTCAGAAGTTAAGTCCCATAGTGCTCAGAGCCATTTGAACCATTAAACCCGCCCAAAGATGTAAACAACCATGCATGAGCAACGCCTATTACACGGAGGGGGTTCGACAGCTGATCAGTTCCAGTCATTCCACCAGGAAGGAGGTACACGGCTCGTATTGTCTATACTTCAACCATGCCTAGACGGTCAATACCGAAGCTCGATCGCGTCCGCATTATTACTTTGTGTTAGGAAGGGCTCTCAACAAGGGAAGTTCAAAATGGCTCTAAGCACTATGGGACTTAACATCTGAGGTCATCAGTCCCCTAGAACTTAGATCTACTTAAAGCTATCTAACCTAAGGACATCACACACCTCAATGCTCGAGGCAGGATTCGAACCTGCGACCGTAGCGGTCACGCGGATCCAGACTGAAGCGCCTAGAACCGCTCGGCCACACCGGCCGGCCCCACAAGGGAAGCGTCCAGGCGTCTTGGAGTGAACCAAAGCGATGTTGATCGGATATGGGGGAGATACAGAGACACAGGAACTGTCGATGACATGCCTTGCTCAGGCCGCCCAAGGGCTACTACTGCAGTGGATGACCCCTACCTACGGATTATGACTCGGAGGAACCCTGACAACAACGCCAACATGTTGAATAATGCTTTTCGTGCAGGCACACGACGTCGTGTTACGACTCAAACTGTGCGCAATGGGCTGCATGATGCGCAACTTCACTCACGACGTCCATGGAGAGGTCCATCTTTGCAACCACGACACCATGCAGTGCGGTACAGATGGGCCCAACAACATACCGAATGGACCGTTCAGGGTTGGCATCACGTCCTCTTCACCGATGAGTGTCGCATATGCCTTCAACCTCACAACCAGACAACCATCAGAGACGTGTTTGGAGGCAACTCGATCAGGCTCAACGCCTTAGAGACACTGTCCGGCGAGTGCATCAAGGTGGAGGTTCCCTGCTGTTTTGGGGTGGCATTATATGGGGCCGACGTTGGCCGCTGGTGGTCATGGAAGGCGCTGTAACGGCTGCACGATACGTGAATGCCATCCTCCGACCGATAGTGCAACATATGTCGGCAACATATTGGCGAGGCATTCGTCATCATGGACGAAAATTCGCGCCCCCATCGTCCACATCTTGTAAATGACTTCCTTCAGGATAATGACATCGCTCGAGTAGAGTGGCCAGCATATTCTCTAGACATGAACACTGTCGAACATGTCTAGGATAGATTGAAAAGGGCTGTTTATGGACTACGTGACCCACCAACCACTTTGAGCGATTTACGCCGAATCGCCGTTGAGGAGTGGGACAATTCGGACTTTTGGACAGTATGTCACCACGAATACAGGCATGCATCAATGCAAGAAGATGTGCTACTGGGTATTAGAAGTATCGGTGTGCAGAGAAATCTGGACCACCACCTCTGAAGGTCTCACTTTATGGTGGTATAAGACGCAATGTGTGGTTTTGGTGAGCAATAAAAAGGGCGGAAATGATGTTTATGTTGATTTCTATTCCAATTTTCTGTACAGGTTCCGGAATTCTCGGAAACGAGGTGATGCAAAACTTTTTTTGATGTGTGTATTATACATTATCATCAAACATTTGACATCATCTACTTGATGAAGGTCTATTGTAGACTTTTCCATGCATTACAGTTTTGAGCTGTAAGCATCAGTTTACTCTGGTCTGTTTTACTCAATGAACTTGTCGCCACGATCTTTTCCTACCTCTTGAAATGCAGCAAGGAACTACCTCAATTCATCTGCCATCCCTTCACCTGGCTCCATGTACCGTTCACCATCATTCATATTCTCTGAAGCACAAATTGTGTCTTCCTTTCTAGTCTTCCCTGATCCATTTACTGGCATATCTGTCGCTCTTGTTAATTCATAAAACGAATCTCATCATTTATCACAGAGCAACCCTGAGTTTTGGAATAGTTTAAGCATTAAAATTTCATCTCCTATTCCCCTTAGTCAACATTCATAATACACACTGATTGAAAACACAATTTGCTTTACTCTTCTGTTTATTTTCCTGACCATCCAGTCATCGTATTCAATTATGTCTTTAATATAAAATCTTATACACCAGTTGGTATTTTATAATATACGTCATCACTGTGGTAAAAATGAAGAGTCTTAGCAGCTTGTGCAAATACACTCTGAAAGTTGTCAAGGTCAGGTGCACCTCTTCGTAAGCGTTGCAGCGTAAGAATTAGGTCGACAAGAAATCATAAAGACCAATTGTGAAGAAGGAGTCATCATAACTGTTCTGAAACATAAAATAGTGCTTAAACTGGGCTAGTACCAGTGATGATATTCGGGAGGTGTAACTCAAGAAAAGGACAAATTGATTCTGCCGATATCAGCCGACTTATCTGAGCCATTACGTCATTAAAAAGGCGTATACAAGCCACTCATCTGAATCCAATGTGCGCAAAATAGTGCCATAACTAGAGCTACTGATACATATGTACAGCACTGTCGCTTACCCTGGCTGCGAGACGCAGTATTCGTCCGTTCAGCTGGCGCGGCGGCCACTGCACGTGGCTGCCGTGGGACGCGAGTCCTGTGCGTTGCGACCAGCGCCCCACAGGGATCCTGAGCAGCGAGTCGGACGACTTCGCCCTCGCGAGGAGAGGCCCACGTGACGTCACTGTCCAGCCGCAGCGGCAGGTCCGCCGGCGGCGGCCCTCCGCCCCACACCAGCCAGTGCGTCGACGTGTTCAGCAGGCCCAGCTCTGCGCACAGACAACAGCGGCCAGGAGGCGCCACGCTAGAGGACTGGTGGAATTCCTTTGATCGACGTGCTGTAGTCAACTGGTACATCGCAAAGAGTGTGCACTGCCTGCCACGTTTAATAACTGTTTCCAGATATCGGTGAAAGTGTGATAACGGCAATACGCGTACATAAACACAACTGGAGACTTCCCGGTTTTAAAAGTGTATACACTTATTTCTGTCTGTAGAAATTTGTCAACAGACAATCACATACAAGACAGAAACAAACGGTTCGTACAGCCAAGTGTTACGTTACAGTGTCTTGTAAAAACTGATGTTAGGGGCAATAACACTACAAATGGTGACCTGCATTAAGGTACCTTGATTTCTAAACATCTACGAGGACTATTCGGAAAGTAAGGAACGATAGGTCACGAAATGGAAACCACAGTGAAAATCAAAACTGTTTTATTTGCAACGATTAGTTACACCTTCCAGCTACTCCTCTACACTGTCGCCGCCCAGACTTAGAGGTTGTACCAACTTTTCAATTCCCTCGTTGTAGGAGACAGCCGCCAGTGCTTTTAGACAATTTTCTACTCTGGACTGCAGCTCGTTGTCTGTGTCAAAATATTGTCTTCATAGCCAGCGGTTCATTTGAGCAGAGGTGGAGCTCAGGGGTAGCCACTTACGGGCTGTATTGTGGCTGATGAAACACTTACCATCGAAAACGCTCTAGGAGCGTCTTCATTGCCCCTGCAGAGTGCGGCCGATAATTGTCGTGTAGGACGAACCGCATGACAGTTATGTTACGTGGATTGCATAGCTTCAGGCGAAATCTTTCGCCAGGCCCTCATACTTGGCGGGAGACGGTAATTTTCAGCCATCTTCACGTTCACATTGCGATCGACAGGCGTACTAGACACAGTGCCCAACGCATCTGTGCAAAACTTCATCAGATTTTCATTGTATTTTCCATTTCGCGACCGATCGTTCCTTACTTTCCGGATAACAGACGTATTTGATTTCCGCTCAGATAATTGATAAGTATCAGTTAACAGCCTTGCGCCAGGCAGGACGCATGTCTTGTGGATTTTCGTAGATTATGAATTGAATTTCAGATAGTTCAATGAAGATGTCACAGTAAACATGAGTGTTAGTATGTGTTTTAAGCCTCCTGTTACATATTTCACGTTTCTTTCTGTATTATTCGAGAACAAGCAAAAGTTCGAAAAGCAGGGTAGTAGTTTTGTTTTTGCTTATGGTTTGATGCAGTAGGTAGAGAGATTTTAATTTTTTTTCTGTAGAGCATACCTATTATTTAATACGTATTTGTGGAAGACAGTGTAATTTGGAACTGTCTGGTTCATAGATTTATGCAAGTAGTTTGTTCATGTACAGGTCTATTTTCGGTAAAGAGTTTTCCTATTGGTAGCTTATTTCACTTAATCGTGCCCTAAGTTACCGTCGAATTGTTAGTTTCAGGATATGACACGATGGATATTGTAGTTTTTTTTTGGGATTGCTGCGGTGGTGTGGGTATTGGGATAGTAAATGAGGCTCTTGACTGCTTTTGCTGGACGTTTGGCAGAGATAGGGAAACAGAGAAACAAGTGTGGAAGATAGGCTAGGAAAGATCTGGAGACATCTATGATGCAGAAGGGTAAACAGCGGTGGAAAGTGGCAGCAGGCAGCAGTAGGAACAGACATAGCTTTACAAGCAGGTGCATATATGGACAGGGCACAATAAGCTTTAAGTAAGACTGTGAAAAGTAAAGATGCAACGAAGACAGTAAAGATAAAGAAAGTTCTCATGCCAGAGGTATAGGCCAACAGTTGCCGGATGAAATATGAAATGGGGTCTATGCCAAGCAGGCCACATGAAGCGGGAGGGGCAAAATGCAGAATAGCCAGGGACCAAGCATCTCAAATGCTCGGATTATACAGGTTGCACATTTGGCAAATAGCAGACTGATATTCTAAAATAAATTTTATATCACATAATAAATAAAAGACGATTACTCCATCACCGGCATAACGAATCTAGTTCTTCCTTTCCACTCCAGTTCTTCACATTTATGAGTCATAAAGGCCAGTTGCACATAGTGGAAATTTTCCTATAGATATTGTGCACTAAAACTATCTTGTACAGTTCTATTTCGTGTTCAATCTTGATGCACTATATTTTCTTTAGATATCGTGCACTAAAGCCACCTTGTATGGAGTCGATAATGCTCTTTCTTCTTGAAAATCCTTCCAAAAAAATTTCCCCAACAAATGTACATTACAACAACTGTGAAACGTCGTTATAATTTGGTAGGTTTGCCAACAACATTCAAAGATTAGGCACTTCTGATTCCATCACAATATGATTTTACCCGAAAAACGAGTAGGCAGAAAATATTTTGCATTCAACAGTAAACACAAAATAAAATATCTCTATTTGTATATTGTTGTCCTGGAACAACAGTAAAAGTGAAGAAATGAACTGACATGAAAGAGGAGCATTGGACATGCTCATGCTCTGAAGTAAAGATGTAATATTGTCTGTGGAACAGCCAACGTATATGGGAACTCTCACGTTACTTGATGTCACATTATTTCTTGGTCAAAGAGGCTTGTCCTTCAGAGTCTCAGCTAAAATTAATGGAGATCCAAATAATGGAAATAACCTCTGAATATTCGAGCTGTTACGTCACTGTGATCCATTTTTTGTAAAACAAATTAACTAGGTCAGAGCTCGACAAGACCCTCAAGAGCAGATACAAGTGCATTACCTGTCAAATGATACTCAGAATGAATCTATTTCTAGTTGTGCCCATAACGTCGGGGGTGTCACCTTGGAACAGAGAGAAAATGAGAAGTATTATTCAATTATTGTTGATGCAACTCTTGATTCAAATCATATTGAACAAACAACTTTCATCCTGCATTACATTTACTTCAAGAAGGAAATAGATGAATATGAAATAAATGAAAGGTTTATGGAATTTGAAGATTGTAATCAGAAAACGAGAACTGTTATTTCACGTTTAATTCGGTTAATACTTGTGAAACACGCAATTCCTGTCAGTGAATGCTGTGGACAAGGTTATTATAACGGAAGTAATATCAGAGTCTCTTATGAAGGAGCACAGACACATTTTCTTCAAAGAAATCCTCTTGCAAAATTATCTGTGTGTGCTTGTAATTCCGTATATAGAGTTCATGCAGCTGAGAGTAGTCATGAAGCAGATACTTTTTTCGATGTGAGTCAGCTTCTTGATAACTTGTTCAGTAGAAGTCCACAACGATGGTAAATTCTGAAACAATGTGTTGGAAGTTCTTTATTTTCCATGTTTGATACCCACTGGTCTGCTCCGGTTGACGCTGCAATACGCTGCAGCTCACTTGGTTAAGATTGCCATTGCTGTTGAGGCTCTCAGTAAATTTGTGAGCTGAAACAAGACTGTCGTATGGGGTGTTTTGGATTATGTGAGATCATTCAAGTGTTCAATCATGGCACCTATGTAGCTAAAGTTGTTGGTACCAATTGACTACAGAAGCAAATTACTAAAAGCTCGAAATACTATATCTGTTGACAGGTTTTGCTGATCTTGCTAAAGGCTCGACCCAGCTGAGGACAGGCTTATCAAGGTAAATGTTTTGGTTGGCAGGAGAGCCAACACCGTGTTACTAGAGGAGGCCGAAAGGCACGCGTTTTAGCTCACGCAGGCTGGCGTGAGGTCTGGAACAGGACAAGGAAATTAGAATTTTAAAAAAAGGACGTAGCTGGTGGAATACTTAACTTTAATCCATTATTGGTGAACGTCGGTCTGGACGGTACATGATTCACAATATCAATAGTAACTGATAATGGCGCCTTGCTAGGTCGTAGAAAATGGCGTAGCTGAAGGCTATGCTAAACTATCGTTTCGGCAAATGAGAGTGTATTTTGTCAGTGAACCATCGCTAGCAAAGTCGGTTGTACAACTGAGGCGAGTGCTAGGAAGTCTCTCTAGACCTGCCGTGTGGCGGCGCTCGGTCTGCAATCACTGATAGTGGCGACACGCGGGTCCGACGTATACTAACGGACCGCATCCGATTTAAAGGCTACCACCTAGCAAGTGTGGTGTCTGGCGGTGACACCACATTCCTCCCCCGCAAATCGGCGTACGGTTGTGGCATAAGGCTTCCGCCCGCCGTGGGGAGGACCCCATGTTGACGTATGTGATGAGGTGGGGAGCCTAACAACAGGCGAGGCTGTGCCACCCGCACCCTGCCATTCGGACTACGGGGAGCTAGGAAACGCCTGAAAACCTGCTCCAGGGTGCACGCCAACATGCGGTGTATGCACCCGCAGAGAGACAGGAGGGGCCAAAGGGTCGACCTCCATCGGGCCAGGGCACCCGACGGGCGAAGACGACATATGGTCCGGAGCAGGCAAGAGTTCCATGTCGGAGGACATCCGGTCACGGGATGCGATCGGCAGTGCGTGACCCAGGGAGGCGCCCGGCGGTTGCAGCGACTCGTCCACTGAGGGCGTCGCCGCCGGGAGAACAGGCGGCGGCGGCGGTGGCAGCGTCGCGTCGCCATGGGGCAAAATGGAAGACAGCGTCGGTAACACCTGGGGCTGAGGCGAGCCAGTAGATGGGTCCCCAGGGCGCTGACCGGACGGCACCGTCGCTGAAAGCAGACGGCGAGCGGCAGATCCCATGCGATGACAGAGGCGCAGCTGGTTGAGATGCCGGCGCACCTCACCAGAAGTCCCCAAAACCAGATACATAGCGCGTCCGAGGCAGCGCAGAATGCGCCCTTCGAGCCAACACCGTGAACCTTGGTAGTGACGATAGTAGACAACGTCGCCTGGAGCAAAAGGAGGTGTCTGCCGCTGCACAGGAACCTGATGCGGCGGATGTAGCAACGACATCAATGTTCGATGATGACGACCGTGGAGCAACTCAGCCGGCGAGCGACCATCTCGGGGTGAGAGCGATACGAGGACAAAAAGAGCAATAACGCGTCCTACCAAGAATGCGACTCTTTTTAACTTCAACATCTGGGACTTGAAAGTCCTGACCAATCGTTCAGTGGAACCGTTTGACTGTGGCGAAAACGGCGCGGACGTCAGATGTTGAATACCATTGGCCTTGCAGAATGACTGAAATTCTGCGGACATGAATTGTGGGCCATTGTCGGAAACAATAGTCTGTGGAAGACCTTCAATGCAAAAGATAGCAGATAACGCTTGGATGGTGGCAGATGTCGCCGTGGAAGACATTCGGACAACAAAAGGAAAATTACTGAATGAATCTACCACAACCAACCATCGAGCATTCCTGAATGGACCAGCAAAATCGATGTGTAAGCGTTGCCAAGGGGAAGTGGCTTTTGGCCATGCAAAGAATTTCCGCGGTGGGGTAAAGGCAAAGATGCAATCACTAGTTGTGGATTCACTGTTGCTTTGAAGTCCACACAAAGTCTCAATTTTCCCGAAGGTTTTTGGCAAAATTACTAAGGGTGATGTCCAGAGAGAAGCCTTTACACGTTCGATTACACCTTGTGATTCCAAATCGTGTAATGTTTTTGCGACCTCATCACGCAATGCGTGGGGAACATTGTGCACTCTGAAAAAGTTCGGTTGCGTGTTTACTTTCAGTTCCAAATGTGCTTTATAGTTCTTAGCGCAACCGAGGCCCGGTGCAAAAATGTCTGCAAATTCACATAGACGAGAAACACTGTCTGAAGGCACAGTCTGGTTCACTGAGGACCTGACTTACTATAGACAAGTTAAACAACTGAAATAAATGGAAACCAAACGGGTTCACTGCAGAAGAAGAACGAAGGACGTAAAATGACACAAGTTTTGTTTGTCCTTTGTATGTTGCAAGAAGACTGCACTGTCCTAACACAGGGATATCTTGACCTGAATAACTAGTTAACATTTGCGGCACGCAACGGAGTTGTGCCCAGCTGTTTGTACGTGTCTTGATTGATCAGTGAAACTGCAGCTCCAGTATTGAGCTGGAATGGTATCACTTTGCCGTTAATGTCCAAGTCTACAAAAAGTTTATTGTCCTGCTGACGACAAGAGCGACTGTCTCGTGCAACGTGAACTGACACTGGTACATAATCACTTGGGACTTGACGGGATTTCCGGCGATGTCGACACACACTATTTGTGGGACGAACACAGTCACTGTTAGAGAGAGTGGCACTGGGCAGAGTGGAATGAACTACATGAATTTCCATAGGCGAAGTTTCACGAGCCTGAGTATTCTTGGTTCGAATTCGGCGTGAAGCAAAGGGCCTGGAATGGTTGTGAGTGTCCGATCTGAGCTTTTTCTGGCAAACACTCTGAACATGTCCTTTCCTATTATAGAAAAAGCAAATAGCCTGGCGTGACAGGCAATTCTCACACGAATGTCTAGTAGCACACCGCGGGCATGATTTTAGCACTGTATTTGCTTGCCTGCGCGGCACACGTGGCTGAGAGCCTGGCGGCAGCAGCGTGGCCGGGTGCAAGGGCTGTTTACTGCTCCATACAGCTCGCCCGGCGGGCCGGTAAACCTGACACACGGCTGGTGAAGTTTCAAATGATTCCTGAGCAAAGTCAAGTGTGTCCTGCTGATCCAATATGTCCATCACTTGTTGAAGGGAGGGATTGACTAGTTTCAAAATCTGTTCCCTATACGAACATCAGAAACGTTCTGTGCAATTGCATCACGTACCATAGTATCTGAATAAGGGAGTCCACATTGACACTCAAAAGCACAATTCATAGTAAGGCCTTGCAAGGTTGCAATCCACTCCCGATTAGTCTGAGCTGCCGTACGTTTTGTTTGAAAGAAGGTATCCCTTTTCGCAACTACATTGACTGATTCTTTGTAATATGTATCTAATGCAGACAAAATTTCGTCGTAGGACAGAGTTGCTACGTCGCGTCGGGCAAATAATTTGACTATCACATGGTAGGTTTGTATGCCGACCGATGATAACAAAAAAGGCTGCCGCTCGTTACCTTGAATTCTGTAGGCGGCGAGATGGAATCCAAATTGGCGTGACCACTCCATCCAGCTTTCCAGTGCAGCATCAAAAGGTCGAAAAGTTGGTGCAACAGCGTGTTGTGGCTGCGTTAGCGGTGGAGCGACGGCCGCCGCATCGTTTTGCATTGCCCGTTGACCCTGGACGAGCTGTCCAAGGGCATCCAGTAAGGCCTGCGCCTGCTGATTCTGTAAGCGATAAAATTCGGACAGTACATCTGGAGATTGTGGCGAAGCCATTACACAAGTAAATCAGGGCAATATCGATAAGAGCGTGGTTATGCCTCGTCGCCGATGTTTTGGTTGGCAGGAGAGCCAACACCGTGTTACTAGAGGAGGCTGAAAGGCACGCGTTTTAGCTCACGCAGGCTGGCATGAGGCCTGGAACAGGACAAGGAAATTAGAATTTAAAAAATAGGACGTAGCTGGTGGAATACTTAACTTTAATCCATTATTGGTGAACGTCGGTCTGGACGGTACATGATTCACAATATCAATAGTAACTGATAATGGCGCCTTTCTAGGTCGTAGAAAATGGCGTAGCTGAAGGCTATGCTAAACTATCGTTTCGGCAAATGAGAGCGTATTTTGTCAGTGAACCATCGCTAGCAAAGTCGGTTGTACAACTGGGGCGAGTGCTAGGAAGTCTCTCTAGACCTGCCGTGTGGCGGCGCTCGGTCTGCAATCACTGATAGTGGCGACACGTGGGTCTGACATATACTAACGGACCGCATCCGATTTAAAGGCTACCACCTAGCAAGTGTGGTGTCTGGCGGTGACACCACAGTAAACACTAAAACACTAAAATAGGACACAAAACTTTTTTTCTCATTTAAAGCATAGCGAGTGTTGATGGTTAACTTTTTGCAAGTTCTTCAATGATTGTAGGCTTCCAGACATAATGTATCTCGGTGGTTATAAATGGCAGCCAAACCGTTCAATCTGTCTTCCGTCACTGCAGTATGAAGATTCGATTTAAATAGTTTAACCGAAGAGAAGCTGTGCTCCACACTAGAAGTGAGAACTGTAGCGATAATTTAGTAAAGAATTTTTATATGTGAGAAACTCGTTTGTCTCTTGATGCACCTCTGCTGCTGTTTGGGGGAGATGTTCCCCTGTCTCTCCAAAGCTTCTTCCAAAGAGGTATGTCTCGAGGGCTTATCGCGGCGTGTTTATCTTCTGCCGCTAGGTCAGACGATAGAAATGCCACTTGCACGTTTAGAGTAGCAGATTGACGGTGACCAACTTTAAACAGAACTTGATTAATTTTCACACACATTTATTAAAATAATAAAAAAACATAGACATTACGTAACTTGATTCTGAATGCTGTTTACAACTGACAATCTGAAGTTCCCTTGGTCTTGGTACGTGAATCTTATTCTCTCATATCTCTGATACTTGACAAAGTGTCTATTCATTTATCTTCATGGCTATGTACAGGAATATGGTAATCTTATTAGGCGCAGACTGAAACTTGACTATAGACTGGTACAGACTAATGCAGACTGGTACAGACTGGTGCAGACAAATGCAGACTGACTAATCGGAGGTCTGTACACTCGTTATAATACCTCGGGCGTTCAGGTATCACTGCGCGAGTGTGATCCGCGAGGAGAAAAGGTTCTACGTTAGCAGCAATTTCATTGGCTGCATTACATATTAATATGCGGATCGGCGGAAGCAGAATTTGGTCCATGACAGCGCCATCTCGTAGTGCGGAGACGGACGAGCGCTGCGCCTGCGCTGTTGTGCTTAGCGGGGCGCGCTCTGGTGGGAAAGTTGTGTACGCGCTGACTACGCGGAACTATGTACACAACACTATGGTTAATTAAAATGGATTATGTAAGGATAAGTGCTGACAAATTTGCTCTAGATAGTATACACTGAGGTGATAAAAGTCACGGAATATCTCTTAATATCGTATCGGACCTCCTTTTCAACGGCGTAGTGCAGCAGTTCGACGTGGCATGAACTCAACAAGTCGTTGGAAGTCACCTGCAGATATATTGTTTACGAACATGAAGTCCACGAATGGCTGCAAATGGTCTCCGAGTAGACGAACGTAACCATTTACAGTTATTGGACGGTTCAATGGGACCAGAGGTCCCAGTCCATTCCAAATACACTCTGACTATATCATTATGGAGCCAACAGCAGCTTGCAAAGCGCTTTTTCAACAACTTGGGTCCACGGTTTCGTGGGGTCTGCGCCACACTCGAAGCCTACCATCGGCTCTTACCAACTCAAATCGGGAGTCATCTGACCGGGCCACGATTTTCCGGTAGTGTAGGGTCCAACCGATATGGCCACGAGCCCAGGAGAGCCATTGCAGGCGATGCCGAGCCGTTAGCGAAGGCACTCGCGTCGTTCGTCTGTTGCCATAACTCATTAAAGTCGAATTTCACCGCATCGTTCTAAAGGTACGTTTACACTGGGATACATGTATCGCGACATGTATGAGCGACATGTCAATTTGACATGTCGCGATACATCACCTCATACAAAAATTCACGGAACTTGTATGCGGACCCTCGACCTCATACATGACGCGTATACATTTTGTATATTGCTTTTTGGCCATATACGCGACATGTATGAGCGACATTTGAAGAACTCGCGCATGCGCAGTACTATAATTTCCTGTCGTCTTGTCGACTGCCGCTTATTCGACGATTAGCGCATGCGTAGTACCAAGCTCTTTGGCGGCTGTTTGAGTTTTGAAGGTGCCGACTGTCGTTTCGACGTTAATGTATCTGCATAGAATATCAAAAAGTGCCATATGCAACATTATTCTTCGTGTTTACGAGGCCATTGTGCAAGTTTTATCCCAAGAAGTGAAGGTAAAAGTTTTATATATATATCAGAGTATGTAATACATTATATAATTTTTTCATGCATCTGGCACGTATATCAACGTCTTGCTATTATTCCGGCGGCCTCGCGTGATAATGTTGACAACGGATGCCGACAATCGTGTTTGAGACGTTGGCATTAGCAATCGCGCGACAATGCAAATGTTTTGTCATGAAATCTTCGTTTTACGAGGAATCCCCAGTGGCTAAAAAACGGAGTGTTACTGCCAACTGATCCTCTGGTGGAATCGCTTCCCGAAAGTTTGTGTTGGTTTTGGACACAAGAGGAGCCACAAGTGATAACAAACCGCGGAAATCCTCCATACTCATCCTAACATAATTTCTAAAATATGCGCCATCTTCTAGCGTTAATTCGCGAGAAACTCTCTGTGCCACCATCTACGCTTCCTCCGCCTTTTCTTCCTATCATCTTCCAAAAGAGCAAGTGTATCAGCACATAAAAATGTGAAATCTTCCAAATCGTCGTCGGAAGCTATCGCACAGTGATACATATCAACCAGTGTAAACGCACGCTCATACATGTATGAGATTGATACTTGTCAACTCATACAAGTCGCGATACATGTCGCAAAGTCGCATATACATTTTTCTCATACATGTGCCGATACAAATCGCAGTGTAAACGCACCTTAACGGACACATCCATCGTACGTCACACATTGATATCTGCAGTTATTTCGCTCAGTGTTGATTGTATGTTAGCGCTGACAACTCTACGGAAACACCGCTGCACTCGGTCGTTAAGAGAGGTCGTCGGCCACTGCGTTCTCCGTGGTCAGAGGTAATGATTGCAATTTCGTATTTTCGCGACATTCTTGATACTGTGGCTTTTGGAATATTGAATTCCCTAACGATTTCCGAGATGGAATGCCCCATGCCTCTAGCTCCAACTACCATTCCGCGTTCAAAGTCTGTTAATTCCTGTCGCGCGGCCACAATCACATCGGAAACCTTTTCACACGAATCGTCTGGCTACATATAACAGCTCCAGCAACGCACTGCCTTTTGTACCTTGTGTACGCTACACTACTGCCATCTGCATATGTTCTTTTCTTAGTCCCGTGACTTTTGTCGCCTCAGTGTAGTAGGAAGAAAGTGCGATAATATCAAGTGTAAATTGAGATTTGTTAGATGGTCTTGGATCCGCTACTGAGAACAAGTATCAATGCATGGTCGAAGGAATGAAATTTGTGGGAAAAGTTTTTTAAAGGTTTTGTAATAAAACTTATATGTAGTCATGGAGCCTGAACATCTTTCCTTAAAGGCACAATAAAGCCTGCTGATACTGAAATCTTTCCCCAAATACTCCTTGTTACTATTTCTTCTTCCATAATGACTTGATCCTTGACAAAGAGTTGACATGCTCTAAAACGAGCTTCTCATCTGCTGATATGAACTTAATTCTTTGTGCCTTATTACCTAGCTTTTTTGTGAACGCTACTTGACCTTTCCTCTATGCTTTTGCTTATCGCGAAAACATGCATAAAAGTTTTCTTACAGACCTGTACAATGTCACCCTTTCCATTTGACAGCGGGTGACAAATCGCAAATAATCTCTGAGGACATAAAAGTCTTGGAACAGAACTTTTCTTTATTTACATGGGAGACAAACACACGAATGCTTGCTTTTGTAGCTGAACTGAAATTAGACAAGATACACATCTATGTTGGACTGTGCGGCTGGTCCCAGCGGAGGTTCGAGTCCTCTCTCGGGCATGGGCGTGTGTGTTTGTCCTTAGGATAATTTAGGTTAACTAGGGTGTAAGCTTAGGGACTCATGACCTTAGCAGTTAAGTCCCATAAGATTTAACACACATTTGAACACTTTTTTCATCGAACTGATAAGTAACTCGTTTGTAAAAGTTTCATGAAACAACCAAATATTTCGTAGAAGTATTAGACATTAGTAATGCATGTTTAGTACACACCTCTCCTGTGGGCTCAGTTTTTGCTTCTATTAACAAGTTTTTACTGTTCACGTGAGCTTTCCCTTCTCGAACTGACTGTCCCATCTTTCTTTGCCTGCTCGTGTCACTGTGTAAATCGATCGTTTTTACAGTGTACTTTCGTGAAGTTAACAAACAAAACAAAACAAAAAACGAAATATAGCTGCACAGTATTGTCGCAGACAATGCTCATAAACAGTTACAAAGCTTTGTGACATTTAACCCGTCACATATCGCTCTCGCCATCTTTAGGACCTTTTATTCATTGCTAGAAATGACCGTAGCGCGAGACCGTTTTTCAGGTTGCTGGTAACGGTACTTAGCTTGGTTTCTCGAGTCTAACTAAAAAGAAAAAAGAAAGAGAACATTTCTGGCACTTAGACCATTATTGATTTCCAAACTTGAATTCAAAAAATGGCTCTGAGCACTATGGGACTCAACTGCTGAGGTTATTAGTCCCCTAGAACTTAGAACTAGTTAAACCTAACTAACCTAAGGACATCACAAACATCCATGCCCGAGGCAGGATTCGAACCTGCGACCGTAGCGGTCTTGCGGTTCCAGACAGCAGCGCCTTTAACCGCACGGCCACTTCGGCCGGCAACTTGAATTAATGTTTAACTTATTTTCAGCTATGAATCGAAGTCGTCAAATACAGTTTGCATATTCTGCCCTCTGAACGTCGTGTGGTCACTTGTATAAATATGGTAAGTGCTACAGTGCCTCTCCCCCCCCTCCCAAATTCTATAAGTCCCTCCAGATCCTCGAGCTCCATGCCCTCCACCTCGCCTTCCATATACGCCAACCGTCCCCCACGCGAATCCTCTGTGACCTTATTCCTTTCTCCCATCTGCTCCTTTTCCTAGAACGTATCCGCGTCCTCTACACCTCCCGCCGCCTTGAACCCCCTCATCCTGTGGTTGCTCCTCTCCTCTCCAACCCCCTCCCACTGCCGCGCGTTCACCATTGAGTCCCCCCTACCCACCACCTTTACACCCGAGGTGGCTTCCACCAACTCCCCCTCCCAGATGATGCCCTCTCTCCTTCCATTTATCCCTCCTATCAGCTCTGATCCTCATCTCCCCCTTCCTCCCTCTGTCCTTTTCCCGGGATCCCTCTGCTCCCTTTTCCTCATGTTCTTCCCCACCTATCCTCTCTTCGACTCCCTTCTGTCCCTTGAGTCCTTTTGCTTTCCCCTCCACTGCATTCCCCACTCCTTCTCGCGTCCGCCCTGCTCCCCGCCCCCCTTTTTTTATTTCCTCTTCCTCCGTGGGCTCCCCCCCGTTTTCTTTTCCACTCCTCCTTTTTCCCCCTTATCAGTCCGGGTCCTCTCCTTGCCCCCATCTACCGTTGTGTCGCCTATAGTGCTGTTTTCAGTGAATGTTCAGTGTTGTGCGTCCCCTGTCTGTATTGCGATCAACCGCCATATTGTCGCTAGATCTGTTTTTTATCTCGTGCGAACAGACACCAGACTGTCGCCGTGTTTTTTAAACTGTGCCTGTCTACTTAGCGTGTGTCTCCATCCGCATCGTCAACGCTGTGTTTTTATATTTTAAATTCCGCAACTTTCCACCCTTTCACTGTTATTAACAAAGTCACCGTTTTATCGCCTTTTTTTACATTGTTATCTCTTCTCTCGATTGTAGAGGGGCGTATTAAGCTGCCGTCAGCCTCCCCCCCCCCCCTCTCCCAGAGTGGCCCATTCATCAGGAATTGCGGGACGCCCCGCAAAGAACTGACATTCTGACTGTGTACTGTACTATTGTAGCCATCTTCTATACAACTCCACGTCTCTAAAAAAAAAAAAAAAAAAAAAAAAAAAAAAAAAAAAAAAAAGCCACACCACGGACCAGGTGCAGTGTTTACAGCGAGTTACGTCACTAGTGGCTAGCGATCACAAAGTCACAATTGTCTCCCAAACGGAATTATCAGCCAAACGTTTCATTTTTCTACTTTTACTGAGACTTCTTTGCTAGTATTGTGTACTTTCAACTGTATGCATTTACACCATTCGTTATGACACACACTGTATATTTGTGGTAGCCATATAATTAGGATTTTTTGCATCAGTATTGTCATCTCCTAGGTGTCAATATCACGACGTTTAGATACAGTGAGGAGCTTTAGTGACCTGCAGGAAGAAGTCCCTGTTGCGCCCACAGCCGTAGTCGAGGAAGATGGCCGCGGCGCTGCCACGGTGGAGGCGGGACGGCGGAGGCGCCGCCAGCAGCCAGCGGGCGCCCTCGCAGTCCAGGAGCCGCTGCCACAGCCGCACCGCGTCTGCGCAGACACATGCACACAAACACATACACCACACTCTGTTGCACGCTCTAAGCCTTGATTTATCCTTAGGTTCAGTCAACACGACCAATAAGACGATGTGCCCTGCTTCGATGACAGTTCGCAGCTGCTGCACAAGCTGAACTCGAACTTCACCGACAAAATTGTTGACGTTGTTCTGAGATTTTTCTGAGTATTTTTGTATTGAGAAACTCGTGATTCCTTTGGGCCTTGTTTACACGTTCTTAGCGATTAAGAGTCTGAGTAGTTGCGCTGACTACCTTAATTCAATGACGCCGCCCTACTTCTTCATGTTACAGGGAACCGAAAGCAAGTTTATACCCGTGTGGGATAGCGCTCCCGAGAATACACGACTGTTGCCGATGGGAGCCGAAGCGTTTACTCACGTGTGTGCTTTCGAGCGAAGAAGACGTCTGCACTTGTTCGCTTCACAAACTTCGGTGTCACGCAGACAAAGTGATATTTAGAAGAAAAAAGGAAGAATACAGCAACTTGTAGCAAAGAATTCGTGATTTAATTCAACAACATGAACTGATGGCTGCGTATTTATGAGATCAAATGTAAAAATTATTACAAGAGAAGTAAATGTTACACAGCATTGTGTTAAATGAACGCAGCCTAAAGACTGTAACAGAGGCTAGTGGGTGGCTTCCTCGTTTACCAGGTACAAATTTACATCAGTTTTATCTTAGGGGGACATTAAAAGATAATGGTCAATGTATACCAATCATGCCCATACATCGAAATTCGAAGACTGTTTGACAATGTGACCAAAAGATGTCAGACTGCTCTTGCCGGGATTAGATTCAGATCACATGTGAGGTTCTTTCGCGACTGCGTGCAGAATGAGGGATAGTAATTGGAATAATAGTAGATCTACAGGTACCATAATGCTTAGAGCCATTGCTATAACTACATAAGCATACATAAGTTTCTCTATTATTTCAGGGACTTTGTTTTGTAGAGGGTGATTCAGCTGCCCCTACCGATAAGTTTTAAGCAACCTGAAAAGCAGCGCGGAGTGGCCGCACGCTTTAAGGCGTCATGTCACTGACTGCGCGGCCCTTCCTGCCGGAGGTTCCGAGTCCTCCCTCGGGCAAGGGTGTGGGTGTGTTGCTCTTAGCATAAGTTAGTTTAAGTAGTGTGTAAGTCCAGGGACCGATGACCTAAGCAGTTCTGTCCATTAGGAATTCACACCCATTTGAACAACCTGAAAAGCCTTCAAAGACCATGCACAAGATTATCATTGTCTCTTGTTCTCCAAGTCCTACAGAAAAAATGGACAGGAATTTTGTGTAGTTAAATTCTGTGCTGGTATACGTTTTGCACTATAGGCTATAGTTTTTTAATTATTTAAGTAAAACGTACAACAGTGATCTTCAAACATGTTTATCTTGAACAACTCGAAAACCTTGGCCTCAAGCGAAAACAGGGCGCTGCATAACATTTAATCACATGAAATATCCTGCAAAAAGGTCCTGTTCATTTTTTCTGTAGGACTATTAGTTTGCGCTTAGTTAGCAAGGGAATATGAAAATCTAGCGTGTGTTATCGAAGGCGTTGTGGGTTGCATAAAACGTACAGCTAAGGGCAGCTGTACATCACGTCAGGACGGTAAAGCCAACAGAAGAGAAATTACGTGCGCACAGAAGCTCTGAGGCAACCGTTATTCCAGTGAGCTGTTGAAGAATGTAAAGGTTCAAATGGCTCTGAGCACTGTGGGACTTAACTTCTGAGGTCATCAGTCCCCTAGACTTAGAACTAATTAAACCTAACGTAGCGGTCGCGCGGTTCCAGACTGTAGCTCCTAGAACCACTCGGCCAACCCGGCCGGCAATGTAAAGGGAGTGACTAATAATGGCATGAAGTACTTTTTGATTATCTTTTGTGTTGTGACTTATTGTGTGCATACATCGATGACACTTAGTGTATCGGACAACTAGTCACTATGAAATGTGGCAGGCTGGAGCAGTTTGTTACTATTATTCCGTATTCGATCATGCAATAATAACATTCGTTTTTTTTTCCTTTATTAAATTTTGCAAGATTTTATATGGAGATTGGGACATAGATGATGGCAGAAGTCATAGCTTCCTTGTTATTTCATTAATTTGTTATTGGTTTCGAATGTTGTAGTAGGTTGCTAAATTAGCAGAGTCTCGGCGAGGTTTCGCAGCCTCGAGTGGTCCATTGACTGCAAGGTGCATTTCGCCTGCGGACCAACTTTATCGAATTCTATGAGCTTAGAGATGGCAGATGGCAGCTCTCTGTCCAATGGGGCTAGGTACAGTTGTCGGTCACCGGTTGCTAAGCTTTGTGTTCAGGGCACGAGGCAGGGAGATGTTTTCGCGGAAACAGGGCACAAAATAGCTGCAGCAGTGTGGAGTAAAAGAATAACTCGAACTGCAGGGGACCTGTGCTTTTCTGTACACTCTGTTCTATTCAACCAAACTGCTGCAACGCTTGCTGGATATAGGCTGGACGCTAGCCATAAACAGACTGGGGGTGGACGACCCTATAGATAACATCGCCAGGATGACACTTAATATATCGGGCAACTAGTCCCTTTGAAATGCGTCACCATTCCATCTTCGGTCATGGCGGTGAAGTTGTGGAATGTTCAGCCAGTTTTTTCGGTGCATCCTTCTGACGTCAGGGCATGAACGTTGTTGAACCGTCTCCTTTCATATCAGCCAGGACACCCTATGACTGGTGCCCGAAAAAGTAGACAGGGTGGTAGCTAGACCGCTTTTCTCGAACAAAACGAAACTTGTTTTGCTCATGTTGACCTGTTTCAGGAGTGGGAGTATAGTACCATGTTGTTAATATTTTGTTTAATTGCAAAAGTTAGAGATTGGCTAGCGTTTAAGAGGACAGTGTTTGTTACACAGCATCCCATTCCAAGCTCGTTTTACAAACTGGCACTCTGAGGAGTGAACTTTGTTCGTCACTCTTCTTCGAGACTTCTTAGGTGGATTTTGCTGCCGATTGATCGGCTGACTCTTCTGTGGGAGGCGCAAGTGAAGCAGCTGGTCTTCAATTATGACTTCAACTTCGGACTCTGCAGCAACTTAGGGTGCAGCCCACATTCTCTTACTGCAGCATCGTGGTGTGTTCACCATCCTATTGTGATTGCAGGCTGAAAGAGTCAAAGCGATTTGTTTCGCTGCTGAGGGTTCCATTCACGAGTTACGTTGTGCTCCATGGATCGCTCATAACTCGGATATACAGGGTTCCTGTGTAGGTTTTCTTTCACCCCACAATGATCGATACAATCTACATTTTCGCCTTGGCATCGTGTGTTTAATTTATTCCGGTGTAACGTGAGTTTAGTGTCAGATGAATACTCATTCCCTTTCCTGTGGACTCTGTTGCTCAGTGATGTATCGTACAGATCCCGATGCCCGATATTCTTTGTTATCTTTTGGATTGGAGAAGTTACTGTTTCGTTTACAAATTATATTTTGGTTTTCCTCTTGAATTTTATAATAATAAATATTGATCAAGGCGGGCCTATCTTTGTAGTTTGATGAAGTTCTTAACTCCATTTGTTGCCAATTATTCCGGCAAGAACCATATCCACGACTCATTTGTCAGGGCCATTAATTTCCCAGTCGTTTGCTTTGCGCACAGTTTATCACATCATATCTGAGTCGGGGAGGGGTAGGGGGCTATCAGCATATGAGGAGGGTCACTCGATACAGACCACAGACACAGTTTCCATTTGGCCATAGTCCTGCGGCGCCTGCAATTCTCTCGCTTGGCTTCGACCGCCGTCTTGCGACTTTTAAAGAGGGGAAAAGTCTTCGAATATTTTTCATAGTTTCACCGGATTATTTTTGGTGACCTAATACTTAGTTATGCAGTTCACTAGTCATAATGTTAGGCCAACTGCTAGTGCCTTTATTACCCTGCAAACGAATAACACTCGGCAGTAGTTCATCGATCGCAACTAATTGACAGATTTGTGTTGCTTGCCTCTGTGATATTGTTATTGACAATTTTACGACATACGACAGTCCCTACAGAGATAATCCGAATCTTTCGCCTTTCACAGCGACTGAGACAAGAAGAAGTGAGACAGAAAAGTAGGAAGCAGGTACCGTACTTTCCATTTTGGGTTTGTTCAGAATTATTCCTATTACGTACAGTGAAGCGTGTTTTATGAACTTTGTTGCAGTTTACTATGACTGTCAGGAAGGTCGCAGTTCGTAGTAATAGACGGCAAATCATCGAGTAAAACAGAAATGACATCAGATGTTCCCCAGGGAAGCGTCCTGGGACCTCTGCTGTTCCTGATCTACACTCCTGGAAATGGAAAAAATAACACATTGACACCGGTGTGTCAGACCCACCATACTTGCTCCGGACACTGCGAGAGGGCTGTACAAGCAATGATCACACGCACGGCACAGCGGACACACCAGGAACCGCGGTGTTGGCCGTCGAATGGCGCTAGCTGCGCAGCATTTGTGCACCGCCGCCGTCAGTGGCAGCCAGTTTGCTGTGGCATACGGAGCTCCATCGCAGTCTTTAACACTGGTAGCATGCCGCGACAGCGTGGACGTGAACCGTATGTGCAGTTGACGGACTTTGAGCGAGGGCGTATAGTGGGCATGCGGGAGGCCGGGTGGACGTACCGCCGAATTGCTCAACACGTGGGGCGTGAGGTCTCCACAGTACATCGATGTTGTCGCCAGTGGTCGGCGGAAGGTGCACGTGCCCGTCGACCTGGGACCGGACCGCAGCGACGCACGGATGCACGCCAAGACCGTAGGATCCTACGCAGTGCCGTAGGGGACCGCACGGCCACTTCCCAGCAAATTAGGGACACTGTTGCCCCTGGGGTATCGGCGAGGACCATTCGCAACCGTCTCCATGAAGCTGGGCTACGGTCCCGCACACCGTTAGGCCGTCTTCCGCTCACGCCCCAACATCGTGCAGCCCGCCTCCAGTGGTGTCGCGACAGGCGTGAATGGAGGGACGAATGGAGACGTGTCGTCTTCAGCGATGAGAGTCGCTTCTGCCTTGGTGCCAATGATGGGTCGTATGCGTGTTTGGCGCCGTGCAGGTGAGCGCCACAATCAGGACTGCATACGACCGAGGCACACAGGGCCAACACCCGGCATCATGGTGTGGGGAGCGATCTCCTACACTGGCCGTACACCACTGGTGATCGTCGAGGGGACACTGAATAGTGCACGGTACATCCAAACCGTCATCGAACCCATCGTTCTACCATTCCTAGACCGGCAAGGGAACTTGCTGTTCCAACAGGACAATGCACGTCCGCATGTATCCCGTGCCACCCAACGTGCTCTAGAAGGTGTAAGTCAACTACCCTGGCCAGCAAGATCTCCGGATCTGTCCCCCATTGAGCATGTTTGGGACTGGATGAAGCGTCGTCTCACGCGGTCTGCACGTCCAGCACGAACGCTGGTCCAACTGAGGCGCCAGGTGGAAATGGCATGGCAAGCCGTTCCACAGGACTACATCCAGCATCTCTACGATCGTCTCCATGGGAGAACAGCAGCCTGCATTGCTGCGAAAGGTGGATATACACTGTACTAGTGCCGACATTGTGCATGCTCTGTTGCCTGTGTCTATGTGCCTGTGGTTCTGTCAGTGTGATCATGTGATGTATCTGACCCCAGGAATGTCAATAGTTTCCCCTTCCTGGGACAATGAATTCACGGTGTTCTTATTTCAATTTCCAGGAGTGTAGTATTGGTGGGAAGCGTGGAGGGTAAAAATCGTAGAGGGAGACCAAGAGATGAATACACTAAACAGATTCAAAAGGATGTAGGTTGCAGTAGGCACTGGGAGATGAAGAAGCTTCCACAGGATAGCGTAGCATGGAGAGTTGCATAAAACCAGTCTCTGGACTGAAGACCACAGCAACAACAACAACAACAACAACAAGAGGTAATGCCTGAAATGTGGCATTCTAGGCACATTCTTAACATTGTGGGCCACTGAATACTGAATTCTCTAACGATTTTCGAAATTTGCAGATGACACGGTTGTCTACAAGAAAGTAGCAACATCAGAAGACTCGTACGTACTCCAGGAAGACCTGCAGAGGATTAATGAATGGTGCGACAGCTGGCAGCTTTCCCTAAACGTAGATAAATGTAATATAATGCGCATACATAGGGGCAGAAATCCATTCCAGTACGATTATGCCATAGGTGGTAAATCATTGGAAGCGGTAACGACCGTAAAATACTTAGGAGTTACTATCCGGAGCGATCTGAAGTGGAATGATCACATAAAACAAATAGTGGGAAAAGCAGGCGCCAGGTTGAGATTCATAGGAAGAATTCTAAGAAAATGTGACTCATCGACGAAAGAAGTAGCTTACCAAACGCTTGTTCGTCCGATTCTTGAGTATTGCTCATCAGTATGGGACCCTTACCAGGTTGGATTAATAGAAGAGATAGACATGATCCAGCGAAAAGCAGCGCGATTCGTCATGGGGACATTTAGTCAGCGCGAGAGCGTTACGGAGATGCTGAACAAGCTCCAGTGGCGGACACTTCAAGAAAGGCGTTACGCAATACGGAGAGGTTTATTATCGAAATTACGAGAGAGCACATTCCGGGAAGAGATGGGCAACATATTACTACCGCCCACATATATCTCGCGTAATGATCACAACAAAAAGATCCGAGAAATTAGAGCAAATACGGAGACTTACAAGCAGTCGTTCTTCCCACGCACAATTCGTGAATGGAACAGGGAAGGGGGGATCAGATAGTGGTACAATAAGTACCCTCCGCCACACACCGTAAGGTGGCTCGCGGAGTATAGATGTAGATGTAGATGTAGATGGAATGTGCCATGCGTCTAGCTCGAAGTACCATTCCATGTTCAAAGTCTGTTAGTTCCTGCCGTGCGGCCGTAATCACGTCGGAAACCTTTTCACCTGAACCACGGCGCACAAATTACAGCTCCGCCAATGCACAGCCTTTTTATATCTTGTGTGTCCAAGGGGTACTGTCCACGAAAAGTGCAGTTGGTGCAGATATACTTACCGAAACGCGTACTCCAGTCATATTTCCAAACACTTGTGCTATTCATCAGTGAATTTACAGTCACTCGAGATGTCACTGTGAACTTGCAGAACATGGTTTGCAACACAATTCCTGCGTGTGCAGGTGATTAACAATAACGAAAACTGAATCGTAATTAATGCCAACCGGACTCAGCGACAGACAATCTTCTTATCGTCTTGGATGTGAAATTGGTAGAGGTTAATAAGGTAACATAGCTGCAAAACGACTGAGCTTCAGCTCCCTTGGACCCAAATGTATAACACTATCTTGACCCCATGTATCTAAACCAGTGGGTCGGTAGGATGAGTCCTGTTCCGCGGCCATCACCGTTACTATACCTTACGCCGCTTGACTGTTTGCTGTAGAAAACCACGAGACAAAGGTATATGCTGCTGCTGTAGCTTCAGATGATGAGTACATAGCGCGAATCCACGCTAAGACTTAAATACTGGGCAAACAGTGTAATTATTTAATCATGTGTGTCAGTCTCCACACCGCCGATAACACTATAAACTCAAGTAGGATTTCAAAATTTTGGACCTGTTTTGTCAGTTTACTGCATAATGTGATCGTCTTCTTGAGCTTTCCACGTTCTTGGAGTCAGAAGACATTCGTGGCTATCGATTTGCTTCGGACGAATAGGTACACGCCTGGGTAGAATCTCCATAGGAAGCTGCAAAAATTTTTCCATAGCATTGGTCACAGTGGGATAAATGTTTTAATAGCTACGGAAATTATTCTTGAAATAGTACGCAGTTTACTTAATTTTTCCATCCGTCTCCTTTATACATCTGACTGCCTGTGATAGTTCTTCCTGGAGAATCTCCCAATGATGTTTGTCAGGTGTTACTGCGACGCTTTCAAGCTGACTCATGTAAACACTGGACGAATAATGAAACTGTCGTTTGCCTGAATCTCTTATATTTTCATTAATGAAATCTGTTAGTGGTCCCGTAACTTAGTACATACTTAGAGAGGTCACGTCATCATTTCAAAACGAATCTACCAATCTGGATCGGTGAGAGCGATGTTTTGAAACTTCCTGGTCGGTCAGAACTGTGCACCTGACTGTAAAATGGCTCTGAGCACTATGGGACTTAACATCTGTGGTCATCAGCCCCCTAGAACTTAGAACTACTTAAACTAACCTAAGGACATCACACACATCCATGCCCGAGGCAGGATTCGAACCTGCGACCGTAGCAGTCCCGCGGTTCCGGACTGAGCGCCTGAACCGCTAGACCACCGCGGCCGGCCGCACCTGACTGTAACCGGAACCTTGTAGCTCACGGGCAATTTTCATATCGGCTGACCTACCCTGCATTATATTCTACGCTTCCTAACTCCTGGCAGTACATCTTTCCTACTCTTGAAAATCAGTTCTCTCTGTAAGAGGACTGACCATGAGAGGCATGGTTCTAGCTCAAGCCACTGAACGAGTTCGTGCCGTGGTTTTTCTGCGATTTCACTATATCGCTCCAGGAAAATGCGGAATGGTTCCTTTGACAGGGCATGGCCGATTTTCTTCCTCATCATTGAAACAATTAGGTCCTGTGCTCCGTCTCTAATGACATCGATGTGGATGGGGCGTTAAACCCCAACCTTGCTTCTTTCTTTCCATTCGAATCCCTGTACGGCAGACTATTTTGACATACCAGGAAGTTTCGAAACTTTGAACACTCAGCTGCAGAGCGGAAGATCATTTAGAACAGGTAATCATACGACTTTTTGCGCTTCGCCATTTCTGACACTCTGAATATGTAGTGGATCAAGTTCGCTTACCAAAAAAGGAAAAAAAAAAAGAACTTGCGTCGAGTTACATGTTATGGCAGCCCGTCCGGCTAGCCGTGTGGTCTAGCGCAATGCTTCCCGAGCGTGAAGACGTGCCGGTCCCCGGCACGAGTCCGCCCGGCGGATTAGTGTCGAGGTCCGGTGTGCCGGCCAGTCTGTGGATGGTTTTTAAGGCGGTTTTCCATCTGCCTCTGCCAATGCGGGTTGGTTCCCCTTATTCCGCCTGTTACACTATGTCAGCGATTGCTGCGCAGACACATTCTCCACGTACGCGTACACCATAATTACTCTACCACGCAAACATTGGGGTTACACTCGTCTAGAATGAGACGTTCCCGAGGGGGAGGGGGCAATGGGGGGCTGAACCGCATAGTAACCCTAGGTTCGGTGTGGGGCAGCGGTGGCGTGAGTGGACTGCTTCAGCCTCTTGTGGGGTTGTGTACCACTGAGGGCTAAGGCGGGGACGAAGCGTCTGTCGTTTCTAGGTCCCCAGTTCAAAACATACATACATAGATGTTAGGCTGCTGTTCCTAAGCACGCACTGCTTTTACTTGGAAGGTATTGAAGAACTCTTTGAGGATTTTACTGAAATAAAGAAATACGGCATGGATGTGGATAACTTTAAGATACTCACGAAATTTTGACACATGAATTACAAGCCTGTTGTTCAAATGGTTTAAGTGACTCTAAGCACTATGGGACTTAACATCTGAGGTCATCAGTCCACTAGACTTAGAACTACTTAAACGAAACCAACCTAAGGACATCACACACATCCATGCCCGAGGCAGGATTCGAACCTGCGACCGCAGCAGCAGCGCAGTTCCGGGCTGAAGCGCTTAGAGCCGCTCGGCCACAGCGGCTGAAAAGCCTGTACCTAATATTTATTGTAGCAACAAATTTCGGTCAGTTTTAAGACCATCTACAGATTATCTGTATCAAAAGAAATTATCATTACAAAAAGAAAATACACATGTACTGTTATACATAATTACACTTCGGAATGATTTTTAACTAACAATTTCTTCTGCTGTTATTTAATATTACATAGTCGTATGACATTTGTAGGATAAAAGTTTGTGCAATATTTGACTGATTGTGCATAAGCACTGATTATAATCTGTGAGCTATTAAATCGATAGGAAGTGTCGTGAGTTGTCTCTTTCGTGGAAGAGTAATGAAGATTACAACGGTACTATTCAAATCCATGGATCATATAACATCTGTTGATTTGTTTCATACTACCATGGAAGGCCTCAATTATGGGAAAAAATTTATATGTGGGTGCTCAGCTGATTATTTCTTATGTAAGTATAACCCCAATTTTGTTTCAATAGAATATTGTGTAATAGTACATATGAAAACAGATTTTGTAAATAGAATTATCTTTTGATCCAGTTAACTTGAAAATGGTTTTAATCTGGCCGAAACTGGGTGTCAAAATAAAGAAAAAGTACGACTATCATATAAAGACGACTCTTGTAGAAGAGTTCGACAACGTCTAAAAATGTCTAGATGTGTGAACGTAAAACATGTTTAACAATTCTTAAGCAACTGATCTAATGTTGGCAGTCTGCTGCCATTGCAGCCACAGTACGTACAGTACGTTGCACTGACCATATTTATTGCAGGTGTAACTGACTACAACGCGGAAACTCTTGTAACTGAAGTAGTCGACGGGCATGTCAACGGTGGCACAGTCCAGCGACGCCCGGCAGGCAGGGGGCAGCAGCAGCGGAAGCAGCAACAGCAGCAGCAGCAGCATGGCCGGCTGGGCGATCTGCATCCGCGGCGGCGTAACGTCGCTGGTGCTGCCCTCCTGCGGGACTGGGTCAACAGTCTGCAGCACGGGCCACACGCCTTGTCCGCGGACGACTCGGCCAGAACGAAAGTGCTTCATCAGTAAGTCTCTTTGGGAGGCGCCAGGAACTGTCGGAAAATACAGGCAATGAGACCACTTACGTTAGTATCCAAACAGGAAAAAAAAAATTCTCACATGAACTGCTGGAGCCGGCCATGCCTCGGGCATGAATGTGTGTTATGTCCTTAGGTTAGTTAGGTTTAAGTAGTTCTAGAGGACTGATGCTCTCATAAGTTAAGTCTCATTGCGCTCAGAGCCATTTGAGCCATTTGAACTGCTGGAGAAAATAAAGTGTACACCCAAAAACACAAGAAACAGAAAATAAAGTTTTGTTGAATAAGTTAGTGTGGAAAGTCCCCATATATCCATGTCAGATGAGGAGTGTCCGAAACTCTTATATGCATTGACTTACAGAGTTGAGCTGCCATCAAGTTTTCGGTCATGGGAATTCTGTCAGTATCCAGTTCTACCAATGACATACAGACAGGGTTGGTCGAGTAAGATGTAAGTTGAACCAGAAATTGCTCGTTTCATTATTCTGGTGCAACAGGTAGACAGGAGAGGGAATGTGAAGAACGATTCCAGTGAATTCGGCAAGTGTAAACTAACCAATGCAAGAGGGTCCCTGAATTCCGTGTATTACCCATAAAAAAATTTGCAGCTTCACTGGAATAATAACAATATCAGTTTGCTGTATGATACATACACGATGGTTTGCTCTTCTTAAAGTAAGGGCGGTGAATTTGGATGCATGTTGAGCTCACAAAAGTTTAAATAATTGGCAATCATTTGTCATGATCAATTTCTTGAAGCGAAATGAGAGTATAAAAAAAGGACCAGTAGACATTCGTACTGAATTTGGATCATCAGACAATTTCTATCCCACCACTGTGGAGTATGTAATTTTGTTCAACTGTGCGATAAATTACTCACAGGGGTCATGTAGCCATTAACATAAATGTAGAGATGCTGCTTCGCACCCGAGTATTCCATGATGGCCCATGAATGTGAGGACATTGTCACAGCTGTGCAGGGATTTTTCAATGAATGTGGACAATTTGTATCTAAAGATGTTGCATTTCTTGCGTACACAAACACTGGACGAATATTGTCGATGTTATCCACTACTGTCACTTCGCCCACACTGTTTAGAACAGTACAGAGTGCCAGGGCTCTACAGAGTGCAGCAAGGTTGTCTCACTTAAAGCGTGGAAAGCGACTGAATAACGAGGGAATGTATTATGAATAAATGACAATATCACCCCGAATCTTTGATCATAAAGACAGCATATTTTACGTCAGGGACTGTGAAAAAGTGTCAAGGCTGCGTGACATCTTCAAAAGTGCATAAATAAGGAATCTTGAAGAGCCTAACTGCCCATCCATTCGGTGATTCCGAAAAATGTGTGACGAAAATACAAGTGATAATGTAAGTGCTCACAAAATGTACAAACGAATTTACGTTGGGTTATCAACAAATAGTATTGTTTTTTAAACTGTTAAACTGTGTATTTCATTTATTCATATCCTCCCATAGATCCTACAGGTTCTTTTTCGGTAAATATTCATTATACACCACCTCTGTTGTCTTTCAAGGATTGGAATTTTAATTCTGAAAACCTCTTCGACGCATATCTTGAGAGACCACCTGTCCATAGCCGCCTGTAAGCATGGGCCCGTGCAGTACTCTCTGTATACAGTAAATCGTTAATCATTTAATAGTTGAACTGAGATATGCACCTTATCTGGAAATTGGATTTTTTTCATAATCATTATACAGGTCCAGTAAAAATTTTCATTTGTTACAAACAACTGACGTCAATCCAGATTTGCAAAACGTGAATCCATTTCATAATAAATACCACAGTTTTAACCGTCAGAATATTACGCAGAACCATTAATGATGTAGGCATGCCTTGGTGAGATAAAATGACGATAAAATATTTGTCTCTACCTGTGCAGGAATCACGAAATGTGCAAGTTTAAGGGTTGTGGCGCCTATAACACATGGAAGTTTGGGTCTGTAGTGGAAGTGTGCTTGGGTAGCCGAAGAGGTTAAGGCGACCACTCGAGATAAGTGGGAAATTCAAATTCAAGTTCTGGTCCAGCAGAAATTTTCATTTGTTATAAAAAGCTTACATCGATCTACATTCCGAACCCATTTCGTAATAATTACCACAGCTGTAATCGTCAAAACAGTGCCTGCTCCTCCAGACATGCATGCATGCATGCATGCATGAAGGACATTGTAATGTGAAGATGCAGACACTTCATAAACACAGACGTTTTAACCTTTAATGTTGTATCCATGCCCTGATGGGCTAAAATGACTCTGAAACATTTGTCTCTCCCTGTGTGGGAATGACGAAATGTGGGAGTATAAGTATGACATATGAAGGGATAGAGCACTAAAGGTTTTTAATGAGCAGCAGATTGCTACACATTCGGTTGGTAAAAATCTTGCAGGAGTTCATTTTGAATTTTGGTACATTAGAGGAGAAGAAAACCGTGTATTTGATGTGTTATTTCGGTTACCGAATGGAATGTTAGAAGAACTAGAACAGAACGATTTAGAGAAAAGTTTAGAGTGCATGTCTTAGAAAGAGCACAGAACAATAAGTAATTAAAAGAGATGATGAACATAGGTGATTCAAAGAAACGATGCAAAACCAAAAAAATGTTTTAAGGCTGAAGGAAAACATGGATGCAATGTTGGACACTGTATAATAACATTTCTCTCCATAAGAACAGGAATGGGAACCAGATTGCATTCCTCAGGAATTTATTGAATGCTTATGTAGTATATTTATTGTGGGTGTGAAGATTCTGGGTCAAAGAAATATGTATTCCATATCAGGAGATACTATTTCTTTAAGGGAATGAGCATACTGTAAGGAAGTCATTTAAAAAATTATGAAGTGTGCCAGTAGGTAAAATGGAGAACACAAAAATTAAAATTCCCATTTTATCTATGGAACCTTATGGACTATTGGAGTTAGTAACTGCAGTATTGATATTTTTGGACTACTTCCAAAAGAACAAGGCGTGGGGACGTATATGGCGGTCATCCTGTAATTTTGGTCAAATTCTGTAAATTTATTTGCCGTATGGAGAGCTACAAATGAAGCCATTATTCATATCCTGACTGGGCAATAATTTCGGAGAATAGGGTAACGTATACGATTGCTTTCATACATTGGTCCTCAGTTCACATCGGCGAGGTTTTCTAAATTTATGGAAGAAATGCATATAAAACATGTCTTTTTATCATTAACCTGCAAGTCTCGCAAAGAGGGTTATGCTAGAGTTAGGGCAGACATTCTGCACTTATTCCATGAGCATGCATATGAAATAGACCAAGCTCATTCTGGATACTCAATAAATATTAAATGACTTGTCGCACAATAGTGCGGCAATAGCACGTAAGGAAATATTTAAGGGCTAAAATTGTGGGGGAACCCTTGTTACCATTGATCAAATACCCAGGGAGAGGAAATGAAAATAACGAAGTGTTTCATGAAGTTATACAGAGGAAAGTGGAACACAGTGCCAGTATATTAGAAGAAGGAGTGAATCAAGAAACTTATTTGCCAATATATTAGGAAGGACATAAAGTATGAATGAGGAGTCACAAGAACAGTGATAAGAAACACAGGAATAAAATTTTGTTTTTTCATCTCTACAAGGTACCGTATGTGTTAACAACTGTTCTGCATAGCAAAGTAGTGCAATTGAGAGAATGCAGGATGTAAAAATATGTAGATTCACTTACATATGAAAGTTAATAGAGGTAAAAATAAAGGGAAGGATGATTAGAATCACCAGTCAAAAAATTGTAACTCATGGGTTAAATGTAATCGCGCAGTACGGCATGACAAAGAATTCACAGTATAGGGTGTGTAGACACACGCCTATATCGAGGAAATAGGGCTGTAAACAAATAATAAGTATATTAAAGACGATATTTTTTAAATAGACACAGCAGTACTGAAAATAGAGTTAAAGTCTTGAGTAGACAACATGAATGCTGACTGGCTTCCGTTTTGGTGCTTCATCAACAAGAATATTGGAAGGTATGGAGGACGCATCAAACGAAATAAAAGCAAGTAGTAAGCGAGATAAATGTAGATGAGAAAGAATTGCCAAATACGTTCCAATTGTCGGAGTAAAGGAAAGTAGAGAGTTCACTAAGCTAAACAAGGTTGCTCATAGGAAAGTAATGTCAGTCTAATTGCCCATTTGCCAAACAGTGACGGAACAGTATGGTCCAATTCAATGGCAGTGGGACTCAGGTAATACTATGCGTTATGAGAAGGCCATTAAAATATGTAAGAACTGTAGAAAATTGTTCAAACGTCAGGGAGAATGTCAGTTTCTTGGTGTGACAGATGTTTGTCCTAGTCATGGGGTGACAGATGATTTTTAGGATTCTCTGTCAGGCAGGGAACCGGACATAATGAATTTGGTGGAATCTAGCCAGTAAAGCATACTACAGTATGACAAGGTGGGTTAGCCTGTGGAGATAACGCTGTTTTGGTAGATGTGTAGTCCAAGGACCCTAGTGCTTTAGTGGCACTTTCATTGGTAACATTACTAGCTCTATCAACTAGTGAAGGTATTGATTGTGCCATGTCGCTGGTGTACTTTACACACGACAAGAATCTCTTTGGATTTTCTGCCAGATTTTGAGACAGGGTTGCCTTGTGGAAACTATTACAAGCATGTTGCATTGCGTCCATGCTAAATTTCGAACTGCAGTAAAACACCGTCAGTATTGGAAATTTTGCGTTCTTTTAAATTTGGTAGGCATTTTTCCTTGCTTCTGCAACAGTGTTCTGATCTGTTTTGTGTACCATGAGGGATCAAATCCATCTCGTATTGATTTATGTGTTATAGAGCTCTCAGATGACGTTTATACTATTTCTTTGAATTCAAGCCACATGTGATCTACAATTATGTAGCTAGCTTGGAAGGAGTGGAAACTGATTCTTATGAAGGCGTCAAGAGAATTTTTACCTACTTTTATAAGTAGATATATTTTCCATTTATTTTTGGTGCATTTGGATGTTACAGTATTTGGTCTTGCTGCAGTGACCTCATGGTCACTAATCCCTGTATCCATCATAAAGCTTCCTATTTGATCAGGATTATTTGTTGCTAAGATATCAAGTATGTTTCCGCAATCATTTACATTTCGAGTGGGCTCTTGAACTAGTTATCAAAGTAGTTTTCGGGGAAAGCAATCAGTAAGATTTCTGACATCGTTTTATGTTTACTACCAATTTTAATCTTGTATTTTCGCCAACATATCGAGGTTAGCTAGAAGTCACTACCAGCTATAATTGTATGAGTGGAGTACCTATTTTAGATGAGACTAAAGTTTCCTTTGAACTGTTCAGCAGCTGTATCATCTGATGCAGGGGGTCGGTAAAAGGAACCAATTATTAATTTATTTCGGTTGCCAAATAGAACCTTTACCTGTACTAACTCATAGGAGTTATCTATTTCAGTTTCACTACAAGGTGCACTACTTCTTACAGGAATAAACATTCCACCACTAACTGTATTTAATCTATCCTTTCTGAACACTGTCAGATCCTTTGTAAAAATCCAGCTGAACTTATATCCAACTTTAGCCAGCTTGTAGAGCAACAATAACTTGAGCTTCAGTGCTTTCTATTAGCGCTTGGAGCTCTGGTTCTTTCCCAATTCAGGTATGACAATTTACAACTACAATATTGATTGTTGCTACATTTACCCTCGTCCTGTGTTTTCTCTGTACCCTTCGAGACTGAAGCCCTTTCTGTAATTACCTAAAATACACTAACGTAAAAACCACCGAATCTACACAGCTTCCGCTATCTGCGACTGGACCCATGACCCATTAAGCAGATCTCGAAACAAAATAATGAAAGTTTTATAAATAAAATAAGTATCTAAATTATCCAAAAAAGCAGTTTATTCTATGAAATCTGAATGTATTCTGTGAGAATAATTATTTATATTTTTGTTTTATGGAAAAAACTAAATTATTAATGTAAGATATTTATTAAGTTCGTTGCTTTGACAAAATGCGTTTTATGATAGTATATTTGAATAAATGAACTGAATGAAATCATGAAATCAGGAATTATAAAATCGTTTTAATGAGAATTTATGATCGGCTGAAGTAATTGTTATTATAAAACCTTGAATAAGAACATTAGATTTTTCTTACATCCAATGGAGTACTTTGTGTAGGCCATAGATAGTTTTATGTCAGTTGACATAATTTTTGAGGTTATGTTTTAGCTTATTTCGAACAAGGATAAATCTTTATTTTTATGTTTTTAATAATTTACAGTGTTTAATTTGAGTTATGTGTGTGTCTTATCCAGAATGTCTAGCGACAGGAGAGAACTGTCTGGTTACCAGTGGAAAAAGAAAGAAGGCTGGAAAAGGAAGCTGAAAAGAAAAAAGAAGCTGGACCACTAAAATATTATATCCAGAATTCCCCCAAAACAAATGAGGACTTTGAAAATCCAACATCAAGTATGATTAGGAAAGAAAATAAGGAATAATCAAATGATGTTAATGACAAACAAATGTACAGAGCTTCTAAATCAGTTGGAACTGATGACATTCTGTCTTCACCATCACAAGGTGAAATCATTGAAAAATTGACACCAGCGTGCCACACACTGAAAGCGTTGTACAAACTTTGAGTGACCTAGAATTCTAGGAGATGCCAAAATAAGTTTCGGTAGGAATACAAGGTCCATCTAAACCATTTCAAAATTACAAATTTTCTTCCAGTGAAACTGGTCGACTCTTTAGCACAAATTGTTATACACGAATTTTAAGAAATAGACAGCAAGTTTTACGAGACTGGCTAGTGTACTCTCTTTCACACATATGCGTTTACTGTTCCTGTTGCAAAATTCTCGACTGTATAATTACTTCACTTTTAGAAGAGGGTTTTAAAGGCTGGAAGCACTTCGGCGAAACTTTAAAAGGCCTTGACATTTCCGAAAATCATATTCAGCTCCAAAAATCGTGACTGCAAATGAACGAATGGGCAAAGTGGCGTAAAATAGAGATAAGACCACTCGAAGAATTATTAATGTTGAAACAAGCCGTTGGAATGAAGTCCTGAGGATCACAGCAAGAACTAAAATGCTTTGTAAAAGCAGTCTGGTTTTTCAAGGAGTATGTGACAAGTTGTCAAATACTGGTAATTTCTTAAAGTGAAAAGTCTCATATTATTGATGAAATAAAAAATCTAAATGTATTTTCATACTTTTAAACTGAACTGCTGACATTAGAAAGGTAGAGCAGACGACTCTTATAATCAGATATCATTCAATCAATTAATTTGATGCTGACGTTGAAATTAAAATTAGTGAAAAAAGCTCCTTGTGCTTCTTACCTGTTCCAAAGACCCACAGGAAAACATATCTCTCATGTTATAATTGTAGTACTTAATGGCTTGGGTTTAGATTTGCAGCATTTCAGAGGGCATGGATGTGACAATGGGTCAAAAATGAGGGGTAATAAAGCAAGAGTGCAATCAAGAATTAAACAATGTATTTCACAAGTATTCTATGCTCAAAGTAGTATTCAATCTCTCAGTCTTTTTGTTTATGATAAGGCGAAAGCATCCTAGGAAAATGCTAGTTCCTTACAAATTATCCAAAAAAAGTATTTATTTTTTTTAGCGTCAACTTGTTGATTGGCAATATTGTAAAACGTGTTCAAGAGTTAACAATGAAACCATTGAGTGAAACTAGAGGTAGAATGGGACATAGAGCTTAAAGCCTTTCAGGTATTAGTAGCGAGATACACACTAAAGCGCTAACAACACTGCTGTAGGCATGCGTATTCAAATACAGAGGTATGTAAACAGGCAGAATACGGCGCTGCGGTCGGCAAGCGCTATATAAGACAAGTGTCTGGCGCAATTGTTAGGTTGGTTACTGCTGCTACAATGGCAGGTTATCAAGATTTAAGTGAGTTTGAACGCGGTGTTATATTCGGCGCACGAGCGATGGGACATAGCATCTCCGAGGTAGCGATGAAGCAGGTATTTTCTCGTACGATCATTTCATGAGTGTCCTGTGAATATGGACTGGGAGTAAGTAATAAAAGTGACAATAATCTCATAGAATTTTGCGCAGAGCATAACTTAATGATAGCGAACACTTGGTTTAAGAAGCATGAAAGAAGATTGTATACCATGACGAGACCTGGAAACACTGGAAGATACCAGATAGATTATATTTTGATAAGACAGAGATTTAAGAACCAGGTTTTAAATTGTAAGACATTTCCAGGGGCAGATGTATACTCTGACAACAATTGGATATTATCTCTAGACTAAAACTAAAAAGACTAAAACTAAAAACGTAGGAATTTAAGGAGATGCGACCTGGATAAACTGAAAGAACCGGAGGTTGTAGAGAGTTTCAGAATGAGTATTAGGGAACGATTGACATATACAGGGGAAAGAAATACACTAGAAGAAAATAGGTAGCTTAGAGAGATGAAGTAGTGAAAGCAGCAGAGGATCAAGTAGGCAAAAAGACGATAGCTAGCGGAAATCTTTGGGTAACAGAAGAGATATTGAATTTAATTGAAGAAAGGAGAAAATTTGAAAATGCAGTAAATTAAGCAGGAGAAAAGTAATACAAATGTCTCAAAAATTAGATGACAATAAGTGCAAAATGGCTAAGCAAGGATGATTGGAGGAAACATGTATCACTAGGGATAAGATAGATGCTGCCTAGAGAAAAATTAAAGAGACCTTTGGAGAAAAGAGAACCACCTGTATGAATATAAAGCGCTCAGATGGAAAACCAGTCCTAACAAGGGAACCTCCCCATCGCACCCTCTTCAGATTTATTTATAAGTTGGCACAGTGGATAGGCCTTGAAACACTGAACACAGATCAATCGAGAAAACAGGAAGAAGTTTTGTGGGACTATGAAAAAAATAAGCAAAATATACAAACTGAGTAGTCCACGCGCAATATATGCAACATCAAGGATAATGTGAGCTCAGGAGCGCCGTGGTCCCGTGGTTGGCGTGAGCAGCTGCGGAATAAGAGGTCCTTGGTTCAAGTCTTCCCTCGAATGAAAACTTTATTTTCGCAAAGTTATGATCTGTCGGTTCGTTCATTGACGTCTCTGTTCACTGTAATAAGTTTAGTGTCTGTGTTTTGCGACCGCACCGCAAAACCGTGCGATTAGTAGGCGAAAGGACGTGCCTCTACAATGGGAGCCGAAAACATTTGCTCGCAAGGTCATAGGTCAACTGATTCCTCCACAGGAAAACACGTATGATGTATTCTATACGACACTGGTGACGGCATGTGCGTCACATGACAGAAATATGTTGTCGACCCACCTAACTTGTACACTCGGCGAATGGGGAAAAATATTCTTCTACCTTCCCCGATTTAGGTTTTCTTGTGGATGTGATAATCACTCCGAACAAAGTGATGAAAACATAAGAGTTTGCCACATAAACTGCAACAAATGAATGCAATAGTTTCACAGTCGCACAGTTTTCCCTTTTAACGTTTTCAAAATTTTCCGTGTGTAGACCGTCAAATCCTGCATATGTCCAAGCAAATCTGAGCATCTCTTGGAATTTCGGAAAGCGAAGTTGATTATGTGTGAGTGCCTGAACTTTGATAATTGGCTGAAAATAAAAAATTAAACTTTTCACTCGAGGGAAGATTTGAACCAAGGACCTCCCGTTTCGCCGCTGCTCACGCTAACCACGGGACCATGGCGCTTCGGAGCCTGCACCCTCCTTGATGTTGCCCATCTTGCGCATAGACTACTCAGTTTGTATATTTTGCTTATTTTTTTCATAGTTCCACACAACTTCTTCCTGTTTTCTCGATTGATCTGTGTTCAGTTTTACAAGGCCTATCCACTGTGCTAACTTATAACTAAATCTGAGGGGGATGCGATGGGGAGGTTCCCTTGTAAGTAAAGAAGGGAAAGCAGAAAGCTGGAAGAAATATACAGGGTGTTACAAAAAGGTACGGCCAAACTTTCAGGAAACATTCCTCACACATAAATAAAGAAAAGATGTTATGTGGACATGTGTCCGGAAACGCTTAATTTCCATGTTAGAGCTCATTTTAATTTCGTCAGTATGTACTGTACTTCCTCGATTCACCTCCAGTTGGCCAAATTGAAGGAAGGTAATGTTGACTTCGGTGCTTGTGTTGACATGCGACTCATTGCTCTACAGTACTAACATCAAGCACATCAGTACGTAGCATCAACAGGTTAGTGTTCATCACGAACGTGGTTTTGCAGTCAGTGCAATGTTTAAAAATGCGGAGTTGGCAGATGCCCATTTGATCTATGGATTAGCACGGGGCAATAGCCGTGGCGCGGTACGTTTGTATCGAGACAGATTTCCAGAACGAAGGTGTCCCGACAGGATGACGTTCGAAGCAATTAATCGGCGTCTTAGGGAGCACGGAACATTCCAGCCTATGACCCGCGACTGGGGAAGACCTAGAACGACTACACCTGCAATGGACGAGGCAATTCTTCGTGCAGTTGACGATAACCCTAATGTCAGCGTCAGAAAAGTTGCTGCTGTACAAGGTAACGTTGACCACGTCACTGTGTGGAGAGTGCTACGGGAGAACCATTTGTTTCCGTACCATGTACAGCGTGTGCAGGCACTATCAGCAGCTGATTGGCCTCCACGGGTACATTTCTGCGAATGGTTCATCCAACAATGTGTCAATCCTCATTTCAGTGCAAATGTTCTCTTTACGGATGAGGCTTCATTCCAACGTGATCAAATTGTAAATTTTCACAATCAACATGTGTGGGCTGACGAGAATCCGCACGCAATTGTGCAATCACGTCATCAACACAGATTTTCTGTGAACGTTTGGGCAGGCATTGTTGGTGATGTCTTGATTGGGCCCCATGTTCTTCCACCTACGCTCAATGGAGCACGTTATCATGATTTCTTACGGGATACTCTACCTGTTCTGCTAGAACATGTGCCTTTAGAAGTACGACACAACATGTGGTTCATGCACGATGGAGCTCCTGCACATTTCAGTCGAAGTGTTCGTACGCTTCTCAACAACAGATTCGGTGACCGATGGATTGGTAGAGGCCGACCAATTCCACGGTCTCCACGCTCTCCTGACCTCAACCCTCTTGACTTTCATTTATGGGGGCATTTGAAAGCTCTTGCCTACGCAACCCCGGTACCAAATGTAGAGACTTCGTGCTCATATTGTGGACGGCTTTGATACAATACGCCATTATCCAGGGCTGCATCAGCGCATCAGGGATTCCATGCGACGGAAGGTGGATGCATGTATCCTCGCTAACGGAGGACATTTTGAACATTTCCTGTAACAAAGTGAAGTCACGCTGGTACGTTCTGTTGCTGTGTGTTTCCATTTCATGATTAATGTGATTTGAAGAGAAGTAATCAAATGAGCTCTAACATGGAAAGTAAGCGTTTCCGGACACATGTCCACATGACATATTTTCTTTCTTTGTGTGTGAGGAATGTTTCCTGAAAGTTTGGCCGTACCTTTTTGTAAAACCCTGTATAGAGGGAATGTACAAGCGAGATGTACTTGAGAGAAATATTATAGAAATAGAAAGAGGACGTGGATGAAGATCAGAAGAGAGATAAGATATTGCGTGAAGAGTTTGACAAAGCACTGAAGGACTTAAGTCAAAACAAGGCTCCAGGGGTAGATGACATTCCGTTAGAGCTACTATAGCCTTTGCATAGCCAGCCATGACAATAATCTTCCATCTGGCGAGCAGGATGTATGAGACAGATGAAACATTCTGACTTCAAGAAGAATATTATCATTCCAATTACAAAGAAAGCAGGTGCTGGCAGGTGTAAAAATTGCTGAACTATCAGTTTAATAAGTCGTGGTTGCAAAATACCAACATGAATCCTTTGGTAGAAGCTGACGTCGGGAAAGATCAGTTTGGATTCCGGAGAAATGTAGGAATATGTGAAGGAATACTGACCCTACGACTTCTCCTTGCAGATAGGTTAAGGAAAGGCAAACTTACGTTTATAGCAATTGCAGACTTAGGGAAAACTTTTGACAATGTTGACTGGAAGACTCTCTTTCAAATTCTAAAGGTGGCAGGCGTAAAGTACAGTGAAAGAAAAACTATTTACAAATTGTACAGAAACCAGATGGCAGTTATAAAAATGGAGGGGCATGAAAGGGAAGCAGTAGTTGATAAGGGAGTGAGACAGGGTTGTAGCCTATCCTTAATGGTATTCAATCTCTACCTTGAGCAAGCAGTAAAGACAACAAAAGAAAAATTTGGAGTAGGAATTACAGTACAGAGAGAATAAATAAAAAAATTAAGATTTGTCGATGACATTGTAATTCTATCAGAGACAGCAAAGAGCAGTTGAACGAAATGGACAGTGTCTTGAAAAACGGATATATGATGTACATCAACAAAAGCAAAACAAGGGTAATCGAATGTAGTGAATTAAATTAGGTGATGCTAGAGAATTACATTAGGAAATGAGTTACTTAAAGTATTGGATGAGTTTTGCTGTTTGGGAAGTAAAATAACTGATGATAGTCGGAAGAGGGAGGATATAAAGTGTAGACTGCCAATCGCTAGAAAAGCATTTCTTAAAAAGAGAAATTTTTTAATATCAAGTATAGATTCAAGTCTCAGGAAGTCTTACTGAAAGTATTTGCATGAAGTGTAGGAATGTATGGAAGTGGAACACGGACGATAAACAGTTTAGACAAGAAGAGAATAGCAGCTTTTGAGATGTGGTGCTGCAGAAGAATGCTGAAGATTAGATGGGTAGATCACATAACTAATGGAGAGGTATGCATAGAACTGGGGAGAAGAGAAAATTGTGCGATAACCTGACTAAAAGAAAGGATCAGTTCGTAGGACACGTTCTGAGGCATCAAGGGATCACCAGTTTAGTATTGGAGGGACCGTGGAAGGTAAAAATCGTAAAGGGAGACCAAGAGATGAATACACTAAGCAGATTCCGATGATTGTAGGTCGTAGTAGTTAGTCCGAGATGAAGAAGCTTGCACAGGATAGAGGAGCATGGTGAGCTGCATCAAACCATTCTCTGGACTGAAGACCACAACAACTGTGAATATAGGGAATCCGATAAAAAATCAAATCGAGATCGATGAGGCCGGAAAAAGATCCTGCGAGAACGGGACCAATGACGATTGAAGAGAATCGTTCAATGTGACGGAAGTGCTGCTGCAGATTTCCATGCTGGCCCGTCAACAAGAGTGAGCGTGCAAACCATTGAATGAAACATCATCGATAGGGGCTTTCGGAGCGGAAGGCCTACTCGTGTACTCTTGTGATTGTACGAAGCAAAGCGTCACGCCTCGCCTGGGCCCGTCGACACCGAGACTGGACTGTTGATGACTGGAAACATGTTGCCTGTTCGGACGAGTCTCGTTACAAATTGTATCGAGCGGATGGACGTGTACGTTTATGGAGACAACCTCATGAATCCATGGACACTGCAGGTCAGCAGGGGACTGTTCAAGCTGATGGAGGCTCTGTAATGGTGTGGGGCGTATGCGGTTGGAGTGATACGCGACTCCTGATACGTCGAGATACGACTCGGACAGGTAACACGTATGTAAGAATCCTGTCTAATCACCTAAATCCATTCATGTCCTTTGTGCGTTCTGACGGGCTCGGATAAATCAAGCAGGAAAATACGACACCCCACACGTCCAGAATTGCTACAGAGTTGTTCCAGGAACACTCTTCTGAGTTTAAACACTCCCGCTGGCCGCCAAACTCCCCAGACATGAACATTATTGAGAATATGGTTCAAATGGCTCTGAGCACTATGGGACTTAACATCTGAGGTCATCAGTCCCCTAGAACGTATAACTACTTAAACCTAACTAACTTAAGGACTTCACACACATCGATGCCCGAGGCAGGATTCGAACCTGCGGCCGTAGCGGTCGCGCGGTTCCAGACTGAAGTGCCTAGAACCGTTCGGACACTTCGGCCGGGACGCCGGGATGCCTTGGGACGTGCTGTCGAGAAGAGATCTCCACCTCCTCGTAGTCTTACAGATTTATGGGCAGCCCTGCAGCATTCGTGGTGTCAGTTCCCTCCAGCAACACTTCAGACATAAGTCGAGTCCATGCACATCGTGCTGCGGCACTTCTGCGTGCTCGCGTGGGCCCTACACAGTATTAGGCAGGTGTACCAGTTTCATTGCCTCTTCATTGTGTGTGACACCTTGCTAAGTATTTTTATAAACCATTACGGGCCTTGGTTTTATTAAATTCTACCGAACAGGTTAAGCTTTCATGATAATTAGTTATCTGGCGCAAAATATTTAATTCCACACCAATAAGCAAGTTTATGGAAACAAACGATTTTAATCTAACCTTTGCACTTTTTCTTTTACAAAACTCGGTGATTTCAATCGGATTCGTACTTTGATGTAACTATTATTGTTGCCAAAGAACACGCTGCTGAAATTGATGTGGAGGCTAATTTTGGATCAACAATAATATGATACCAAATGAGAAGAATTAGAAGGAATTCAGTGGGACATTATCATGTACATCTGGAAGTGCAGAAACCGCAAATACTGCTGTCCGGTTAGTTTCTGTGGCAGGAATTGTGGTCGAATTACGTGGTCTCCGAGCAGTCGTGCCTAGATGTTCAATGAATAACGCTGCTGATGTCGTGATACATATGTTGCAGTAGGATTGACATCGGCCCAAATGTGACGTTTATGGTAGCTAAAAATACCGTCGTGGCTAAAGCTACCATCATCCCTGAATAGAATAAAGTTTACAAGCAGGGGATTCAGGGTACTCATTGGTAGAAATTCTCTCTAGGAGGGAAGTCTTCGTTTTTGAGGGCTCGCACTCGCTGGTGATGATATGGATAGAGTACTTGGCGATGAAAAATCCACCACACACAGCTATGACTCAGGACGCTGTCTTGGGTCGCAATCCTTGTTGAAGTACCCGAACGTTCGTGTGCAATGCCTAACACACTTATACGAGTATAACGGGCTAAATGTACGCCTCTCGGGCTGCCTGCGGACAGGAAAAGCTTCTTCATACAATGATACAACCTCAAGGGCATTACCATTTTCTTTGTCATACATGAAGTACATGTCAGCATACTCTTCATTGGTGTAACCTCTGGCCATTGTGCCTTCATTTTCGTAACTAATTTTGAGTCTGGTACGGTACAGTGACACAGGGGAAAAGGAAGTAATTGCGCCTGCGTAAACATACAGATAATTGATCCCAAACCTTGAGATACCAACCTAAATACCGCGATGTCCAAGAGAGTTTACAGTTGGTTGTCAACTCGAATTAATGCGTTACTTCAGTAACGGTTGATTTACGGACCCACGTTTATTGGAGCTTTTTAGGTACTTTTGGCCTGTACTTTCCATGTGTTTATTATTGACCATCACTTCTGAAACACCTTCTATAGACCATCACTTCTGAAACACCTTCTATAGACCATCACTTCTGAAACACCCTGATACGATTATACAATGTAATGAGCTTATTTAAAAAGTTAAATTTTGCCCTAAACCGTAATATTGCTTTATGAATATTCCTAACGATACCCATAACTGCAGCAAGTGGCGCAAGAACTTTCTCTAAGTTAAAATTATGTAAGAACTGTTTACAAAATGTCTTAATATTGTTGCCATTTTAGCAAATGAGCATCAAAACTGCTGGTCAAATAAATTTAAAAGATGTAATAAGAAAGTTTGTAGAACTGAAAGTAAGAAAAAAAGTTTTTGTGATTTTAACACAGTTCATGTTACCTTGTTTCAATTTCAAAATAATAGTATTTAAAAATGTAAAACATACGTGCTTAACAAGTTGTGTAAACATTTTCTTAATTAATTTCTACTGTTTTTGCACTGCTTGATTATTAATATTATGGTATTTGTTTCACTCTAGGTATATGCTTTTATTAAACTTCAAGTAAGATGATTTGATTTTTATTGAAAATTAAAAATATGTACCTTCATTTAAACACATATTCATTTTAAATGTATGTGTGTATTTTTAAGGGACAGAAATTTGTCTTTTTGTCTGGAGCGACGTAGATGCTACATTGGGCCCTGATGAAGTATGGCAGCTTGTAATGGTGAGCGCACTGCATCTGTCCTTAACATCACATGCAAGCATGTCTTGAAGTTCTTGAGGACGAAAACTTTCTGTTCTCCGTAGCAGGCTGCTGGTGAAGGTACTTTAAAAATCTGAAGTTCAACCTGTTGCAGCAAATATGGTAGTTCTGGTTCCACAGACATTCGTTGTGCCAAATAATCCTCGACAGTGGGCATATGTCTCCCCATAAACCATATCTGTTGTCGATGCTCCAATGTCTGGCTTGAAAGCTGTGCGGAGGCTCAGTAAGACCATTGGCAGTGCCGAAGTCCAAGGGTTCTCGTGGCTCACAAGCGCAGCTTTTATAATGTTCTGTATCAGTGCTCTACCATTCTGTTGCTGGAAGGATGGGAGCTGCTTGTATTATGGTGTTGGAGCCCACACAAGGTGGATAGTTTGAGGAACAGTGTTGATTCATATTGTCGCCTCTGATCCATAATGACAAGAGTTGAACAGGTGAAACGAAAAACCCAATTCGTTGAGAAGGTCCTTGTTGATGTTTCTGTTGATAGGACACTGATTAGTGTTGCCTCTGCCTGACGAGTGTATTTTTCAATAGCGATTAATATGCAACGATACCCCTCTCATGGCGTTAGGAGGCCCACGAGATCTATGTGAATGTAAGAGAAACGACCTGTTGTTTTTTGAAATTCCAGCACTGCTTGTATAAACGTCTGCCAACTTTGCGTTGTTGACACAATACATGTGTACTTCCTCAATGTCGACAGTCTTTTTTTATACTGAACAACACGAATTTCTCCATCTTTAGTTTAATGCTGGCTTTTGTGCTTGAGTGGGTGAGGTTATGAATGCTGTCAGAAACTCTCTTCGTAGCGTTTTAGCCACAAACGGTGTGGGTGAGGGTTTAGACACATCGCACCAGATCAGGCCCTTGGTACCTAATAATTGCACTTATTTCCGAGTTGGGGAACCATAGGATTATTCTGCAAATACTCCAGCAGCCGTTTGTCTGTAGTTTGCGATGCCCTGAGCTGAATTCTGTACGGAAAAACAGCTACTACCTTTTCTGCCCCTTTGATGTGTCTTACATCTGTTGTAAATGTACCGTAACTCTAACTGCCCAAACTATTGGGAAGAACAACCCTCCTTGAGTTTGTTGAAAGTGAACTTGATTTGATCTGTTAAAAGTACCACACAACTTGAAAAATGGCGAGCAGCTCTCAGCCGTATACCGTCGAGTTTGTCTGGACCTCTGTCAGTTTACGGTATAAAAAACAACCCAAAGGTTTGCAGCTCTTCTCGATATATCAATGGAGAGCAGCAGTGATAGCCTGCCGCCTAGCTTCTAGCACTGCTGCCAATGGCGCATCATCGACTTGCTTGCTCTTAGCACGCTGCCTTTTACCTTTTCGAAGGCATGTTGCATCTCTGGCATCCACGGCAGGAAGCGTCTCCCGTGTTGTAACCTGCTAGCGCTCCAGGTAGGTGTCTGCAGTAGACATTAATCATTCCCAGAAATATTTTGAACTGCTGAAATTCCGTTTGATGAGGAATGTTCTTAATCACTTCTATCTGCCCTTTGAGTGGACAAATATTGGTTGCCAAATCTACGTGTTCGAGGAAAGTTACCGGTTTTTGGTGCAGAACACGCTTTGTTTCATTTATTATCAGCCTGTTTTTATATATCTTGTCAAATAATGCACTGAAGTGGTTCTCATACGATACAGCTGTTTGGGAACACGTCAAAATACAGCTGATATAGACAAAACATAAATTTAGCCCCACGGCTCGGGGTATCCGCGTGGTCTAGGGCGTCTTGTCACGGTCCGCGCGGTTCCCCTCGTCAGAGGTTCGAGGCCTCCCTCGGGCATGGGTGTGTGTGTTGTCCTTAGCGTAAATCAGTTTAAGTTAGATTAAGTAGTGTGTAAGCTTAGGGACCGATGGTCCCATAAGATCTTACCACAAATTTACAAATTTAGCCCCCTTAATGCTTCATCCACAAAATGCTGCCATGACTGAGTGGCATTTTTCACACAAATGCCATATGTTGGTACTCGAAAAGGCCTGAAGGTGTTATTATTACGGTCTTATGAATATCTTCTTCTGCCTCAAGGATATTATACACCTTTCTACAGTTATTGTACCTTTGGCTAGCAGATTTGTGGAATCCATTCTGTTGAAGACTGGGCAGCAAGTAGGAAGGGTCCATGCATTTAAAGTGTTGTAATCTCTGTGTGGCCTCCAGGTGATGCTCTTCTTTTTCACTAAATGTAATGACGATGTCCTCGGGCTGCCAGATGTTTGTGATGTCTGCTTACAACACTTCTTTCAATTCTGCCTTTGTTGCAGAAAAGCTGTCAGGTGCCACTCTCTGTGGCCATCAAAAGACAGTTCATGTGGGTGTTGTCTTGATATGATACGCCATGGTATGCAGTACATTACGTAGGTGGCCAGCATGTTCCTGCCTGGCCACTGGTAAAACCGAACGAAGGGTGAGGCCTTGGCCCTGATAGCACTTCTGCCAATAGTACCTGTGACCTTCTCATTACCCATCTTTATCTGTCCCTACTGAGATTGATTTCCAGTCTTCGGCAGTGAATAAAATCTACTGCCAATAACATTAACCAGCATGAACCTTCATTTGGGTTTTGTACTGAAACACATGTCAATATTCTTTTCACAGCTGTCGTATGTTGTAACGGTCGAGTTGTTGGCTGCGGTAAGGTGGAAAGGTGAGCCCATTGTTGCGGTTTTGCTCTGTCTAAATCGTAGTATACTTACGTCTGAACTTGAGCCTATGAGGTACCAGCCGTTCATCTTCTTGTTTTTCACGTACAAATCGTGTGATAACGTAAATTAGCATGTTGATTCGCTGCATACGTGGTCGTGCCTGATTTGTCGCTGGCTGGGAGAGTCTTGAATGCTGTGTCTTGGTTATTTTTGACTGCGTCATTGACGGTGTTTCCTTCACATACTATTCGGTACTATTGTGGAGAAATAGATCCTCCTGTGCCTGCTGCAGGCTATTTAGGACATTTGGGAATGCTGATGGAGACGTGCATCTTGCAGCCGGCTCACGAAAACGCCTGTGGTACCAGCACACTGAGTGACGATGTTTCTATTGCACCATTTGGCCGTCTCTTTAATTCTGATGGCATGACGAATGCATATCATCTTTATTTTGCCCGGTGCAGTTCCACTTACTTACTGTCAGTGCTAAAAACTGCTTCTACAATGTGTCCATTTGGCGTTTAAGACTTCTGAGCTGTTCGTTAACGTGGGTTTGTTGATCCTCTCATATACACTCCTGGAAATTGAAATAAGAACACCGTGAATTCATTGTCCCAGGAAGGGGAAACTTTATTGACACATTCCTGGGGTCAGATACATCACATGATCACACTGACAGAACCACAGGCACATAGACACAGGCAACAGAGCATGCACAATGTCGGCACTAGTACAGTGTATATCCACCTTTTGCAGCAATGCAGGCTGCTATTCTCCCATGGAGACGATCGTAGAGATGCTGGATGAAGTCCTGTGGAACGGCTTGCCATGCCATTTCCACCTGGCGCCTCAGTTGGACCAGCGTTCGTGCTGGACGTGCAGACCGCGTGAGACGACGCTTCATCCAGTCCCAAACATGCTCAATGGGGGACAGATCCGGAGATCTTGCTGGCCAGGGTAGTTGACTTACACCTTCTAGAGCACGTTGGGTGGCACGGGATACATGCGGACGTGCATTGTCCTGTTGGAACAGCAAGTTCCCTTGCCGGTCTAGGAATGGGTTCGATGACGGTTTGGATGTACCGTGCACTATTCAGTGTCCCCTCGACGATCACCAGTGGTGTACGGCCAGTGTAGGAGATCGCTCCCCACACCATGATGCCGGGTGTTGGCCCTGTGTGCCTCGGTCATATGCAGTCCTGATTGTGGCGCTCACCTGCACGGCGCCAAACACGCATACGACCATCATTGGCACCAAGGCAGAAGCGACTCTCATCGCTGAAGACGACACGTCTCCATTCGTCCCTCCATTCACGCCTGTCGCGACACCACTGGAGGCGGGCTGCACGATGTTGGGGCGTGAGCGGAAGACGGCCTAACGGTGTGCGGGACCGTAGCCCAGCTTCATGGAGACGGTTGCGAATGGTCCTCGCCGATACCCCAGGAGCAACAGTGTCCCTAATTTGCTGGGAAGTGGCGGTGCGGTCCCCTACGGCACTGCGTAGGATCCTACGGTCTTGGCGTGCATCCGTGCGTCGCTGCGGTCCGGTCCCAGGTCGACGGGCACGTGCACCTTCCGCCGACCACTGGCGACAACATCGATGTACTGTGGAGACCTCACGCCCCACGTGTTGAGCAATTCGGCGGTACGTCCACCCGGCCTCCCGCATGCCCACTATACACCCTCGCTCAAAGTCCGTCAACTGCACATACGGTTCACGTCCACGCTGTCGCGGCATGCTACCAGTGTTAAAGACTGCGATGGAGCTCCGTATGCCACGGCAAACTGGCTGACACTGACGGCGGCGGTGCACAAATGCTGCGCAGCTAGCGCCATTCGACGGCCAACACCGCGGTTCCTGGTGTGTCCACTGTGCCGTGCGTGTGATCATTGCGTGTACAGCCCTCTCGCAGTGTCCGGAGCAAGTATGGTGGGTCTGACACACCGGTGTCAATGTGTTCTTTTTTCCATTTCCAGGAGTGTAGTTACAGTCTCCCACAAGCTTACATCGTTAACTACTTGTGTCGTCAACAAATTATTCACCTGCTCTACTACAGTGCTACTGAATGTAAGGAATTAATGTCGCTTTTCTCACATATCACTGCCTTTACTAGTAGCAGTAGTTGTTATTCTCGGCCATAATGCCTATGTTTGTGAACTATGACTGTGTGGGATAATTATTTATTTCTAATTTCTGTTACCAGTCACTCTTTTATTTTATGTTTAATCTAACAGAAGACAACGCGTTTCGAACATGTTCTGTTCATCTTCAGGCGTTTCTACATACATACATACATACAGAGAAATGTTACTGTTTATTTTTAAATAAAATTTCTCTGTATATATGTATGTATGTATGTATAAACGCCTGAAGATGAACAGAACATGTTCGAAACGCGTTGTATTTTGTTAGATTGAACATAAAATAAAAAAGTGACTGGTGGCAGAAATTAGAAATAAACAAGCAGTAGTCGTGCTAGCCAAGGGGCCAACGAGATATATGACCCCTATGGCATGTATCCCTGAATGTGATGCTACTAAAGGTCTTACAAGTTCTAGTGACCATCTATGATGGATAGTGAATTACTATGTAAGACGAGTTTAATAATTAACTGTGCATTTAAATAAACGCTGGGTCTCGATAACATGAAAAAATTAAGACCTCTAGTGCGGGCATTTTCATTGACATAATGATTTTCTGTGGTCCCAGATGGAGCAGAGCGTTCTCGATGTATGTTGGGCAAGGTAACTAGTGCGACGTCATAAGTTCGTTGCAAGGCCTATATTCCTCGCAGGCCCCTGCTAGCGGTACATGACGTAGCACTGCATTTGACATCGTTTCTTCCTCGATGATGATGCCTTAGGTGGCGTCGGAATTCTGATGGTATTTTATTGCTGATACGCACAAACAATATCTGCTGCATGGGCTGATCCATCTAATTACACATCTGTCTGACTGAAGTGTTCATGAAGTGGCTTTCATGTAATTTCCAAGACGATTTCGGCCGCCTGGGCATCCAAGTTCTTAACTACAACGACGGACTTTGTGTGGTCGCTGGTAATACTGTTTTACATGAACGTTAAATCTAACATTACGAACCACACTTCCGGTTTCTCGAACAGGAACTTCGGGATTTGTACTTTCACATCCACAGGGTGGAAGCTACGTTAGATTCAGCGGCCAAATTGTTTGTTGTATTTAGTCTGTCTCGCAGTTTACGGGGATAATTTCATGTCATTTCGTGTTGAAATTCGAGTCCGAAGGTCACTGATTTGCTTTTAGTAGATCCTCTTGTAATCGTGAAAACTGTTTTTCTATTTGGACCCTTTTCAGATCGTTACGTGAAGTCACTGTTTGGTTGTGTACATTGTCTTGGATTTCTGCATTCTTTCGTGTTTCACGGTCACCAGTGTATAGGATTATTCCATCATTCAAGCCGTAATAACTTAGTGGTAAATTTGTACTATAGCCAACGTATTTTAGTCTCACGATTAACAAAATAAAAGTTGACAACCGAAAGTAAACATGGAACTGCCTAACTAAAAACAAAGAGAAAACATAACGTTGGCAGGTTTAGGTCAGAAGACCAAAGAACAATATACACTTTTAAACCTTATCCGAACACAATAGTTCCCAAAGTGGTTTCGAGACAGCGTAGGATAAAACATTAATGAAAATACTTAATTTGTTCACTATGTTCTGATCTGATTATTAGGAGATAAAAAGGAAATACAAGTGCAAGGTTTGGATTCATATTTGTGGTTTTACACACGAAAACGTTTTATTAATTAAACGCAAGTTTGCTATTCGTGGCCGGCCATTGTGACCGAACGGTTCTAGGCGTTTCAGTCCGCAACCGCGCTGCTGCTACGCTCGCAGGTTCGAATCCTGCCTTAGGGGACTGATGACCTCAGATGTTAAGTCCCATAGTGCTTAGAGCCATTTGAACCATTTTTTGCTATTCATGATAAATACAATCTTTCATAAAGATCCTCCTGAAATATTTTCACGTTCTTGCAGCAAAATCAGATTCATTCAAATACAAGTAAAGATCCATACCAAAAATGTAGTTAGATGCATATATTCTCCGGGCTGAGTGAATTTAGTTTAAAACTTAATTATGTGTTGTACATAAAATTGAAGTCAGGGAAGCCTGCCGGTGTGGTATTTTAATAACGAGACCGCAGCGGTTTTAAATGTTGAGACCGGTAAGCACAATGAAGACAATGATTGTGACCAATCGGCGGAATATTATTGATGGCGAGGCTAGTACGCGCGTACCTGTGAAATGCATGTAAAATTACGATTAAATAAAAACTATCTAGTAATCCTCACTGAGGCTCTAAGCACTATGGGACCTAACATCTGAGGTCATCAGTTCCCTAGACTTAGAACTACTTAAACCTAACTAACCTAAGGACATTACACACATCCATGCCCGAAGCAGGATTCGAACCTGCGACCGTAGGAACAGCGCGGTTCCGGACTGAAGCGCCTAGAACCGCTCGGCCACAACGGCCGGCGCAATTAGTTCCGCTGACTTATTTCTAATACGTAGTCATGATATATGATATTTGAGGTGATACAGGAGATACAAAAAATGTGGACACACCGCGAGATATGCATATTTGACATGAATACAAATGCTAGATAAGCCTGCCTGTTGCGTTGTTGTATTTGATCATGAACGGCACTTGTGCAATGTGACCGGAACAGTCTAGTTGTGAGAGCATTATGGCGGAGCTAAGTGAGTTCGAAGAGGGGCAAATTGTTGGTGCTCGTATGGTGTTTCCGTAACCGAGGTAGCCGACGTGTTTAATGCTTCAAGGGGCAATGTGTTGAAGTTTATACCGCATCCAGCGAAAGCAGAAAACGACGATTCGTTAAGTCACAACGCGAACGAAAGTATGTGCTGAGTAATCGTAACAGACGGTCCACTGAAGGAGATTGTGAGAAAAATAAAGACTACGACAACTGCAAAAGTCACTGTACAACTGAACGTCGAACTCGCGAATCCTATCAGCACCAAAACAACAGGAAGGGAGCTCCAAAAACAAAGAATTGTAGGGCGAGGTGGAATTCCAAAACCACTCATCAGCGATACAAATGCGTGTCACAGGAAAACATGGTGGCGAAGCCATAAAATCTGGACTATGGAACAATGGAAGAAAGTCATTTGGTCGTATGGATATTGTTTCACACTGTTTTCAACTTCTAGCATAGTTTACGTCCCTATAGTGATACATGCCAGTCGTTCAGTAATGATTTGGACGGCCATGTTGTGGTATTCCGTGGGCCCCGCAGTGACTGTGTTTTACTATGTATGTTCTTTTATAATGTGTGGTACCCATAGCTATTTTTTTAACATGTCAATCATACTTTATAAAAGCTCTTGTACATTACTCATGACAACATCGATTGCATGCAGATGCTTAGAGGTGAATGAATAAATGACCATTTTGGCTATCAGGTCCATTCCATGGTGCAATGTCTGTTCCCTAATGGCGATGCTGTGATTGACGACAGGGCCTCTGCTCACACAGCTTACATCCGGCAGGACTGGTTTTGTGAGCATGAGGGTGGATTTCGCATCTCTCTTGGCTACCAAAATCGCCAGACCTAAATATTATTGAGCCTTTGTAGACTATTTGGAGAGAAAGGTGCGTGATGCCTATCCACCTACATTGTAGTTATCTTGTGCTATTGTGACGCAGCATGTGAAAGTTTCTGTGTTTGGAGGGATTACTCCTGTAACCGAAATATCAGATCTGAAGTTGGTTCTAGAGGAACCGAAACCGGTCATATGAATAAACATTTTGCAATCAAGACGGATTATAAGTAACATTGTAAAATCACTGATTGCGGCTATCCTATCAGACATTATGTCGTTTTTTTCAAACTTATCTGAACATGTCACTTTTGCATTTATTGCTTCTATGTTTTCGTTTTCTTTAAAGGCAAAGAGAAAAGGTGAAGTGGTAGCCCAGCGTAGAGTCTGAGCCTACCGTCAGGCATTTTTGATTTTCAAATGTTAAAAAACATAAGACGTTTTTCCTGTTCCTCGGTAAGAGGAAGGACTCGCTCTCTGGTAATGAACGAAGGTAGACGCACGTTATGTTATAGCGTAATCAGTGGCCGCCATTTTGGGTTGAGAGAATAAGAAAAAAAATCTGTATTTTTCATGTGTGTAGAAGAAATAATACATTCCTATTTCGTTAGCGAAAAATTGAGTTGGTATTCCAAGTAGTACTGTAATATAGAAGAATTCAAGAAACCCACCTGTGTACTTCGGAGCTAATACAAGATCCAATTACAAAAGGAATGATTGACATGGTCAAAATATTGTTTGGATACGGCGATCGGATGTAGTATTATTAATTGGTAAGCATAAATCTACATCAAGAGAAAGACTATTTCGTCCATGCAGAACTAATATGAACCCATTTATAGGCATAGCTCAGCTTATTATGCTTGTCCGAGCGCCGAAAAATTAATCTCATTATTTCCATATATCTAAACATTTATTATATATATTTTATTATATTATACACTGAGTTACAGGAATAATGGTATAAGATTCCCTCAAAAACCATATAGGACATGTTGCTGTTTTGAATGCCAGCAGGTTTCCTACATAGTATTATGAATGGTCTGTTACAAGGTTCAGTAGTCACTTTCCAACTAAATTCAAGAAGCTTATCCTCCCCCTCCTCCCCCCCCCCTACCCCCTTGGTGTGTTTGGTATACATTGCACAATAAAAATAAAGTTACAAAAAATGTACCCTCGAGGTATACCTATGTAGAGATCATTATGCAGTGTACTTAAAATAAAAAAAAAATTAAAAAAACAGTAAAGTGGGGCCTGACTGAACAATGTCAGCAGTCAGTCTACTATAACTTGGTTAAAATCGGAAAAGTAGACATCAAAGATTTCCTGGCTGAATAAATGGATTCTTCTGTACTCTGGATGTTAGTACATTGCCCGAACCATGCCCTGTAATATTCACAAGTTGAAAATGCTTGTATGACAACTGTACTGAAGGAAAGTGTAATATGGAGAGAACATTTCAGCCTCCTAATTTTATTTTCCTGAGCATGGTTATGGTCTAAGTGGTTCTGCCAATAATGTGATCTTCACATTACAATGCCCTGCAAAGATAAAGCACTGTACAAATGTGGACATTGTAACTATCATATCTCGATGGGCTAAAATGACAATAAAATATTTGTATCTTACTGTTTGAGAATCAGAAAACATGTGAGCATTAGTGTTGCAGATTCCATGACTTATAGAAGTTTGGGTTCATCTTGGAGGCATGCTTGGATAGCCAAAGTTGTTATACTGACTGCTCGTGATAAGTGGGGAATCGAGGTTTGAGTCCCTGTCCCTCCTAACAAATCTGATTAATAGATGAATAAAAACTGTTGCAGAACACAAAGAAAATGCTTGTCTTTCATTTTTGTAAGAACTTGAATTTATGGAGTCTGTATGCCCTCTCCATCTGCAACATGCAAATTCAAGAAGGCAGCACAACAACATATCGACTGTTACTTGCTGAAGAAATTGTTTGGTGGAAAAAACTGACAATTGATTACCTAAATCTAGCAATGTGATGCTACTAAATATTTGCAGATCTCGTTAATCTCATAACCAGGCTGTACCAATATAAATAATGTGAAGGCTAGAACCTTTCAGACAACCAATAATTGTCAGCCTAGTTCTCATGGTAAAAAAAAACCCTTATCTTATTTAGTCTACTGAATACTGCCGTATCAGTAATTTACATGGTGTTTCATTTTATGTGTAGGCTAGGCTAATGCCTTTCAGTAAATTTGAGAACAGAATTGTGACAGATTAGTTTCAGATCCCACAGTCCTTCCTTGGCACACCTTCAGTGAGACTGTGCAGTACACTGTTTTGTGTGTGTGTGTGTGTGTGTGTGTGTGTGTGTGTGTGTGTGTGTGTGTGAGAGAGAGAGAGAGAGAGAGAGAGAGAGAGATAAAAGAATAAAAGAAAGGGAGACAGTTGAACACTGACTGCAACTATAGAAAACACTAAGGAAATAACCAAACATAAAATTGCAGTATAGTGGGAGCAATATTACTTTTATTTGTTCTTCATCACATTTTACCACAATAATGGAAGGGTCAAAATTATATAGAAATGAGCAAAATATACAACTAGTCTGTCTAGATAAGCTATAGTTCAGAGTCACAAAAGGCAAATTACAACAGTTATATAAACAGATAGGCATTAATGTGCAGTATCAAACAGTACCAGGACATCCTTTTCTCATAAACTGAGTAAGTCCCTTCTAAATCAAAAATATTCTATGATTTCATCATTACTCTTTTGTTTCCTAGCTCTCCTTGGAGACTTTTTTTTCATGTCTGTTTGAAACAGCCAAAAATGAGAAATGAGCAGCTGAATTATTATATGTAGGTGTGCAACCTGCTTTAAAATTTAATTTTTATGTTCTGTATTTTACTTCTGCTGTGATAGCTCTGAAACTAATACCAGAAATATGCACATCCAAACAAAATTTTTTGCTTAACAAGTACACATTTATTATTCATTTAGCGTATTGAAATACAGAAATATGGAAACAGGCGGAATACAGCACTGCCGTCAGCAATGTCTATATAAGACAACAAGTGTCTGGCACAGTTGTTAGATTGGTTACTGCTGCTACAATGGCAGGTTATCCAGATTTAAGTGAGTTTGAACATGGTGTTATAGTCAGTGCGCGAGTGATGGGACACAGCACCTCCAAGGTAGCGACGCCGTGCGAATTTTCCCGTACGATCATTTCATGAGTACACCGTGAACATCATAAATCCGGTAAAACATCATATCTCCAACATCAGTGGGACTGGAAAAAGATCCTGCAAGAACGAGACCAATGCTGAAAGAAGAAAATTGTTCAATGTGACAGAAGTGCAACCCTTCTGTAAATTGCTGCAGATTTCAATGCTGGGCCATCAAAAAATGTCAGCATGTGAACCAGTCAATGAAACATCATCAATATGGGCTTTTGGAGCTGAACGCCCACTCTTGTACCTTTGATGGCTGCATGACACAAAGCTTTACGCCTCACGTGAACCAGTCAACACTGACACTGGACTGTTGATAACTGGAAATATGTTGCCTGATCAGAAAAGTCTTGTTTTGAATTGTATTGAGTGGATGGAAGTTTACAGGTATGCAGACAACCTCATGAATCCGTGGACCCTGCTGTTCAAGCTGGAAGAGGCTCTGTAAAGGTGTGGGGCATGTGCAGTTGGAGTGAAATACTGATACAACTCGACAGATGACACATACATAAGCATCCTATGTGATCACCTGCAATTCCAGCAGCACAATGCGACACCCCGCCTGTCCAGAATTGCTACAGAGTGGCTCCAAGAACACTCTTCTGTGTTTAAACACTTTCACTGGCCACCAAACTCCTCAGACACGAACATTATCGAGCATATCTTGGATGCCTTGCAACATGGTGTTCAGAAATCTCCATCCCCTCATACTCTTATGCATATATGGAGAGCCCTGCAGGATTCATGGTGTCAGTTCCCTCCAGTACTACTTCTGACATTAGTTGAGTCCCTCCTATGTCATGTTGCGACACTTCTGTAGGCTAACGGGGTCCATACACGATATTAGGCAGGTGTACTAGTTTCTTTGACTCTTCAGTGTAGTTTCTAATGAGTAGCTTTCAGAGACTCAACAATACTGGTTAAGCTGACTTGTCATTATATTTAAGTTGTTGGTCAGTAGTAATGTGTTTCCTTTTTTTTATGTAGTCTATAAATAATCTGAAAAATTAAGCATCAACTCTGGAGTGGTTTCATGATTTGAATTATTTTGAAGTTGAAGAGCACTTTCTTAACATGGAAACAGTGTGTAGAATAATGATATGGTTCCATTTTTGTAATTTTACTTTATTTTCAGCATTTTTTTGCAAAATCAATTAATATCCATCTTTAGAAATTTTCTTTCCTGAGGAGACATATTACACAGATTAACCCATGAAGATACTATACTGAAGTGATCATGATAGAAGATATTTAGCATACAAAAGCTCTCCACAGCGACTGTTATTTTTGCTGATGCTTGACCAAGAAAGTTACCTTGCTGAGTTTAATCCAGAGACCAATAATAACAAATAATTATTTTAAAATATTAGCACACCACATGTTTTGTTTCAGCACATTTCCATAGAATGAAGAAAGACAGTAGCCAAAAGATAGCTAGACTAAAATAATTGTATCCACAACACTACAGCACTGTGAAAGGCAAGGGTCATATAAACACACATTATATACACTGAGGTGACGAACATCATAGAATAATGATATGCACATATACAGATGTTGGTAGCATCATGCACACAATATATAAAAGGGCAGTGCATTGGCAGTGTGGTCACTTGTATTCAGCTTATTCATATGAAAAGGTTTATGAAGTGATTATGGTGGCACAATGGGAACTAACAGACTTCAAACGTAGAATGGTAGTAGGAGTGACACATGGGACATTCCACTTCAGAAAGCCCATATCCCAAGAGCCACAGTGTACAGAATGTGCTGAGAACACATAACTTCCATCGACAATGCCACAGCTGATGGCCTTTTCCCAATGCCTGAGAAAAGCAACATTTGCGAACAGTTATCATTGTTAAAAGACAAACAGCACTGCAGGGAATAACCACAGAAATCGCTGTGGAACATATGACAAATTTATCCATTAGAACAGTGCCATGAAGTTTGGCATTTATGGGGCAATAGGTGACCAATGTGAGTGACTTTGTTAACAGCATGACATCACCTACAGCATGTCTCCTGGTCTCATGACCATATTTGTTGGACCCTAGATGACTGGAAAACTGTGGCCTGATCAGATGAGTCCCAATTTCAGTTGGTAAGAGCTAATCGTATGGTTTGAGTGTGGCACAGACCACATGAATCCATGGACCCAAGTTGTCAACAAGGCATTATGCAAGCTGGTGATGGCTTCCCAATGGTGTGGGATGTGTTTACATGGAATGGACTGGGTCCTCTGGTCCATTGAACTGATCATTGACTGTAATGCATAAAATTCTGCACTGCCAACACTTTTGGAATTGTGGATAGCTACAGATGCAGTATGGGTCAATATCTCCATAGGGGTTTCCAATAAATTGTTCAGTCTGTGCCATGTCAAGTTGCTGTGCTACGCTGGGCAAAAGAAGGTAGACATGATACTGGGTGGTATCCCATGGCTTTTGTCACCTCAGTGTACAGTTGATAATAAAAACATGAAATAACTTTCAATATTCTTCCTTAATTATTTTTTTAATTGTTGAAACTCTTTACAAAATAATGCTTTAGTCAGTATATTAACAAACTGATTTGAACTCTTAATATATTTAATGCTAATCATCTTTCTGATATATCAAATAAAATTTCTTACAATTTCAAAATACTCATGACCACTTACTATTGTTTGTTCACGGATATTTTTCAATGCATGAGTGACAGCTTGGTTGTCAGTACATAACTGTCTTGGCTGATTTAAACCTGGCATTTGAAGTTCTTCTCCAAAATGTTGTATCCAACATATGCCTTTAAATCAAAGTGGTGGCAGCTTGGTATTCTGCTTCAGATGGTGAAGCTGCTACAAAATGTTGCTTTGTAATGTATCAGATGATGCACCCTCCCTATGAGAAGTCCACTGGTGAAACTCTAGTTCAGATGTCACACCATAATCAGAAGCAGCATAGCAAGCACTGTTGAGTGTTCATCAAAGAATATGCCAGACTTAATAGCTACTGTTATATATAAAAAGATGTGTTTCAGTGCTTTTCAGTCACTCCTCAATGATTTGCTACTCAGCCTCCTTAAGCAATTAATAGTACAACTGCTATCGTGATGAGGTCTTGTTGTGAGGTACAATAGGGTCCCTACGGCATCTCAGTAAATTTGTTTTCTTCGGTAGCTCATCATTCACAAGCTTTTCTTTGTCTGTCACCTTTCTACGTTCCATGGACGCAGCTACGTAATTTAACTGCTGAACTTTGACAAGCAGGTTATAGAATGGGAGCATAACCTATTACTTTTGCTGGGATTTGACCAATGAATGTCTTCAACGGTAAGAACCTGTTTTACAATATTAACAGTCCATGTGTATTTTACTTCAGCAAATTGACCTGGAGAAAAGGAAAACAATGATTTACTGATGTTCAGACCAATGATATTCTTATTAAAGCACTGTGAAAAAACAGTCATAAATGTGAACATCAAAATTTTAGGTAAAAACAAGGAAATACGAGCTTGAAAACACTCATTCAACTGTTGAAAAAAGTGGAACCATTTCAAGATTCAGTTAGTCTGGTTCTTCTATAAACCAATAAGGCACTTACTATTAGGTTTTGTATTGGATTGCTCAGTGACTCACAGATGTGAAAAATCAAACATTTTATTTTGTTATCTATATGCTTACGCACACAAACAAAGACAGTGACAAGATAATAAAAACAAATCAAGGAGTGTAGGGTGACAATTTAAACTAAGGTACTGTTACCACTGTCACAAAGTGCTTTAATCCAAATACACAACATATAATCACAGCTTAATTTATACAAAACTCTCTTTCTGAGACACAATGGTTTATTCACAGATGCAATTGCGCTAGCCTTATTAGAATATGTCCACACAACTTCATTTAACATTAAATTCTTATAAGCAACCAAATAACAAGGTGGAATGTGATCCAATTTTTGATACATTATATGTGACCACTTTTACAATTGTGAACATAACCACTTGTGACTGCAATGAACATCAGTGGTCATTAAATCAAATTCAAACTTTAAAACATACTGTACAGCAGGTCCATGTTTAAGACAGGGAGGAGATCAAATTTCCTTAGGCTTTTAATAATCCTAGAACTATGGTGGTGCAAGATTGAACAATTGGTATCACAGTAGGTTCTTTATTGTGGATGTTCACAAGTTGCTCATTTATAACAGAAGTTGGTAATGGTCCAGTCTCAGGAATGTTGTCAGTTTCATCCACTACATCATCAATTGTGTGCATTACTCTGGTTTCAGAGATGGCACTCTAATCACTAGAAATAGATGATGAGAGTTGGTCTACATGTTTTCTATGACTCTTGTAAAATCTTTTACAGAATGCATAACATCTCCTTTTTTCAAAATTATGCCCATTGCCATGAATCAGTGTCAATGCCATTTCTCATGTGTACAAATTCTCCCTCACTGAATGACTGTCTCTATGGCTCTTACCAAATATTAACTGGGGTCTGGATATCAACTGATTTGGTTAGGCATAATTGAGTCCTTTGATTCTTCCCATACACAAGTATGGCTGGGCTTTGGCCTGTGTATTCATGTCCTGTGCTGCAATAGACAGAGAACCATGTACACAATTTATTGTGGTTCAATGTTTCACCAAAATTAATAGATTTCAGTACATGCTTAAAACTTAAGACATCTCACTCAACTAAGCAATTTGAATTGAGAAGGTAAGATGCAAGGGTCAAATGCTTTATTCCATATTTCACACAAAATGATGTTAAGTCTTTACCAACTAGTTTGGGCCCATTGTATGACACAATCACTTTAGGCAGAGAAAACTGAACAAACTAAGGGATTAATGTATCCACTAGAGCAGAAGTGATTGTAGAAGACATTTTGATTGCTGTGGGAATCCAATATGATCAGATATATAGTCTTGGAAAACTCTATAAAACTGATTCAAAGTGTCTCTCTTGGCTGTCTAGGTCATTCCCATAGGCAGTAAGGTGCCTTGACTAGATCCCAACTGACTCTAGAATATTCATTCCAAGCAGCAGTAATATTTTTATTCAGTCCATGCTACCGTACAAAGCTCTGAGCTACAAACTTTGTTTTAGGATATCCAAATGGCTTGGATGTATTTTATTTGTATCCTGATGTCTTAAATACTTGGGATTAGAACTTTCCCTCTTCTGACAATCAACAGACTATTCATTGTTATGTCTGAAATACTCTTTAAGAAGTCTGGCACCTTGTTTGGTCATTGATTATTTTTGACACAATTCAGCACAACAAATAGTATGTTATCATCGACTGTCTTCTTGGTAATTTCATTCACTGTAATATGGGCACTATCAAGCAAGAGGAAATTTATATGTACAGCATTATCATCAGGTGCAATCTGTCCCAGTAATGCTACTCTTGATAAACAGTCAGCATTACAGTCTTCATTAGTTCCATATAATAATTCTACTGAGATAAAATTTCAGCTCATTTCTGCTGTCTCTCATCAGAAATAGAAGACAGTGAAGCTATGGGACTGCAATTAGTAAATGAGTGATTTATGATCTGTTATTATAGGAAAGTGGAGTCCCTTCAGGTCATACTTTTTTACGTTACAAACAATGTCTGTGGTTGTCTTATCCAAGATGCAATAATTTTGTTGTGTTTCACTCAATGTGGAAATAACAAACATTAGAGGTCTTTCACGACAGGAGGAAGATATGCAACCATTCTTGATGCAGCTGCATTTCCAGCTGAAAGTAGGGGCAGAAAGGGGTCATAATGACACAAAACACTGTGTGACAGCAACATACAGTTTGAAAGTGTTGTCACATTTTGGATTCAATTCAGATTTCAGTTTCTTGGCACATGGATACAGAGGGCTTAGAATTCTTAATAGATTTGATAGAAACTTTCCATAATAGTTTATGATGTCACAAAATGACAAGACTGAGTTTGGGTTGTTGGCTTTGGGGTTAGCTTCTCTGTTACTATATATGAAGGTAGTATCTGTTCCCGAAAGAACAGATACCATTGATGACCGTGCAGCTTCTCTAGAATGAAATTATAATTAAATCAACATCCGAACTGCAAACATCTCCTTCTTTTTTCAAAATTACACCCATTGCCATGAATCAGTGTTAATGCCATTTCTCATGTGTACAAATTCTCCCTCACCAACAGCACAGAGGATAGTGCGTCTGCAGGGACTTATCCCTTGCATGCTCCCCATGAGACCCACATTCCCAACATGTCCACACCACTACATTCATAGTGCACAATTCCCATGAGAAATGATAATTAAATCGACACCCTAGCTGCAAACGGGCGTTGATATACATCATTGGGTGTTGATTTAATTATCATTTAATTATGGAGAAGCTGCTCAGTCATCAATGGTATCTGTTCTTTCGGGAACAGATACTACCTTCATGTATAGTTAAAATATGGCTACCCGGCCACTGACCTTCTTGTGCGAACGCACACACTATGCCCCAACTCGTACAGGACTTCGTAGATGAATCTGCCACTAGTAATGAGTGTGATGGGCAAACACCTATTAGGCGCACTATGAATGTAGTGGTGTGGACATGTTGGGAATGTGGGTCTCATGGGGAGCATGCAAGGGATAAGTCCCTGCAGGTGCACTATCCTGTGTGCTCTTGGTGGCTCAGATGGATAGAGTGTCTGCCATTTAAGCAGGAGATCTCGGGTTCGAGTCCCGGTCGGGGCACACATTTTCAACATGTCCCCAGTGATGTATATCAACGTGTGTTTGCAACTAGGGTGTTGATTTAATTATCATTTCATTCTAGAGCAGCTGCACGGTCGTCAGTGGTATCTGTTCTTTCTGGAACAGATACTACCTTCATATACAGTTAAAATACGGCTACCTGGCCATTGACCTTCTTGTGTGAATACACACACTATGCCCCAACTCGTACAGGACTTCGTAGATTAATCTGCCACTAGTAATGAGTGCAATGGGCAAACACCTATTAGGCGCACTACAGATGTAGTGGTGTGGACATGTTGGGAATGTGGGTCTCATGGGGAGCGTGCCAGGGATAAGTCCCTGCAGGCGCACTATCCTCTGTGTCCTCGGTGGCTCAGATGGATAGAGCATCTGCCATGTAAGCAGGAGATCCCGGGTTTGGTCCCGATCAGGGCACACATTTTCAACATGTCCCCAATGATGTATATCAACTTCTGTTTGCAGCTGGGGTGTCGATTTAATTATCATTTCTCTGTCACTAATTTTGAAGTAAAATTAGTTCCATTCCATGCTGGATGCCTGATATAGCAGACAGTTATGAATTTCTTGAAATAAGAAAATTTGCAATCAAGATAGTCTTATTTCAAGTACTAGTATTCAATCCATTTTTAGTAACAACGTGAGCATAACATTCAAACTTATTTTGAAAAACTTACTTTTCTCAATATTCACAGTTGGTCCAATAATCTTATACCTTTCAGTTAACACAGCTAAATGTACCCTTACACTGCTGTGGAGAGTCTTGTGATGATACTATCATCCACATATATTTTCTTAATATGACCTTAAATATTAACTATTTGTGCTTGTTATATATATGGCACAGAGGCAAGTCCTAAGCCAGCCCCAAGGAGTCACAATGTTCTGCATCTCTTGAGATGGCTCATCCATTTCAAATTGTAAATAGGCATTATTTTTGTCAAGGTTATTGGACCACTCTCCTCTTAATTTAGCAAAAAATCTTATCTGTATATGCTAAGGGATATTGGGGAATGGTTACTTCAAAATTCCCATGAATTCTCAGTTCAGGTATTTGGCTTTTAGCCTTCGGAGAGATAGGAACAATATACATAGACAATCTGATTTTTGCTAAGTCTCCATCAGATAAATTGACAAGGGTTTTTTCCTCAACCATGTTCTATATTTTATTTCATACAGGAAGTTTTCTGATAGGCGAACTGACATGGTATAAAGGGCAGTGGGTTGAGCCCCTTCTCCTAGCACTAGGGTACCGTTACCTCCTTTTAAGATCCATGGCTTTTTTGTAAAGCCTGCAGGATATGCTTTTGCAAGATTTTCCACTGAATCTATTTCTGGGCTGAAAACGTCTTACTGTTTTACTTGATGACATTTTGTAATATTGTCCCACATAAGTGGAATGGACCTAAGCCAGTTTCTCCCCACTACACTGGAGAAAGTTAATGACTCTAAAATGTATAGAGACCATGAAAATAGCAACATTAACCATATATAAATAGCCTTTCACTGGTGTGCTGTATTGACATTGCAAAACTTGTCTTTAGGGAAATATTTGCACTATGTCTCATAGAATGGCACGTGCACCCATATCCAACTCAAAAGAGATTTTCATTCGATCCCTGTCTATCTCTACAACCCAGGCATCACTATCCACTTGTTTAATGATGCTAATTTTTTACAGTTCCATAGTGAAACACACAACACTGTAACTATCCCAGCACCCACTGACATTTTCTTCATTTAGAGCACTTTTTGGGTACACACTTGTTTTGATGCACTATTTTTTAAACATGATATTTTGTTATGCTAATTGCTCCTCTTCTTCCTGACTGTTTGAATCTGATTCCTGTGAATCAGTATCAGACTCTGCAACACCAGCTTGTAGACTTTCCTTGGTGTCTTCTTGTTCCCTGGCATGTTGTCTTTCTTCTTCTCCTGCCGAATTCCCTGGGCTCCAACTTCTTGACTGCTTGCCTTCGCTGTGACACATGTTTGGAATCTGCCATTGGATTCCACAGATTTTACAAACGGAACTTTTTAGTTATCATTGTGGCTGTTTCTGAAAACAATAATAGTGTCAGTTTTCAGACTGCAAGTTCACTTGACCACTCTGCTTCAAGAAGCCTAGTAACAGACTGTAAACAAGCACTCTAATTTTCAGCTAGTAAAATCTGGTGTATCTCTGGAATCAGTTCTGGGACCCCTGCTTTTCGTTCTGTATGTAAATGATATGATATCAGCCGTAGGGGAAAATGTAGGAATATCTGCAGATGACGCTTCATTCACAGTAAAAAATGACTGTTGAAGAACAGGAAACAAGTGTCACTACAAGCCTGAGGGAAGCTTATAAATCTTTGAGTAAAAACAGTTTGATTGCAAAAGGAAATAAGACAACATGTGTACAGTTCAAACAACCAAAACTACAAAGACTGACAATATCTCCAATGGTCTAGGTAATTCAGTTCCAAAGAAGTAGAGGATCACAAATTCTTGATTCATTGTTGATAAATACTTGAGATGGCAGCACCATATCAGCAAAGTATGTTCAAAAGTAAGCACTAACATATTTGTAATGAGGAATGTGTCTAGGATAGAAAACATGTACACACTGTTAACAACCTACTCCAGCCTAGTTTACTCCCATCTATCATACTGCATTGTACTCTTGTGAAATGCAGCACATATTCATTTTCATAGGTTAGTGATGCTTCAAAAGAAGGCTGTTAGATGCCTTGCAGACCTGACCCCAAGACAATAATGCAGAAATAAATTAGAGGACTTAATATCTTGACAGTACATATATTTGCAGCAGTTATACACTTTAAACCAAGTAGTACTGTATAATCAAATAAAGACATACATAGTCACAATATGGAAAATAGGAATGATTATTATCTACACAGGAAGTGGCTCAATTTGACCAAAAAAGATTCTGTGAGTGTTGGACACATTTTATACAAAAAATTAACGCACAAAATAAAATGCATTGAAAAGATGTCACTTTTGTTCTTTGGGGCCAGCAGTGCAAAATATGTCTTATAATGACATGATTGTTACGAATATCAGTCAGCTACACTGCTCTTTAAATGATTTTTATTTTATAAATCACTCACAATGAACCCATTTTGCCATGTTGCCATTATTGGGTGCTTTGTAAATACATAAGTAAGCAATGATCTTAACATAATCGTCTGTGACTATGATTAGAAAAGTGTAAGACATTTGTTTGGTGTTTTTACCTTCATGTAATGTAATTGCAACCATATCCTGTTTTTTTGTAGAATTATTGGTTTCTCCTTGGATATATGCTGTAGATGTATATCTGACTCTTGTCAGTTTTCATGTATGCTATTTTTATCTTGACAGCTTGGATGACAGTGGATCAGTTATATTACATGTTTACATAGTTATCATTAGAAAGAAGTGATGGATGTATTTTTTATTATTTTTATAGGTTTGGTTCTAATTATGTTTTCGACTGGAATTTTTGTTAGTGTTATTTGAGATTTTTGTCTCATATTTTTCTTTTTTTACAATAATTTTGTTATTGTCTAAGTTTTGTGATATTTTCTTAATATTATGTCTTTCTTCTATACTTTGGTCAAATCCTTACAATGGCAACTGTCTACAGACAGATTAATGCATGAATAAATAAATAAATAACTATCCATGGCCAATTATTGCAACATCAGTTGCTGTGGTCTCCATTCTCATTTCTATTTCTTGGCAATTATTGGATGTTAGTTTGTGTTCTCCAAACATTTTTTCGCTGTTGTTTCACTTCTTAAACCATGCAAAAATCTGGCTCATGGTGCTTCTTGCAGATGACCTTTATACTCACAGTGTTGCGCCAAAGATTTCAACTGAGACAGGTACTGTGGAATACATTTTTCCAGCTGTTGGTTTTTCACATGAAACTTACAGTGCTCCTAAATCATTGTAGCTACAGGCTGTATCTGGCCTTTCACTAGTTTTACTTTTGAGGATGTGGTAGGTCTGTGATGAGGGCTGCATACTGAAATCCAGTGAAACACAATAGGTAGTCCATTTGCAGATTGTCTGGAATCTGAACATGTTTATGATAATGGAGATGTGTGCACTCCACTATACTTGTTTGTAAACTCAAGCATTGTGATACCACCAGGATTATCCACTGACACATTTATTTATTTATTTTATTTATTGTATTTTTTTTGCATGGAGACACCAACTGGTGTCTTTTGCAAACGTCATAGCATTTTTTTACAAGTTTAGTACAATATATATATATATATATATATATACAATAACTTATTTTAGTTTAATATTAATATTCACTTAAAGAGTATAAACATTTGTCAATCAAGAAATGTTTCAGTTTCACTTTGAATAAGTTCCCTTTGTGGCACCTTATAGAGCTCGGTAATCTGTTGTACCATATTTGACCACTAATGCATGGACTATGGTCTGTTGTTTTTAATTTTGTTCTTTGTCTGTAGTAGCAGTCTTTATTTCTTGCATTATAGGCATGCATATCAGAGCACTTTGTTTCTTTGTTTTGATGTGTCACAAAAAATATAATTAATTTGTAAAGATACAGTGAGTAGACTGTTAGGTATTTATGATGGACAAAGATTTCCCTGCATGAATCTCTATACCCTAATCCATGGATAATTCTGATTGCTCTTTTCTGTAGGGTTAATATTCTGTTCATATGTATGTCGGCAGCACAACCCCATATCTCTATCCCGTAATTAATCTGTGGAAAAATGGTTCCATAATAAATTGTTTTTAATGTCTGATGTGGAACTACCTTTGATAACTGGCTGATTAGATGTAATGAACTGCTGATTTTATTGCATAAAAATTTGATATGGTTTACCCATCTTAGATTTTCATCTAGGTGAATACCTAGAAATCTGCAGCCTTCTGTGTCCACTACTTCAATTCCACCTATGTTACTGATAGAGGTTTGGTGTGAGTTTGTAAGTTTAAATGGCAATAACTGAGATTTACTGATATTAACTTTCAAACCTTGATCTTGGAAATAAGTAGTTATTTGCTGTAGTCCCTCAGTGGCTACCAACGTTAACTCATCATTTTGTTTACCAAGAAATAACAGTGAGGTATCGTCTGCATAGGTTACCAATTGGGAGTTGAGAGGTTGCTCTATATCATTTATGTACACTAGGAAAAGGAAAGGGCCCAAAATTGAGCCCTGGGGTACACCTTGTGTGACTGTCTCATATTTGGACTGAAAATTAATGATCTGATTATTGATTTTGTAAGTCAGCATTGTACACTGCATGCGGTTAAATAAATATGTAGCCAGCAATTGCATGGATGCGGCATTTACATTGTATGACTCAAGTTTACTTAAAAGTAACTCATGGTTTACCGAGTCAAAGGCTTTAGTAAGGTCTAGAAATATGCCAGCTGTTTGCATTCCTTGATCAAGGGCACCATACGTTTTGTGAAGAAATTCCGTAATTGCTGTCATAGTACTATGATCTTTTCGGAATCCGTGTTGTGTCTCTGTTAGGAACTTATTTTTCAAGAAATAGTCACTAAGTTGTGTCAGCAGCACAACTTCAAATACTTTGCTGAAGACAGGTATTAATGATATGGGCCTGAAATTTGAAACCTCTTCCTTGGATCCTTTTTTATGCACTGGTTTAACTGTGCTCCATTTCAATACATTTGGAAATGTATGTTCTCTGATACTGCAGTTTACCAGGTGGGTGATTATTTTAACTAATTCCTTATTACACTTTTTAATCACGATACTACTCAAACCATCCCATCCAGTTGAGAACTTATTCTTTAGGTTATTTATTATCCTGCCTATTTCTTTTTCACTTACTTGTTTGAATTCAGAAGGCGGCTCTTCAAATGGGCAGAGCTTTACCTCACTACTCACAACTGTGTTATTAATTGGACTAACAGCTGCAGATATAAAGTATTTATTGAAAACATTGCAGACTTTATTAGGATCTTTAATTGTGTTTCCTTCATGTCTTATAATTAAAAATTAAGTTTCTGGCTTCGGTGTGGCTTTGCGAAATTGATTTACAATTCTCCATGAGGTCTTGGCTATATTGTCTGATTGAGCTATTTCACTGCTGTATATCTGTTTTCTTAGATTTGAAAGCTCTTTCTTAAAGATTTTCTTGGCTTCGTTGTACTTGGCCTTAAAAACCTGCAGGTTTGTTGACTTGTGTAACACATCCAGGTCCTGGATGTTTTGCCTGAGTTTTATCATATTTGCTGGAAGTATCAGTCTGTTGGTTTTTGCACTTTGGTTATGGGTGAACACTCTTTGTATTTTCTTAACAGGGCAGCATCTGTCAAAGTGTCTTAGCATAGTATCATAGAATTTGGCCCATTTGTTTTCAGATCCTTCAGTCTGGTAAACCAGATCCCAGTCCTCTATAGCTAATTTATTTCTTAAGGCAAGGATGTTACCCTCTTTTAGGATTCTTTTATTTTCGATAACTTTTGTCATTTTTGGGATGCTTGTGTTTACATACTCTACAAGCTGGCATTTGTGGTCAGAGTAGTGAAAATCCATATTCCAGCACCTAACACTGTCTTTAATATGTTTACATAGTATAACATAATCAATTCTGCTAGATGTGGACTTTGTTACCCTGGTATCACTGTTTACTACATTTACGAGATTATATGAGTTAAGAGTATCTATTAGCCTCATATTACACAAACTGGAAGATTTTGCCTCAATATTCAGATCACCAAGTATAGTTAGGTCCCTGGGACCACAACGTCCCACTACTCTACTAAATATGTCTATGAAGCTAACTACATCAGCCTTTGGTGGATGGTAAATCCCAATAACTTTATGTTTTCTCATAACCTCTCTACACTCTTTGGTGTGGACTTCAATGCCTGTCATTTCAATCAAGCCTTCTTTGTTATACTGGTCTAGATAGTTTATTTTCTTGTACTCGAGATTCTCACTAATGTAAACTGCCACACCACCACCCTTATGTTGCTGTCTACAATAACTATTTGCTAAGGAGTAGCCCTCTAGTTTACAGTAAATAATTTCATCAGATTTTAATCCATGCTCAGTTAACACTACTATATGAGGTGACTGTTCACTTACAAAAACCTGTAATATATTAAGCTTATTTCTAAGGTACTGTATGTTTAGGTGCATGAGCCTTAGTGGTATTTTTAACTGGTCACTCTGATTATCTTCCTTTAAAATGCACTGAGTTGGTTCACTTACATAAGTTCTGGATCCAGGCACTAAAAGTGTTCCTGTTCTTTGGCGATCTTGCGTTTCTTGATCTACTACCCAACCTGGCTTCTGTCTGTCTAGTTGTCAAGGTAGCTGCTGAGGTGTCTTCTTGCTCCGTACTGTCCGAGGAGGTGCCGAGCTGCCTGGTGTTGCAGTAACTGGAGTTGTATACTCCACCACATTTGATTGAGTAAGTGATGCTGAAGAGTCTGCAGTTGATGCAACAGCTTCTGTTGTTTTTACTAGCTGGCTTGGCCAGTTGTTTTTACCCAGTCCTGGGAATATGTTAGTTGCTTTACTTTCCCACAAAAACATGTCACTTTGAACTCTGGGTTTTATTGGTCTTGAGGATCTTCTAGGAGCACAATGTGTTTCTGGACTTTTGAATATCCTGTTCCTGCAAACTGATCTTCCTACTCCATTGTTCGTTACTGTCCTCTTGACAACATTGTGGTTGATTTCTGGTACTGTAATTTTTTCTTGCTGTGGTATTATTTGCTCAGTTCCATCTGGATCCTTCCACTCAAGTGATATTGCAGGCTTTAGTTGATTTTTTGGAGAGATGGCTGCAAGTAGAGTTCTGGCCATTTCTTCCTTGCCCTTAGCATTTAGGTGTAGTCCGTGAGAAGTGTACCATTCTCTGTTCTCAGGAACTGTTACAAACTGAGTGTTTTGGAAAGATTTCACTATTTTGGCTATTTTCCTATTTGTTCGCCTGGTTTCATCGTTCACACAAGACCAGCTTTCAAGATCATATCTATGGGGTATCCCTACTATGATTACATTTGTGTGCTGAAGCTTAATTAATGCTGATGTTATAGCATTTAATGCCTTGTCTGCTTCGTTTTTGGCTACATCATTTGTGCCACCCCAGATTATAACTGTGTCATTCATTGTGAGATCTTGTAAGTTGTTACAGCTTTCAAGTATTAAAGTTAATGGTCCACCTGGTATAACATTTCCTTGGATTACGAAATTATTATGACTTTGATGCATTAAGTTAGCTGCAACTGATCGGCCATGGCTGTCTGCAAACACTGTTATTCTTTTTTTGTGTTTAGGTGAACTTTTTGTGTTAGTGCTGTGTCTGTTGTACGAATGTTTCTTGCTACTTATGCTGTTTTCTTGAACTTTTTGAACTGCGTTCTGTGTTGTGGTATGCACACTGTGTTGTGAATCGTGATTTATGTTGGGTGTATCAAATCTGTAGTTTTTGCACATTTCTATCTTGCCTGATTCTCGCTTCTGTAGTTCGTTTGCTAGCAAACATATAATTGTTTTCGAATACTTAAGTTCCTTTCTTACTATTCTGAGTTCATTCTGTAACTTTTCGCACACACACGTTTTTAACGGGTCTGTTTTGCTTTCGTCCATATCGTCACCGTCAGTACGAAAACAATCACTGCATTTCCAGCTTTTCACTCGATTCGTTGAATTTACACACGAGTAATGGAATTTCCTGTTACACTTTACACAACACACGCCTTTTCTTGCTGTTTTGTTACAAGAACATGGTTTATTCCACGCTTCCTCACTTATTTCGTAAATAGAATTCAAATTTTCCGAACTGGTCGCGGCCATTGTCCACTAGTTAGTTTCAAAGTACAATATGTCCCTGTTCTTTCAACAGATCGCCGTATTTTTAGTTACTCACCGAGAACAATTACTAATCCGCATATACACACCATAAAATGTTTAACTTAAGCTCGTTAAACGATCAAAGTAACTTATTTTGTTCACACATTTATCAGTACACACTATACAGCCATTCCAAAGATATTACATGACTCTTCTTTGCCAATTCCTCCCACTTGTGTTTGCTTTCAATGTCTGAGATGCTGCAGTCAACAGTTAACTTAGATAATTGTTACATTTCTTCACACTCACTATCTCAGTAAAACTTGATACACACAGGCATGTACATTGCATGCTTATTTAATTTCACATCACCCTTTGTTAGGTTTTGGACTGGAAAAACATGGATATGAAGAACCATACCCTTTATTTTGTACTCATATGATAATACATACAAAGGCTATGACACATATAATAACAACATAGTAAAGAACGTGAGGAGGCAACTGAAACTAAGGTACCGTAGCCAACTTAACTGGCAGATATAACATTGTCACAAATCAAAAGTAATGTGTTTTAACAAGACAGCATTTGAATTTTGCATGCAGTACTGAACACAAATGAAAATGAGATGACTGTTACAGCAGTAAATGAAAGTTTGTTTGGAAGACAAGTGATTTTCAGTGAAACATGTAAACTATCTGGTAATGCGTTGTCTCATTCTATTCACGTTAGCAATGACTTCTATTAGTGACAAAAGTAGTCAATGTGCAAACACTTTGCTTCTTTTTTTTTACTGCCAGCTGGGGCCCAGAGAACAGAATTTTAATTAGCAAAGCAATAAGAATGAAAACCTAGCCACTAGTAAAAACAGACCCCTAGTGAACTGCTTAGAATGGAAGATTTACTTACTGCTGCATAAATTCTGAAGAACAGCAGACCATAAAAGCTGTATAAACAAAGAAGCAAAACTCTCACTTGCACTGCTACTAGGTGTCACTCATAGATAAGAACTGCAGTGGAAGACTAGTGAACTGATGTAATGTAGCAAGTTTATCTTTATAACAATGCCTCACTGAATTCTTGCATATTAAATTTATTATTTTGTTCTTAAGATTTATAAATATAGTGTGTATATTCTGATAATCTGTGGAAAATGAGTTGAATGAGAGTCTTTTGTGTTACAGAAAGGAGGAAATCATTTATTGGATGATACATCCAGATGTAATTTTAACCACTCAATACATCAAAAGAGTAGATCTACATACATTCTACAAATGGTGCATTTTGAGGATATTCCTAGAAAGCTTGGTAATCTTCAAATACATCACAAGGATATCATGGTTAATATAATCAAATTTTATGGTATGAATAATTCAAATTCACAAATTTTCTCCCAGAACACTAGAGCTTCTGCTGGCTGTAATGAAAATATATAAAAATTAATATAGCACTGTAGATGTTCTGAACAATTTCATATTTAATAAACATTCAGTGCCATCATAAAAGAGTAACTTAATTTCCATTAAAAACATGACTTATTTTCTTTCTTTCTCACCAAAGAGTAAATATTTATTATTTTTGACAATAACTCATTCATTGAATGTTAGGTAGAAAATTATCAGTCAGAAGTGACAGAAGTTTTGCTGTCAAGATTCATCCACAAATTTACTCACAACTAAGTCCATGTGTCATTACCAAGGTCAAAGACACTGTCACATATGCACCTCATGATTTTGAGGCAGGTAGCTTGCAATTTCCAGCCAACTTCCTCAAATTCAGCATAAAAGGGAAATGTCGCTAGCTCCACACACAGAGCACTTAAGTTGATAGTTCTAAGCCCAAAATCTCTTGATCTACAAATGTATATGTTTTTGAACTCATTACCAGTGAGGTTAAAAGATTTTGGTAATTAGATTGATTCATCTTGATCAAACTTTTTTGTGGCTTGAAAATTTTCTATCAATCTAGAGAATAATATACCAATACATAGTAAAATGAAACTCCACACAATATATGGATGATAATTTTCACAGCATACAACAAAGATTGTAATAGTAAATAACAAGCTGCTGTGTGGTTCACCTGAACGGCAACTCTTTCGCCTGTGTACTGGCATAGACATTATTTTACAACATTTAATGTATCAGAATAAAGCCAATACCTCTGATTAATACCATTGTTGTTGTGGTCTTCAGTCCTGAGACTGGTTTGATGCAGCTCTCCATGCTACTCTATCCTGAGCAAGCTTCTTCATCTCCCAGTACCTACTGCAACCTACATCCTTCTGAATCTGCTTAGTGTATTGATCTCTTGGTCTCCCTCTACGATTTTTACCCTCCACGCTGCCCTCCTAAGCAGATTATCTATCCCCATGAACCATGGACCTTGCCATAGATGGGGAGGCTTGCTTGTCTCTGTGATACAGATAGCTGCACCACAGGTGCAACCACAATGGAGAAGTGTCTGTTGAGAGGCCAGACAATCATGTGGTTTCTGAAGAGGGGTTAGAAAATTTAAAGAGGGAAATGGATAAGTTAAAGTTAGATATAATGGGAATTAGTGAAGTTTAGTGGCGGGGAGAGCAGCAGTTCTAGTCAGGTAAATACAGGATTATAAATAAAAAATCAAATAGGAGTAATGCAGGAGTAGGTTTAATAATGAAAAAAAAATAGGAACATGGATAGGCTACTATGAACAATGTAGTGAACACATTATTGTAGCTAACATAGACACAAAGCCCACACCCACTATCCACTATGGTAGCACAAGTTTATATGGCAACTAGCTCCACAGATGAGGAGGAGGTTGAGGAAAAGTATGGTGAGATAAAAGAAATTATTCAGAAGATAAGGGAGACGAAAATTTAATAGTCATGGGGGACTGGAATTCGATAGTAGAAAAAAGTAGAAAAGGAAAAGTAGTAGGTGAATATGGACTGGGGGAAAGGAATGAAAGAGGAAGCCACCTGGCAGAGTTTTCCACAGAGCATGTCTTAATCATAGCTAACACATCATTTAAGAATAGTGAAAGAAGTTTGTGTATGTGGAAGAGACCTGGAAGGTTTCAGATTGATTATATAATGTTAATACAGAGATCTTTGAATCAGATTTTAAATTGTAAGACATTTCCAGTGGCAGATATGGACTGTGATCACAATTTGTTGGTTATGAACTAAAGATTAAAACTGAAGATACTGCAAAAAAGTAGGAATGTAAGGAGATGAGACCTGGATAAACTGAAAGAACAAGAGGTTGCAGAGAGTTTCACAGGGAGCCTTAGGCAATACTTGACAAGAACAGGGAAAAGGAATACAGTAGAAGAAGAATGAATAGTTTTGATAGACGAAATAGTGAAGGCAGCAGAGGATCAAGAAGGTAAAAAGATGGGAGCTTGTAGAAATCCTTGGGTAACAGAAGAGATATTGAATTTAATCAATGAAAGAAAAAATATGAAAATGCAATAAATGAAGGAGGCAAGAGGCAATACAAACATCTAAAAATATAATCTCGTCAGGAAGTACAAAATGGCTATAGTCTGGGAGACGAGTCTTTGGTATTGACAGCTCGGTAGCGTCTTTCCGTTGCCTAGCGACCGCAGGCAGGCAGCCAATGACGGCCTGACTTTGAGCGTAGCAAGGGCCACGTTGCTGCTCTGAAACCCGGTCGCGCGCGCTTATGAAACTTACCAGTGTCTCGCGTGCAGGCGGTGCGGTCGTTCGTCGTTTGTCTGAAGTTGAATTCGCAGTTTATTTCGTTTTTTTTTTTTTTTTAGTGTTTCTTTGTTTATGTTTCGTTGTAAACAATGTCTAGTGCGGCGGGTAGTACCAGCCCAACACAAGAAGTGAAACGGAGGAAGAAAAGTGTGCTACACACCCAGACCTGTGAATTCGTGTGCTCTGTGAGGGATTACTTTGAGAAAGAAATGGACAAAGGTGGGCCCTTAATTCCTGTTTTTCAGGTTGTGAAGAGAACTGCAGCAGCATTGAAAATAAGTAAGAACACTGTTGTAAAGATAGGGAAAGAACAGTATAGTGTAGATTGTGACGAGAGTGGCACAACAAATCTGCACACACCAGGAAAGAAGCGACCGAGAAATAAGCAGGTGACAGCTTTGGACGATTTTCAGAAAGACGCTATTCGTCGTCATATATACAGCTATTATAAGAGAAGGGAACATCCCACTCTATCTAAATTACAGGTGTCGCTTCAGAAAGACGATCTTTTTAAAGGGAGCAAATTTTCATTGCGTACAGTGTTGAAAGACATAGGCTTCAGCTATTGACTGTTTAACGGACGCAAAATATTAATGGAAAGGACAGATGTAGTTGCATGGCGGTGCAGATTTCTGTGCAGGATCATGGGTGTGGAATTCGAAAGTATAGTGTGGTTAGATGAAACTTGGGTCAAAGCCAGCCATTCTTTACATAGAGGCTGGAATGATGGAACGCCTGAGGGGACAATGGCAGTGCCTGTTGGCAAAGGAGGGCGTATTATTGTCTTACATGCAGGAACATCGAAAAGTTTTGTGCCAAACTGCTTGAAAATGTTTCGGTCAAAAAAGACGGGAGATTACCATGAAGAAATGAACAGTGTAGTATTTCAAGAATGGTTCGAGACATCGCTTATGACGAATCTGACAAGTCCATCAGCGATTGTTATGGACAATGCGCCTTATCATTCCGTTGTTCACGATAAGGCACCAACCTTGGCAATAAAAAAAAGACGATATCATTCAGTGGTTGAAACGGCGAAAAGTAGATTTCAGAGAAGATTTAAGGAAGGCGGAACTGCTCGAAATTGTGGCACAAAAGAAACCCCAATTTCCAACATATGTAATTGACTAGATTGCTAAAAGGCACGGGCATGAAATCGATCGGCTTCCTCCATACCACTGTCACTTCAATGCAATTGAAGGAGTGTGGGCGCAGATAAAAAATTACATTGCTGCAAACAATAAATAATTCACGATCTCTGAAGTGGAAACTCTCTTTCCAGCAGCTATCAATAAAGTGACAAGCGAGACGTGGGCTAAAATTGTAAACAGCACTGCAAGTGCCATCAGAGAGGCGGCCAAAACCGAAGGGGTTGTGGAAGAATGCATCGAAAATTTACGAGGGTCAGTCAAAAAGTAATGCCTCCTATTTTTTTTCTACGTTTAATTGTCAGGAAATTTAAATGCAATTACATAGGTTGAAAACCACAACATTGAGGATCATTTTGTCATTTTTCAATGTAATCTCCGCCCATCTCTACAGTTTTGGTCCATCTTTGAACAAGGGCATGTATCCCAGCACGGTAAAAATCACAGCTCTGCTTCCTAAGCCATTGACGCACGGATGTTTTGACGGCCTCCTCATCTTCAAAATGAATCCCACGATGAGCTTCTTTTAGTGGCCCGAACAGATGGAAGTCTGATGGTGCCAGGTCAGGGCTGTATGGGGGATGAGGCAAAACTTCCCATCCAATTTTGACAATCTCGTCAGAGGTGTGACGACTGGTGTGTGGTCTTGCATTGTCATGCAAAAGAAGAACATCTGCCATTGATTTTGTTGGGTGAACTCGCTGAAGACGTGCTTTAAGTTTTTTGAGGGTTGTGACGTATTGAACAGAATTTATTGTGCATCCCTGCTCCAAAAAATCAACCAGAATCACACCCTCTGTATCCCAGAAAACTGTTGCCATAACTTTCCCTGCCGATCGCACAGTTTTGAATTTTTTCTTCCTCGGCGAGCTTGTGTGACGCCACTCCATTGACTGCCTCTTTGATTCGGGTTCAAAAAAATGCACCCATGTTTCGTCCCCGGTCACAATTTTTTTCAGAAACTCATCTCCCTCCAAACGGAAGCGCTGCAAGTGTTGGGAGGCTATTGTTTTCCTTGCCTCTTTATTCTGATCGGTTAACATTCTTGGAACCCACCGTGCACAAACTTTTGAGTACCCCAATTGTTTAATAATCGTGATCACACTGCCTTTACTAAGAGAAATAATGCGACACACTTCATCTGCAGTCACCCGACGGTCACCACGAATGATGTCATCAACTTGCTGAATGTTGTGTGGAGTCACTGCACTCACCGGCCTGCCGCTCCGCTTTTCGTCAGTCAACGGTGTTTGCCCTTCAGCTTCCTTACAACGACGAACCCATCGTCTAACAGTGCTGACATCCACTGTCACAACACCATACACCTTCTTCAGTCTTTCATGAATGCGTATGGGCGTTTCACCTTCTGCATTCAAGAATTCAATCACACAACGCTGTCTCAAACGAACATCGATGTCGGCCATCTTACAAACTTCTGCTGTGCTGCCACCTGTTGACACAGAAAGTTACTACTGCAGTGGATTGCAGAAGAAGGTTTGAGGAATGGCGCCAAATTCAAATTTTTCACTTAACTTAATTTCTTTAAGTAGAAAAAAAATGGGAGGCATTACTTTTTGACCGACCCTCGTAATTATATGTACATCTGGGAGAGAGCAGTCATAATTCGAGTAGTGCTGAGGAAGACAATGTCATTCAGATTCTGACAGTGATGTGAGTGGTGTTTTTCCATTACAGTAACTACAACGTATTCAGGAATGTAAGGAGGGAGTTTGCTATCGATCTACAACCAGATCATCATATTGTGAGTACTTTCTGCAGATTATAACTCTTAATACACTGACCAATTATTCTGTAGCTTGTAGTAGAACAAATTAATAATGCTAATACTTAACAATGGAAACCAAAACTGCTAATGTTCAACAACTTGCGAAAATAGTTTTCATTTCAGTTGTGAAGTTTAACAAATAACTTTATTATGTTTCAGCATCCTAGATACTTGTACTAAATAGCTCTTATCAGTTTTCGAGTTAATATATTTCAAGCATCAACTTTAAATAAATTCACACGTACCAATACGACTTGTATTTTGTCTCGCTTTTATTTCTGCTGCTAGAGAATGCGTGTAGCAAGCAGACAGGGCGCCGCGTGCTGTGAGCCACGTTCGGCAACAGCGCCGTCTGCCCGCCGGAACTGTCAGTACCAATCACTCGTCTCACGGACTATAATCAGTAATGTCTGGAGGACAAATGTAAGGATGTACAAGCATACATCACTAGAGATAAAATAGAAGCTGCCGTCAGGAAAATTGAAGAGACCTTTGGAGAAAAGAGAACCAACTGTATGGATATCAAAAGTTCAGATGGAAAACCAGTCCTAAGCAAAGAAGGGAAAACAGAAAGCTGGAAGGACTATATAGAGGGCCTGTACAAGGGAGATGTACTTGAGGGAAATATTACAGAAATGGAAAGAGGACACAGATGAAGATCAGAAGGGAGATAAGATATTGTGTGAAAAATTTGACAAAGCACTGAAGGACATAAGTCAAAACAAGGCCCTGGGGATAGATAATATTCCATTAGAGCTGCTGATAGCCTTGGGAGAGCCTGGCATGACAATATTTTTCCATCTGGTGAGCAAGATGTATGAGATAGGTAAAATACCCTCAGACTTCAAGAAGAATATAATAATTTCAATTACAAAGAAAGCAGGTGCTAACAGGTGTAAAAATTACTGAACTATCAGTTTAATAAGTTGTGGTTGCAAAGTACCAAAATGAATCCTTTGAAGAAGAATGGAAAAACTGGTAGAAGCTGACCTGGGGGAAGATCAATTTGGATTCTGGAGAAATATAGGAACACATGAAACAATACTGACCCTACAACTTCTCCTAGAAGATAGGTTAAGGAAAGGCAAACTTACATTTATAGCATTTGCAGACTTCTAGAAAGCTTTTGACAGTGATGACCAGAATACTCTCTTTCAAATTCTAAAGGTGGCAGGCATAAAATACAGGTAAAGAAAGACTATTTACAATTTTTACAGAAACAAGATGGCAGTTATAAAAATGGAGGTGCATGAAAGGGAAGTAGTTGTTGAGAAGGGAGGGAGACAGGGTTGTAGCCTATCCTCAATATTATCAATATTATTCAATCTGTACATTGGGGAAGCACTGAAAGAAATGGTATTACAATCCACCAAAGTAGAACTTAATATCAGTAGGATGATGTCATTATACAGAGATTCCAAACAGGCTCAGTAATCATAAGCAAATAATATTATCAGTCCACAGAATATACAGATATAACCAGTGACATTTGGAGGAACACATTAGCTACCAGTGAGAAGTGAGACTGGGCATGTAGCTGCTTACTCTTAAATAAGTCAACCAACAGATCCATGTGATCTGTCAGCTGGAGATACTGTGCTGTCCACTGCATGCAGTGACTCCTCCAGATGTAGGTGTAATGAGGTGTGTTAAAAGTATGACATCATCCATCAATGTATCCCATTAGATTACAAGAATTGTCAGTGACAGGTAGCTAATGTATCTTTAAGAAGTATCTCACAGTTACTGCTAATCTGTACTGGAATATATATTGCTTAGTCTACATTTCTTTAAATTGTTTGTACAGATGAGATATACAGAGCAAGATTCAGTGATGATATTAATAATATTGGTAACTGACTTGCTATGTTAGTTTCTTTCATCACAACAAGATATAAACCAAAGGAGAACACTTGGCAGTTTTGGTATTTTAGACTAGTTACAAGGAGAAGTTTGATAATAACTAAGAGTCCCAAAGATTCGATGCTGTTGTTATTACTTTATAACATGCTTATCATTAACAGCTGGAATGTCATCGCCTAGACAGTGGAAATGATCCATCATTGTGTGTCCTTTTAAATTTGAATAAGATTCTAGAAATTTGTAGAAGGTTAGTTTGCTTTACTATCCAATGTATAATATTTACTTAACTGTTGTTGTTATGTTTCACTAACAAACACTGCACAAGGTGACATAATACTTAAGACTTGATTCACATTTAGAAGGAATGTGTTTCAAATCACTCTCCAACAAGCAAGATTGAGATTTTCCAGGGTTGCCCTAAATTTATTCAATTAATGCCAGGATGGTTCCTTCAGAAAAGACACAACAGATTATCTTCCCTATTCATGTCCTATCTTGTGTTCCCTCTCTAATGATCTCACAATCTGTGGAACATTAAAATATATTCCTTCTTTATAATACACACACTTACATGTTCTAATGTGGCTAATCCCATTCTTTATGACCCTGTCAACATCATATTAAATCCTAAAAGAAAAAAATTCACAAAAAACTTCTGTTAACAGTAATGCTACTCACAGACATGTTCAATGTTTTTCTGTTGCCTCATCACTTCTGAAATTGAATGTCCGAAAAAACGTATTTTTCATAGTTTGATTGATTCACTCCAGGAGCAAGAGAGGTTGCCTACTTTAATAAGAATATGGCTCATTCCTTCATCATCCTTCTCTTCAAGGAGAAAATATTGTTCCCATTATTATGTAACTGTTCATGTAATCTATGGAAACATGTATGATCTGTGGTTAAATAAGAATTACATTGATCTACAAGGGTCTTTATTTAATGCACCGAATTGATCCAGGCAAGAGGATGAACTGTTTTCCATCACCCTCACATAGTAAATACAGAAGCAGAAGAAAAACTGAAAGAATAATAAAATATCAAACAACTAGTAAACTAGTAATAGTTAAAAGTTTTGGAAGTAAGCAATCACATATCTCTATTAGTGTCAGTTAAGCATTACAAATCATATGATCTTTGCCTATTAGTAAACATACAAAGCAGCTTGTGTATTCCAGTATAAAGTGGATTGTGTATTCCAATGACAACTAACTGTGTTCATCCCACTGTGTCAAAACCACAGCTACAACTTAATGATAAATCAGATTTGAAAATATCTATGTAAAATAATGGCAGAGTTTATTTATTCATCATTTTCTTTCCTGTAAAGTATCGGCGACTTCATAACAATATATCTTCCACGAGTTTCTTGTACTGTTGAGCTTCTTTGATCACTGTTTTTGTATTCCTCAGTGTTAAATGAATTCTTTGGCCGACACCTGGAAAATGTAAACCAGATCATTGTTATCGGAGTACAGGTATCACCAATATAGGTTTGACCATTTTTACAGTTATACAGTTACTTGATTATAGATACACCAAGAAAACTATATGCTCATGTTTCTGTGTATGGTCATAATTTACAAAATAGGATGATGTCTGAACGAAAACAAAAACACTGTATTAATACAATTTGTATGAAATAGCTCATAACATGTGAAGTACATCAGCTCTACGGTTTGTATGTGTGGTTGTTTAGCTATTGCATGTACATCTGCATTCTGTGGATCATCATGATGTGCATGGCATGGGGTACTTTTTATATATTGTCTGTTACGGTTTCTTCCTGTTCCTTTCACTGATGGAGCTGTCATATATCTTATATTATCTGTGTGATCTCTACAGGACAGATATGTAGCCCCAAAGATGCCACTTCCAGTTTTCTAAACAGGTTGTTTCTTCAAACGCTAACCAATTAAGATTTTCCAAAATATTTGTCCTTCACTTACTAGTCAGAAAAACCTGTGGGCATTCACACTGTACTCTATGTGTTTGTTCCATGTCCCCTTTTGGTCTGACCTGATTGGATCCCATACAGTTCAGCCATATAAGGTCTTTGCAAGTGTTTCATATGTAATCTGTTTTGCAGACAAACAGTAAATTTCCATTTTGGTTTAGAGCTTGTGGTGATATGTTGCGCAGTAACACACCTGTAAATTATTTTAAGCTGTCTACAGTTTATTGATTGCTGAAGATCAGTAACTTCCATATCCAGAAGTATGAAACTTCACACATAACCTCTATCCCATATGGTCCTCGTCTTGGCTCCTGCAAGGGTGGTGAAAGGAGGGGTAGGGAGGGTAGCAGGGGACAGGCCTGTTGGCCAACTCTCAGGTTTTGCATACTCTGAGCTTTACCAAAATTCTTTTAACATTCCAGTCTCAGGAGTAGAATACAGATATTCTCATTGGTCATTTCTTTTCCTTTCTATAGACCATGACTCTGGAAGGTGTTCCTTCCTGTAAGTATTTCTTGCAAGATCATTTCCAGTTTAAAAGGTGCTGAATATACATAAAACCATTAGAAAGTGCCCCACCCTTAAGTCAGTTTATGAGCCTCCAAAAACATCGCTAAGCAGGTGTTTTGTAGCTCAGTTACAGAACATGTAGAGAGAACTAACTCACCAATTCTAGTTGTGCAAATAAAACTAAATTTCTCTGGATACCGGAACCTAGCCCTGTGAGGCGCAAAAGTCGGTGGGTAGGGATTAGGGACTCATATCTGTAAATTTAATGATAATAATTAAAAAATAAAAAGCTTATAAATGTTCAACATGTCTCTCACTGCACGAGGTGGGTATTCCAGCTTTTGACAGGTGATCACATAACGTGACTGGATTGTTCATATTGTCTGTATCCCATTCCTCAAACAATTCTGTGCGTTAAGGCTTTCGGTAAATTTCAGAGATAACATAGGCCACCAGAAAAAAATCAACACATCTGGAAATATGACGTCGATATTGACCCAATGACGGCATATGCCACCTGGACGATAGAAAATGTACTGGTTATGGTTCCAGCATCGTCCACCAACAGACAGTGTAGTGGTGTAGCTAAAAGAGCGCGATTTCACTGAATTGCACACGTGGTTCCTACGGCAAAGAGAGCGAGTTTTAAAGGGGTCAAATTATGGCCTTGTGAGTAGTGCGATGGACCTTTTGGAAAATTTCTTCGCAAGTTGGACGTGCTGCATCAGTTGTGCAACGATGCTAGTACCAGTGGTCACGTGAACATTCTGACACCTGTAGACGAGGTTCTTGATGTCCACACTGCACAGACTCACGCCACGATTGTCATTTTGTAAGGGCAGCAGTGGCAAATCGTACAGCTACCACAGCACGGCTAAGAGGGCTTGTGAGACCAGACATGTCGACATGAACAGTTATGAAACAGTTGTTAGCAGTGGGACTGAGGGCATGAACACCATTAGCCCGTCTTCCACTCGCATCACAGCCACGACATGCATCGATTGATGCCATCAGAGAATAGCTTGGAAGATGAAATGGCGTCCCTGGTCTTCAGCTGGCCGATGTGATCGAGCGGTTCTAGACGCTTCAGTCCGGCGCCGCGCGGCTGCTACGGTCGCAGGTTCGAATCCTGCCTCAGGCATGGATGTGTGTGATGTCGTTAGGTTTAAGTAGTTGTCTACGGGACTGACGACTTCAGATGTTAAGTCCCATAGTGCTTAGAGACATTTGAACCTGGTCTTCAGCAATGAAAGCAGATTCTGCCTCCTTGCAAATGATTGTCTTTTGTGCATACGACGTAGACCTGGTGAGTGGTACTCATAGAGTGCATTCCTCCAAGACACACTGGGCCCATCCCAGGCCTTATGGTCTAATCTACAGCTCTCGTTGCTTTTGATGTTTCTGGAGGGGACGCTAAGCAGCACTCAGTGCATGCAGAATGTTGTTAGACCCGTTCTTTTGCTATTCAGTCAACAGTAAGGACAATGCTCGCCCACACACCTGCCTGTGAAACTCAACGTGCTCTGCAAGACGTTACCAACGTCCCTGGCCAGTGTGATCTCTGGACTTGTCTCCAATAGAGCATGTTTTGAGCATAATCAGACGAGAAGTAACTTGTGCAACACATCAACCATCAAATCCTACGGAACTGTGTGAACAGATCGAGCAAGTGTGGCCTTATCACATGACAGTTATTCGCCCGGATGGCAGAGTCAGTGCCTGCATTGCTGCCCGTGGAGGCTACATCATGTATTGATATGGGTGTTTCAGCATGGGTCAATACGTAGCACTTCAGAACCACTTGTGATATTGACCTGTAAATGTAATGATTTCATGTAAGATATTCATTGTTGCAACAACAAATCTTGAGTGAATTGGAAACCTCTACAAGGGAGTACTAATTTTTTTTCTGGCAGTGTATTTTAAACGCCGACGGCCTTGCCTCAATGGTAACACCGGTTCCCGTCAGATCACCGCAGTTAAGCGCTGTCGGGCTGGGCTAGCACTTGGGTGGGTGACTGAGCACTGTTGCAAGCAAGGTGCACTTAGCCCTTGTGAGGCAAACAGAGGAGCTACTTGATTGAGAAGTAGAGGCTCTGGTCTCGGAAACTGACATACGGCGCAACATGGTATGCAGCAAGGACTGGATTGCCATCAAGTGTACTATATTCTTTGGTACATTTGCGTTTTAGCACATACGCACAAAGTAAGTTGGAGTAACTGCATGTATATTCTGTGTACAAGGAAATATCGTGGAGCAGATTTCTCCTTAGACCGTGCATTTGAACGTTAGTTGTGGGTGTGGGTGTGAGAGAGAATATCGTGTTATTCCTGAGAAACGTCCACCAACACGGCAGAATTTGACATGAGTCGAATTGCGACATATGGAGTGCACTTTATCATTCTGCAATATTGCTAAGCATCGCATGATGATCATACGCATATGAAATCAGTGTGTTCAGCAGAACCACTCTCAACGCCATGCCAGACCTCAACGGCTCAATGTGATTAGTGTCGACAGAGGACAGACGTTACAGTTTGCAAGGCAGCGGGGAAACGTCCAGCCAGGCCACATACCTTGAGTCTGAGAATAAGCTTATCTGCAGCGAGTAATGTATTACGACACACCGTGTGACAACGTCCAGAGCATCGCGGAAGGTCACCCCGGCGACAATTGTAGCGGCTTCACTCAATGTGTCATCACTGAGACGCCTAACGACAGTGATACAGCCAACAACACTGGACTCGGGAGAGCATGGCTCTGAGTACAACATCAGAAAAGATGTATCCGAGAGTAGAGTATCCAAGGAGATCGTACATTACCATTCTGCGTTCATCACCGTCATAAAAGCCCAGTGTCTGGTGTGGTGGTACAAGGCGCCATTGGGTATGTGGAACGACCGGCTCTCGTTTGCAGAGTCGCTAATTTGGACAGCAGACGTTACATTCCTGACATGTTGGCAGTGGTGACTGTGCCCTATCCTTGAGCTCTTCCTGATGATATCTTTACCTGTGCTGACAGGAACTACCTCAAAACAGAGGGTGTTCGACTGTTATCGTGGGCAATAAGATCTCCAGATCTCTCACCTATTACAAACATGTGGTCACAGTTTATGTGAGGCAGACTTGAAACACTCGTTAGCCACTCTGACTAATGAAATCCGGCAAAGAGTTGAAGCTACGTGGAATGTCGTACATACCCATCTGTGTCATCCAAGAGCGATACTCGATGACCAGCCGGCTGAGAACTGTCATTGCTTCAATAATTGGAAGTTCCTCACTTATAAATATAATAATGTATTGTATACGTTCAATAACTAAAATTTCGTTATTTGTTATCCTTCCACGTGTTGTAATTTTAATGGCCATCAGAGTATACAGGGTGGTCCATTGATAGTGACCGGGCCAAATATCTCACGAAATAAGCATCAAACGAAAAAAATACTAAGAACGAAACTCGTCTAGCTTGAAGGGGGAAACCAGATGGCGCTATTGTTGGCCCGCTAGATCGCGCTGTCATAGGTCAAACGGATATCAACTGCGTCTTTTTAAATAAGAACCCCCATTTTTTATTACATATTCGTGTAGTACATAATGAAATATAAATGTTTTAGTTGGACCTCTTTTTTCGCTTTGTGATAGATGGCGCTGTAATAGTCACAAACATATGCCTCACAATTTTAGACGAACAGTTGGTAACAGGTAGGTTTTTAAATTAAAATACAGAGCTTAGGTACGTTTGAACATGTGATACATGTACCTTTGTGAACTTATCATTTCTGAGAACGCATGCTGTTACAGCGTGATTACCTGTAAATACCACATTAATACAATAAATGCTCAAAATGATGTCCGTCAACCTCAATGCATTTGGCAGTACGTGTAACGACATTCCTCTCAACAGCGAGTAGTTCGCCTTCCGTAATGTTCGCACATGCATTGACAATGCGCTGACGCAAGTTGTCAGGCGTTGTCGGTGGATCACAATAGCAAATACCCTTCAACTATCCCCACAGAAAGAAATCCGGGGACGTCAGATCCGGTGAACGTGCGGGCCATGGTATGGTGCTTCGACGGCCAATCCACCTGTCATGAAGTATGCTATTCAATACCGCGTCAACCGCCGGACATCCATCATGTTGGAAGTACATCGCCATTCTGTCATGCAGTTGATATCCGTTTGACCTATGGCAGCGCCATCTAGCTGGCCAACCATAGCGCCATCTGGTTTCCCCCTTCAAGCTAGACGAGTTTCGTTCTTTGTAGTTTCTTCGTTTGACGCTTATTTCGTGAGATATTTGGCCCGGGCACGATCAATGGACCACCCTGTATAAATGATAATGTTTAAATATCGGTAATTATACTGCAGCAAAGTTAAACACAAGAGCTCGGGCAATTGCAGGTCCCTGCCCACTATTCCCCGTGTGATGGAGACGGGACAGCAACTGACCAGGCCCTCTCGAGCAGCAGCACCACGGCGGCGAGCAGCAGCGCGGCGACCAGCAGCAGGAAGGCGGGCGACACGGCGGCCAGGTCGACGCTGACGTAGTCGCTGTCCGACAGGCAGGCGGGCGGCTCCAGGCGCCACGTCCTGTGCGCGTGCGCCATGAAGCCGCGCTCCCACAGCGTGCGCACCCTGCCGACAACAGGCAGCTGCCGATCACATCTGTCGCCAAGTGTTACGAGCCCTAAATAACAGAATATATTCACTTGTGATGCTTTGCGACCTGTCCAAGATGTGGATCATGATACATACTCAAGAGTTGTGGAATTCATGGTTCTACAAGAGGCGTTCAATAGTAATGCAACATACTTTTTCGGTTGAAAAAATGCGGAAGTTGTTGTTGGACATAGTTGAATATTCCCGTTTCAACCCCTACAGTTTCACGAAGTTCCGAACAATGGTGGTGCTATGTGTAGCCTTCAAAATGGCGTCTGTAATGGAGATGCGTTTCGAGCAGAGGGCTGTCATTGAGTTTCCTTTGGTGGGAAACCAGAGCGTCACAGATATTCATAGGCGCTTGCAGAATGTCTACGGAGGCGTGGCAGTCAACAAAAGCACGGCGAGTCGTTGGGCGAGGTGTCTGTCATTGCAATAAAGTCGCACAAATCTGCTCCATGTCCCTCGTGCTGGCCGGCCGTACACAGCTGTGACTCCTGCACTGTTGGAACATGTAGAGACCCTCATTCGTGGCGATTGACTGATCACAATCAAGCACCTCACTGCTCAACTGGACGTCTCTATTGGCGGTTCTAAAGTAGATAGGAAATGTATGTTCTACCCCAATTACCAAAATCAGCTATTTAAACCCTATTTTATGCTATTTTTAGACCATTTTACATCGAAATCAGCTATTGTTCATATTTTTACAATGATACAACCACAAAATTAGGGAAATGCATAAAGTGTCTCTTTTAGATAATACTATATAAATTATAGATGGTGTTGAATAATCTAAATATATACATATATATAATTACAAATAATTATGTTTACATAATATATAAAATGAATGATGATGAAACAATAATCTAAATATATAGAATACATACATTAATAAATATAATATATACAACATATATACATACATACAATTATAGATGGTGTTGGTTATTCTAATTATTTACTTATATACAATTACTAATAATGATGTTTATATAATATATACATATATACAATGAATGATGATGAAACAATAATATACAATATATTTTCATATAAAACATAGACAACAAATAGTGGACAACAAATACTTACATTTTTTTATATAATAAATGGACAACATATCAAAGAAGTGTACCAAATGTGATATGGTAAAAGATATATCTGCATATGGACTTAAATTAGGTAAACCAAGGTCAATATGTAAGAAATGTATAAATCAAGATAGAAAAAACAGATATCAGCCAAAGAAAACCAGTAACATTCAAAATGAAACAGTACAAAAATGTACTAAATGTGAGATGATAAAAGATATATCAGAATATGGAATGAAATTAGGTAAACCAAGATCTATATGTAAGAAATGTATAAATCAAGATAGAAAAAATAGATATTATTCAAAGAACACTAGTAACATTCAAAATGAAATACAAAATGATGATAGTAGACTAGTTCAACAATTCGAAAAAGCAGTTCAAATTGATATACCTGATGATATACATTATCCATCTGAATATTATGCACCTGAATATTGTCAAAATTGTTCACAATGGAATATTGTTGGTACAAGATGTTATATCTGTAATCCTGATAAAGTAAGTGTTCATAATAATAAAAAATATAGATTTAAATATTTTAATAAACATTTAATGAACTTACGTGTAACTATAGAAAATGGTGCAATAGTGGACATGTTTACTGGTAATGAAAAGGATCGTATTATAGAATTATTTGAGATGTTTAATCACTTTTACAAAGGTAAGGCAGTACCATACAAATATATAATTGCAAAAATAGCTGAACTATTAAATATTGAACATCAAATAAAAATACAAAACACAAAACGTAATATTAGTATATGGGAACAATTTTTAAATGAGAAAAAGAAACATGAAGAAAATGAGTATAAGAAACAAGAAGATGAAGATGAAGATATTGATATATGGGATTAAAAGTTCTCTGTCAGTATTCTGTGTTGTGCATCATAAGTGAGATTTTTCTTTCCATACATGACTATGTAGGCTAGTGTATTATCAGGTATTTTATCCTTAAAAGTAGCACATAACTTCATAGTTGTTTTTTGTGTAACAACTGTATTTTTTCTATGTGCCATATTAATTACATAAATAGGATAATTTGTTATATAATTATATGGATTAACATCAACATTTCCATCTCCATTTTGTTTTAACCTTTTAAAATCACGAAATGAATCATAAGCTTTCAAATAATCGTATGGTGGATCTAAATTCCACATTTCTTGAGGAAATAATTCATTTCTCCCATTTTTCAGATATAGGTTTTGTAACATAACATGATCATATAATGATGAATCAAGCAATTGATTATTTTTACGATTAGTTTGAAATACAACAAATATAAAGTAAGGCATATCAAATTCCATTGAGTTATAATAATTTGTGATGTCTAATTCGAATTTTTCCTTACCATTTAATCCAGCTACTTCTACAGTTTGTAATTCATAAAATGATATTGGTATTTTTGGATTTTTCAGTATATTTTCTCGTAGTTCAAGTTCATAATTAGGTTCAAATTTAACAACGGGTACACGAATTTCCATATTCTCAACTATGATTTTACCTTCACTTGGAAGTGTATCTTTAATTTCAACTCCAGCATTATTATAATCAGCCCATCTCAAAATACAATCATTTGCACTTGATGACCATGTGAAACATACAGTAAGATCACCTTCAAACATCATTTCTTGGTAATCATTAAAAAATCCACCTAACATTTCCAATGGATATAATACTTCATTTTTCTTCTTTCTTAATTTTCCATTGTTAACTATATGTCCTTCCATACTTATTTTATCAGTAACACATGATGTTAAATGTAACAAAACTGATGATGAAATAAATGGATGTTCAATTCTAGATAAAACATGATTACCCTTTCTTATGGTTATAAAGTCAAATAGTTTTGCTACATAGTTATCAATTAGCTTCTTATTGGATTTTCCATCATATGTTGGATAATTAGTTCCATCAGTTTTAATAATACTAAAATTCATGTACAATTGAGCCATATTAGGATGCAACCATCCATCACCAACATGTATATTAATTTCTGTATCCTTATTGGGAATATTTAGGTTATTTTTTGTTTTTTCATTCACTGGAAATGATTGAAATTGATAGCTTTCAATCTTCTTCATTTATTAAGAAGAAAAATGTATCATTTCATCTCCAATATAACTGTTATTTGTGCCCCATTGAAATCAATTAAATTATCATTGTCATCAGTTATAGTTACTTCTAAATCATATATTTTATCATGAATAGGAACAAATAATGGATGAGATGGTTCATATATTATTGGTGCACCAAATTCAACATTTGGTTTAAAAGAAGCAATAATATTAGTTTCTCTATGAAAATGATCATTATGCTTTATATACATACCATCAGCTAAATTAAAATTAATATTAATTAATTCAAATGGTATAATTTTAGGTACATCATTAGCAACAGTTCTTTGTTTTGGATTAATTGTTTGATTAGTAAAACCTAACAGAGGTGCTATATTATCATCTTTTTGTATATCCATATATATTTTTTTATCACTCTCAATAACAACTCTATTTAAAATTTCATCTGCTTTAATATTTATATTAGGGTTTTTTGTATGAATAAATTTTTCTATATTTTTTAAATTATATTGACCAATAGGAAATATAATTGTTTCACCATCACAATATAATTTATTATTTTTAGATGTTATATTAGGTGTTAAAAATGTTGTATAAAATCCAACTAATGCTACACTATTAAAGTTATCTCTAATAGGTACATTTAATCTTTTTTTAAGTACTGATGAATTACCACTCAATTGAAATAATCTACTCATTTATTATTAATTAAATGAATAAAATTGATTGGGAACCAAAAATTAGAATACCAGAGAAAAAGGTAAAAAATAAGCATGGGAAACTGTTACCTAATTCAATTAGATGTGCAATTATAGGACCAAGTGGATGTGGTAAAACAACATTAATGATTGATAACTATTTATTAGCACCAGGCTGGTTAAATTGGGAAAAAATAAACCATGTATATATTTATTCTAAAAGCTTAGATCAATCAAAATATCAACAACTAATTAAAAAATGTAATAAAATTGAAGATATAACAGGTGATTCATTAGCATCATTTATTAGTAGCAATGATGACATTGTACCATTAGATGATTGTGATGATAATTCAATTGTAATATTTGATGATTTTATCCTAGAAAATCAAGATATAGTAAGAGAATATTTTACTAGAGGTAGACATAAAGGAATTGATTGTTTTTATTTAGCTCAAACATACTCAAAAATACCTAAACAGTTAGTCAGAGATAATCTGAATTTCTTAAATATATTTAGACAGGATGATACAAATCTACATCATGTTTATAATGAATTTGTTGGTGGTGATTTAAAATTTAACGAATTTAAAGAAATATGTAGTAAATGTTGGAATGATGAATTTGGTTTTATAACAATAGATATTACAAGGAAATGTAATGATGGAAAATATAGAAATAAAATACAACATTTCATAAGAACATAAACGTAAACATAAACATAAACATAAATGTTAACATAAACATAAACGTAAACATAAACATAAACATAAATGTTAACATAAACATAAATGTTAAACATAAACATAAACGTTAACATAAACGTTAAACGTCAACTCAAACATCAATATAAACACATTTTCATTCTAAATAAATGTTTACAAAATATGATTCAGCTATAGTTAAACAAGCTAAACGTAATAGAAAAAAAGTAGAAAAATTAAAAGAACAATTTAAAACATGGAAAAAACAACCAAGAACAGAATATGAAAAATATAAAAAAGAGGATCAACCTGTTATTGATGCTATAGAACAATTAAAACAAGGGTTTGAAGAAATAGGTGATAATGTTCTGAAAGCTATTGAAGAAAATAGAGAGGTAGAAAAACAAATAATTCCATATCATCACCATCATGACATAGCACCAATTAATGATTTTACATTAAGTGAATCTGAAATACAAGATGTTTTAACTCAATATGATGAAGAAATAAAAAATAAAAAAATGCTTAGTAAAAATGATGATAGCAAAGGTAAAATTATAAATATAAGTGAAAGAATGTTAAAATATATCAATAACAGTGAGGATCCAGTTTTTGGATTAAGACCTGTTGGAATGTTTAAGTACATTGGTAAATTACCTGTAGAATTCAAAGGGGATAAACTAATCATTGGTGGACATGAATATGATGGTACAGATGGATTAATGAACCTTTTAACTAAAAAACATATTTCTATGGATGATTTGAATGATGAATTTTATCCTGTTGATCTATCAAATTATGCAGATATATTATACAAATCAGATGCATTATATTCTGATAAAAATCCAAATAAAATAAAATCAAGTAAAGGTGTTAAATACAATAATTTGATAAAAGAAATTGTTGATATTTATTTCCCCCAAAAAAGAAAACAAACTATAGATTCATCAGATTATTCAGATGTGTCCCCAACCAAATCAGGTACAGGATTTGTTAAAAAATATAGTGAAAAACCAGTTGAATATATATGGATGAATGATGTTAGACAACTAATTGATAGATTAATGGTAATTCATGGTGAGGAAATGGCTGGTAATAATAATTATTACAATGAAAAGGTAGGAATAACTAAAATGTTAACAAATAAATTTAATGACTTTATAATTAATGATCCAAAAGGTATTCCATATTTAATTAGGTTCTTGAATAATATACCACATACATTTTGGAAGAATGAAAAATATGGTAAAGGCTTGATAAATACATTAATTAATAAATTACCATTTGAAATGCATCTACCTGGTTATAATTATTGTGGACCAGGTACAAAATTAGATGAAAGGTTATCTAGAGGTGATAAAGGTATAAATCCATTAGATGAAGCATGTAAACAGCATGATATTGCATATAGGGATAATAAAGATATAGAAAAAAGACATATAGCTGATAAAATATTACAAAATGTAGCAAAAGAGAGAATGTATAGTTCAGATGCATCATTAGGTGAAAAATTAGCTTCTACTGCTGTTAGAGGTATAATGTATACTAAAAGAAAATTAGGAATGGGACTATATCTTGATGAGATAGATGGGATTTTTAATCTATATAAATGAATACATTCAGTATTGACTATACTTTACTACCTAGTGGAAAAATTAAACCAAAAGCACTTAAAATTAAAGCCAATAATGATCTACTAAATAGTATTGATCAGTTTTTAACTAATGCTCAAAAAAGAAAAAGAGATAAAAAAATTGGTGGTAATTTACTTATTACACTAGGTATTCCAGTTGTGAAAAAGATTATTGAATATTTACAGAAAAAGAAAGAAGGTAGTGGATTAACACAACATGAAGGTGGTTTTCTACCTTTACTATTTGCAGCATTAGGAGCATTGGGATCTTTAGCGGGTGGTGCTGCAGCTGTTGCTAGTTCAGTTATGAATAAAAAGAAAAATGATGCTGAATTAGCTGAATTAAAGAGGCATAATATGGAAATGGAGAAAAAAGGTACAGGGTTAAAAAAACGATGCAAAAAATAATGAAAATGTATCCACAAGCATTGAGTAATTTTGATTTAGAAAATATAGCTAAAAAACTAAAAATTAAACATTTTAAAGGTGTTTTTATGATAGATGAGTTATCTAATAAACCTAAAAATAATGAATGTGGAATAGTAAATTTAGACACATCTGATCATGTTGGTACACATTGGATATGTTATTATAAGAATAATGATGGTAAATTTGTGTTTGATTCATTTGGTGGCAATATACCATATCAACTAGTTAAATATTTAGGTGAAAATGAATTATACTATAATGCAATGAGAATACAAAATTATGATGAAGTAATATGTGGGCATTTATGTATATTTGTGTTAAAGCTATTATCAGATGGTTATAAATTCAGTGATATTTTGAATCTAATAAATGGACATTTTTGGAAATAAAATAAAATCAGAAAATATAAAAAACAAACAAATTAATAAACTAAACTCAATATTGGATTCAAAAATTCAAAATGTAATTAATGTATTTGAAAAAGAACTGATTGAGATTTTTGAGGTTACCAAAAAATATATTAGTTTTAAAGGTAAACGGTTAGTAAATATAAATGACCCAGTTAATGACTATGATGCTGTTACAAAAGGATACTTAGAAAAAGAATATGTTACCAAACCTGAATACATGTCTATTTTAACACAATTTAATAACTATGTTACCAATACAAAATTTAATGAAAAAATTAATCAGATTCATCAAGATAACTACAACACTTTTAAGAATTTCTTCACAAAAAAGGAGATTGAAAAGGCTTTTTCAGATTATTTCTCAAAGTCAGATTTATCACCATACATAAATAAAATACATAATCTTGAAAATAAAATCTGTGATAAACAAACAATTGAATTTACCTTTCTGACTGGAAATGAACAAAAAATGCACAACTTTGAATATGATTTCAGACTTAAAAGAATTGTTGTTGTTGGTAAGAATATAAACAAAGATTTGAAATTTGATGACTTTGATATTGCAGTAAGTGTAGCTGATAAATTATATGAAGTAAATAATGGTAATCAATCAATAATTGTACACAAATCAAATTTTCTAACTGTTACATTAAATGATGCAGTTAAAACTGTTCCAGTAAAGTTAAGTTAATTATATTTGGTGAATTAATAGATGAAGAAGAATTTTAAGCCTTATAAATGAATGATCAAATATATTGTTTGAAGTGTAAAACATTTACAGATACACATGATCTACATAGATCAATAACTAAAAATGGACGTAATAGAATTGAAGGCATATGTTCAGTATGTAAAACTAAAAAGAGTAAGTTTTTAAAAAAAATTTAATTGTAAGTAGAGAAAATATAATAAATGAACTACATAAACCAATGAGAAAAAATTATAATAGAAGAAAAGTAGAATCATTTGGAATAGATGATTTATGGCAGGCTGATTTAGTTGAAATGGATTCAGGTAATTTAAAAGGTATATCAAAAATTAATAAAGGATATAAATATATGTTAACTATTATTGATGTATATTCTAAATATGCATGGGCTATTCCAATTAAGGATAAATCAGGTGAAAATGTAGCAAATGCATTTGATAATATATTTAAAATTAGATCACCAAAACATTTACAAACAGATAATGGAAAAGAATTTTATAATAAATATTTTAATAAACTAATGAAAATATACAATGTTAATCACTATTCTACATTTACTGAAATTAAAGCATCAGTTGTAGAACGATTTAATAGAACACTAAAAGAAAAAATGTGGAAACAATTTGATATTCAAGGTAACTATAAATGGGTTGATATATTACAAAAACTAGTAAATGACTATAATAATACTAAACATAGTACAATAAATATGAAACCAATAGATGTTAATGATAAAAATTATAAACCAAATGCTACTGTAATATATCCATATAAAGCTAAATATTCTATTGGTGATCAAGTTAGAATAGGTAAATTAAAAGGAATATTTGAAAAAGGATATACAGCTAATTGGTCAACAGAATTATTTGAAATTGAAGATGTTATTTATTCAGATCCAATTACATATAAATTAAAAAATATTAAAGGCAATTTTTATGAACATGAAATACAGAAAACAAAATATCCAGATGTATATCTTATTGAAAAAGTATTAAGGAAAAAAGGTGATAAAGTATATGTTAAATGGTTAGGATTTGATAATTCACATAATAGTTGGGTTAGTAAGGACAACATAATTACGTGAATAATTTTTATATATATAAATGAAGAAGTTCAAACTTCTGTTTTTTCTATCTGTCTGTTATCCTGATGATGATGTATCTATATTCATTAATCAGTTAAATGACGAATCTTTGAATTATGTATATGATCTGAATGGTGAGGAAATATGTGTTGTTTATGAATATTTTAAGAAACAAACTGTTTATTTTTTATATAATAAATGAGGCTGATAGAAGTCATATCTAAACTTGAACAATTCAACATTGATTTTTATTTACATAATAATCTTAGAATTGGTTATATTAAATATGAAAAAATGTTGTATACGACTTATAGAATTATTATTTATAATTATGATGAAAAGGTATTTCTAAATTTTAAAGAATCAATTACATCATCTGATTGGGAATTTTCTTCAACTATAGATAACCATATTATTGATTTATATTTTAGTGATAAGAATGAGAATATTAAGATTGAATTTTTTAAGTCTATATAAATGAAAACAATAATACTCTTATTGTTGTTTAAAATTATATATGCCAATGATAAGAGTAAAGCAATAAAGTATTTAAGTGATTATGGATATTTAGATATTACAAATGTTAATGATAATACTCATGTTAGTGATGATGCATTTAGAGAAGCATTAATGTTATTTCAGTTAACATATAATCTTGAAATAAGTTGTGAATTAAGTGATGATACTTTAAATTTTATGAACATGCCTAGATGTGGTGTAAAAGATGAATTTGGTAGCTATAGAACTAGTTTGTATAAATGGAATAAGCAACATATCAAATGGCATTATAAAGGTGCTACTAAAAAAGTATTACAATTAACTGATGCAGCATTTAAAATATGGCAAGATAAAATAGATATTCAGTTTAAACACGATAGCAATAATCCAGATATCTTAATTACAAATAAAAGACGTAAACATAAATTTGAAATTGATAAAAGTATACATTGTTCAAAGGATTTAGATGGTAAAGGTAATGTTTTAGGTCATGCATTTTTTCCAGATATGAATAATAATCCTGTAGAAATACATATGGATGATGATGAAATATGGTATTTAGAGATGAATACTAATACACCAAAAGGACAAACAAATCTATTTGAAGTATTAATACATGAGATTGGTCATTCATTAGGTCTACGTCATTCAGATGATTATGGTTCAATAATGTATGCATACTATAATGGATCGCATTTAGAATTATCTCAAGATGATATTGATGCTATTCAAAGTTTATATGGTAAACAATCAACACAACCAACACAAGTACCAATTAAACCAATTTCACCACCTATACAATCAGAACCTATATCATTATGTCAAACTAAACATATTGATCACATATTATTTATGAATGGGATTTTATATGTTTTTTATCAGAAATGGGTGTGGATAATTCAAAATACAATACCACAATCACAATTAATAACTGATTGGTTAACATTTTTACCAAATGATGTAAACCATATAGATGGTATATATCAGAGACCTAGTGGTGAACTTGTTATATTTTCCAATAATATGGTATATATGATACATTTACATACATTACAATTGATATCAGGATATCCAAAACCACTATCTAGTACAGGTTTACGCAATAATTTCAAATTAAATGGCATAGTGAACACTTATTCTGGTAGAACATTTATTTTCTTTAATGACTTTTTCTATGCTGAAATAGATGAATGTAATTTTAAATATAAAGTACGTGGTATTATAAGTAGAGAATATTCTGGATTACCAACTGGTATAAATTCAGTATTTAGGTACATTAATGGTATGTTGTACTTTTTTAGAGATGATGCCTTTTATGAATATAATGAATTCACCAAAAAAGTAGTAAAGTATGGTATATTTGATTTATCACTATTTGGTATAGATTGTATTAAATCATCTTCGTTAATATCAGAACTAATAATTGTACTAAACAATACAATCCAACAATTAAAACATTTTTCTTCTATATAAATGGAACTATTAACTAGACTTAATAGTGTTAATAAAAATACACCATTGGTGAAATTATGTGACATTGAAGTGGATAAAGTGTATCATATTACAAATGTAGAAATCAAAAATACTAAATTAGGTTTTAAAACATTTATTGAACTTAATAATGAATTTAATATAATACTACCAGATAGATATGCAAAAATGATTGGTTGGGATGATTGTACAGCTATAATTGGTTGTAATATTGTATATAAAGGAATGATGGATAGATCAGATAAAAAGGTACATGTATTAGAATTTAGACAACAATAAATTAGAGTTTTTAAGTGTAATAAATGGATACAACTAAGAAATGTTGTAGATGTAAAGAAGATAAAAATATTAATGAATTTCATTTTGATAAATTTGTAAAAGATGGACACCGTAGAGTATGTAACCAGTGTGCATGTTATTATACTAAAAGATATTATGAAGCAAACAAAGATAAATTATTTGAAAAGGTAGCATGTGAATGTGGTAGAATTGTAGCTAGATGTAAACTTAAACAGCATGAAAAATCATTAATTCATTCTGATCTTATAAAAGAAAAAGAATCTATAAATATCTACTAATTCTTATAATATATTTTTTATCAAATTATACAACCATATGTTGTATAGAGTATAATATTCTGAATAATTATTATGTAAGTAAATAGATACATCTAACTGTATCTAGTTATCAAAATAAGGCTAATAAATATCAGTTATGTAATATAAAAAAACACAAAAGAGACAACACATACAGACAACAATTAGTTTACTTTTTATCCCTAATAAATAGATATATCTGTATCTATTTGTAAAAATACAGTTACCAAATATTCTGAATAATAATTACATAAGTAAATAGACAACAAATACAGACAACAAAAATAATAGTTTTCTTCCTTAATAAATAGAGCTATCATAATGGAGATGAAGATGAATGAACTTAGAGCAATAGCTAAAAGCATAAAGATTAAAGGTTACTCTAAAATGCGTAAAAGTGAATTAATGGATTTATTATTTCCACATACAATTGATATTGCTAAGGAATCTAATAAAAGAAAAAGAACACCTAAAAATGAATCTATTGCTAATATAGAAGATAAAGATCCATCAAAAATGAATGTTAATGAACTTAAAACATTAGCTAAACATTTAAATCTTAGTGGATATTCTAAATTATGTAAAAGTGATTTGTTACAGTTGATTCAAAATACTCAAACACTATTTCCATTTGCTACAGATATATTTGAACATCCTAATGAACGAAAAATTCATGTTTATCATTCAATTGAAAAAGCATTTCAAAATAGATTACAAACATACAATATTGAAAACAACTTAAAAATTAAAGATCCACAACACATTATGACATCAGCAAAACCTATTGTATGTCAGTTAATAAAAGATAATCTTAAAATATACAATGGATTAAAAGTTAATCTAATATTGTTCTGTGAATTCAAATTGAATACTACTAATGAAATAAAAGAATTTAGATTCTCAACATACAACTATACAATCACAAATGAAAAAGATCTAAATAAATTTTATACAAAAGGTAAACAACAAATATTAACATACATGCAAAATTTTCAAGATAGAGGATCAGGCTGGATGTTAAATAGTGTAATTGGTTTACAATTAGGAATTAACAAATATACACCACTTAATGGTTCATCATATATTGAACTACCAAAAACAATAAAAGATAAAAAAGCATGTATAAATGTTAAGAATAATGATGAAAAATGTTTCTTGTGGTCTATAGCATCAGCATTAAATCCAGTTGACCCTACAAAATGTAAAAACCCAGACAGAACTAGTAACTATATAGAATGTGTCAAACAATTAGAAACTAAAATTGGTGAAATTGAATATCCAGTTAAAATTGATAATATACCTAAATATGAATGTAAACTTAATATATCGATTAATGTGTATGCATATGATGAGAAATATGAAATATATCCATTAAAGATAACTAAAGATGAAAAATCAACACATATTGATTTATTATACATGAAAAATAATAATAATTCACATTATTGTTGGATTAAAAATCTATCTCGATTAATTAGATCTCAGTGTACAAAACATACTGAAAATATTCATCTATGTAAAATGTGTCTACAACACTTTAATTCAGAAAGTAAACTAAATGTACATAAAGAAGATTGTTCTAAAAATGAATCAGTTAAAATTAGAGTACCAAATGAAGGTGAATACATAACATTTAAGAATTATAAACATACAATGCCTGTTCCATTTGTTATATATGCTGATTTTGAAAGCTTATTATTGAAAATGGACACATGTGAACCAAATCCAAATGAATCGTACACAATGAAATATCAAAAACATGAACCATCTGGATTTTGTTACTATGTGAAATACATTCATAATCATTATAAAGATCCTGTTGTTTATAGAGGACCAAATGCTAAAACTAAATTTATTGAGATGATTAAAAATGAAGTTGAACAAATAGGACATATATATTCACAAATAGAACCAATGAAACAGTTAACACATGAACAAATAAAAATTCATAACCAATCTAAAAGATGTACATTATGTGAATCACCATATACACCAAATAATAAAAAAGTACATCATCATGATCATTTAACTGGTAATTATATAGCACCATTATGTAATGAATGTAATCTTAAACTTCAACAACCAACATTTGTGCCTATATTCTTACACAATCTAACTGGTTATGATTCACATTTGTTTATTAAAGAACTTGGTTATGATGAAAAAGAAATTGAATTGATTCCAAATAATGAAGAAAAATATATAAGTTTTGGTAAGCAAACAAATAACTTAAAAATGAGATTTATTGATACATTTAGATTCATGGCATCATCATTAGATAAACTATCATCTAATTTGTCAAAAGATAAAATGAAAAATATTGAATTATTCTTTCAAAAAGATAAAGTAGATCTAGTTATTAGAAAAGGTGTGTACCCATATGATTATATGGATAATTGGAATAGGTTCAATGAAACACAATTACCACCTAAAAATGAATTCTATAGTAAGATCAATGAATGTAATATAAGTGATGATGATTATGAGCATGCACAATTAGTATGGAATAAATTTAATATAAAAAATATGGGTGAATACCATGATTTATATTTGAAAACAGATGTGTTATTATTAGCTGATGTATTTGAGAACTTTAGAGACACATGTATGAAATCATATGATTTAGATCCAGCATGGTATTATACAGCACCTGGTTTATCTTGGGATGCAATGTTAAAAATGACTAAACAACCACTTGAATTATTACATGATTATAATATGATATTAATGGTTGAAAAAGGCATTAGAGGTGGTATAGCACAATGTTGTAAAAGATATGTTAAAGCAAATAATAAATACATGAAAGATTACAATAAAAATAAAGAATCAAATTATTTAATGTATTTAGATGCTAATAATTTATATGGATATGCAATGTCACAATATTTACCATATGGTGGATTTGAATGGGAAAATAATTTAGATATTGATGTAATGAACATTCCAGATAAATCTGAATATGGTTATATATTAGAAGTTGATTTACAATATCCAATTGAATTACATGACAAACATAAGGATTTACCATTAGCACCAGAAAATGGACATAAATTATTAACAACATTAAATAATAAACATAAATATGTTGTACATTATAGAAACCTAAAACAATGTATAAAATTAGGATTGAAATTAACAAAAATACATCGTGCACTAAAATTCAGACAAAGTGATTGGTTGAAAAAGTACATTGACTTAAATACAGAAATGAGAACAAAAGCTAAAAATGATTTTGAAAAAGATTTTTTTAAACTGATGAATAATAGTGTGTTTGGAAAAACAATGGAAAATATAAGAAACAGAGTTAATATAAAATTAGTATCAGATGGTAAAAAATGTGATAAATTAATAGCTAAACCAAATTTCAAACATAGAACAATATTTAATGAAAATCTGGTAGCTATTCATATGAATAAAACTGAAATTAAATTTAATAAACCAATTTATGTTGGAATGAGTATATTAGATTTATCAAAAGAACTAATGTATAGTTTTCATTATGATGTAATGAAACCTAAATATGGTACAAATATTGAGTTATGTTATCAAGATACCGATAGTTATATATACAATATAAAAACAGATGACTTTTATAAAGATATGAAAAATATGATTGAACATTTTGATACAAGTGATTATGCAACAAATAATGTGTACAATATACCACAAATGAACAAAAAGGTATTAGGTAAAATGAAAGATGAATGTAATGGTAAAATAATGACTGAATTTGTTGGTTTGAGAGCTAAAATGTATGCATATTGTGTTGGTGAAAAAGAAAATAAAAAATCTAAAGGTGTTAAGAAATCAGTAGTAATGAATAAAATATCAATGGATGACTATAAAGACTGCTTATTCAATAATAGTGAATTATATCGATCAATGAATTTAATTAGAAGCTATAAACATGAAATATATACAGTAAAATTAAATAAAATAGCACTAAGTGCAAATGATGATAAAAGACACATTCTGAATGATGGAATAAATACATTACCACTTGGACATTATAGTTTATTGTAAATATTGTATATAATCACTAATTGTATAAATGTATATATGTTGTATATATTATATTTATTAATGTATGTATTGTATATATTTAGATTATTGTTTCATCATCATTCATTGTATATATGTATTTACTATATAAACATCATTATTAGCAATTGTATATAAGTAAATATTTAGAATAACCAACACCATCTATAATTGTATATATTTTTATTATTCAACACCATTATAAATGTTGTATAAACGTATATAGTACTATCTAAAAGAGACACTTTATGCATTTCCCTAATTTTGTGGTTGTATCATTGTAAAAATATGAACAATAGCTGATTTCGATGTAAAATGGTCTAAAAATAGCATAAAATAGGGTTTAAATAGCTGATTTTGGTAATTGGGGTAGAACATACATTTCCTATCTACTTTCTAACACACTTCTCCACCAGTTGGGGTATTCAAAGGCGTGTGCCAACTGGGTTTCTCGCTGCCCAGCAGAAGACTTCCATATACACTACTGGCCATTAAAATTGCTACACCAACAAGAAATGCAGATGATAAACGGGTATTCATTGGACAAATATATTATACTAGAACTGACATGTGATTACATTTTCACGCAATTTGGGTTCATAGATCCTGAAAAATCAGTACCCAGAACAACCACCTCTGGCCGTAATATCGGCCTTGATACGCCTGGGCATTGAGTTAAACAGAGCTTGGATGGCGTGTACGGGTACAGCTGCCCATGCAGTTTCAACACGATACCACAGTTCATCAAGAGTAGTGACTGGTCTATTGTGACGAGCCAGTTGCTCGGCCACCATTGACCAGATGTTTTCAATTGGAGAGAGAGATCTGTAGAATGTGCTGGCCAGGGCAACAGTCGAACATTTTCTGTATCCAGAAAGGCCCGTACAGGACCTGCAACATGCGGTCGTGCATTATTCTGCTGAAATGTAGGGTTTCGCAGGGATCGAATGAAGAGTAGAGCCACGGGTCGTAACACATCTGAAATGTAACGTCCACTGTTCAAAGTGCCGTCAATGCGAACAAGAGGTGACCGAGACGTGTAACCAATGGCGCCCCATACCATCACGCCGGGTGATACGCCAGTATGGCGATAACGAATACACGCTTCCCGTGTGCGTTCACCGCTATGTCGCCAAACACGGATGCGACCATCATGATGCTGTAAACAGAACCTGGATTCATCCGAAAAAAGACATTTTGTCATTTGTGCACCCAGGTTCGTCGTTGAGTACACCATCGCAGGCGCTCCTGTCTGTGATGCAGCGTCAAGGGTAACCGCAGCCGTGGTCTCCGACCTGATAGTCCATGCTGCTGCAAACGTCGTCGAACTGTTCGTGCAGATGGTTGTTGTCTCACAAACGTCCCCATCTGTAGACTCAGGGATCGAGACGTGGCTGCACGATCCGTTACAGCCATGCGGGTAAGATGCCTGTCATCTCGACTGCTAGTGATACGAGGCCGTTGGGATCCAGCACGGCGTTCCGTATTACCCTCCTGAACCCACCGATTCCATATTCTGCTAACAGTCATTGGATCTCGACCAACGCGAGCAGCAATGTTGCGATACGATAAACCGCAATCGCGAAAGGCTGCAATCCGACCTTTTTCAAAGTCGGAAACGTGATGGTACGCATTTCTCCTCCTCACACGAGGCATCACAACAATGTTTCACCAGGTAACGCCGGGCAACTGCTGTTTGTGATTGAGAAATCGGTTGGAAACTTTCCTCATGTCAGCACGTTGTAGGTGTCGCCACCGGCGCCAACCTTGTGTGAATGCTCTGAAAAGGTAATCATTTGCATATCACAGCATCTTCTTCCTGTCGGATAAATTTCGCGTCTGTAGCACGTCATCTTCGTGGTGTAGCTTTTTTATTGGCCAGTAGTGAATTTGGCGCAATGAAGGATGTACTCTGTGGGAAGCAGTATGTGGATGTCGTGGAGGTTATTGATGCAGCAAGACGTTCGCTCCAACGTTGACCAGTGGAGGAGGAGGAGGAAGATATTACTGTTTAACGTCCCGTCGACAACGAGGTCATTAGAGACGTAGCACAAGCTCGGATGAGGGAAGGATGGGGAAGGAAATCGGCCGTGCCCTTTCTAAGGAACCATCCCGGTATTTGTCTGAAGTGATTTAGGGAAATCACGGAAATCCTAAATCAGGATGGCCGGATGCGGGATTGAACCGTCGTCCTCGCGAATGCGAGTCCAGTGTGCTAACCACTGCGCCACCTCGCTCGGTTTGACCAGTAGAGTTGTACCGTGTGGGCATACAGACTCTCCCAGTAAGGTAGTGTAAAGCCGCAACGCTGAAAGGAAATTACTTTGAAAAATAGGGGTTTGTAGCCAAAAAAGTTGCAAATAATATGGTGTACTAAATCCTGAATAAAAGCAATCTGCTTTCAGAAAAAAAGTGTTGCGTTACTTATTGAACGCTCTCGTACAAGCAACAGGATTGACTTATACTGAAGAAAATGAGGGCAAAACCTTGTGCAGAAAAGTTTTACTATTTATAAATGAACAGCATTCATTTATTTGGTTAGTCCGCAGCTCGTGGTCGTGCGGTAGCGTTCTCGCTTCTCACGCCCGGGTTCCCGGTTTCGATTCCCGGCGGGGTCAGGGATTTTCTCTGCCTTGTGATGACTAGGTGTTGTGTGGTGTCCTTAGGTTAGTTAGGTTTAAGTAGTTCTCAGTTCTAGGGGACTGATGCCCATAGATGTTGTCCCATAGTGCTCAGAGCCATTTTTTTTGTTTGGTTAATCTGTTATCCACTTAAAAGGCTGAGACTATACTCTTTATAATGGCCATGCAAGTAGAACCGATTAAATGAATGAATTAATACCGTGGAACGTCAACATTTTTATGCTTTTCGTTCATAAATATGAGCTTGTTCCAGCAAGCAAAAATTGGAAATTTGTGGTAAGGTCTTATGGGACCAAACTGCTGAGGTCATCGGTCCCTAAGCCTACACACTACTTAATCTAACTTACGCTAAGGACAACACACACACCCATGCCCGAGGGAGTACTCGAACCTCCGACAGGCGGAGATGCATGAACTGTGGCAAGGCGCCCCAGACCGCGCGGCTACCACGCGCGGCGTTCCAGCAAGCACTGGTAGTAGAATCAATTAACATGATGAAAAATGATTGAAGGAGAGAAAATTTTAGTGACAGAAGAAATAAGGAAGAGTCCCACAGGCTTCACTTTTGGGTCCATTATTTTATTTTAATTTTTTGTGTCTGGCAATATTCGTGTAGAGTCGATGCCTTCTGGAAAGTGAAGAATGAATGCGGAAGTTATACAGAGTAAAGAGTATACGCTGCAGTGATGGTCTCCTTGAGTGGTGAATTCTTCTGCACTGCTGTGAAAGTCCTCATGGGCGTCAGGAAACTGATTGTCTCCAGCGCGCACTTGGCCTGCTCGTCGAAGATGCGGTCGATGAGAGGGTACATTCGAGACTCGTCCGCATGGTACGCGAACAGCTCCGTTGCCATCTTGCGCACGCCGACCTCTGGAGGGAAGTAGTTGGGCTTGGAGGCGCCGCGGGAGAACAGACGTGAGGCACACAGCGCGCGGTCCACCGGGTCGTCGCTCGTCTGTAGGGACAGGGGAGACCGTACATAGAGACACAAGGAGAGCTGCCTGCCATTCTAGGTGGTCAGAGAGTAAAACTAAGAAGTACAGTTAACATGAAATGAACACAAACCAATAAACTTAATAAAGCAAGTCTGTTCCAATGTGTTCACCGGTGGACATTTTTGAAATCTAAATTGTTTGCTGAGTTCCATTCAGTACTTTGTTGGTCCACATTGTGCATTATAAGTTGCTGGGATACTACTCGGCAAGCTGTCCACAAGGTCAAGTGCATTGTAAGTCTGAACTGGTCCCAAACAGCTGAATAGTGTATATATTATCAGGTGGCTCCGGGCTTTCCTCGCAATTGATTCCCTCATACCCAAGCACAAGGCAAGCACTTGTTCGAATTTTAGATCCGTTTGGGTTCGACTTTCTTCTTTATCCGGTTACGATTTGCTTCACGGATCATGACCTAGATTAAGTTTCGTGCTTTAGTTCGCTGTGAATCACAAGCTAGTTTTGACGAACCAGCCTTTACTAGAAAATGGTGAATTTTGCCTTTAGTTATCCTGTGAATATTTGAATCTCTCTGTGCGAGCACATGAACCTCCATGTTGTCTTCCTTAGTCAAACCAATCCTCGATGAATAATGATTATTAATACAATGGGCCGGCCGCGGTGGTCTCGCGGTTCTAGGCGCTCAGTCCGGAACCGCGCGACTCCTACGGTCGCAGGTTCGAATCCTGCCTCGGGCATGGATGTCTGTGATGTCCTTAGGTTAGTTAGGTTTAAGTAGTTCTAAGTTCTAGGGGACTGATGACCACAGATGTTAAGTCCCATAGTGCTCAGAGCCATATTAATACAATGACAAACAATTTCCCCTTATGGAGTCACAGTGTTAAATGTTTTCTGAAGTTGTGGAGTACGCTCTATCTTGTAAATAAATGTCAATCTAGAGTCAACTTACTTCGTTAAACTTTTCCCCAATGTGCATAACAGCACGACAAACTTCCTCTGTGTCCACTAAGCTCATTTACGCTGTAATAGAAAGACACTAGAGAGCATCTAGTAAAGTTCATTGCCTGATTGGTTGATCTGAACTTCGCCGGCCGGGTGGCCGAGCGGTTCTATGCGCTACAGTCTGGAACCGCGCGACCGCTACGGTCGCAGGTTCGAATCCTGCTTCGGGCATGGCTGTGTCTGATGTCCTTAGGTTAGTTAGGTTTAAGTAGTTCTAAGTTCTAGGAGACTGATGACCTCAGATATTTAGTCCCATAGTGCTCAGAGCCATTTGAACCATTTTTTTTATCTGAACTTCAGTTGTTAAATTTCCGTTGTGTGGTTTCTATGTGATAGAAAATAATGAAATGTGACTTCAGATGCCTTGGCATCCACTGAAAGTTAGAGAATGATAAGCTTGTGGCTATGGGTACGTTTGTATTATAGGACAAAAGTTAGTCCCACTGAAACACCAGTTTCCAATATTTAGACGATTTCTGTATTGTCAAACGAGTGGTCGGCTTTTAATATCTTCAAAGTTTTGAGTCTAACCTCAGCGGCAGAATGTTCGAATGACATACACTGAAGAGCCAAAGAAACTGATACACCTGCCTAATATCGTGTAGGGCGCCCGCGAGCACGTAAAGTGCCGCAGCAGGTTGTGGCATGATTTCGACTAATGCCTGAAGTACTGCTGGAGGGAATTGACACCATGAATCCTGCGGGGCCGCCCATAAATCCGTAAGAGTACGAGGGCGTGGAGATCTCTTTTTAACAGCACGTTGCAAGGCATCCCAGATATTCTCAATGATGTGCATGTCTGGAGAGTTTGGTGGTCAGCGGAAGTGTTTAAACTCAGAAGAGTGCTCCTGGAGCCACTCAGTAGCGGTTCTGGACGTGCGGGGCGTCGCATTGTCCTGCTGTAATTGCCCAAGTCCGTCGGAATGCACAGTGGACATGAATGGGTGCAAGTGATCAGACAGGATGCTTACGTACGTGTCACCTGTCATAGTGGTATCTAGACGAATCAGAGGTTCCATGCCACTCCAACTGGACACACCCCACACCATTACAGAGCCTCGACCAGCTTGAACAGTCCCCTGCTGACATGCAGCGTTCATGGATTAATGAAGTTGTCTCCATACCCATACGTGTCTATCCGCTCGATACAAGAAACGAGACTCGTCCGACCAGGCAACATGTTTCCTGTCATCAACAGTCCAATGTCGGTGTTGACGTGTAGTCGTCAGGGGTACACGGGTGACCCTTCGGTTCCGAAAGCCCATATCGATGATGCTTCGTTGAATAGTTCGTACGCTGACACTTCTTGATGGCGCACCATTGAAATCTGCAGCAATGTGCGGAATGGTTGCATTTCTGTCTCGTTGAACGATTCTCGTCAGTCATCGTTGGTTCCGTTCTTGCAAGTTCTTTTCCCAGCCGCAGCGATGTCGGAGATTTGATGTTTTGCCGGATTCCTGATATTCACGGTGGGTACACTCATGAAATGGCTGTACGGGAAAATTCCCACTTCATCGCTATCTTGGAGATGCTGTGTCCCATCTCTCGTGCGCCAACTATAACACCATTTTCAAACTCAGTTAAATCTTGACAACCTGCCATTGTAGCAGCAGTAACCGATCTAACAACTGTGTCAGATACTTGGCGTCTTACATAGGCGTTGCCGACCTCAGTACCTATTCTGCCTGTTTACATATGTCTGTATTTGAATACGCATCTCTATACCAGTTTCTTGGCGCTTCAGTGTACATAACAATGGGACCTCCTATACTGTCAACTGTTCTTGTTACTTAATCGTGATGCAGGCACAGAGTTGTGAAATGACCATTTGAGGAATGTTGAGAGACTAAACAGCGTGTGTAGAAGCCACATTGTCTTGTTCACGATTGGATTCACAGTTAGCTCTACCGAGTTCCACTGAAAGTACAGGTTTACTTTCACCTCCATGACACGTTTGCCTGTACGTTAGTAATTTTCTGAGGACATGGGAGTATTGAGAAAGAGGCTTACGATAAAAAAAAGTCTAACTATACTACAAGTCATGCGGCTGGTGTAAACGATTCATATACAGCGTGTAACTGATGTCAGTGCAGCTATTATTATATGTGGTACCTTAATAGGTACACACAAGAACGTTGGTTGTTTTTCTCTGCATCGAACGGTCTTCCCACAAACAGGTGACAAACTTTACGACCTGACACTTTATGTACAATTGGACTGCACCATTAAGTGGACTTTACATGTAGAATAGACTAACCGTTTTGCGTCTATGCATCCAAGCTTCGACACCTGACCTGTTTTCCATGGGAAAATAAGCATTAACACCATGTTATCGCCACATTCGTCTGGAGGTAATAACCAACCTAAAAACTTACGATTTGTAATGATTATAATTATTAAACTGTAAATGAGGTAAATACTGATGTAATGTTGCTCAGTACACCGTCCTCAGTCACTTACACCTGTTACAAATTCTACAGTGAGCTGCTAGAAACTGTGCTATCTGTATCTGTCTCTGTAGTTTCAACGAAAAAGCATAACACATAAGAGACGGACAAGAGGATGGAAGTCGTAAGTACGCCATTTTTACTCTCGAAAATATTTCAAAATTTATAGCTCCTTAAACAAATTCTTCCAACTACCTTGCAGGTTCACTGTCAAACAGGAGAAAGGCATGAATACAAGCTCATATGTACAAATTCACTACCACAAGAATGTAATTTCAGATGAGTCAGCAACACAAAATAAAACAAAAAACGCAGAATTTTAGGCTTAATATGGAAAAATAACCATGAACTGTGTATAACATTTTTACAGAAATAAATCGAAAACCGCAGAAGCTGAGCGGCAGGTGTCGAAATACGTATATTCGAGTAAATAGAAAAAAAAGAAATATATTGTGTTTAGCGGAAGGCAGAGTTGAAAAATCGACATTAATTCGCAAACACCGGAAAAACGCCAGCAGAATCTTCCAAGGTCAGCAAGATGGGTAACATTCCAATTTATTTAAGTTTCGTTTCATAAATGCCAATGAGTATTTCTCCATTTAAAGCATCAGATTTCTAAAATAAATAAACTTTCTAGTTATTGTAGGTTGCAATTTTGGCTCTTCACTACGATTCTTTCTGTAAAAACATCACATCGATAGCACATACCATTTCAGAAGCGTCTAGAGTGCAAGTTTTACATGATTCGTTAAGTCTGTTAGCCAACTGTGCTGTAGTTCCTTACTTCTACGGCGTGGCAAAGTGATCTACTGGATGCGAACCTCAAAGTAGCCGTGCACGTAGCTGACGTTCTCGGAGCCGAAGGCGAGCGGGCTGTGCACGAGGTCGCGCTTGTTCCTGATGGTCCTGGGCGGCGGCAGCAGCAGCGACGTCACAATGGCTGCCGAGTAGTGAGTGTCCAGCAGCGCTGCGCACCACAGGCTCGCCAGCAGCAGGAAGCGCCAGCCCAGCAGCCCGCAGCTGTGCGACACACCTGTGAGAGCACGACATGTCCAAAGACTGACCGTGACATAGAGGCGCTTCAGTCCGGAACCGCGCTGCTGCTACGGTCGCAGGCTCGAATCCTGCGTCGGACATGGATGTGTGTGATGTCCTTAGGTTTTTTTTTTTCTACTGACTGGTTTGATGCGGCCCGCCACGAATTCCTTTCCTGTGCTAACCTCTTCATCTCAGAGTAGCACTTGCAACCTACGTCCTCAATTATTTGCTTGACGTATTCCAATCTCTGTCTTCCTCTACAGTTTTTTCCCCTCTACAGCTCCCTCTAGTACCATGGAAGTCGTTCCCTCATGTCTTAGCAGATGTCCTATCATCCTGTCCCTTCTCCTTATCAGTGTTTTCCACATATTCCTTTCCTCTCCGATTCTGCGTAGAACCTCCTCATTCCTTACCTTATCAGTCCACCTAATTTTCAACATTCGCCTATAGCACCACATCTCAAATGCTTCGATTCTCTTCTGTTCCGGTTTTCCCACAGTCCATGTTTCACTACCATACAATGCTGTACTCCAGACGTACATCCTCAGAAATTTCTTCCTCAAATTATGGCCGGTATTTGATATTAGTAGACTTCTCTTGGCCAGAAATTCCTTTTTTGCCATAGCGAGTCTGCTTTTGATGTCCTCCTTGCTCCATCCGTCATTGGTTATTTTACTGCCTAGGTAGCAGAATTTCTTAACTTCATTGACTTCGTGACCGTCAATGCTGATGTTACGTTTCTCGCTGTTCTCATTTCTACTACTTTTCATTACCTTCGTCTTTCTCCGATTTACTCTCAAACCATACTGTGTACTCATTAGACTGTTCATTCCGTTCAGCAGATCATTTAATTCTTCTTCACTTTCACTCAGGATAGCAATGTCATCAGCGAATCGTATCATTGATATCCTTTCACCTTGTATTTTAATTCCACCCCTGAACCTTTCTTTTATTTCTATCATTGCTTCCTCGATGTACAGATTGAAGAGTAGGGGCGAAATGCTACAGCCTTGTCTTACACCCTTCTTAATACGAGCACTTCGTTCTTGATCGTCCACTCTTATTATTCCCTCTTGGTTGTTGTACATATTGTATATGACCCGTCTCTCCCTATAGCTTACCCCTACTTTTTTCAGAATCTCGAACAGCTTGCACCATTTTACATCGTCGAACGCTTTTTCCAGGTCGACAAATCCTATGAAAGTGTCTTGATTTTTCTTTAACCTTGCTTCCATTATTAGCCGTAACGTCAGAATTGCCTCTCTCGTCCCTTTACTTTTCCTAAAGCCAAACTGATCGTCAACTAGCGCATTCTCAATTATCTTTTCCATTCTTCTGTATATTATTTTTGTAAGCAGCTTCGATGCATGAGCTGTTAAGCTGATGTGAGATAATTCTCGCACTTTTCAGCTCTTGCCGTCTTCGGAATTGTGTGGATGATGCTTTTCCGAAAGTCAGATGGTATGTCGCCAGACTCATATATTCTACACACCAACGTGAATAGTCGTTTTGTTGCACTCTTAATGTTACCACCGTTGCTTTTAATGTCACCAAAGGTTGTTTTGACTTTCCTGTATGCTGAGTCTGTCCTTCCGACAATCATATCTTTTTCGATGTCTTCACATTTTTCCTGCAGCAATTTCATCTTAGCTTCCCTGCACTTCCTATTTATTTCATTCCTCAGCGACTTGTATTTCTGTATTCCTGATTTTCCCGGAACATGTTTGTACTTCCTCCTTTCATCAATCAACTGAAGTATTTCTTCTGTCACCCATGGTTTCTTCTCAGCTACCTTCTTTGTACCTATGTTTTCCTTCCCAACTTCTGTGATGGCCCTTTTTAGAGATGTCCATTCCTCTTCAACTGTACTGCCTACTGCGCTATTCCTTATTGCTGTATCTATAGCGTTAGAGAACTTCAAACGTATCTCGTCATTCCTTAGTACTTCCGTATCCCACTTCTTTGCCTATTGATTCTTCCTGACTAATGTCTTGAACTTCAGGCTACTCTTCATCACTACTATATTGTGATCTGTGTCTATATCTGCTCCTGGGTACGCCTTACAATCCAGTATCTGATTTCGGAATCTCTATCTGACCACGATGTAATCTAATTGAAATCTTCCCGTATCTCCCGGCCTTTTCCAAGTATACCTCCTCCTCTTGTGATTCTTGAACAGGGTATTCGCTATTACTAGCTGAAACTTGTTACAGAACTCAATTAGTCTTTCTCCTCTTTCATTCCTTGTCCCAAGCCCATATTCTCCTGTAACCTTTTCTTCTACTCCTTGCCCTACAACTGCATTCCAGTCGCCCATGACTATTAGATTTTCGTCCCCCTTTACATACTGCATTACCCTTTCAATATCCTCATACACTTTCTCTATCTGTTCATCTTCAGCTTGTGACGTCGGCATGTATACCTGGACTATCGTTGTCGGTGTTGGTCTGCTGTCGATTCTGATTAGAACAACCCGGTCACTGAACTGTTCACAGTAACACACCCTCTGCCCTACCTTCCTATTCATAACGAATCCTACACCTGTTATACCATTTTATGCTGCTGTTGATATTACCCGATACTCATCTGACCAGAAATCCTTGTCTTCCTTCCACTTCACTTCACTGACCCCTACTATATCTAGATTGAGCCTTTGCATTTCCATTTTCAAATGTTCTAGTTTCCCTACCACGTTCAAGCTTCTGACATTCCACGCCCCGACTCGTAGAACGTTATCCTTTCGTTGATTATTCAATCTTTTTCTCATGATAACCTCCCCCTTGGCAGTCCCCTCCCGGAGATCCGAATGGGGGACTATTCCGGAATCTTTTGCCAATGGAGAGATCATCATGACACTTCTTCAATTACAGGCCACATGTCCTGTGGATACACGTTACGTGTCTTTAATGCAGTGGTTTCCATTGCCTTCTGCATCCTCATGTCGTTGATCATTGCTGATTCTTCCGCCTTTAGGGGCAATTCCCCACCCCTAGGACAAGAGAGTGCTCTGAACCTCTATCCGCTTCTCCGCCCTCTTTGACAAGGCCGTTGGCAGAATGAGGCTGACTTCTTATGCCGGAAGTCTTCGGCCGCCAATGCTGACTGTTTATCAAAATTTAGGCAGTGGCGGGGATCGAACCCGGGACCGATGACGTTTTGATTATGAATCAAAGACGCTACCCCTAGACCACAGGACCTTAGGTTAGTTAGGTTTAAGTAGTTCTATTGTATAGTATGTTAACCAGGGGCCTAAAAATGACAGAGAGGTTCCGTCCCCGCCGCAGCCGCAGTTGTCCACACCCCCACGACGGCTACCGCAGTCCACTTTACCCCTCCGCCGCCCCACACCGAACCCAGGGTTATTGTGCAGTTCGGCCCCCAATGGACCACCCCCCCCCCCGCCCCCGCCCCCCGCCCCCAAGGAACGTCTCCCACCAGTGTAACCCCTACGTTTGCGTGGTAGAGTAATGGTGGTGTACGCCGACATAGTGTAGCTGAGGCGGAATGAGGGGAACCAGCCCACATTCGCCGTTGCGGATGGAAAACCGCCTAAAAACCATCCACACACTGCCCGGCTCACTGGACCTCGACACAAGTCCGCCTGGCGGATTCGTGCCGGGGACCAGGCCCTCCTTCCCGCCCGGAAAGCCGTGCGTTAGACCGCACGGCCAGCCGGGAGGGCTAAGAATTTCTAAGTCTAGGGGACTGATGACCTTAGATGTTAAGTCCCATAGTGCTTAGAGACATTTGAACCAAAAAAATGTAATTAAATGCAGGCTATTCTAATGATGTTCTATAATTACTGAAATGATAGTGGGATTTATTATCACAATGAGGTTTATTAATTTAAAGAACAAATATATCCAATCTTCAAATATTACGATAATACGTGGCTATTCAATTACATGACAAGTAGAACAACTTTCCATGAATAATTAGTTGGCAAAGTTGAAATGGATGTCTATCAAATTATTGTAGTTCCCTTTATTCTATTGTGAGTGGGCTGATTCCTAGTTCACTAACTTGGATAACGGTGATCAAGTAACAGAACTCATCTGTAGCATCCCACATGTAAAGTAGATCCGCTATGAACACACTACGGTGAGGCGCGGCGCTTGGACGTCAAAAATAACTGATTGAGTCCCAACTTTGCCGGAACTGCCAAATACTTCACAAAACTCCGTGGGCGATTCGTGTGGAGTCAGCTTTCAGCGATGGGTTGCCCTGCAGACTGCAATCAGGACTGGTGACCCCCCTAGCTGCACCCTTAGACAATATTCTGGTAAGTTGCGACGCTGGAAGCAAGTTATGCTGACTGGCGGTCCAGAGCAGCACTTACACAATTCTGTCCAGGTTACTGAGAGAGTGAAAATTCTGGACTCGATTGGATACCTGGTCTGTACCCCACAGCTTCTCTCTCTGGCGGTCCGAAATAGTCACCGATCTAATTCAGTTCTATGCACAAACTCTGAAAAATTAAGATACGCCGACCCCACCAAGCCACATGGCTGCCAATAGTGGCCAGTCAAGGATTTTAGTGACAATCACCTGCATACGAACTGCGCACAACCACCCCTCCGGAACACCACGAAAAATCCTACTCCATTTGAAACTCTTTGCGCCCAAAAACTAGCGATGCCTTCTCACAATAAGTATTGCAGGCTGTCTGCCACTCAGCTTGCTCTTTTAAAGTGTGCGTAGGAAGACTGCAGTATCGCATGAGTAATCAACATAGCAAAATGCTGTGCTTACGTCAGGAGCAAGCTTGGCAGACACCCCGCTGACACCAACGAGATTCTAAGATGGCACTGATACAATGCCCGACCGTCCTAACACAGGTGCCACGCCATGGCGTTGGCATAATCTACTTTCGTGTAAACCTATTAATGCAACACCTTATTGGCGCATTCAAAGGTCTACGCAAGCCTTGTTGCCTTTCATCCAGCCGAGAGAAAGCTCGTGGTGCACAGCTGCCGAGTACACTATCGAAACAGACAGCCTCCATTCCCACTATTATCACCAGGACTCAACCCTCCTCGAACTTAGCACACACAACTCCCCTGTCCCATGCACCTCTCCCATGCAGAATGTCCATCAACAGACCTGGGAAAGTTTAGGAAATGAACAAGACCCATGACCTGATTTACTTCAACAAAGATAAGTTAAAGCCATTGATACCGAATCATCTTCCAATCAACATGCCTCCGAGAAGGCAATAAAGGAGAATAAATGAAAGAGGACAAGCCAAAAGGTTATGCATCTCTCAAGGTGGCAGTCGACCACGAGCGTAAACAGAGGAGAGCTCGAGGGGTGAGGAATGGTGAAGGAGAAGAATCCCACTCGTGATTTGTGCTTCTTCAGAAGCAGAAATGACACGTGGTCATGCGGATGACTGACCCCTTCGGTGTCATAAGAGTCGTACTCGAATTCGATCACAGTGATCCACACGTAACACAAAGCAAAGGCAAGAGCATAAAACACTTGGTTATGGTTACTGTGCAATTGCTTACAGAGGTTGGCAGTGTCTTAAACGTGGTAGTTCAGATACAACCTCTAGCGGCATCATTCGGAACCATAGTTCAAAACAACCCCGTCCCCACCTTAAACGAGAGAGTTAAAGTGTTCACATAACACTGCAGGCACCCCACTAAAATGTGTTCGTGACGTGTGCATGCTGTATACAGGGTGGTCCATTGATCATGACCGGGCCAAATATCTCACGAAATAAGCGTCAAACGAAAAAACTACAAATAACGAAACTTGTCTAGCTTGAAGGAGGAAACCAGATGGCGCTATGGTTGGCCCGCTAGATGGCGCTGCCGTAGGTCAAACGGATATCAACTGCGTTTTTTAAAATAGGAATCCCCATTTTTTTATTACATATTCGTGTAGTGCCTAAAGAAATATAAATGTTTTAGTTGGACCACTTTTTTCGCTTTGTGATAGCTGGGCCTGTAATAGTCACAAACATATGGCTCACAGTTTTAGACGAACAGTTGGTAACAGGTGGGTTTTTTAAATTAAAATGCAGAACGTAGGGACGTTTGAACATTTTATTTCGGTTGTTCCAATGTGATACATGTACCTTTGTGAACTTATTTCTGCTTCAGCGTGATTACCTGTAAACACCACATTAATGCAATAAATGCTCAAAATGAAGTCCGTCAACCTCAATGCATTTGGCAATACGTGTAACGACATTCCTCTCAACAGCGAGTAGTTCGCCTTCCGTAATGTTCCCTCATGCATTGACAATGCTTTGACGCATGTTGTCAGGCGTTGTCGGTGGATCACGATAGCAAATATCCTTCTACTTTCCCCACAGAAAGAAATCCGGGGACGTCAGAACCGGTGAACGAGCGGGCCATGGTATGGTGCTTCGACAATGTCAGTGGCAGAGGGTGGCCGGACGCCCTTCCTATCGCCATGTTTTCTCCCTCTTGATGGAATTTCTGTATACCGTTTGTCAATGTTTAGTGTTATCCGATGTCAAAGAGTGCGAACGTTTTGCAAACGTGCAACTGGCGCAGTACATGGGAACCAGCCCAGTAGTCACCTAGCTGAATGTGGGAAGCTACACGCAGGCTCCCTGGTACACCAGTCCTTGTCGATAATGCGCAACTGGGTCTGGCGCACCTCCCTGAATACCAGAAATGATATTCAAACATGTGCAGCTATCCAAGCTGGTCATTCACATGCACACCAATTTTGGGCAACAATAAACTGCAGTCTTGATAGGTCATGATTCTGCTGCACCACGTGCATGTAGACACTTCTCCTTTTTACACAAGGCATAACACGGTTGAAACGTGTCAGATTAGTGTTAGGCTGATACGTTTCATATGTTATTGCTATTACACCGTCTTACAAAACTCCATATGAAGACTGTTGAGCAACTGATACTAAAATGTAGACTTTCACGGCCGAAAATGTCATGTCCATTATAATTATCCGGGCTGTTATGCCGTGATCGGTTGATGAATTCTGTGTCAGTTCCCAACGTTTCGTCCCCGTCTGCGGGGGAACATCTTCAAGGGGGTCTGTAGCTCGATGAAAGGTCCAACACACCCACTGGCTCGCTACTGACTGAGTAGCGAGCCAGTGGGTGTGTTGGATCTTCCATTTAGCTACAGACCCCCTTGAAGATGTCCCCCGCAGACCGGGACGAAACGTTGGGAATTGACACAGAATTCATCAAGCGACCACGGCATAACAGCCAGGATAATTACGGCAACTGGACGTCCGCTGAGAAGCGGCAGGTGGCCTTTTCAGATGAATCACGTTTTGTGCGCTATCGGACAGATGGTTGTTTTCGAGCACGGCTCGAAACCTCCGAAAACAAACCTGCTGCAAGAATCGTTGATAGGATTCAAGTCGGAGGGCATTCCCGTGTGATCTCGTCATTCTGGAAGGCACAATCGATTAACACACGTTTGCATCTGTCCTTCGGAACCATGTCCACCCATACGTGCAATTTGTTTTTTCTCGGCATCTACCAGCTGAACAATGCAACTTGTCACATCACTCGCAGTTGCGTGCATTATTCGGAGAGCATCAGAATGAGTTTATCGTACTCTCCTGGCCACCAAACGCTCGTATTTAAACTCAGTCGAGAATCTGTGGGACCATCTCGAACGTGGTGTACATGCAATGGATCCTCAACCGAGAAACATAGCGGGCTGGCCACGGTACATCGCATGACGGTCTGTGCTGCAAAATGTGCTTCTTGAGGCTTTTTGTACTATCTCATTAATGTGGCAGTGTAGTATGAGAGGGCTGAAAGAGAGAATGCAAAACTAGCAGTGGGTGCACAGTATTAGGCTGAGGAGAGTGGCGCACCTTGCTGACTGATGGCGGAACAAAGCAGGAGCAGCGCCGAGCTCCAGCTGCCTTCATGTCCGCCCTCGCAGCAGCGCACAGCTCGGTAGGCGAGCCACGCGGTGGCCAGCACCAGCGAGTACACCACACTGCTGGCCACCCACAGAGGGGCCTCGAACGGCCGGAACAGCGTCCCGTACACGCCCACCGCCTTTGGGTGCCGGAACGCGATCTTGGTGCTGCAAGAAAAATCCCTATATTATCTACCTCTCACCCATAATTTACACTACCTTTTGTTGCTACTGTGGTCTTTAGTCAGAGGAACCGCCCGCAGTGATTAACCATAGATCTTGCTGAGATGCCTCAATGACAATGATAGCCGTATCATATGTGCAACCACAACGGGGGCATAACTGTGGAGAGGCCAGTACAACAAGTGTTTCCTAAAGAGAGGTAGTTGCTTTTTCAATAGTTGGAGGAGCAGCAGTCTGGATGGCTGACTAATATGACCTTACTGTGGTATGCGTACTGTAAGACCTTCAGTACACACACCAGCAGATTATTTGACTTGTCGCTCTAACGAAGTAGGCGAGTGTCACCAATATGTCTCGTGGTCTTATCGTGACGTGTTTATCTTCTGCCGTTAGGTCAGAAGTTAGAAATGCCACTTGCACGCTTAGAGTAGCAGATATTGGTGACCAACTTTAAACAGAACTTGATTAATTTTCGCACACATTTATTAAAATAATAACAAGCATAAAAATTACTTACCTTGGTTCTGGATGCTATTTACAATTGACAATACGAAGCTCCTTTGGTATTGGTACATTAATCTTATTCTCACATATATCTCTGATACTTGACAAAAGTGTCTATACATTTATGTTCATGGCTATGTACAGGAATAGGGTAATCTTATTTGGCGCAGACTGAAACTTGACCATAGACTGGTAAAGACAAATGTAGAACTCGTAGAGACTGTTGCAGACAAATGCAGACCGGTACAGACGGGTGCAGACAAATGCAGACTGACTAATCGGAGGTCTGTACACTCGTTATAGTACCTCGCACGTTCATGTATCACTGCGCGAGTGTGATCCGCGAGGAGAAAAGCTTCTACGTCAGCAGCAATCTCATTGGCTGCATTACATATTAATACGCCGATTAGCGGAAGCAGAATTTGGTCCGTCTCTATGGCAGCGCCATCTCGTACTGCGGAGACGGGCGAGCGCTGCGCCTGCGCTGTTGTGCTTAGCGGGGCGTGCTCTAGTCGGAAAGTTGTGTACGCGCTGACTACGCAGAACTATGTACACAACACTTACAACGTTAACCAATAAGATTTTGTTGTGCTGCAACTGAGAACGACTAATAGCAAGGGAAAACTGCAGCTGTTATTTTTTCCGAGCGCACACAGATCTACTGTACAGTTAAATGACAGCAGTCTCCTCTTGGGTAAAATATTCCCGAGGTAAAATAGTCCCCCTTCAGGTCCGATCTCCGGGCAGGGACTACTCAAGAGAATATCGTCATCAGCAACAACAAAACTGGCTTTTTATGGGTGGTAACTTGGAATGTGAGATCCTTTAACCTGGTAGTTAGAGTAGAGAATTTAAAAAGGGAAAGGGACAGAATGAAGTTAGATATAGTGAGAATGACTGAAGTGCCGTGGCAGGAAGAACAGGACTTGTGATCAGCCGCGCGGGATTAGCCGAGCGGTCATGGACTGTGCGGCTGGTCCCGGCGGAGGTTCGAGTCCTCCCTGGGGCATGGGTGTGTGTGTTTGTCCTTAGGATAATTTAGGTTAAGTAGTGTGTAAGCGCCGGCCGCGGTGGTCTCGCGGTTCTAGGCGCGCAGTCCGGAACCGTGCGACTGCTACGGTCGCAGGTTCGAATCCTGCCTCGGGCATGGATGTGTGTGATGTCCTTAGGTTAGTTAGGTTTAAGTAGTTCTAAGTTCTAGGGGACTTATGACCACGGCAGTTGAGTCCCATAGTGCTCAGAGCCATTTTTTTTAGTGTGTAAGCTTAGGGACTGATGACCTTAGCAGTTAAGTCCCATAAGATTTCACACACATTTGAACATTTTTGAACTTGTGATCAGTTAATTACAGCTGTGTAAATAGAAAATTAATTAGGGGTAATGCGGAAGAAATTGTAATAATGAATACGAAAATAGGAACTTGGGCAAGCTACTATGAAGAGGACAGTGATCGCATTGTCGTTGCGAAGACTAGTAGGCAGGTTAGGGATTTAAAAAGGGAAATTCAAATTAGATGTAGTGAGAATTCATGAAGTGCAGTGACAGGAAGGGAAGGACCTCTGGTCAGGTAAGTACAGTGTAGTAAATAGAAAATCAAATAGGGGTAAAGTAGAAGTAAGTCTAATAATGAATAAGAAAATAGGAATTTCTGTAAGCTACTATGAAGAGCATAGTGAAAGGTATTATCGTAGCAAAGACAAACAAAAAGCGCGCAACCACCACAGTGGTACAAGTTTATTTGCCGACTAGGAAATGTATGATGCCATAAAACAAATTATTCAGCTACTTAAAGGAGACGAAAAATTAATTACGGTGGGTGATTTGAATAGTGAAAGTGTAGGAGAACATGGAATGGGGAAAAGAATGAAAGAGGAAGTCACCTGGCATAATTTTGTGTTGATTTAATCACTGATAACTCTTGATTTCAGAATCAGGTATGGATGAATTTTCACTTCGCAGTGGAATGTGTACTGTTTTGAAACTTCCTAGCATATTAAAACTGTGTGGGAGATCGGACTCGAACCTGGGACATCTGTCATTTCCTGGAAAGTGTTCACCTACTGTCCTATCCAAGCACGACTCATACAACTTTACTTTTGCTAGTACCTCATTTCCCATCTTTCAAACTTCTTCAAAGTGTACACCATGTAGGACTAGTACTTCAGTTTTATCTCTGACAAGGATTAAATGTCCTGAGAACACCCCTTGCCGTGTTGCTTCAGTTGGCAAGACTCAACGGGACCAGCAGCATCTATGAAGATGTTCAACGGAACTCGGGACGAAACATTGTGAACAAAAAAGTTTCATACACCAGGACCATACAAAGCGGAAGATGCAAAAGAAACTAGTTCTTCTGTATTACCGTATTTCAAAAGCTTCTGTCCCACTCATGTCTGTACGGCTTGACGTCCACGTCTCACTTGTTTAAGGCTACGCTCCAGACAAGTCTTTCTGTGATTTAAATTTATATTCAATGCCAATATCTTTTTGATCTGCTTTTACTATAACGAGCAGCGCTGTAGCTGCTAGACAGGGTGCCTGATTAAAGACCATGGGTCTGGTACATCGACCAGCCGGAGTGTGCTGTTTTTGTCTTCTAGACAAATGCATGACTGGTTATTTACCTCGGCCTCAGGTAAAATGCAGTAACAGACTGAAAAAGGCTTACAAGTTTCCCAAACACATGGCGCACACTGTTTTGCTCAGTTAAGTCAACTAACAACAATGGCGATGGTTAAAATAAAATAAATTTTCTTAATTATGTAAAGAGCGTATCCCATTCGAGACGATACCTGCTAGGAAATTTAATTGACGAAAGGAGGAAATATAAAAATGCAGTAAATGAAGCAGGCAAAAAGGAATACAAACGTCTCAAAAATGAGATCGACAGGAAGTGAAAAATGGCTAAGCAGGGATGGCTAGAGGACAAATGCAAGGCTGTAGAGGCGTATATCTCCAGGGGTAAGATAGATACTGCCCACAGGAAAATTAAAGAGACCTTTGGAGAAAAGAGAACCACTTGCATGAATATCAAGAGCTCAGATGGAAACCCAGTTCTAAGCAAAGACGGGAAATCAGAGAGGTGGAAGGAGTATATAGAGGGTCTATACAAAGGCGATGTTCTTGAGGACAATATTATGGATATGGAAGAGGATGTAGATGAAGATGAAATGGGAGATATGACACTGTGTGAAGAGTTTGACAGAGCACTGAAAGATCTAAGTCGACAACATTCCATTAGAACTACTGACAGCCTTGGGAGAGCCAGCCTTGACAAAACTCTACCATCTGGTGAGCAAGATGTATGAGACAGGCGAAATTCCCTCAGACTTCAAGAAGAATATAATAATTCCAATCCCAAAGAAAGCAGGTGTTGACAGATGTGAAAATTACCGAACTATCAGTTTAATAAGCCACGGCTGCAAAATACTAACACGAATTCTTTACAGACGAATGGAAAAACTGGTAGAAGCCGACCTCGGGGAGGATCAGTTTGGATTCCGTAGAAATGTTAAATGTCGGAACACCACGAGAGGAAATACTGACTCTACGACTTATCTTAGAAAATAGATAAAGGAAAGGCAAACCTACGTTTCTAGCATTTGTAGACTTAGAGAAAGCTTTTGATAATGTTGACTGGAATACTCTCTTTCAAATTCTGAAGGTGGCAGGGGTAAAATACAAGGAGCGAAAGGCTATTTAGAATTTGTACAGAAACCAGATGGCAGTTATAAGAGTCGAGGGGCATGAAAGGGAAGCAGTGGTTGGGAAGGGAGTGAGACAGGGTTGTAGCCTCTCCCCGGTGTTATTCAATCTGTATATTGGGCAAGCAGTAAAGGAAACAAAAGAAAAATTCGGAGTAGGAATTAAAATCCACGGAGAAGAAATTAAAACTTTGAGGTTCTGTCAGAGACAGCACAGGACCTGGAAGAACAGCTGATCGGAATGGACAGTGTCTTGAAAGGAGGATATAAGACGAACATCAACAAAAGCAAAATGAGGATAATGGAATGCAGTCGAATTAAATCGGGTGATGCTGAGGGTATTAGATTAGGAAATGAGACGCATAAAGTAGTAAATGAGTTTTGCTATTTGGGGAGCAAAATAACTGAGGATGGTCGGAGTAGAGGAGATATAAAATGTAGACTGGCAATGGCAAGGAAAGCGTTTCTGAAGAAGAGAAAATTGTTAACATCGAGTATTTGTATGGAGTGTAACCATGTATGGAAGTGAAACGTGGACGACAAATAGTTTACACAAAAAGAGAATAGAAGCTTTCGAAATGTGGTGCTACAGAAGGATGCTGAAGATTAGGTGGGTAGGTCACATAACTAATGAGGAGGTATTGAATAGAATTGGAGAGAAGAGAAATTTATGGCACAACTTGACTAGAAGAAGGGACTGGTTGATGGGACATGTTCTGAGGCAGCAAAGGATCACCAATTTAGTATTGGAGGGCAGCGCGGAGGGTAAAAATCGTAGAGGGAGACCAAGAGATGAATACACTAAACAGATTCAGAAGGATGTAGGTTGCTGTAGTTACTGGGAGATGAAGAAGCTTGCACAGGATAGAGTAGCATGGAGAGCTGCATCAAACCAGTCTCAGGCCTGAAGACCACATCAACAACTGCTAGGAGACAGTGAGAGTTAACACAGGTCTGATTTATAGAGAAGCTTTTCTTGTTGTTGGGAACCTTTTCAGTTGCAAATAGGAAAGAGACTTCTAGTTTCAGTTTCGGCCCTGAAACCAAACTGAGCTCCTGGCTGTCTTGGCTACAACAGTTCTTTTTTTTCTGAGACCTCTCTCCTCCTGCCCAATTTCTAGATATTCTCTATAAACTGACTGAACCTTCTGGCAACCTTGACGACAACTGTAGGAAGTAACATTAACGTGATGTATAAAAATTAAGTAAGCCTCATCAGAAACTGAGAGAATATGTAAATTTACAAGACGCTCCAAGCATTTCAGTTTGTCATAGAGCTAAATCACAGAACTTTTGGAATACAGCAGTGTCAACAAAGTGTAATTACAGAAGATACAACCTATAGAACGTCTAAAGAACTAAGAATGTTCAAAAACTTTTTCCATAAAAACAGGCAACTCTCGTGACTCTCCAGGCAGTCAATATTATATGCTCGGCACATGGCCTTCGAGTCTGTCGCTGGATCACCTTGTATAAATACCACAATATTTCTCCAGGCCAACTTCTCGACATTATCAGGTGGGGGCTACTGGTTACTGCTGCAAAATAACAACTACTTACTGCCTGTCACTGAGCGACATGTCTGAGTGTGATTAGTTCTATTAGCCGCCGTTTTGACAATTGATGACTACAAGACATGTCCCTATAGCGCACATAGCACGCGTAATTTGATGCTCACATATCATGTACATCTGATTTTGAGACTGGAGGCCTTGAAATTGGTAATGGTAAAACGAAATGAGGACGACTTAGTTGCAGTACGAGACAAAGTTTCTTTCCTGTAATTATCCATAAGATTGTATCCCATACAGTCACATTAACGATGGAAATCTCTAGTACATTTAATTATTCTTTTTTACTCGCAAAAGCTACGAAATAGCAAATATACAGTGTAACTGACCTGTTCCTACTGGTTATTACGTTATTATTGGGAATGTAAATACTTATTGCTTGTGAAGTTAACGTGAGAAGATTAGGGTCGCCACCGACTCTAACCACACAACTAATCGAAGGTTTGGTCGAGTCGGAAAATAAATTAATTTGATCACAGACCAAAAATTCACAAAAATGCATACGTTGTGATGTCGCTCATAGTGGATACGATGTAATTAATAGTATTGCCCGTGCACTATTCACGACAATCAAACATTTAAAATAAAATAGAAAATGCATGAACACTGCATAAGATCAGCTGCCAGCAACACACCCGAAAATAAGACTTAATCTAAAGCATTTGTTATAAAATACCAGGGGAGACTAATTACTGGACCTGTGGGTGTGGAAACGCGTTGGATGTGCTAACGGGAAAGCTACGAGGTGAGTGGCTTAGGTGCAAAAACGTAATCTCGGAACACAAGAGAAAATTGTAGATAAAATCATTTATTCCTAAGATATGGATGTGAGGCATGTACACAATTCCTGATAACATTAATTCCTAAAACATTAAAGAAAAGCGTCGATACGTTCACCGCTATAATCTACAACTAAAATCATTGGTGTGAATCATTCATACAACTCCTGTTGCCTGATAACTGATCGCAATAACTCGTGAAACGGTACACGTTTCGCAGTACACCCGCGTGCCCACGTGGTTTGTGGAGACGCAATATCTAGGTATCGTGGCCAAGTTGCAACAATATCACATCACACAATCATGAATAGTTAACGTTCTTTAAAACAAACATGAGATCGGACAGTTAGTGATGACGGTAGCCCAACAAAACTTTAATGTGCAACCACGTGGTCGGCTCCCCACGGACGCGAGAAGGCAAAGCTATTAATATTTAGAAAAATGAAAGCTTATACAGGCACAGCTGAAGGCAAACAGACATTCATACAGAAGCGAGTGCTCACTTCTTATCGACAACTTTGTGTGGCGCTTTTCCGGTGGATCCAAGTCTGCTATAGAAATTTACTAAAAGAAAAATCTGCCAAAGTTTTGCATTCCTCGCTGCGACAAGGCAATGCAATCTTTCAGAGTTGAAAAGCGAGACCAAAAGCTAACAGCTCTCCCCTCGCCAAGTAACAACGCGCCACGCGGTCAGTCTAACTCACCCTTCTTCGACTGGAGCTGGAGCACAGCTGTGGACGCTTCCCGTACCGGCGGCAGACTGCATCCCGCTTCTTCTCCAGCCTCTTCCACGCTCCGCGTGGCCCGGAAAACCCAAAGATGCTATTTCCGCCACCAACTTAACGTATGTGGATTTCTCACAAGTAGCGAAAACCTCTTTGCCTACTTGACCACTACGAGAGTTGGCTATTCTGTACAACTGCTGCTGAATCTGTACGACTATCGCAGACTTTCTGCAGCAGACTACGCCACCGTCTAGCAACGTGACACACAACCACATTCATTCAATCACACCACTATGATAATTATGAGAAAAGAGAAATAAGGAAGGAAAGAGAAATACTAGTGAAAATGGGCTATAGGACTAATGAAAGGTGGCTACCGGACCCTTTCAACAGGGTCATTATAATTAAGGTTAAACTTTCAAAACGCTGTAGAAATAACACCACTGGTCAGAATGATGTAAAATTGCAACGGAATATTATTGGAGAAGGGGGAAACGTATGGCAGAAGAAAAAAAAAAAATTCTGAAAATTGATCAATAGATGGCGCTGTACGTGTCATAATACGTAAATGAAAACACCTGTCATGGGCACGACCCATTGAAGTTGGTATAAACACGTCGGGTACACGACTTTTCCTCCTTTCGCGTCTGTGACGTTCGCCAAGACTGTCTCAATACAGGATCGCGCTCTGCTTGCAAAGTTGTATTACAAGAATGATGACTGTGCACATGTCGCGCTGCAGAAGTTCCGGACACTGAAGGGTTTGAAAAAAGGCGTTGGTCCGATGACTGCCGTGGGTCTGGAGAAAATGATTCGGAAATTCGAAAAGACGGGCTCTTTTGATGTGCAACCTGGTAGAGGGAGGAAACGAAGTGATTCGACGTCAGTGGAAACAGTGGCCGCAGCAATGCAGGAGGAGATGAGTAGTGGTGTGCAAACGTGTGGTGCACGGGGAATTGCCCTAACATTGAACATTCCTGTGAGCACGGTGCGTAAAATCCTACAGAACGTCCTTCTTTGCTATCCATTCAAAATTACCCATGTACACGAGTTGCTTCCTGTTGACATGCCGGCAAGAGAGACCTTTGCTTTAGAATTTCTCGCTCGCGTGGAAATGGACAATGACTGGCCGTGGAAGATTTTGTGGACAGACGAAGCCCACTTCCATCTGACAGGATATGTCAATACACAGAATTGTCGAATATGGGCAACGGAAAATCTACACGCAAATCAACCAGTACCAGTTCATCCTGAGAATGTGTCACTGTGTGGTGCTGGTTTATGGCATTATCTATCATAAGGCCATATTTTTTCGAAGGGAGGGGTGCTTCCGGTCCTGTCACCTGTACCGTCACTGGTAAGCGGTATGAGTGTCTTTTGCGCAACCACGTCATTCCAGCTCTCCATCAACGTGGATGCGTGGATGAGGTCATTTTTATGCAAGATGGCGCACCTCCGCACATTGCAAATCCAGTTGAGACTGCTGAAGCTCCATTTCCGAAATGCTAGAATTATCAGCCGCCATTTCCCTACAGCCTGGCCGTCCCGATCACCTGATCTTAATCCATTTGACTTCTGGCTGTGGGACTATCTGAAGGATGTTGTGTTCAGTGTTCCGGTTACAAACTTAGCTGCACTGAAGGCACGTATTGCGCAACACACGCTGAACATGACGCCGGAAACACTTCGATCAGTTGTGGAACATGCTGTTTCTCGATTTCAACTTGTTGCAGAAAACGGTGGACAGCATATTGAACATGTTTTGCACCAGTCACACGGAAATTAATTATCCGATTTGATTTTGATTGAGTCATGTTTTTATGCGATTTCTGCCCTCAGGAAAATTAAAAAACGATGTGAGTGGTGCCTTTTAAGCGGTATTTGGCCTCAGAACAAAAAAGAAAAACGATTTTTACCATGCGCTGTGATATGACCTTGCCGTAGTGGATGGGCTTGCGCAACCAACAGTATCACACCTGTACACCCATGAATACTGAGTAGTACAGTTTGTTTAATGTCAAACGTGCACCTTAGGCACTGTTGTATGATTCATTTGTTATCTAGAGTCGACCACTATTAAATTATGATGCTTACAGCACCATCCATTGCTACATTTTGTAACTATTTATTTTTCTTCTGCCATACGTTTTCCCCCTTCTCCGATAGTATTTCGTTGCAATTTGACACCATTCTGATCAGTGGCATTATTTCTACTGAGATTTTAAAGTTTAACTTTAATTATAATCACCCTGTATATATCGTCCGTGAAATTTCGATCAAATTACCAGATGTCTGAAATGGCATGCATGATGTTTCGGCGCAGTATCTTCTGGTAATTTTCAGGTTCACATCATAACAGCAATACGGAATCCAGCATTTCGCCTTAAATTGTATGAGAAGATCTTGATTCCGGGAAAATTTTAAATTTCCAAAACTGTGAAAGGTTGTTCGCATTGTAATAGTAAAAATTATTCATGTTTATTTAACAGCTGATAACATTTTGAGAACATTAGAATTAAAGTTGTAGTAGATAACATTTTAAAACAGCAGAAGTGGAATTTTATCATTGATTCCATATTAGAGCGCCAGAGACATTGGAGGGGTACTGACAGTTGTTGTCATTTATTATTATTATTATTATTATTACGCATAGCCATCTGCTACACAGATGACGTGGTATGTCCTGCATATTATTATAATTATTCTTTTCTTGCAATGCTCGTATGTTAGTCAGGTGACGGATTTGGCCGAGAATATCTTACAAATCACTATCCACCAGCGAAGAATAGTTCAATGGTGCTACTAAATTATGTTTGGTACAGTTTTTTGCGAATGTAAAGCTGCAATTGGCAAGTTAGTGTCGCCAGCTGGTTGCGTTGCGGTGTACAACTCTTTAACTCACGTCCAGAGTACGCCCGGCCCAGTAAAGTCGATGAAATTGAGTCGCTCGTGCGTGATCACCAGCGCCGTGACGCCGATATCGACGGTGCCGTTCGCCAGCAGGCCGACCACCCCGTCCATTGTTTTGTTACCCAGAACAGCGAAGCCGAAAGAAGATGTGGAGTACAGAACGATCCTGCAACAAGGTTCAAAACTGGTTTCATGAATTCTGTCAGTAGTCTCGAAGAAACAAACACCTCATGTGTAGCAACATCAAAACCAACAAGGAACTCAGAACATAATTACATGTGAGAAAAGAATATAAGTTGCAGTACTTTTGTGAATCATGTTTAAGAATAATATCACTTCGATGGCATCTCTTATTGGTGACGCTTGTAGAAGCAGTTAATGGAAGTTGTGGGAAGTTTTGGGTGTTATCGTGAATTAAATATCGACAGCTTATTATCGTATTGCTTTCTGTTATGTTAAATAGTTTTATGGCGATATTATCTGGGAACAAACCAGACAAAGTCAAAACAGTTGATCGATCACCCTAACCGACCACCAGGAAAAAGATAAATTATGCACAGAGTATATTTTTCCCACGATGAGACTGAGTGATTAGAGGTGCGCTTGTGATCCCGTCCTGTTAAAAGCCATACTTCCAGAGGACTGGAGTCTGTCACAATATCGAACCCACATAAGGCGTTACATCGCATTCCTGGAGGAAGCGCCTAGTCAATACACCAAGATCACAAGCTATGTGGGTGGGGGGGGGGGGGGGGGGGAGGGGGAGCGGGAGGGGAGGTATCAAATCGATTGTCTGTGAAGTCTTCCTACAGAAACATTACTTCGTGTAGAGTTTTATGCAATAAAACATGCCCCATCTCTTAACAACACAGCAGTCGCACTTCGGACACTTCCCTGAAATTCCCGAGAAAAAGCTTCGTCTTGCAGTGCCCGGCCGGCCACTGTGGCCGAGCTGTTCTAGGCGCTTCAGTCCGGAACTGCGCTGCTGCTACGATCGCAGGTTCGAATCCTGCTTCGGGCATGGATGTGTGTGATATCCTTAGGTTTAAGTAATTCTAAGTCTAGGGGACTGATGACCTCACATATGAAGTCCCATAGTGTTTATAGCCATTTGAACCATATGCAGTGCCCGTGGTTTGTATGTCCGAACAACATCCTAAGGTCGTGAGATACATTTTTCTAGCCTTGAAATAGGTAAATATAATGAAAATAGTAAATTTTAACGCATTATCCAAGAGCATAAGTGATATATCGATAAAAAGATGTACATGTGAAAGAACGCTGCGATGCAGCTATCGCTGATGCAGAGTATGTGTAACAAACAGCTTATGTTAGATCGCGCATTAGTGGGCATTTGTTGTTTGGGAGTAGCAGTAATAGCGTGGCAGAGGCTGGCAGTGTCTGTTGCGATGTTCCTACTATCCCCGAGCAACAACTGTCCGCTACTGCGCTACCTAACATAAGCTCTTTGTTACTCATACTCTCCCTCAGCGATAGCTGGCTCGCAGCGTTGTTTCACATGTACATCTTTGTAATCGATATATCGCTTATGCTCTTCGATAATACATTAAAATTAACAACTTTTAGTATATGTATCTCTTTCAACCTTTATTCAGAAACCTCACGGACAGCGACGTTTTTAACTTGATACCATCATCATTCTCACAAGGGAACCTCCCCATCGCACCCCCCTCAGATTTAGTTATAAGTTGGCACAGTAGATAGGCCTTGAGAAACTGAACACAGATCTATCGAGAAAACAGGAAGAAGTTGTGTGGAACTATGAAAAAAATAAGCAAAATATACAAACTGAGTAGTCCATGCACAAGATAGGCACCATCAAGGATATTCTGTGCTCACTGGAGTAGTGGTCCCGTGGTTAGCGTGAGCAGCTGTGGAACGAGAGGTGCTTGGTTCAAGCCTTCCCTCGAGTGAAGATTTTTACTTCCTTTATTTTCGCCAAGTTATGATCTGTCCGTTCGTTCATTTACGTCTCTGTTCACTGTAATAAGTTTAGTTTCTATGTTTTCCAACCGCACCGCAAAACCGCGCGATTAGTGGACGAAAGGACGTGCCTCTCCAATGGGAACCGAAAACGTTTGATCACAAGGTCATAGATCTACCGATTCATCCACAGGAAAACACGTCTGATATATTCTATACGACACTGGTGACGGCATGTGCGTCACATGACAGGAATATATTGTCGACCCACCTACCTTGTACACTTGGCGAATGGGTGAAAAGATTCTTCTACCTTGCCCGATTTAGGTTTTCTTGTGGATGTCATAGTCACTCCCAAAAAAGTGATGAAAACATAGGAGTTTGTCACATAAACTGCAACAAATAAATGCAACAGTCTCACAGTCGCACACTTTTCCCTGTGCTCTGTCAAAACATATGTTTTTAACGTTTTCAAATTTTTCCGTGTGTAGACTGTCTAATCCTGCATATGTCCAAGCAAATCTGAACATGTCCTGGAATTTTGGAGAGCGAAGTTGATTATGTGTGAGTACCTGAACTTTGATAATTGTCTCAAAATAAAAAAATTAAACTTTTCACTCGAGGGAAGACTTGAACCAAGGATCTTTCACTCCGCAGCTGCTCACGCTAACCACGGGACCACGGCGCTACTGAGCCGATCGTATCTTTGATGTTACTTATCTTGCGCATGGACTACTCAGTTTGTATATTTTGCTTATTTTTTTCATAGTTCGACACAACTTCTTCCTGTTTTCTTAGTTGATCTGTGTTCAGTTTTTCAAGGCCTATCCACTGTGCCAACTTATAACTAAATCTGAGGGGGGTGCGATGGGGAGGTTCCCTTGTCAGATGCCCGCATCTCGTGGTCGTGCGGTAGCGTTCTCGCTTCCCACGCCCGGGTTCCCGGGTTCGATTCCCGGCGGGGTCAGGGATTTTCTCTGCCTCGTGATGGCTGGGTGTTGTGTGATGTCCTTAGGTTAGTTAGGTTTAAGTAGTTCTAAGTTCTAGGGGACTGATGACCATAGATGTTAAGTCCCATAGTGCTCAGAGCCATTTGAACCTTGTCAGATGCGCCAGCGGTCTAGACAAAATATTTTTTAGTATCCCGTCGGCACTGAGACCTAAGACGCGGAACATGAGCCCGGATTGGACGGGAAAGAAGCAGACAACAGTTCGGCGGCGCTCTGTAGGAAACACCCCGGCATTCATCTGGAGTGCTTCATGAAAACCGCAGGAAGCCTATATCTGACTGTCACGTCTCTCAGTCTAACAGCGATTTCGCTAAATCGCTTAAGCCGAAAGGACTGTCGATTTCCTCCCCCAAATCCGAGCCTGTGCTGTGTCTCTAATTACCTCGTCGTCGACGGGGCGTTAAACCTTAATGTCCCTTCCGTCAGTCTAACTTGTCTCAGTCAGCCATGTCCCTCACGTTTCAGTGTAGCAATTGAAAAGCTTCAATGTCTAACACAGGTGTAATTAATTTTTTTCGTAGACGTATTTGGTAATTGGTTCAGTGGTCTATATTTATCATACTTGACTTTTGTTTACTCTTTGTCATACTGCCAATTTTCTTGAATGAACGAGTTTTTGGTAAGTTATTAAGTAGTTACTTCTCATAAAAGTTAATAATTTAACCTGTAATCAGACTGCAAAGTACGCATGAAAGTATAATGGCTGTAAAAGTGGTGAAGTATTGTCTATTTGAAAATTCATTGTCAACACGCAGCGGGCGATTGGGAGCTGTGTGCGTGATACTCAACATAGCGGTACACATGCGATGAAAAACGCAGATTAGTACTGTTCACTGTTAATCATTCTGAAACTTGACGTGGACAGAATGCTGCAGTAGGCATATTGAATGGCTCATTGGCGTGGGGAAGAAGTCTAGCCACGGTGACACAGATGGTATGCTGGTAGTAACTGATGGCGTGGACTACAGCTTCATTACCAGAACGTTCGGGTAACGCGCTGATTGTGTACTGTTTCCAGGAAAAAAAAATTACTCTGAACTGTGACCTTGGGCATTCATTGCGTTTATGAAGACTCTGAATAATGTATGAACTATTATGGAAATTAAGTCTCATGCTTCTTGACAGAGCGTAGGGGAACGATGCGGGAGACCCGCACCGCCGTACTAGGCAAGGTCCTAATGGAGGTGGTTTGCCGTTGCCTTCCTCCGATCGTAATGTGGATGAATGATGATGATGAAAACGACACAACAACACTCAGTTATCTTGGGGCTGGTGAAAAAGCCTGACTCGGCCGGGAATCGAACCGCGGACATGATTAATTTATGAAAAAATATAGCATATTCTCGTAATTAATTAAGTGCAACAAATAATTTATAATCTTAATAGGCAACAAAAGAAGCTGAAAAAACATGATAGATTCAACTTTGTCCATTAAGATTACTAAATTCATTGGTGTAATTAATAAAAACTCTCTAAAAATATATTTGCTGCGTTTCACTGAGCAGCTTATTCAGATTGGGTATGGAACAGGGCAGCAATGCACAATTGCATCCAACCTTATTTAGGCAGTTAAGATAATGCTGTGTGTGTGTGTGTGTGTGTGTGTGTGTGTGTGTGTGTGAGAGAGAGAGAGAGAGGCAAAAATTGAAGACGAAAGTAACTTTAATATGATGTGTCAATGCCAAGTAACAAGTCGATGGAACTTGGAACATATATCGAAAGTACTGCTATAGTATAGTCGGAAGGTGACTGGAAGAAATACGCAACGAGACGAACAGAAATTACACTTTTACTCGAAGACTATAATTAAACTGAAGCCACTGTGATTTATGATGGACCCCTGGACATTACAAAAGGAGGGACATGGTTCTTAATAGGGTGTGTGTCCACCACGTACGGAAATGTTTGCTCTGCAGCGTGTTGCTGTGCTGGGCGCGAGGCTGGTAAGGACTTATTGTGGTTGACAAGGACTGGATTTTCGCTGGTGCATATGGACGCGGTGCAATGCGCCTTCCCGATGGGCAGGCCAGTTCACTCGCCATTCGCTGAATATCCCCTCTTTCCTAGACCTCCTCCACCTGCTCACGACTATTGTAATCCATAAAAACGAAGTCACTGCTGAGCGCACCCTCTAAACATTCACATGGGGAAGGAGTACAGCGCCACAGTAACGTTGACCAGTGAGTGTATCGGTCTCAAAGATTTGAAGGTCCGTACGCCATGCGACATTATGCCTTCCCACACCAAAACACCTGAACAACCAAAACAATCATATTCAACAATGCTGGAGGTATTCTCAAGCGACGAGAGGTGGCAAAATGTAATGCATCCAGGAACACTGCCGGATATGATCGTTTTGGTGGTATAAATCTTATGGTGTGGGGATTGTAATATCCATGCCAATATTTTATTCAAAATAATATTCACGACAGCATTGTATGTGGAGTGTGACTGGACTTTGATCCTATTCTCGTAATACTAATGAAAAGGACTTCATTGTTAATCAAATAATAAATAATTATTGTCAACGATATAATTTAGTATTTCGTAAAAAACTGTATCTCAGACAATACCCTTGTAAAAAGATAATGAAAATCCATAGAGTAGAAATATTTTTGGAGTGAGCATTGCGTCCTGCGCATGTTGTCAACATTAAACTGGAATTGTCACGTGATCTAGGGACGACGTCGATTGTTTAGCGCCAATTCGCGTCCGCCATCAGGTAACGTCCCGTCTCGTCATATAACACCAAAACATTCTACAGTACCTTTCGAATGGAGGCATTCGCACAGGTCGTCAACGGAACGTCACGTCATTTCACGGTACGTCAAGGTTTCTCGGGAAGAAAATTTTAACGGTACCAGTCTGTTAACATCTTAAGTTAAACTATTTTCGCCGCGCTCATTCTCCTTATAATAGGGGATGTTGTACTGTTGTATCGTCATAATCTTTATTTCATAATAGCGCTTTGTTTTAGTGATAAATTGGAGATGTTCCATGACGACTGGGATATTTTTTCCACTTTCTTACACAACCGAGGTTGTATATCTGAAGGCGAAAAGTTATTTACGTTTTACGATAACACAACGGCGCCGACGCCCATAATGTATGTGTATAAGAACATAAGTAGACGAAGCAAATTCCACCATATGACATTTTAAGCAAAAAAGTCAGCTTTAATGAAGGAGTAAAACACAGTTTTTTATGACGTTATTAATTACGTAAGAAAAAAACATAATGGATAAGTTTAACAGGCTTCATTAATTCGTTTGAATGTACATATTTTCCCTAGCAAATAATTCTCATTGCTTTGAAACGTTGTCTCACTTCTCAGTAATTTACCAAACATAATTGATCAAGAACATAGGTTATAAAGTTTGCTTCGGCCATTGATTAATTTTGTCGTTGTTAGCTCCTCAGTTCTGATACTATTCTCTAACATTTTATGCATATTAGGGATGGTGACTCAAAACCCCAATTTCGCCGTTCAGTACTGTGTTAAGCGACTTGACGAGATGTGACATGAAAGACATTGTAAATACATGCTGACGTAAAGCTTCTGTGACGCCATGCTCGTTCATTTTGCTCTTCAAAGCTGAGAGACCAATTTATTTCAAATATGAGACGTAAACTGCTTTGGTGCCTGCAAAACGTCTATACTAAATCCACAGCACTTACGAAGGGAGTCTGTCTTTACTAGCGATATGACGTGACCATTGTGGTAACGTATGTTGACAACACAAAATCAATTCTGCGCTTCTGAATGCTCACTCCAGAGATATTTCTACTCTATGTGAAAATCTCAATCTTTTGTTATCTATGATTTTGTTGAAAAATCCTTCTTCTTGTTAGAACTGTTGTACATATTATGTGATTGATATCTCGTAAAACACGTCTGTAAAAAACTGTACTACGTTGCTAACCGATATTTGAAAATATGGTTTATGTATTACTGAAATGAATCTTCTTTGGAGTTTTATTTTATTGTAATTCTCAGCCTATAAAAATGTTGTTTTCTGCTCAGCTACCAAAGAGCGCAGCCGTTAGCACTATTGATCTACAGCGCAGTGTATTGGTAAATGGTGAATATTAACGTGTCTTTTAACATTGAGAAATATTTTCAAATATTAATGCATATAGTGAAGACGAGAAAAGATTTAAAATATATTATTTATTACGAGTAAAACAGCCTGAAGTAGAATCGGTAAGTGCTTGTCTTACGTTAAGCGCCATCTTAATGAAATACGGCAGCGACAGTTTTAAATTGTTTTTCTATACAGACTTCTATACAGACATTGTTGGCTATAATTTCGGTAATAACTGTGTATTAGTGGCCGAGGGCCCACTCTGAGGTAATAAATTCCAGTTAGACTGTGAATACATTGAACTTCTACGAATGCAAACAGCCTCTTACGTATAAATTATTATCTGCTGATGTATGAAGCCTGGTAATTTCGTAACAACTTTTATGAAACATTTTGACACGAAAATACATTAGTGTTGTGTACGTGTTGTATTGTGTGACAAAACTGTTCATTTTGCTTAAAGAAAAGTGTTGCCACCTCGAATACCAAAAGCGTTAATTTTGATGGACGATCCGCAACTAGCAAAGAGTCTTTTAAACAACAGCACTGAAATTATTAAAAATCATTAATCTTGTTTAGTTCAGATTACTTATCATACGTTTGGCTTTTTTGTTGGTTATAAAATGATTACTTACTTGTCAGACAACATTACTACACTTTCCCAGGTGATTTCTTTAACTAAATAACGTTCATTAGCCGGGAAAAGTAGTCATTAAATAAAACCTCATGTTACATTAATGATAAGTAATCAATTTTATTGTAATCTTGCTGACTTGTGCAACACAACACATGCACAGTTACACCGCACGTCACAGGATGCACACCGTTGCATGGATGTAGTGACTTAAAAAATCTTTGAATGCGGTACACTCACTGGTCAATATTATTGTGCCACTGTACCTATAACACAACTGTTTGATCTACTACATTACGACGATGTTGTCCCTCTCCACTCCAAGAAGTTAACGATACATATTTCAGGTACTGATAGTTGGAGGAAGCAAACAATCACATACTAGAATAAGACCAGTAGCTCTTAGCTGATCACAAACAGTGTGATTTATTGCAGTGATTAAGACAATCAGTTTTAGAAATATTCTGCATGCTACCGTACATCACTGATCGCTTCACACTGAAACTCGACAGCGAACAAACGCGACGTACATAATTATATCAAAAGAAAACCAGTAATTTCATCCTATAAGTGCCGGCAAGCACATCTTTTGAGTTTCACTCAGTTCGACCGCGGATTTCACACTCCCACCAATAACTCCACTAGGCTGCCACGCTAAGCCCTCGCGCCCACCATCAACAATCACCCATTAATAAAAGCATTGGCATCGCGCAGCAATTATTTTGGAATTCTGCCTTAGCTAAACCAGAATAAGCTGCAGTATACACACTGCGATGAAGCAGATCGATAAGTTTACGATCGAATGTTGCCAGTGATTTTTTCCTAAAAAAAAGTTTGAGGGTACTGCGACATTGGGTATAATGCAACGAAAATTACTTAAAACTGAAGCATGGGATACCACCCGTCTGCTTTTAGCCATGACGTCATCAACATCATCATGGTAGCGGGACCGTAGAGACATCTATCCGTATCTCGGCGTTTGAGCGTACGCATATCCGTTTAGCACTACCATCGCCCACTATTGGCGGGCGAGGGCACTACATGCTTGTCGAACTGGCTGCCAGCGATTCAGTTGTCGATAACGGTTGCCGCAGCTTCGAAATGCTTGAAACAGTCAATGACATCGCTTTTCCCACAAAAAACTGCACTGGTATCGTTCGTATTGCAATTACCAACACGGAAAAATAAAATAAAAATTTACGTCCGTGAAATAAATCTTTGGCACTCTTCCAAGTTCTCAACACTGTAAAAAAATTACTTTGCTGACGAAAAAGTTTAGGGGTACGCATCCCCCAGCGTTCCCCCAGAAAAACAGCACTGAATGTTGCACATAATGACAAATATCTTGACGTTTGGCTATACATACGCCTACCCCTTTCCAGGAGTGCTTTCGGCCCTGACTTCATTTTTGTGGATGGCAACGCGCGACTACATCGAACATGGGTGCAGAGGCTCTTGAAACGAGAGAATATTCAGTAAATGGACTGGTTTGCTTGTTCCGCTGACTTAACTCCCATCAAGCAGGTTTGGGATGCGTTTGGAAGACGTATTCCAGCACGTCCACATGCACCAGCGACGACCATCCAGCCTCTGTCAACCTCGCTGCTGGAGGAAAGGAATACCCTACCACAAGAACCCTTATCAGCCTTGTGGCCAGCATAGGAGCGCGTTGCCGTCTGTGGATATCTCGCGCTCTATTAGGAAACGTCTCCCTCATTTCATTATGTCCAGTGGACCATCATAAATCGTGATGACGTCAATGTGATTATTTTCTTCGTGTAATTCCTGTTCGGCTCATTATTTATTTCTTTCAGTTACCTTCTGTACTATACTGTAGCGTTTTTTGTATGTATGGTCCAAGTTTCATTGAACTGTGTTACTTGCTGGCGAGATATCATGAGAAAATTGTTGTCGTCCTTAAGTTTTGCACCCCAGTGTATCTGCTCCTCCTCAGAAAATCTTTCTTAGTTTTACTCTCAATCCATATTCTGGGCACAGAGCACAAAACACACATAATATGTGGTATGCCCTGCATTACCAGACCGTGGATGCGCATGTGGAAATAATGCTTACGAGAAATTGAGCATGTCTGACAAGCGAGAGCAGACCTCCCAGCCGAAGCGCGCAACCATGTCCAGGTGCTTGTCCTCCACCTTCCTCAGTCTCCTCCCCAGGTTGTCCAAGGGCGAGTAGATCACCTGCAACAGCACACAACATGTACCCAGAGAGCACTTCGTTCGCTGTTGTAAGTACGAGTATTTGGCTGCAGTACAAATTTCTGCTAAGGCATAGTTAATAAATGTCACTCTAATTGCTTATAAGTAGACTGAATACAATTAGCCACAAAATGACAATTTGGAGAGCAATCGTATGATGTTCATATTTTTTTATTTAATTGTCATGATTTTCAAAATTTTTTGAGCACAGTTATCAGTTTCGACTATACAATAGCCATATTCAGAATCTAAACTTGAAGAAAAAGGAAAATCATTGTCTACTACAATAAGAGCTTAGAAACAAGGACAGGAATCTGTACAACTATATTGTGGTTAATTGTTGTTTAATGTCGTTACCAAAAAGCTCGAAAAGTTCATGACCAATTTACTTCAAATTTTTACATGATCCTCTAATAAACGTTCGGACGAATACAGGCTGTATATTTTCTAAAGATATGTAAGATATAAGTATATGTATACAATGTAAAGAGGAAACACTGTCAGCAAAAATCTCGAAATGTTCTTCACCGACTTTCTCCAGAATTTTACAAGATACTACAATTATTCAGCCTCACTCTGGCAAGTATCTTGATCCTTGTGGTAGAAGTTTAAGAAATTCCCGTTGATTTTGACAGGTTCAAAACAATTGGGCCTGTATAGGCAGTAATCGGAGTTGAGGGATGCGGTAGTTTGGCATTATAGGAGTCTTGGCTTCGTCATAAAGCCCTAGAGCTCATTGGGTTTATGCGCTGCCGGAAGAAAATTGGAGTGGAGGGATGCTGTAGTTTGGCTCTGTAGGAGTCTTGTCTTCCCCATAAAGTCCCAGAGCTCATTGGGTTTATACACTGCACCCTTTTAGAGGTTTCTAATTCAATCAATCTAATTCAAACAGTGCATATGGAGTACATGAAATGATTACATTTACAGATCAATAGCACAAGCGGTTCTGAGGTACCAGGTATCGATCCATGCTCAAACACCCGTGTTAGTACGTAATGTAACCTCCACTGGCGACAACGAAGGCGCTGACTCTATCTAGTCGACCGTACAGATGGCGAATACTGTCCTGGGACACGTTATGCCACACCTGCTTGATCTGTTCACGTAGCTCTGTAAGAGTTGTTGGCTGACGAGGCGCACAAGTCAGTTCTCGTCCCATCATATCCCACATATGCTCGATGCAGACAAGTCCGGAGATCATGCTGCACCTCTTGCAGAGCAAGTATAGTTTCACGGAAAGTGTGTGGACTAGCGTTATCCTGTTCGAATAAAACATCGCCTTCCTGTTGCAAGAGCCGGCCGGAGTGGCCGAGCGGTTCTAAGCGCTACAGTCTGGAACCGCGCGACCGCTACGGTCGCAGGTTCGAATCCTGCCTCGGGCATGAATGTGTGTGATGTCCTTAGGTTAGTTAGGTTTAAGTAGTTCGAGGGGACTGATGACCTCAGAAGGTAAGTCCCATAGTGCTCAGAGCCATTTGAACCATTTTGAACCAACCTGTTGCAAGAACCGCAAAAGAACAGGTCTAACAACATTTTGCAGTTCTTGATGCAATAATTTACCAACAGCCGTATGATTTGTAGAATTTTATTTTATTTTATGAACTTCTATGTGCTGCCAGTTTCGGCATTACATTGATGCCATCTTCAGGCCCCACTCGTCATAGTCGTAAAATCGCTATACACGGAAGGAGCCATATAACTAGATCCGTGAATCAATCGTCCTGCAACAGCTCTTGGTTTTACGACTACGGCGAGTGGGGCCTGAAGATGGCATCAATGTAATGCAGAAACTGGTAGCACATAGAAGTTCATAAAATAAAATAAACTACAAATCATACGGCTGTTGGTAAATTATTGCATCAAGAAGTTCATGCCAGCCGTCGTCCCACGATCCATAATGGATCAACGAACATTTTGCAGTGGTTGTCGTCCCCTCTAGAAACACCAAAGGTGAACGATAGTTGTAGCTTATTCCAGGGAGGAGGGGAGGGGGCAGTGTGTCTTGGACGAATGCACTCTACGAGAATGTGGTCACCAGGTCTACGTCGTACGCGCGAAAGGCCATTATTTACCTTCATTGCTGAAGACCACTGCGCGCCATTCCGCTTTCCAAATGATCATCTGACGGCGCCAATCGAGCCTTGCAAATCGATGCTGTGGCATGTGGAAAACGGGATGGAGGCGTGCGTGCTAATAACCAGTTCGCAACAGCTCGTGTTGACACGTCTGGGTTCAGAAACTCTCTTATCTGTTCTATGGTAGCTGTAAGATCAGCCACTACTGCCCTCACAATACGACGGTCATGGGGGGCGTCTATAGTGTGTGGATGTCCACAAGCTCGTCTAGTGGTGTGAGAACGTTCACGTGACCGCTGATACTATCATCGTAGCATAACGGACGCAGCACGTGCAATTTGTGTGACAATTCCCCGAAAGGACAATTCTGCTACTCGGAAGGCGCAATTTGACTCCTTTCAAACTCGCTCGGTTGGCTGTAGGAAGCACGAGTGCGTCTCCTTGGTATGGTTGCCTGATTGCTTCACACGTTTGCACCACATTGTGTCTTGTGGCTGTGAGCATCATTATTAAGAGTAGACACAGATGGCACTCTGGTAGCTGTGTCACTATTCTGTCTGTTGGCGGAGGAAGCTGAAACCATTATCAGTACATCTACTATCCCCCAGGTAGCGTTTACCGTCATCGGATCAAAATCGACGTCGTCTTTCCAGATGTACTAATTTTTTTGCAGCAGTATGTGATGAACTTACGAGGATAATCAGACCATGCCAACGGCGATGACGTATGAATGTAGCTTGGAAGGGTATTCCTCTGCAAGGTGACTGTTATACATCGTTGTCATCAAACATTAGTTAATTAGTTAGTTGGTTGCCATTTCCACTGATCAGTCGCAAGGTACGGTAGCCGTTGTGATGTGGAACGTGTCAGGTGAACAAGAAATGCATATATGAAAGAAGATTTTTTAATATATATATATATATATATATATATATATATATATATATATATATATATATATAGGGTGATTCACCTAACATTACCCCTGGATATATTTCGTAAACTACATCAAATACTGACGAATCGATTCCACACACCGAACGTGAGGAGAGGGGCTAGTGTAACTGGTTAATACAAACCATAAAAAAATGCACGGAAGTATGTTTTTTAACACAAACCTACGTTTTTTTAAATGGAACCACATTAGTTTTGTTAGCACATCTGAACATATAAACAAATACGTAATCAGTGCCATTTGTTGCATTGTAAAATGTTAATTACATCCGGAAATATTGTAACCTAAAGTTGACGCTTGAGTACCACTCCTCCACTGTTCGATCGTGTGTATCGGAGAGCACCGAATTACGTAGGGATCCAAAGGCAACGGTGATGGACCTTAGGTACAGAAGAGACTGGAACAGCACATTACGTCCACATGCTAACATCTTTTTATTGGTCTTTTTCACTGACGCACATGTACATTACCATGAGGGGTGAGGTACACGTTCACACGTGGTTTCCGTTTTCAATTACGGAGTGGAATAGAGTGTGTCCCGAGATGTCAGGCCAATAGACGTTCAATGTGGTGGCCATCATTTGCTGCACACAATTGCAATCTCTGGCGTAATGAACGTCGTACACGCCGCAGTACATCTGGTGTAATGTCGCCGCAGGCTGCCACAATACGTTGTTTCATATCCTCTGGGGTTGTAGGCACATCACGGTACACACGGTACATGATGTACAATACGGTACAATACAGAGTTAAAGATTAATATTTCTAATATTTACCCCATTCCCTTAAATGGCACAAAATGCATATACCATATTTATATATTTATTTATTCCTATTCGAGAATTCATCTATGGTACAGAAGGAGTTGTCAAGGAGATATGATTTCAATTTACGAGGGCAGTTCAATAAGTAATGCAACACATTTTCTTTTTCTGAAACAGGGGTTGTTTTATTCAGCATTGAAATACACCAGGTTATTCCCCAATCTTTTAGCTACACAACACTATTTTTCAACGTAATCTCCATTCAATGCTACGGCCTTACGCCACCTTGAAATGAGGGCCTGTATGCCTGCACGGTACCATTCCACTGGTCGATGTCGGAGCCAACGTCGTACTGCATCAATAACTTCTTCATCATCCGCGTAGTGCCTCCCACGGATTGCGTCCTTCATTGGGCCAAACATATGGAAATCCGACGGTGCGAGATCGGGGCTGTAGGGTGCATGAGGAAGAACAGTCCACTGAAGTTTTGTGACCTCCTCTCGGGTGCGAAGACTTGTGTGAGGTCTTGTGTTGTCACGAAGAAGGAGAAGTTCGTTCAGATTTTTGTGCCTACGAACACGCTGAAGTCGTTTCTTCAATTTCTGAAGAGTAGCACAATACACTACAGAGTTGATCGTTTGACCATGGGGAAGGACAACGAACAGAATAACCCCTTCAGCGTCCCAGAAGACTGTAACCATGACTTTACCGGCTGAGGGTATGGCTTTAAACTTTTTCTTGGTAGGGGAGTGGGTGTGGCGCCACTCCATTGATTGCCGTTTTGTTTCAGGTTCGAAGTGATGAACCCATGTTTCATCGCCTGTAACAATCTTTGACAAGAAATTGTCACCCTCAGCCACATGACGAGCAAGCAATTCCGCACAGATGGTTCTCCTTTGCTCTTTATGGTGTTCGGTTAGACAACGAGGGACCCAGCGGGAACAAACCTTTGAATATCCCAACTGGTGAACAATTGTGACAGCACTACCAACAGAGATGTCAAGTTGAGCACTGAGTTGTTTGATGGTGATCCGTCGATCATCTCGAACGAGTGTGTTCGCACGCTCCGCCATTGCAGGAGTCACAGCTGTGCATGGCCGGCTCGCACGCGAGGGATCAGACAGTCTTGCTTGACCTTGCGGCGATGATGACACACGCTTTGCCCAACGACTCACCGTGCTTTTGTCCACTGCCAGATCACCGTAGACATTCTGCAAGCGCCTATGAATATCTGAGATGCCCTGGTTTTCCGCCAAAAGAAACTCGATCACTGCCCGTTGTTTGCAACGCACATCCGTTACAGACGCCATTTTAACAGCTCCGTACAGCGCTGCCACCTGTCGGAAGTCAATGAAACTATACGAGACGAAGCGGGAATGTTTGAAAATATTCCACAAGAAATTTCCGGTTTTTTCAACCAAAATTGGCCGAGAAAATAAAATGTGTTGCATTACTTATTGAACTGCCCTCGTATTTTTGAAGCTATTACTGCTGTCTGTCAGATATTTTATTTCATCTGGTAAACTGTCAAAAATTTTTACAGCATCATATTTTACCCCTTTCTGTGCCAAAGTTAGGTTGAGTAAAGGATAATGTAAGTCTTTCTTAGATCTGATATTACACTCCTGGAAATTGAATAAGAACACCGTGAATTCATTGTCCCAGGAAGGGGAAACTTTATTGACACATTCCTGGGGTCAGATACATCACATGATCACACTGACAGAACCACAGGCACATAGACACAGGCAACAGAGCATGCACAATGTCGGCACTAGTACAGTGTATATCCACCTTTCGCAACAATGCAGGCTGCTATTCTCCCATGGAGACGATCGTAGAGACGCTGGATGTAGTCCTGTGGAACGGCTTGCCATGCCATTTCCACCTGGCGCCTCAGTTGGACCAGCGTTCGTGCTGGACGTGCAGACTGCGTGAGACGACGCTTCATCCAGTCCCAAACATGCTCAAGGGGGGACAGATCCGGAGATCTTGCTGGCCAGGGTAGTTGACTTACACCTTCTAGAGCACGTTGGGTGGCACGGGATACATGCGGACGTGCATTGTCCTGTTGGAACAGCAAGTTCCCTTGCCGGTCTAGGAATGGTAGAACGATGGGTTCGATGACGGTTTGGATGTACCGTGCACTATTCAGTGTCCCCTCGACGATCACCAGTGGTGTACGGCCAGTGTAGGAGATCGCTCCCCACACCATGATGCCGGGTGTTGGCCCTGTGTGCCTCGGTCGTATGCAGTCCTGATTGTGGCGCTCACCTGCACGGCGCCAAACACGCATACGACCATCATTGGCACCAAGGCAGAAGCGACTCTCATCGCTGAAGACGACACGTCTCCATTCGTCCCTCCATTCACGCCTGTCGCGACATCACTGGAGGCGGGCTGCACGATGTTGGGGCGTGAGCGGAAGACGGCCTAACGGTGTGCGGGACCGTAGCCCAGCTTCATGGAGACGGTTGCTAATGGTCCTCGCCGATACCCCAGGAGCAACAGTGTCCCTAATTTGCTGGGAAGTGGCGGTGCGGTCCCCTACGGCACTGCGTAGGATCCTACGGTCTTGGCGTGCATCCGTGCGTCGCTGCGGTCCGGTCCCAGGTCGACGGGCACGTGCACCTTCCGCCGACCACTGGCGACAACATCGATGTACTGTGGAGACCTCACGCCCCACGTGTTGAGCAATTCGGCGGTACGTCCACCCGGCCTCCCGCATGCCCACTATACGCCCTCGCTCAAAGTCCGTCAACTGCACATACGGTTCACGTCCACGCTGTCGCGGCATGCTACCAGTGTTAAAGACTGCGATGGAGCTCCGTATGCCACGGCAAACTGGCTGACACTGACGGCGGCGGTGCACAAATGCTGCGCAGCTAGCGCCATTCGACGGCCAACACCGCGGTTCCTGGTGTGTCCGCTGTGCCGTGCGTGTGATCATTGCTTGTACAGCCCTCTCGCAGTGTCCGGAGCAAGTATGGTGGGTCTGACACACCGGTGTCAATGTGTTCTTTTTTCCATTTCCAGGAGTGTATAATCATGTATGTCACTGTTGTTTTTAAACTGGTCCATGTTGTTGGGAACAAATTTCATTAGTGAGTAAATGTACTGTGAGGCTGTTGTAAGAATTCCCAATCTTTTAAAAAAGATGCCTACAGGATGTGCGAATATGAACCCCACACATTATTCTAACCACTTTATTTGGAGCAGTGAATACTTTTTGTCTAAATGTTGAGTTACCCCAAAATATTATTCCGTTTGACATCAGAGAATGAAAGTATGCAAAATATGTTGGCTTACTAATTTCTATATCCTCAAAATTGATTATTATTCTGATGCAAAAGTTACTGAACCTAGTCGCTTTATAAGATCCAAAATATGAATTTTCCAATTAAGATTCTCATCTATAAGTACGCCCAAAAACTTAATATGCTCTACCCTGTCTACTGACTTCTGTTGGTGTGTTATATTTATTGAAGAAACTGTACTTTTTGGAGCACATAATTGGATGTACTGTGTTTTTTCAAAGTTTAGAGCAAGCCCATTTACAGGAAACCAATTAATGACTTTTCCAAATACCTTATTTGCATCATTTTCAACTGGTGTTTCTTTTACTTGATTAATAATGATGCTCGTATGATCAGCAAACAGTAGCAGTTCAGCTTCCTGTTTCAGATAGGAAGGGAGGTCGTTCACATATATCAAGAACAGAAGGGGACCCATGATTGAACCCTGTGGAATACGTAATGTAATTTCACCCCAGTTAGATGAAGTGGCAAACTTATTTAAATCACTTGATCCATATAAGGAAACTTTTTGCTTCCTGTTCTGTAGGTATGACTTACACCACTCATATGATATTCCATTTATACCATAGAATTCTAATTTTGTAAAATAATGTCACGGTTCACACAATCAAATGCTTTGGACAAGTCACAGAAAATTCCTATTGGTGACATGTTACTGTTGAAAGACTGTTATGTGGACAGTGAAATTGTATATTGCTGTCTCAGTGGAACAACATTTGATACCCACTACTGCACACAGGTCTATTATAGCCTGCATTAAGATCTTCAGCTGTAAGCATGCATATCTCTACTATGTGTTCTCTTCCATCAGAATGTCGCCATAGTCTTTTCCTATGTATTGGACTCAAACAAAGAACGACCTCGATTCATCTGCCATCCACTCACCTGGCTACTGTCACCCTCACCTCCTCTTCATTTTCATTGCAATACGTATTATGTCTCCCACTTAGTCTTTCCTTTAACCCATTTATTGCTTTGCCTGTCTCTCCAAGTAATTCCCCAGATGCTTCTCGTTATCGATCGCCAAGCAGTCAGGAGTCTTTGAATAATTAATGCAATAAAAGTTCATCTGTCATTCCTAAAAGTAAAAATTCATAATACACACTGAGTTGAACTTTACTTTTCAGATAAATCATAAGTTTTGTTTTGAAAGCCCAGTCTAGTTTATTGAAGCACTCTAAGTCATTTTACTCTTCTGTTTATTTTCATGTTCGTCCAGCCATTGTATTGAACTGTGTCCCATATAAAATCTTCTACGCTGGTTCTATGATTTCTTTAGTAATTTATACTACACGGGGTGTCTATAATGTCCCGCTATCGTTTCAAAAAATCTTACTTGGAAGTTAACAGAGACAGAGGATCGTGATTTGTTGTAAAAATGCTTAGCAGCTATCAAAGTTTTCTTTTTCTTTTGTGCTTTGCTGCTGCAGCGCTTATTCGTACTTGAGCAGAAGTCTGTTATTTACATCTACATCTAGGTACATACTCCTCAAGCCACCGTACAGTGGGTAGCGGAGGGTACCCTTTACTGCAACAAGTCGTTTCCTTTCCATTTCTTTTCTTTCCTTTCCTTTCATGTTCCACTCGCATATAGAGCGAGGGAAAAACGACTATCTATATACCTCCGTGTGAGCCCTAATTTTGCGTATATTATCTTCGTGGTCCCTACGCGAAATGTATGTTGGTGACACTAGGACGTACTGCAGTCAGCTTCAAATGCCGGTTCTTTAAACTTTCTCAGTAGTGATCTTCGAGATGAATGTCTTCTTACCTCCAGAGATTCCCATTTGAGCTCCCGAAGCATATCCGTAACACCTGCATGCTGATCGAAGCTACCGGTAACAAATTTAGCAGCTCGCCTCTGAATTGCTTTGATGTTTCTTTCAATTCGACTTGGTGTAGATCCCAAGCTCTCGGGTAGTAGTCAAGAACAAGTGGCACTAGCACCGTATATGCGGTCTCCTATACAGATGAACTACATTTTCCTAAAATTCTCCCAATAAACCGACGTGAACCATTCGCTTTCTCTACCACAACCCTTACATGCTCGTTCTATTTTATATCGCTCCGCAGCGTTACGTCCAGTTATTTAAACGATATGACTGTGTCAAGTAGAACGCTACTAATGCTGTATCGGAACATTACGGATTTGCTTCTCCTACTCACCTGCATTAACTTCCATTTTTCTGCATTAAGAGCCAGCTGCTATTCATCATATCAACTAGAAATTTTGTCAAGGCCTTCTTGTATCAACCTACAGTCACTTATCTTTGACACCTTTCTGTACACCATAGCATCATCAGCGATCAATCGCAGACTGCTGCTCATCCTTTCTGCCAGGTAATTTATTTACGTAGAAAGTAACAGCGGTCCTATTTCAGTTCCCTGGGGCACTCCTGATGTTACCCCTGTCTCCGACGAGCACTTGCCGTCGAGGAGGGTATACTGGGCCCTATTACTTACGAAATCTTCGCGCCAGTCCCGCCAGTCACGTATCTGGGCGTCTATTTCGTGTGCACGTACCATCGGTAACAGTCTGCAAATTGTCAAACGCTTTTCGGAAAACTAGAAGTATGTAATCTGCCGGTTTCAAAATGGCTCTGAGCACTATGGGACTTAACATCTGAGGTCACCAGTCCCCTAGCACTTACAAGGGAACCTCCCATCGCACCCCCCTCAGATTTAGTTATAAGTTGGCACAGTGGATAGGCCTTGAAAAACTGAACACAGATCAATTGAGAAAACCGGAAGAAGTTGTGTGGGACTGTGAAAAAATAAGCAAAATATACAAACTGAGTAGTTCATGGGAAGATAAGCAACGTCAAGGAGCCTGCCGACGCAGGAGCGCCGTGGTCTCGTGGTAACGTGAGCAGCTGCGGAACGAAAGGTCCTTGGTTCTAATCTTCCCTCGACTGAAAAGTTTAATTTTTTATTTTCAGTTTATGTGACAAACTCTTATGTTTTCATCACTTTTTTGGGAGTGATTATCACATCCACAAGAGAACCTAAATCAGGCAAGGTAGAAGAATCTTTTTACCCATTCGCCAAGTGTACAAGTTAGGTGCGTCGACAACATATTCCTGTCATGTGACGCACATGCCGTCACCAGTGTTGTATAGAATATATCAGATATGTTTTCCTGTGGAGGAATCGGTTGACCTATGACCTTGCGATCAAATGTTTTCGGTTCCCATTGGAGAGGCACGTCCTTTCGTCTACTAATCGCACGGTTTTGCGATGCGGTCGCAAAACACAGACACTAAACTTATTACAGTGAACAGAGACGTCAATGAACGTACGGGCAGATAATAACTATGCAAAAATAAAGAAAGTAAAATTTTCACTCGAGGGAAGACTTGAACCAAGGACCTCTCATTCTGCAGCTGCTCACGCTACCACGTGACCACGGCGCTCCTAAGCTCCCGTTCTCTATGATGTTGCCTATCTTTCACATGGACTACTCAGTTTGATCTTTTGCTTATTTTTTCACAGTTCCACACAACTTCTTCCTGTTTTGTCAGTTGATCTGTGTTCAGTTTATCAAGGCCTATCCACTGTGCCAACTTATAACTAAATCTGAGGGGGGTGCGATGGGGAGGTTCCCTTGTTAGAAGTACTTAAACCTAACTAACCTAAGGACATCACACGCAACCATACCCGAGGCAGGATTCGAACCTGCGACCGTAGCGGTCGCGCGGTTCCAGACTGAAGCGCCTAGAACCGCTCGGCCACTCCGGCCGGCAAACTGCCTGTTTCCCTTCATCCATAGTTCGCAATATTGCATGTGAGAAAAGAGCAAGCTAGGTTTCGCACGAGCGATGCTTTCTAAAGCCGTACTGATTCGTGGACATGGGTTTTTCGTTCTCTATGAAATGTATTATATTCGAGCTCAGAATACGCTGAAGAGTTCTGTAGCAAACCGTCTGTAATTTTCCCAGTCTGTTCTTTCACCCTTCTTATATACAGGAGTCACCTGCTCTTTTTTCCAGTCGCTTGGCACTTTGCGCTGGTCAAGTGTTTCGCGATAAATGCACACTAAGTAAGGGGCTAATGACGTAGAGTACTCTTTGTAAAACGGAACTGGGTTTCAACAGGACCAGGACACTTATTTGATTTCAGCTCTTTCAATTATTTCTCTATGCCGGGGATGCTTATTACTATGTCGTCCATACAGGATTCTGTACGATGGTCAAACGATGGTACCTTTGTACGAGTCTCCTGCGTGAACGATTTCTTAAAAGTGGAATTTGAAACTTCGTCCTCCCTTTTGCTATCTTCTACTGCCAAACTAGACTGGTCAATGAGTGACTGGATGGAAGCCTTAGAGCCGCTTAGCAGTTTTACATAGGATCAGAATTTTGGCGGGTTCTCCGCCGTGCCTTTAGCCAAGGTACGATTGTGCTACCACCGTCGTTGTATGCTTCGCTCATAGATCTTTCACAGACGCACGAATCTCTATTAATCTTTGCTTGTCGTCATTTGCGCGTCCTCTTTTGAACCGAGAGTGCAACAGTCTTTGCTTGCTCAGGATTTTCCGAATTTCGTTATGAAACCACGGTGGGTCTTTTCCGTCCTTAATCCATTTACTAGGCACATACTTGTCCAGAGCATGATTTACAATCTGTTGAAAATTTGCCCATAATTCCTGTATGTCCATCATTCTCTAAGTGAGAAGCTAACAACTGCTTATCTGCCTTTTCTAGCGGAAACACTCCTAGTCCTCTTGACTGATTTATTAATTCCTTCTTTATGTTCTATGAGCAATGAGTGAGGAGCACATTGAACTTCTGGCAAAACAGAGCTTTTGGAGCTGCTAAGCGTTTTACAGCAATCCACTGTAACGTAACTCATGTGCTAGCGAGATGTCAACTAGATGGGAGCTTTCAGGTGAGTGATGACGGCTCGGGCTTTCGCCTCGGGCCAAGCGCTCAAGACAAAAGAGCGACTGATCGTCGGTTTTTCCCAAGAAAAAGTAGCGACAGGTTGACAACAAGCCCGGTCTCGCGTGTGGTGTGTGTAATCAGTACAATGGCGCCATGTACGACATTATGGAAGATGGTAACCTTCAAATATTTGATAATTCTGTAATGATCAGATGTCTAATTATAGCACATATCTAGTCATTTCAACGTACCGACGACAATGAGGTGCATTTACTGAGAGTTTAATATTACAATTATCACAGAAACCACAGAACTTAGGCCTCACGGAAACGAACGCTCTACAGTAATCACTGAAAATTTTTAACTAGTGAACAATTAATACGATCGTAACAAACAAGGTGCCTGCAGACATCATAATATTACAACTATCATCACAGAGACATACAATGGTACATTATTTGTTACATTATTATATAGTTTAAATATTTGTAATTATGTAAATGTATCACATCATCATATTGTCCGCAGTCTCACAACAAACGAACGCAACAGGACATTTCTCCTATCGCTCCATTCGTAACCGTATTACATTTGTCTAGATTATGGTTTTCTGAGTTATTTAACCAAAAATTAATTCGGCCTTTATTAAAAACGCTAGTAGATTAGAAATGGTGAATTATTCATAAAATTTGGTACCAGTACTAGACTGAGCGTGAAAAGACACATCAGTTGAGTGGACCAAGTTTATTATTCCATATATTTTTTTGTTATTTGTCGTAAGCGCATATACAATAGATCTGTGATTGAATATTTATGTCAAAACTTTTGCATGGATACCATTGTGTTCGGTCTGAATAGAACCGGAGGAGAAAGATCTTTTATTTATACGTCTAATTTGTTTCTTAGTTATTATTCAAATGGTGGTCCAGTTTTGTACTGTAAGTAAGTTTGTACATTTTGGTGGTCGAATGCAAAGCTCTGGCTGGCGCGAGCAGGGAGGCGTTCGTACACCGTGGATTGTGCAGTGACCCTTAGGGAACAAAGAACGATCTGGTGGAGAGTTGCATTTGCGACGAGACGGCAGAGGACTCGGTAGCCAGGTTTGGCGCAGGACAGTCTTCAGGTTATGCATCAAAAACGTGATAGTGCAGTAAAGTGTTGGCTACTGGGCGGCAAGCAGCCGCGCAAATATTCAAAAATTCGCTCATTATTAGCTAAATTCTGCGCCAAGTGGGACTATACTTCGGTGAGTTAGCGGAAACTAACAGTTTGCGAACGTCGTAGGGTATGAATGTAGAACTTTTAACGTTATTTACTTGATGATCTGAGATTATTTGTGCGTATTTAAAATTATGCGACTCTACTCTTTTCACGAACAAGAGATGATTCAATTATCTATGGGGACTCTGATTACACATTCACGAAAGCTTAACTGCAATTGAAAATATTTATTAATTTATTCCTTGTTACATTTTATTACTGTAGGACCACAATTTCTACATTTTTTGCAGATGATTAACTGAATAAATCATCATGGTGTAAATTAAATATTGTGGTATAGTCTACGTCAATTGGTCAGTAGATAGGAACTATTTTTTGTTATTTTATTATTATTTCATTTCAATGCACTATGTTGGTACATGAAATTCGTTTAACTTGACAGTACTTCAATTACTTCACCGTAGGACCACAAACTAATACCAAGTCTTCCGCTATCTCAGCTAAAGGACATGATTGTAGACGTGTGCGTCTCGACTCTATGACTATGTCAAGCCACAGCTTTAAACAGAGTCATACATTGCCCAACTCTGTCTACTGCTAAATCTCGTCTCAGAGAATAGAAACCAATACGTATAGTCAAGACGCACCACATTGCTTTACTTCTAACAGTAGTTCTGATTTTTATGAAAAGATAGTGGGACTTTATGAACACCTTACACACTGAAGCGCCAAAGAAACTGGTATAGGCATGCGTATTCAATTACAGAGATAAACAGGGAGAATATGGCGCTGCTCTCGGCAACGCCTATACAGGGTGGTCCATTGATCGTGACCGGGCCAAATATAGCGTCAAACTAAAAAACTACAAATAACGAAACTCGTCTAGCTTGAAGGGGGAAACCAGATGGCGCTATGGTTGGACCGCTAGATGGCGCTGCCATAGGTCAAACGGATATCAACTGGGTGTTTTTAAATACGAACCCCCATTTTTATTACATATTCGTGTAGTACGTAAAGAAATATGAATGTTATAGTTCGACCACTTTTTTCGGTTTGTGATAAATGCCGCTGTTATAGTCACAAACATATGGCTCACAAATTTAGTCGAACAGTTGGTAACAGGTAGGTTTTTCAAATTAAAATACAGAACGTAGGTACGTTTGAACATTTTATTTCGTTTGTTCCAATGTGATACATGTACCTTTGTGAACTTATCATTTCAGAGAACGCATGCTGTTACAGTGTGATTACCTCTAAATACCACATTAATGAAATAAATGCTCAAAATGATGTCCGTCAACCTCAATGAATCAATACGTGTAACGACATTCCTCTCAACAGCGAGTAGTTCGCCTTCCATAATGTTCGCACATGCATTGGCAATGCGCTGACGTATGTTGTCAGGCGTTGTAGGTGGATCATCGTAGAAAATATCTTTCAATTTTCCCCACAGAAAGAAATCCGGGGACGTCGGATCCGGTGAACGTGCGGGCCATGGTATGGTGCTTCGACGACCAATCCACCTGTCATGAAATATGCTATTCAGTACCGCTTCAACCGCACGCGAGCTATGTACCGCACATCCATCATGTTGGAAGTACATCGCCATTCTGCCATGCAGTGAAACATCTTGTTGTAACATCGGTAGAACATTACGTAGGAAATCAGCATACATTGCAGCATCTAGATTGCCATCGACAACATGGGGTCCAATTATCCTTCCTCCCATAATGCCGCACATTAACCCTCCAAGGTGGCTGATGTTCGACTTGTCGCAGCCATCGTGGATTTTCCGTTGCCCAATAGTGCATATTATGCCTGTTTACGTTACCGCTGTTGGTGAATAACGCTTCGTCGCTAAATAGAACACGTGCAAAAAACCTGTCATCGTCCCGTAATTTCTCTTGTGCCCAGTGGCAGAACTGTACATGACGTTCAAAGTCGTCGCCATGCAATTCCTGGTGCATAGAAATATGGTACAGGTGCAGTCGATGTTGATGTAGCATTGTCAACACCGACGTTTTTGAGATTCCAGATTCTCGCGCAATTTGTGTGCTACTGATGTGCGGATTGGCCGCGACAACAACTAAAACAGCTACTTGGGCATCATCATTTGTTGCAGGTCGCGGTTGACGTTTCACATGTGGCTGAACACTTCCTGTTTCCTTAAATAACGTAACTATCCGGCGAACGGTCCGGACACTTAGATGATGTCGTACAGGATACCGAGCAGCATACATAGCACACGCCCGTTGGGCATTTTGATCACAATAGCCATACATTAACACGATGTCGACCTTTTCCGCAAATTGGTAAACGGTCCATTTTAACACGGGTAATGTATCACGAAGCAAATACCGTCCGCACTGGCGGAATGTTACGTGATAGCACCTACCTATACGTTTGTGACTGTTACAGCGCCATCACAAAACGAAAAAATGGCCCAACTAAAACATTTATATTTCTTTACGTACTACACGAATATGTAATAAAAACTGGGGTTCCTATTTAAAAAAAAAACGCAGTTGACATCCGTTTGTCCTATGGCAGCACCATCTAGTGGGCCAACCATAGCGCCATCTGGTTTCCCCCTTCAAGCTAGACGAGTTTCGTTCTTTGTAGTTTTTTCATTTGATGCTTATTTCGTGAGATATTTGGCCCGGTCACTATCAATGGACCACCCTGTATAAGATAAGTGACTGGCAAACATAGCATTTCGGAAACGTTTCCACTCTTGGGCCGGAAAGCATATGGTCATGCTCTTTTGTGCGTCATAATATCACTCCGTTTCTGCATTTCGATAACGACTGCGCTGGTTTCACGTCTCCACGCGATGCTTTATATACCCTCCATTGCTAGTGCTGCCACCTGCAAACTGTGAGTGGTTATTGCATGTTGACGTCGAACATAGGCGGTGGACACATTACTGTGACTGGACTGAGACTACATGCTGCAATGCTCTTTCCCATAGTTTGGTAGCTCCACTGGAGCGCCAAAGGAACTGGTATAGACATGCGTATTCAAATAGAGAGATATATAAACTGGCAGAATACGGCGCTGCGGTCGGCAACGCCTAAATAAGACAACGAGTGTGTGGTGCAGTTGTTAAATCGGTTACTGCTGCCACAATGTCAGGTTATCAAGATTTAGGTGAGTCTGAACGTGGTGTTATAGTCGGCGCAACTGCGATCGGACACAGCATCTCCGAGGTAGCGATGAAGTGGGGATTTTCCCGTACGACCATTTGACTAGTGTGCCGTGAATATCAGGAATCCGGTAAAACATCAGTCTCCGACATCGCTGCGGCCGGAAAAAGATCCTGCAAGTGCTGGACCAACGGCGGCTGAAGAGAATCGTTCAAGGTGATAGAAACGCAACCCTTCTGCATATTGGTGCAGGTTTCAGTTCTGATAGTGTCAGCGTGGGAACCATTGAACGAAACATCATCGATATGGGTTTTCGAAGCCGATGACCCTCTCGTGTACCCTTGGTGACTGCACAACACAAAGCTTTATCCCTCGTCTGGGTCCGTCAACACCGACATTTGACTGTTGATGACTGAAAACGTGATGCCTAGTCGGGCGAGTGTTGTTTCAGATTGTATCGAGCGGCTGGACGTCTACTGTTATGGAGACAACCCCATGAATCCATGGACCCTGCATGTCAGCAGGGGACTATTGAAGCTGGTGGAGGCTCTGTAACGGTGTGGGGCGTGTGCAGTTGGAATGATATGGGACTCCTGATACGTCTAGATACGACTCTGACAGGTGATACGTACATAAGCATCCTGTCTGATTACCTGCATCCATTCATGTGCGTTGTGCATTCCGACGGACTTCGGCAATTCCAGCAGAGCAATGCGACACCCCACAAGTCCAGATTTGCTACAGAGAGGCTCCAGGAACACTCTTCTGAGTTTAAAGACTTCCACTGGACACCAAACTCCCCAGACATGAACATTATTTAGCATATCCGGGATGCCTAGCATCGTGCTGTTCAGAAGAGATCACCACCGCCTCTTACGGATTTATGGACAGCCCTGCACGATTAATTGTGTCAGTTCCCTCCAACACTACTTCAGACATTAGTCGAGTCCATACTACCTCCTGTTGCGGCACTTCTGGGTGCTCGCGGGGACCTACACGATATTGGGCAGGTGTACCAGTTACGTTGGCCGTTCAGTGTATTATTCACCATCATTGTCGTAAACATGTAGAGTGGCCTTTGTGATTTGTGAAAATAAGTCCTTAGAGTTGTGGAGGCGAGGAGCACTCGTTTGTAAGATTGACAGCGAATGGATTTGGTCGACAGACAAACATAGGGACCACTTACGAAGATAGTTTCAACATATTTGTCCTCAAATATAAAGATGTTTTAAAATGTGCGAGGACCGATGATGGTACGCGGTAGTTGTTACTTAAGAAACGGAAAAACTAAATTTGTCTATAACACCCACCTTATCTGATCCATTACATTAAAAAGGCTGATACAAACCACTGTCTGAATATAATGCACGAAAATTACGTGTTGTTACAAGACTTCTTGACATTTACGTGACAGATGTACGGTACTGTCGCTTACCCTAGCTGCGAGACGCAGTATCCGTCCGTTCAGCTGGCGCGGCGGCCACTTCACGTGTGTTCCCTGGTACGCCAGCCCTGTGCCCTGCGACCAGCGCCCCACGGCGATCCTGAGCAGCGAGTCTTCGGGTTGGTCGAGGACCAGCTTCTCCAGAACGACTTCGCCCTCGCGAGGAGAGGCCCACGTGACGTCACTGTCCAGCCGCAGCGGCAGGTCCTCCGGCGGCGGCCCTCCGCCCCACACCAGCCAGTGCGTCGACGTGTTCAGCAGGCCCAGCTCTGCACACTGACAACAACGGCCAGGAGGCGCCGTGCTAAAGGACTTCTCAGGCTCATTAGATCAAACTGATATAGAGAGCAAAGGGCGTGCGCTACCTACCACCTTTAATAACTGTTCCCAGATATCCGAAAAAGTTTGATAATGGCAATATGTAAACACAGATAGGGACAGTCCACGTTTTATAAATGTACACATATATACATACATACATATATATATATATATATATACACTCCTGGAAATGGAAAAAAGAACACATTGACACCGGTGTGTCAGACCCACCATACTTGCTCCGGACACTGCGAGAGGGCTGTACAAGCAACGATCACACGCACGGCACAGCGGACACACCAGGAACCGCGGTGTTGGCCGTCGAATGGCGCTAGCTGCGCAGCACCGCCGCCGTCAGTGTCAGCCAGTTTGCCGTGGCATACGGAGCTCCATCGCAGTCTTTAACACTGGTAGCATGCCGCGACAGCGTGGACGTGAACCGTATGTGCAGTTGACGGACTTTGAGCGAGGGCGTATAGTGGGCATGCGGGAGGCCGGGTGGACGTACCGCCGAATTGCTCTACACGTGGGGCGTGAGGTCTCCACAGTACATCGATGTTGTCGCCAGTGGTCGGCGGAAGGTGCACGTGCCCGTCGACCTGGGACCGGACCGCAGCGACGCACGGATGCACGCCAAGACCGTAGGATCCTACGCAGTGCCGTAGGGGACCGCACCGCCACTTCCCAGCAAATTAGGGACACTGTTGCTCCTGGGGTATCGGCGAGGACCATTCGCAACCGTCTCCATGAAGCTGGGCTACGGTCCCGCACACCGTTAGGCCGTCTTCCGCTCACGCCCCAACATCGTGCAGCCCGCCTCCAGTGGTGTCGCGACAGGCGTGAATGGAGGGACGAATGGAGACGTGTCGTCTTCAGCGATGAGAGTCGCTTCTGCCTTGGTGCCAATGATGGTCGTATGCGTGTTTGGCGCCGTGCAGGTGAGCGCCACAATCAGGACTGCATACGACCGAGGCACACAGGGCCAACACCCGGCATCATGGTGTGGGGAGCGATCTCCTACACTGGCCGTACACCACTGGTGATCGTCGAGGGGACACTGAATAGTGCACGGTACATCCAAACCGTCATCGAACCCATCGTTCTACCATTCCTAGACCGGCAAGGGAACTTGCTGTTCCAACAGGACAATGCACGTCCGCATGTATCCCGTGCCACCCAACGTGCTCTAGAAGGTGTAGGTCAACTACCCTGGCCAGCAAGATCTCCGGATCTGTCCCCCATTGAGCATGTTTGGGACTGGATGAAGCGTCGTCTCACGCGGTCTGCACGTCCAGCACGAACGCTGGTCCAACTGAGGCGCCAGGTGGAAATGGCATGGCAAGCCGTTCCACAGGACTACATCCAGCATCTCTACGATCGTCTCCATGGGAGAATAGCAGCCTGCATTGCTGCGAAAGGTGGATATACACTGTACTAGTGCCGACATTGTGCATGCTCTGTTGCCTGTGTCTATGTGCCTGTGGTTCTGTCAGTGTGATCATGTGATGTATCTGACCCCAGGAATGTGTCAATAAAGTTTCCCCTTCCTGGGACAATGAATTCACGGTGTTCTTATTTCAATTTCCAGGAGTGTATATATATATATATATATATATATATATATATATGTCTGTAGAAAATTGTGAGAATTACATAGAAGAGAGAATCAAAAGGTTTGTACTCCGAACGTTATATACAGTCCAGTCACACAGATGTAACCATCTGTAAAAAGCGTCAGTAACTACCCTTTGCAGAGTTGGAGGAAGCGAGTCAGTGAGGTTGCGGAAGTTACCGACAGGGATGTGGAGCCAAGCCGACTCCAGTGTCGTGGCCAGCTGCTCTAGGTTCCTCGGCTGAGGATCCATGGCGCGAAAAGCTCGATGGAAGTGGTCCCACAGGTTGTCGATTATACTGTAACCCGGGAAGTTTCGTGCCCTGGCGAGTACGGTAAACTCACACTGGTGCCCTTCGAACCACGCACGTATACTGCGAGCTGAGTGACACGTTGCACTGACCTGCTGATAGAGGCCATCATGCCGAGGAGGAAAACAAACTGCACGTGGGGGTGGAAACTGTCTCCAAGGATAGATGCACACTTTCGTTAATCCATTGTGACTTCCAGAATGATAAGAAAATATTTCTAAGACCATCATGTTCCCTCCTCCGGCTTGGATCCTTCTGAAAATGTTGTAGAGCAGTAAATGCCAACGGCAATGTCTCCGATGGCCCGTGATTCATCTGAAAAGGCCATCTGCCGCCACTCAGTGGACGTTCAGTTGCGGTACTACCGTGCAGTTTCCAGCCTTCGTTGCTGATGAACAGCAGTCAGCATGGGTGCACGAACCACAAGTGCCTGCTGTGGAGGACCAAACATAGCAATGTTCGGCGAACGGTAGTTGAGGAGACACGGGTACCTCCGTCGTTCACCTGGGCGGTCAGTTGCTCAACTGTTACACGTCCATTCGCCCGTATACATCTCCTAAGCCGTCTTTCATCCGTATCATCTATGGCCCATGGTGCATCACAGTTGCTTTGGTGCTGGTTTACCACCATTCTTCCATGCATGATATGCTTTAACTAAGGCGGCACGCAAACGGTTTACAAACTTAGACTTTCCAGGAATTGTTCCACGAAGCCAATGAAATGCCCCTGTGGACGTCAGATAAGTGATTGTGTTCCCGCATTAAGACGACTGCACTGTTTTCCACATACCGCGACACGCTTTGTATACCCTCCACTGTTAATGTTGCTACCTACCGTCTCCGAGAGTTTATTGCAAGTTCATACCGAACACAGGGAGTGGTCACATTTATATGACTGGACCATGCATTACAATGTATTCTAAAAACTAGTATTCTAATCTCCACATGATTGTGTGTAATGTGTATTAAACCAGGGATCTAGAAACGATGGAGAGGCTTCGTCCGCCGTAGCCCTCAGTGGTTCACAAACCCACAACAGGTCACAACAGACCACCCACCCCACCGCCGCCCCACACCGAACCCAGGGATATTGTGTGTGGTTCGACCCCCAGAGGATCCCTCCCGGGAACGTCTCGTACCAGACGAGTGTGGCCCCAAATGCTTGCGTGGTAGAGTAATTATGGTGTACGCGTACGTGGAGACAGTGTTTGCGCAGCAATCGCCGACATAGTGTAACTATGTGCAAGGTCGAATAAATCTACTTGATTACTCAGCAATTCACAATTAAGTGACTGGGAGAGGGTTCATCGAAACAGCTTCAAGCTACTTCTTTACTGTTCCACTCTTGAATAGCGCGCGGGAAAACGAACAATTTAATATTTCCCATCGTTCACTACATCCTTTGCATGGTCCCACATCCCTCTCCATTTTTCCAGACCCTTTCTCTGTGCCTCTTGGCTCATAACTGATTCTAGCATACGCTTTCTGTCAGTGACCCGGATGCCATCAACATCCTCAGTCCAGCCCATCGAAGTGCTCACTCACATTTTTGCTGTGGAAGGCCTTCCTGAAACCACTGCCACTGACAGTGGACCCCAGTTTACCTCCATCGAATTTTCCTCCTTTTTGTGCCATGAACAGTATCTGTCTTATTCATATGGCACCATTTCATCTGGCATCCAATGCTGTTGCCGAGTGGTTTGTCTGCACTTTCAAGTCCCAAATGGCAAAGTTGTATCGTCACCATCCACTGCATGACAAGCTCACTCTCTTTGTGGCATCCTATCATGCCACCCTGCAGGAGAGTCTTCCTCTGTGGAGCAGTTGCATGGTCGACAATGTAGATCTTCCCTTTCAACCCTTCATCCCCAGGAAAAGCACGACCGTCCTCAACCGCTTTTCCTTCCAGCACCCCTATATTGTGCCTCCTCGCCATGCTGGAGGTAACCCTACAGGACAGCACCTAGTGCTGCAAACACATTAATCAGATTTAACTGCGATGGGGTTCAATTCCCCCCACCAGAAGATCTCACTGAGTTTTCTGTTCCAGACCCCCAGGCCAACGAGGCGCCCCCTGCGTACGCCGACCAGGTCGATCCTCCAAACGGCGACATGGAACACTGGGCGTCAAAGCAAAACACCCCAATGGAATCCATCCTTCTCCTTATTCACTTTCTTGATGAGGTGGACAACAGCAACCTCATCAAAGATGCAGACACCTGTCTCCATGTCTCCTCCATCACTTTAAGGGGGAAGGTGGAAGAATGGCATGTCTTAGTAGTTATCAGTCACTGATGCCAGCCTACAATAAACACACCTCTGCCATGAGGCCTGCAGCAAGCACAGCTCCTGCGACTTAACGATGGCACAGTCCAGCAAGCCAAGAAATTTGCAGCCTGATACACAAAGACTAGACATGAAAAACAACAGGTGGCATGTACAACCACAATGGGGATCGCTTCTGCTGCAGACCTTTCGCTGCATCCACTGTGTCACGTGTGGCCAATCGATTGCAAGTATACTTCCACCATGCGAGTATTTAGGACCATGCAGGTCCCGATCCAGGCTGTTCTGTTGCAGATGGCCAACTGATTCATCTGCCATGGACCCATTACCGCTTCCGACAGCACGCTGCATTCGCCTCCAGGGGACAGCGCTAAGTTTGGCGATATACTAGCGGGAATTGTTGGTATCATTCGTTATTCATTCGTCTTGGGAGATTGAAGGGTGTCTGAAATTATACCAGTCTTCCCGGAACCTTAAGTTTCATTCTGTTCAGACTTATGCTTCCTAGTGGGAACATGGACTAGAAGATTTCCAAGTGAGAAGACTGTATCATACCACAAAGAATATTTTTGGGTATTCCAGTAAAATACGGGTTGTGTTATCAAGCATTTAGTGAACTTGCCATTTAATCTAATATTTTCTTCGTGATTATTGACATTTTTGCACCTGTCTGGTTTTAGCTCCAGTACTGGACGAAGGAGACCATTTGCTTTAAGTCGAGGAAAATAATTTTGTTAATAATTCTTACGTTCTGTTGGAAGAATATTCTGAGTGCAAAAACTTCAAATTTAATAAAAGTGTTTGAGTTTGTGTAGCCAGTTGTTTATCACTACAACATTAAGAAAGAAGATGAGGAAACGTAATCACACCTCCAGCTTAACTTTCACTAGCATTCTCGCAAACTTTAGAAAGTTAATATGCAAGCTGCATCTTACCCATCTGAGTGTATTTATAAGGTGTTAAGATGTTAAAAACGCTGATCATATGAACAGCAAGTATCTACTTAATTCATTAGAAAATAAATTATATGTTTCTGGTTCACTATGATCTGTGAAAGACGTATGGCAAGTTATTACAATTTCCTTGGAAGTAAATTTGAATATTATAGCGTTGGGAGTTCTGCAAAATGGTCATATAAACAGCAAGTATCTACTTAATTCATTAGAAAATAAATTATAGGTTGCTGGTTCACTTTATGATCTGTCAAAGTCGTATGACAACTTATTACAATTTCCTTGCAAGTAAATTTGAATATTATAGCGTTGGGAGTTCTGCAAAATGGTCTAAGTCATATCTGTTTAACGTTACACAAACGGTGTATTAAAGCATCTGTCATCAGGTAACTTGTGTCCCTTACTTTTTCTTGTGTATGTTAATGACTTTCTTCAGTAACATTACCAAATGCTAAATTTTTTATTTGTAAATGATAGGAAAAACAATTTAGTTTTATTCTTGTCAAAAATTGTTTATGGCTTTTTCATTTTAGCTAATTATTTTGTCATTAAACTTTGAAAATAAATGGTAAGAGGTTTCCATACAACACATGTCTAAATTACGATAACCGGCAGATGGAACAGGTTGACAGTGTTAAATTATTAGAATTAAAACTAGACAATAAGCATGCTGCTGATTTTCTCAGATTTCTCATTTGCGATGCAGATGAGATTAAAATAATAGCTCTGGTACACTTTGGTTACTTTCATTCCCTATCATTCGGGATCACATTTGGGAGTGATCCATAGAGTCAAGCAAAAGTTTTCTGAGTTCAAAAGAGTGTATTTCTAATTACTTGTGATGTGAATTCAAGAATGTCCCATACCGTCCTGTTCTATGAACTGGGAATTCTAACTGCCTGTTGCTGTGGCTGGACTATGCTGCGTGGAACATCCGGGGTGCTGAACTCAACAGTTTGGTTAATTTCCTTATTACGTTCTACAGTTTGGTTTAAATGGTATTCACCAAATCATCGGTTATAGTTTGTTATACATCTACATAAAACGCATTTTAAAAATTATTTTGCTATACAAACGTATATACATGGTTATATACACAAATAAACATTCAAAACAAAACTGGAATTAAATATACGTGTCTGGAGTTTCAGGTAGATTCCTGTGATATGACATATCCCTGTAACATTCGTACTTAAAAGGACAGTACTGTGTGTCCAGAATGGAACCTTCAATTGGTTCAAATTATGGTAAACAGTCTTTTGCTGCATTTAGCACTCAATACATGCTAAAATTACATGATTTCAATCTGCTTCTTCTTCATTGTCATGCCTGTACACTTCCCAATCTATAATTGTAATTTTGTAGCGGTGATTGCGTAGCATCCGGGGTCGTAATCCCATTAGTATTATGGAACTCTGATGCTGTTTACTAATTCTGACTTCGTCTAAACCACGGTAATCCTGACAGCTCCGATTGAATACGGGCTGAAAACTTCATTTATTTCTTTGGGTTATAGTGTACTTCCTGTTCCATTCTTCCTGTTCTTGCTGTCATGTTTTCCGTATAATATCACTACATGGAAGTCCCATTCCTTGGAGTATCCTGGGTAATACTTTCTTTAGTATATATGAGGATATTTCGTTTTTAATTATCTATGAATGCCTTTTGATCCACATGAATTTTAAGTCAGTGTCAATTGTTCTCACAGTATGAATCACACTTAGCAGTATATCTTCTACATAATTAGAAGTAGTCCCATTCGGATATGTTGTCTGTAGAGTGCTTTTAGAGTATGTTAAGATTAAGACTTTTTGAAATTCGTTCCCTATTGTAAGATAACCGCTTCCAGAATTGATAATATTTCACCAGTGTCAATGAACGTTTCATTAGATACGGCGTATCTCTGCTTAGTATTCGTTAACGGGCAGTAGAAAGCAATCCCGTTCCCTCTGGTGTAAACGAACGCTTGGTTAGATATAGCCTATCTTCCGGTAGTGTCTATTGATGAGCAGCAGAAAGCATATCCCATTCCTTCTGGTGTCTTTGGGCCGTCTGTGTAGATCTGGAGTTAATCTGACCAACCGTTTTCTATGACATTCAATGTTGTCTGTTTATCTCCTGTGCTGTTTGACAGTAAGAGAGTTCAAAAAAATGGTTCAAATGGCTCTGAGCACTATGGGACTTAACATCTGTGGTCATCAGTCCCCTAGAACTTAGAACTACTTAAACCTAACCAACCTAAGGACATCACACACATCCATGCCCGAGGCAGGATTCGAACCTGCGACCGTAGCAGTCGCGCGGTTCCGGACTGAGCGCCTAGAACCGCTAGACCACCGCGGCCGGCAAGAGAGTTCAAAACACCTTCTTACCCAAGGAGGTTAGTTCGTACTGGTAACTGTGCTCCGGTACAAGCGTCTTGTAAGAAGATTAGTTATGTATGTTTCTTATTTTTTGCCCTGAACAATCTAATATAACTGTTGAATTTTCATGCTTGTCCCTTTTTAGCAAGAATCTCTGTGTTAGTAACTGTCGTCGAATGTGGTGTTTCTTTTCCTCCTATAGGAAATGTCCTACAGGAAATGTCGATATGGCTCTCAAACATGTTCTCATTGCTCTGCCTTGCAGCCTGTCCTGTTTCTCTAAAATACATTTTGGCGCGTTCCAGTAGGACATACGCCGATAATGTAATGCGGAGCGTATTGTTTAGAGGGTAACACGAATGTCAGGCTCAGCTCCCCACCGTGTGCATGTGGTCGGATCGGAGACTATTCAGTCTTTCACTAATTTTTAACGTTAAGTATACGATGTGTCGGTACAATGATGATCTGCTGCCTAGACAATAGCCCTAGGACTTTATTGGAGGAGGAACAAGGAAATACTGACCCAGCCGTATAATATCTGTTGTAGAGGGCACGTTTTTCCTTGTAAATATACACTGAAGCGCCAAAGAAACTGGTATAGGCATGCGTATTCAAATACAGAGAGATGTAAACAGGCAGAATACGGCGCTGCGGTCGGCACGCCTGTATAAGAGAGCTTAGTGTCTGGCGCAGTTGTTATATCGGTTACTGCTGCTACAACGGCAGATTATCAGGATTTAAGTGAGTTTGGACGTGGTGTTATAAATCGGCGCACGAGCGATGGGATACAGCATCTCCCAAGTAGCGATGAAGCGGGGATTTTCTCGTATGGCCATTTCCTGACATCGCTGCAGCTGGAAAAAGATCTCGCAAGAACGGGACCAACGACGTCTGAAGAGAATCGTCCAACGTGACACAGGAGCAACCCCTTCGCAAATTGCTGTAGATTTAAATGCTGGGCCATCAACAAGTTCAGCTTGCGAACCATCATCTATATGGGTCTTCGGAGCCGATGGCTCACTCGTGTACCCTTGATGACTGTACGACGCAAAACTTTACGACTCGCCTGGGCCGTCAACTCATACATTGGACTGTTGATGACTTGAATCATGCTCGTCGGACGAGTCTCGTTTCAAATTATATCGAGCGGATTGTCGTGTACGGGTATGGGGACAACCTCATGAGTCCATGGACTCTGCATGTCAGTATTGGAGTGTTCAAGCTCGTGGATGCTCTGTAATGATGTGGAGCATGTGCAGGTGGAGTGATATGGAACCCATGATGCAACTAGGTACGACTCTGATAGGTGACACATACGTAGGCATCCTTTCTGATCACCTACATCCATTCATAATCATTGTGCATTACGACGGACTTGGCCAATTCCAACAGGACAATGCGACACCCGGCACGTCCAGAATTGCTACAGAGTAGCCCAGGAACACTCTTCTTGGTTTAAAAACTTCCGCTGGCCACCAAACTCCCCGGACATCAACATTATTGAGCAGATACGGGATGCCTTGCAACGTGTTGTTCAAAAGAAATCTCGACCCCCTCGTACTCATACGGATTTATGGACAGCCCTGAAAGATTCATCGTGTCAGTTCCCTCCAGCACTACTTCAGCCATTAGTCGAGTTCGTGCCTCGTCGTGTTGCGGTACTTTTGGATGCTCGCGGGGTGCTACACGATATTAGGCAGGTGTACCAGTTGTTTTGGCTCTTCAGTGTAGGTACTAGTAATTTATCTGCTGATAGTATGAGTGTAGTTTCTAGCGACGAAGCGTGGAGTGATGTTAGTGCCCCGTTAAGTCGCAAATGGTTAACCCATAACGGTGACGGGGGTAACGTAAATAAATGTACCATTTGAGCACTAGCGGGCAAATACTAAGAGAAAATATATTTCTGGATTCGTTTGCAACCTGTACAACATAGAGCTGACAAAACACTCTTGAGGTAACCGCAATAACTGCAATACGTGGGCCAAAGAATGTTTTATCCTGCCATCATATATAACGCATGTGTTGGGTTGCTTTGCCTTGATACCACGACTGTGTATTTCTGGTAGCCCTATAATTCTGGGATTTTGCTTCAGTATTGTCATCTGCAAGGCGTCAGTATCAAGACGTTTAGGCACAGTGAGCAGCTTTAGTGACCTGCAGGAAGAGCTTCCTGTTGCGCGCGCAGCCGTAGTCGAGGAAGATGGCCGCGGCGCTGCCACGGGGGAGGCGGGACAGCGGAGGCGTCGCCAGCAGCCAGCGGGCGGTCTCGCGGTCCAGGAGCCGCTGCCACAGCCGTACTGCCTCTGCACAGACACAAACAAACACATACACACAAACTCACGATCTAAGCCTTGAGGGAACATTACCTTCAGCCAGCATTACAGATGTCACGCTTTGGTGAACAATAACATAGTTCTCTGCTGCTCTACAAAGCGATATCTAGGAGAAAATGGCACAATATGGCAACTTGGTGCAAATAACACGTGATTAATTTACATCTACATGTAAATCTACACTATTATACTAAAATCCACTAATAACTGCCTGGCACAGGTTTCATCGAACCACCTTCAAGATCACCGAACTCACGTTGAGCGAACAGTAGGGCTGAACAAAAATGACTGACAAGACACAATGCTGTTCCTATCTTGAACGACGTGCGAGGAAACCGAATACTTAAATCTTTCCTTATTACAATGAACGTTGGATATTGAAAGTTCGTGAAAATAAAAAATAAATAAATAAAAAGAAACGTCTTTGTTTTAATGATGACCACTCCAATTCACGTTGTAAGATGGCAAGAACTATGCCCCTTACATGAAGTCATTAAAGATCACCGAACTCTCGTTGAGCGAACAGTAGGGCGGAACAAAATGACTGACAAGGCACAATGCATCTTGTAGAGGATATAGTATAGACGTGTTGGAATAATTAATGTTGGGTGATGGTTTTAAAGTAATTCACGCGACGTGAAAACTTTGTGGAAACGCGTCGATTTACTGGAGGCTAGTTTTCCCAGGTAAGTATTCAGAGTTGATCGCGGCTGGATGGCGGCACGTGGCTGGGCAGTGGCGAAGGGAAGCGACAATAGGCAGCTTAGGGCGGCTCAAACTCTGAGAAAGCGGTAACGGGGCGCGGCCTCCAGCTGCCTTAAGATGAGTGACAGTGAGGGGGTGGCTGACCCCATGCTGGTGTACCGGGAAGGAGACGGAAAACTTGTACGTCTGTTGATAAATGTCCATCGTCCCGTTTTCAGTGAAACATGCGAGAAAGCCGCGCAAAGCTACGGTGGAGCGGTCAACAAAGGCCAAAATATGCGTGTTCGTGACTATAGCAACTTCACGCTGAATTCACGGTTCGCAGAGTCTGAAGTAAATCAGATGAAGAGCGTCAGAATGAAATACGCCGGCCTCCGATGGGAATGTAGGACCAACGGATTTGAAGTAATCTCCTGGGAGAATTTCGGAAGAATTGGTGTTTTATGCAGATGCTAACCTTGATGGGTGGCCTGGGAGGAGCTAAATAGCAGGCATTGGTAGGCGCTGGGAAGCGACGCATAATTAACACGACTTGCGCTGCAATTGGCGTAAGTGATTTTGCTGGAGGGGAAACCGAGGCGAAGAGCGGACTGGCAGAAGTCTCCACAGAGGTCTTCGTTCCCAGCTTGCCTAGAGTGTGGACGTGGCGTCCTTTACTCAGCTTGCCTGAGAGAGAGTGTGCATCTCTGCAGTTTATGGCTTAGAAAATGGAACGATTGAGCTTGGAGATAGGAAGTTTTGGTTCAGCTATGTACTGAGCAAGATAGCTAGGAGTGAATAGACGAGTGCAGCCTTGCAGCACCACGAGGCCGGCCGACGTCCGCACAACGACGCCGCCCCGCCACGCTGAATTCGGTGATATTGCGCCAGCTCCGGCTTGAGTTAGGCCACTGATTAATTTTTTGATCACGTCGGCAAGGTTTCCATGAGGGTTTCATGGGCCGTGTATTGTAGAATTATTCTCGCACTTCGCATTATGCCTGGCTCAGTCGATAGGAATTAATTTTGATTTATCGCGCTTTACCCCATGTAAAGGCAATTTATTCCCACTGCCTGTTAGGAGAGTCATGTATGTGATGACTGAAGGTCGTGAGTTGAAATAAATGTATGCTAATCGGCTGCAACAACACTCCTGGAAATTGAAATAAGAACACCGTGAATTCATTGTCCCAGGAAGGGGAAACTTTATTGACACATTCTTGGGGTCAGATACATCACATGATCACACTGACAGAACCACAGGCACATAGACACAGGCAACAGAGCATGCACAATGTCGGCACTAGTACAGTGTATATCCACCTTTCGCAGCAATGCAGGCTGCTATTCTCCCATGGAGACGATCGTAGAGATGCTGGATGTAGTCCTGTGGAACGGCTTGCCATGCCATTTCCACCTGGCGCCTCAGTTGGATCAGCGTTCGTGCTGGACGTGCAGACCGCGTGAGACGACGCTTCATCCAGTCCCAAACATGCTCAATGGGGGACAGATCCGGAGATCTTGCTGGCCAGGGTAGTTGACTTACACCTTCTAGAGCACGTTGGGTGGCACGGGATACATGCGGACGTGCATTGTCCTGTTGGAACAGCAAGTTCCCTTGCCGGTCTAGGAATGGTAGAACGATGGGGTCGATGACGGTTTGGATGTACCGTGCACTATTCAGTGTCCCCTCGACGATCACCAGTGGTGTACGGCCAGTGTAGGAGATCGCTCCCCACACCATGATGCCGAGTGTTGGCCCTGTGTGCCTCGGTCGTATGCAGTCCTGATTGTGGCGCTCACCTGCACGGCGCCAAACACGCATACGACCATCATTGGCACCAAGGCAGAAGCGACTCTCATCGCTGAAGACGACACGTCTCCATTCGTCCCTCCATTCACGCCTGTCGCGACACCACTGGAGGCGGGCTGCACGATGTTGGGGCGTGAGCGGAAGACGGCCTAACGGTGTGCGGGACCGTAGCCCAGCTTCATGGAGACGGTTGCGAATGGTCCTCGCCGATACCCCAGGAGCAACAGTGTCCCTAATTTGCTGGGAAGTGGCGGTGCGGTCCCCTACGGCACTGCGTAGGATCCTACGGTCTTGGCGTGCATCCGTGCGTCGCTGCGGTCCGGTCCCAGGTCGACGGGCACGTGCACCTTCCGCCGACCACTGGCGACAACATCGATGTACTGTGGAGACCTCACGCCCCACGTGTTGAGCAAGTCGGCGGTACGTCCACCCGGCCTCAAAGTCCGTCAACTGCACATACGGTTCACGTCCACGCTGTCGCGGCATGCTACCAGTGTTAAAGACTGCGATGGAGCTCCGTATGCCACGGCAAACCGACTGACACTGACGGCGGCGGTGCACAAATGCTGCGCAGCTAGCGCCATTCGACGGCCAACACCGCGGTTCCTGGTGTGTCCGCTGTGCCGTGCGTGTGATCATTGCTTGTACAGCCCTCTCGCAGTGTCCGGAGCAAGTATGGTGGGTCTGACACACCGGTGTCAATGTGTTCTTTTTTCCATTTCCAGGAGTGTAGTTGAAATCCCAAGTCACTTTCTTAATTAATTTTATGTTCAACATTTGCATCTGGTGTTCAATATCTGAATATAACATCAATGTGCACCCCTTTTTAATTAAAAGGGCTCAATTCTGAATCAATTAATGTCAACACTGCCACCGCAGTTCAATCAGGAGTCACAGGGCCTTATTACTTTCTTTGCGTTATCCAATATTGTGACGGTTTTCCACTCTCTGTTGGTCTGTTTGTCAATTAGCTGGGGTGAACACACGCCAAAACCAGATAAGTGACGGGTGGGATGTTACAACGTATCATATCCGTAGCACTCTCTCTCCTAACACAAACTAGCGGCCCTTCTTTGAACTTTTTCAATGTCCTTCGTCAGTCTCATCTAACTTAGATCCCACCCCACACAGCAGTACTCCAGAAGAGAGCAGACAAGCGTGGGGTAAGCACACTTTAGTAGACATATTGCATGTTCTAAGTGTTCTGCCAATAAACTGCAGTCTTTGGTTTGCTTTCCCCATGACATTATGTGTGTAATAGTTCCAATTTAAGTTATTCGTAATTGTAATCCTTAAGTATTTAGATCAATTTACGGCACTTAGTTTTGTGTGATTTGTAGTGTAACCCAAATTTGGCACATTCTTTTAGTACTTATGTGGATGATTTCATACTTTTCATTATTTAGTGTCAAAAATGGTTCAACTGGCTCTGAGCACTATGGGACTTAACATCTCAGGTCATCAGTTCCCTAGACTTAGAACTACTTAAACCTAAATAACCTAAGAACAGCACACACGTCCATGCCTGAGGCAGCATTCGAACCTGCGACAGTAGCAGCAGCGCGGTTCCAGGCTGAAGCGCCTAGCACCGCTCGGCCACAACGGCCGGCTTATTTAGTGTCAGTTGTCACTTTTGACACCATACTGGTATATTATCTAAATCATTTTGCGACTGGATGTGATCATTTGATGACTTAACAAGACGGTAAATGACAACATCATCTGCAAACAATTTAAGAGGGCTACTGAGATTGTCTCCTAAATCATTTATGTAGATCAGAAACAGCAGAGCGTCTATAACACTTCATCGGAGAACGCCAGATATTACTTCTGTTTTACTCGGTGACTTGCCACCAATTGCTATGAACTGTGACCATTCTCACTGGAAATCACGAATCCATTCCCACAACCGAGACGATGCTCTATAGACACGCATTTTGATTAGAAATCGCTTATGAGGAACGGTGTCAAAAACCTTATGGGAAGGCCGGCCGGGGTGGCCGAGCGGTACTAGGCGCTACAGTCTGGAACCGCGCTACCGCTATGGTCGCAGGTTCGAATCCTGCCTCGGGCATGGATGTGTGTGATGTCCTTAGGTTAGTTAGGTTTAAGTAGTTCTAAGTTCTAGGGGACTGATGACCTCAGAAGTTAAGTCCCATCGTGCTCAGAGCCATTTGAACCATTTGAACCGTATGGGAATGTAACGATATGGAATCAATTTGATATCCTCTGTGGGGACCGGTGACCCTAGCAGTCTCGTCCCTTCAATCCCACAAACCAACCAACCTATCCCCCGTCGATAGCACTCATTACTTCGTGAGAATAAAGACCCGGTTTTGTTTCACAAGGACGATAATTTCTGAATCCGTGTTGGCAGTTGACAACAAACGTAATTTATAACGTTCAAATACAATGTATGTACAAAATTCTCCTGTATATCGACATTAGTGATATGGGTCTGTATTTCAGCGGATAACTACTATTTTCTTTCTATCCAGCTGTGATGTTTTTAAACGTACATCAGGTTGAACAGCTATCAGAAGAGGACATGGATCCTATAATCGTACACAACAAGGTAAGTGAATCAGCATGTTTGACTGAAGACCAGAAATAGGGGATCAGGAACAGGTAGTCAGTTAGGCACATGTTTTTGGGAGACGCTTTGACGTCTAGGCAAGGTTAGCACAGATTTAAAAACCAAATGGTATTGTACGAGGGCGGTTCAGAAAGTAACCTCCGATTGGTCACAGTGCGGGTTGTGGGGGGAGTAGCGACGCCATCTGTGCGTTCACGCACTCAACAGGTCAGTCGGCATCAAGCCGTGGTCGAGTGAACGTCGTACCTGCGCTAGTTTAGTTTTTGTGGCAGTTTGAAATGTGTGCTGCAATAGAAAACCCCGCCAAATGTGAAGTGCGTGCTGTCATAAGGTTTTTTACAGCCAAAGGATATTCTGCAGCAGCTATTCATCGTGAGCTTTGTGCCGTGTACGGACCAAGAGTTATGAGTGAAGGAGTTGTCCGTGAATGGGTACGTTTATTTAAAAGTGGACGAGAAAACGTTCATGATGAAGAGAGGAGTGGTAGACCATCATTGGTGACTGACGAACTCGTTCAGACAGTTGATGCAAAAGTTCGTGAAAATCGACGTTTCTCAATGTCGGAGTTGTCTACTGGTTTTCCACAGATTTCTAAGACTCTCTTGTACGAGATAGTGACAGCAAGATTGGGTTACCGTAAGTTCTGTGCACGATGGGTGCCCAAAATTCTTACCGACCACCACAAAACTCAAAGAATGGCCTCTGCATTAGACTTTCTGTCACGTTATGAGGACGAAGGAGAACCATTGTTAAACAGAATCGTGACCGGTGACGAAACCTGGATTAAGTACGTGAACCCTGAGACAAAAGAACAATCAAAGATGTGGGCACATTCAAATTCGCCTACCAAACCAAGAAAAGCCTCGCAAGATTTTTCTGCCAGAAAACTGATGGCAATGGTGTTTTGGGATGCCAAAGGGGTGTTGTTGGTTGAATTCATGGAACGTGGTACGACCATTAATCAAGACGTGTACTGTGAAACAATAAAAAAGTTACGACGGGCTATACAGAACAAACGCCGTGGTATGCTGACTTCCGGTATCGTTTTTTTGCACGATAACGCCCGTCCTCACTCTGCTCGCAGAACAACGGCCCTTCTTGAGTCCTTCAAGTGGGACGTTATCAACCGTCCACCTTACAGCCCAGACCTGGCGCCAAGTGATTATCACCTCTTCATGCATTTGAAGAAATGGCTCGGGTCACAGCGGTTTGATGACGACGAAGAGCTCAAAGATGCGGTCACAGGTTGGCTCCAGGCACAAGCGGGTGATTTTTATGCAGAAGGAATTTCAAAGCTTGTGAAGAGATACGATATGTGCCTCAATCGCTATGGAGACTATGTAGAAAAATAGTGCAAAGATGTAGTTGTAAGATGTATATATTAAAATATTTTTATTTAACTTGGTGTATTTTTTTAAATCAACCGGAGGTTACTTTCTGAACGGCCCTCGTATATGTATACTATTTAGTTCTTTAGTCTGTGCTAACTTTGCTTAGACACCAGGGCGTCTCCAAAAACTTGTGCGTATGTGACTATCTGTTCCTGAATCTCCTCTATCCAATACACACACACACACACACACACACACACACACACACACACACACACATATATATATATATATATATATATATATATATATATATATATATATATATATATATATATATATATATATTTAAAAACAATTTTGAGAGTGAGAGCTATACAAAATAAAAATACAGTAGCTACTTTCGTAGACTTCAAGAAGGCCTACGACTCAGTTGACAGACAAACACTATTCCAGATACTTTAAGAATCAGGGATAGATGAAAACACCAGAAGACTTGTTGAACAAACGCTCACAGATACAACATCAAGAATTAAGTTTCAAGGCGAAATTTCTGAACCATTCAAAATCAAAACAGGAGTTCGACAAGGTGACGGACTGTCCCCAATTCTCTTTAACTTGGTTTTAGATAAAGTAGTAAAAACATGGGAAAACACATTAAAAAACAGAGGCACAAAGGGTATAAGCATGGGCCAAGGAAAGAACAAATTTGAAGTAAAATGTTTAGCCTTTGCGGATGATATGGCATTAATAACAGTTATGCTTGATATGTTACACGAGATTGCTGAAAAGACTGGGCTAAAAATATCCTACGAAAAAACCGAGTATATAGAACACAAACATAATACAGAAAAGTTTATGAAAACAAAGTATGGAAAAATTAAAAGAGTTGATAGATTCAAATACCTGGGGGAGTGGATCCAAGCCAATGGACTGGATAACACAACAAATAAAGAAAGAATAAAAAAGTTGGAATTTGCATATAAATTAACACAAAACTACTACAATAAGAAATCAATATCCATACAAGCAAAGATTAAACATTATAATTCAGTTATTAGGACACAAGCAACATATGGATCAGAGTGCCTAACATTGAATAAGAAAGGCGAATTAGGAGAACTAGAAAAAAGAGAGAGAAAAATATTAAGAAAAATTCTAGGTCCTGAGAAAAACAAGGAAAACAGGTGGATTAAAAGGAGAAATGAAGACCTATACAAAAATACAGAAAAGATCACAGATACAATGAGAAAGAGACGGCTAAAATTTTATGGACATTTAAAAAGAATGGAAGAAACACGGATTACAAAGAAAATTTTTAATTACGTTAGTAAGCTGAAAAACACTGTAGGATGGATAGAAGCAGTAAAGAAAGACGCCAACAAAATAGGTGTTACAGAAGAAATAATACGTGACAGGAATAACTTTAGGCTACTTATAGAAAACGCAAAATGAAGAAGTACTGGGAAGAACGGAAGAAAAAGAAACACCATAAGTCTTAAGTTGTATGCGGTCCATAGCTGGCCAAATTCATAATAAAAAAAAAGGGTGACCCAAAAAGACTGATCCGATTTTAGCTTGTAATAATATTGAGACAAATGTCACTAGGCACTAGGTAACTGAAACAGCCCTAGATGTAATTGGCATGGTCTAGAATTTCACGGAAAATCTGCTAGATGTCGCTACGAGCGCTGACCGGGAGCGTGCAGCCAGTCTCGCGCAATATGGTGTCCGCACAACAGAAGGCGTATTGTGTTACTGAATTTAGTCGCACCCAATCAGTGATCGCAGTTCAGCAGGCGTTTCATATTCGATTCCGTGCTAAACCACTATCACCAAATAACATTCGACAGTGGTATAAACAGTCTGAAGAAACAGGGTGCCTCTGTAAAGGCAAAAGTCCTGGCCGGCCAAACATTCCTGAACAAACAGTGGAACAAATCCGACGAGCATTTGAGCAGAGCCCCCGCAAGTCTACACGTCGTGCTAGCCAAGAACTTGCGTTATTGTGCACGACAGTGTGGCATGTGTTACAGCGTCGTTTATCCCTGAAACCATACCGATTACGACTGGTACAAGCTCTTCGAGATACTGACAAAGTGAAGTGAGTGGGCTTTAGCAATGCTATTCTAGAAGACATGGGAGATGGCACTTTTATATCATGGTTGATATTCAGGGATGAAGCAACTTTCCATATTAGTGGTGAGGTTCACCGTCATAATGTGAGTGTATGGGGGCTCGAAAATCCTCATGAAACAAATGAACACGAACGTGATTCACCGAAAGTGAATGTTTTTTGTGCTGTTTCGCAAAGCAAGGTTTATAGACCCTACTTTTTTGAGGAAGAAACTGTAACAGGACAATCATATCTTGCAATGCTACGGAACTTAATAGTTCAAATGGCTCTGAGCACTATGGGACTCAACTTCTGAGGTCATCAGTCCCCTAGAAGTTACAACTACTTAAACCTAACTAATCTAAGGACATCACACACACCCAAGCCGAAGGCAGGATTCGAACCTGCGACCGTAGCGGTCGCGCAGTTCCAAACTGTAGCGCCTAGAACTGCTCGGCCACCTCGGACGGCTGCTACAGAACTTGTTATTCCCACAATTTAACTGACAATTTCATCTATCAGCAAGATGGAGCACGACCGCACTGGCACAACAACGTGCGCAGTTTCCTCAATGTCAGTGTGCCTCAATGTTGGATAGGGTGTACTGGACTGCAAAACCAGACTTTACACTCGTGGCCTCCTAGGTCCCCTGACTTAACACCACGTGGTTTCTTCCTGTGGGGATACGTTAAACAATGTATTTACGTTCATACCTTACCTAATGACATTGATGAACTAAAATCCAGAATATCAGCTGCTGTAGCTTCAGTGACAGAAGACACGCTCAGTTTGGGATGAATTCGGCTATTGGTGAGATGTCATCTGTGCAGCCAATGGAGGAATATTGAACATTTATGATGGATTTTTATAAACTTCTCTCTTTTCTGATTAATTTAGTATGCAATTTGTTAGTGTTAAGCCGTCCTTCCTAATAAATAATTCTGTTTAAAATCAGGTCATTCTTTTTGGAGCATCATATATATATATATATATATATATATATATATATATATACTTATTTTATGTTTGTTAATTGAGTACAATCTAAGTTTTAGTTATTTAAGATTTTGATTAAATCTCCATGAGCCATGGAAAGCTCTGTAAACACTTCCATCGCGAGCGCGAGGTTTATTTTAACAATCTGTGCATTGTCTAAACGCAGTAGTAATACACCAGAAACACAAAACACGTGATGTACTGAAGAGAGGGGGACACTATACTATGCACACGCAGTGGGGCTAGCTTACAAGTCAACAACCACTGTGCATGCACACAGTGCAGTGTGATCTGAGGCACTGCATAGCTGGCAGACTGAAGCAGGTTAGCAAATGAATGCCCATTTTAGAAACTTTACAATATGAGTTAACTACTATAGAAATGAAGAGTCTACTCTACAAAGCTAAAACTAAAAGGAGAGAAGAATTAATTTCAGGAAAATTTGCAGTGGAAGAAAGCTAATTACGAAAAAATATCTACACACGATATTACTATGTACAGTATATATCAATTTACAAGTGACTGTATACAAGCTACACTAAACACTAGAGGAGGATACATATGTACAACGAAGGAAAAAAATGGCTCTGAGCACTATGGGGCTCAACTGCTGTGGTCATTAGTCCCCTAGAACTGAGAACTACTTAAACCTAACTAACCTAAGGACATCACACACATCCATGCCCGAGGCAGGATTCGAACCTGCGACCGTAGCAGTCGCACGGTTCCGGACTGCGCGCCTAGAACCGCGAGACCACCGCGGCCGGCACAACGAAGGAAGTAGTAGATGTTAAGTTATGAATAAGCTACGAAAGATAATGAGATTGTACCCCGCATACGACAACACTTTTATTTTCAGGTGGCAAAAGGTAAATCGAAACAACTGCACTGTAAATATTTGCACTCTTGTAACACAAGATGAAGACGATCACCGCATCGTCATCGGCATTGTCGTACTACGAGAGACAAGAGATGATAATCATTAATAGGAAGAGAACATTCAGTTAATTATTCCTAGTTCATTTTGCAGAAGATTGAGAGTAGTACTTATCGTCATATCCTGCATGGTGCTTGTGTAATAGAAAGAACCTTAGTAATCGACAGGCACTGTTGATTATCGTGTTATCGTCAAGACTCTCTCTCTCTCTTGCCAAATTAATTGTATTTTTATACAGTGTGCAATGATAAGAAATCATTTCGGAACACAGGACAGAACTCACAACAGATGTTCAAAGTAACCTCCATGGGATTTCAGGTGAGAGGTGTAGTAGCGACTGTCATGCAGAATCCACATAATCGTTGTTTGGCTTACACCTTGTTGGCGGGCCACTTCCCTGCACACAAACGCACATAAAAGGCTTGAAGTGTTGTGTGGTGCGGTTGGTATCTGTGAGGGTACTTGTTTTGGTGTATCCGTGCAGGCTCTCGTCCGTTTCCATCTGCTTGACCGTACACAAACGCCATCTCGGCGTGTTCTCGACATGAATAGCATTCTGCTGCTTAAAGTACGCTGCATCAACCATACAGCCAGAAACACACAAGTAACACACGGCTCGTGGTCAGAGGAACTTTCATATGATGAATTTCCGGACATATGCTCATAGGACCTTTTTGTTGTTGACTGGCAAGACAGCCAATCCACTATGACGGGAAGCCGAAAGGCACGCGTTTAAGCTCACGCAGGCTGGCGTGAGGTCTGGAACAGGACAAGGTCTTGAGACTAGCAAAGAAGGTACGTAGCTTCTGGAATACTTTAATCCATAATTGGTGAACATCGGTCTGACGGTACATGCATCACAAGATAAATAGCAAATGATAATGGCGCCTTGCTAGGTCGTAGCAAATGACGTAGCTGAAGGCTATGCTAACTATCGTCTCGGCAATTGAGAGCGTAATTTGTCAGTGAACCGTCGCTAGCAAAGTCGGCTGTACAACTGGGGCGAGTGCTAGGACGTCTCTCTAGGTCTGCCGTGTGTCGGCGCTCGGTCTGCAATCACTGATAGTGGCGACACGCGGGTCCGACGTATACTACCGGACCGCGGCCGATTTAAAGGCTACCACCTAGCAAGTGTGGTGTCTGGCGGTCACACCACACTTTTTTCCTCCGATTTCAGTCTGGAATCCGTCCCTGTAGTTTGTCGGTTTTATTAATGTGCACCCAGTATACATCACCTCTTTTCTAAACCTATTTTACTATCGAGTACTTCAGTGTCTCAGAAAACTGGTGACACGTGAAAGAAACATTACACAAACTACTGAACGTAGAGAGTGTAGCGTCCTAGGGTAGTCTTTGGAGTTGTGCAAAGCCATTGTGCCACAGTGGCATAGTGGTTAGCGCATTTGTCTAGAGAGCAGGAAACCTGTGTTCAGATATCGGCGTTGGTACAAATTTTCATTTCTTGCTGCAGTATGCACATATACATCACATATGTTCGAGACTTGTAAAGGTCTCTGGAACTATGTAGTTTCATTTGAGATAGTGATGGGTTTGCAGAAATTGCTACAGGCACGATTCCAGGGAATTTTCCTCTTGTTTTATTTTTATACTCTTCAGCAGATACTCTCAAACTTCTTGCTATTTCATTCAATTAAGAAATGACTCGGGATCAACAATGCATATTCATATGGCAGTGAATTGACGCCCATGTGTTCTGGACAACATCAATTATGTTTACGTGAGGCTAGCCGAACATAGTTTCTAAAAACCGATTTCACAAAGCTGTTTCCGGTGGGTCTGTTCTCCCTCACAGACCTCCTCGTCTAACTTAATGCGTAGCGCGCTAGCTTGCTAGAGATGGATGTGAGCCAAACCCAGATCGAACCGGCGCGGCTGCTTGATGATTATGCAAGGGTTGTCCAGAAAGTACGATCGGTCGCTGAATGGAAACTACAGTGGAAATCAGAAACATTTTGTTTGCAAGACTTAGCTGCAGTGTCCAGACATTGCTCTACATAGTCGCCACTCCGACTTAGACATTTACCGAGCGAGGTGGCGCAGTGGTTAGCACACTGGACTCGCATTCGGGAGGACGACGGTTCAATCCCGTCTCCGGCCATCCTGATTTAGGTTTTCCGTGATTTCCCTAAATCGTTTCAGGCAAATGCCGGGATGGTTCCTTTGAAAAGGCACGGCCGATTTCCTTCCCAATCCTTCCCTAACCCGAGCTTGCGCTCCGTCTCTAATGACCTCGTTGTCGACGAGACGTTAAACACTAACCACCACCACCACTTAGACATTTGTCGGAGCGTTATACCAAACTTCCTACACCATCGTCATAGAAGGCAGCCAGCCGCCGGTGCTTTCTGATAATTCTCTACGCTGGTCTATAGTGCGTCGCCTGCGCCCAAGTGTTGTCTTTGTAGCTAGCATTTCATGTGAACAGAGATGATACTCACAAGGGAACCTCCCCATCGCACCCCCCTCAGATTTAGTTATAAGTTGGCACAGTGGATAGGCCTTGAAAAACTGAACACAGATCAATTGAGAAAACAGGAAGAAGTTGTGTGCAACTGTGAAAAAATAAGCTAAATATACAAACTGAGTAGTTCAAGGGAAGATAGGCAACATCATGAACACTGGGACCGCAGGAGCGCCGTGGTCTCGTGGTAACGTGAGCAGCTGCGGAACGAAAGGTCCTTGGTTCAAATCTTCGATCGAGTGAAAACTTTAATTTTTTATTTTCAGTTTATGTGACAACCTCTTATGTTTTCATCACTTTTTTGGGAGTGATTATCACATCCACAAGAAAACCTAAATCGGGCAAGGTAGAAGAATCTTTTTACCCATTCGCAAAGTGTACAAGTTAGGTGGGCCGACAACATATTCCTGTCATGTGACGCACATGCCGTCACCAGTGTCGTATAGAATATATCAGATGTGTTTTCCTGTGGAGGAATCGGTTGAGCTATGACCTTGCGATCAAATGTTTTCGGTTCCGATTGGAGAGGCACGTCCTTTCGTCTACTAATCGCACGGTTTTGCGATGCGGTCGCAAAACACAGACACTAAACTTATTACAGCCTCGTCAATGAACGAACGGACAGATAATAACTATGCAAAAATAAAGTAAAATTTCCACTCGTGGGAAGACTTGAACCAAGGACCTCTCCTTCTGCAGCTGCTCACGCTACCACGGGACCACGGCGCTCCTGAGCTCACGTTCTCCTTGATGTTGCCTATGTGGGACATGCACTACTCAGTTTGTATATTTTGCTTATTTTTTCACAGTTCGACACACCTTCTTCCTGTTTTCTCAATTGATCTGTGTTGAGTTTATCAAGGCCTATCCACTGTGCCAACTTATAACTAAATCTGAGGGGGGTGCGATGGGGAGGTTCCCTTGTCAGGACGAGCCAATTAGCGCTGTGTTGTGGGTGATCGAACACTTCCCATCGAAAAAGCTGCAGGATCGTCTTCACTGCCCCTGCAGAGTGCGGCTGAGAATTGCTGTGAAGAAAGAAGTGCGTGGCAGTTGTGTTAGGTGGGCTGCGTTCATTAAGGCGAAGCCTCTCAGCGGGCCCTCCTACTTGGCGGGAGACATCGTTGTTCTAGGCACGTTTACTCGCTCAAAGTGCGCTCACAACTGTAAAGAGCGTCTTGATGCGATCGATGGTCATACTAGAGACACTACCAACACATCTGCGCAAAGTTTCATCGGGTTTTTACTGTGGCGTCCATTTCGCGACCGATCGGAAATTACTTTCTGGACAACCTTCGTAGGTCTGGTACACTCGCTAGCATGTGTGTGGCTTTTAAGTGGTTCTGCATTTTTAGTTAGGCAAATAGTGGGTAGTTCCCAATCTCCACTTCAGAAAATACGACACACAAAGCAGTTAAACTACAACGACTCGGAAATGATAGTTAACCGATTCACAGGCACGTGGTGCGTACCACTTCCTTCCTTGTGAGGATACAGAATTTATGCTCAGTTACATTCAGGGTATTTACTTTTAAGGTCACACGTGCGAAGTTTTCTGTACACTCGTTGTCATTATAAAGGAATAATCGAGTTGTTTAGTAATGTTATACTAATGATTGTTTTAAATTGCTCACAGTTCTGAATTTTTCGTATGATATTATGTTAGTACATACATTTGTTTGTGCTGTATTATTATTCTGTTTGACATACTCCTTGGACGAATTGCGGCGGTTGGAGTTTGCCATAAACTGCTTTTATGTCACAACAGATGATGTTCAGATGTGTGTGAAATCTTATGGGACTTAACTGCTAAGGTCATCAGTCCCTAAGCTTACACACTACTTAACCTAAATTATCCTAAGGACAAACACACACACCCATGACGGAGGGAGGACTCGAACGTCCGCCGGAAGCAGCCGCACAGTCCATTATGTCACAACGAGAAGGTCATGCAGCTCCCAACCACTTCCCTCCTTTAGCTTACCTGACGACTGGGACGACAGACTGAGCACCCGTACATAAAGTTAAAATAAAAAAAAAAAATTGCCAAATTGCCCAGCGATAAAGTGCACTCTACCCAGCTACGCTGGGACAAGCGCTGTGAAACAGAGAGATGTAAATATTCCAGTATCGACTCTGGAAATGCGGTTCTAGTCGCCAGATTTCAATTTCAACGTTTAGTACTGGTGCCATATAAACACACCCTTGCGACATCTGTCGTGGTTGGGTTGTCAGGTTGGTTTAACGTGAACTGTGATTCTGTGTGCAAGACAGACCGCAAGGTTATGCATTTCCCTGAGCAAGGCAGTTTGGTGTGAAAAAATAAAGAATGTTTTCTGCTGCATTTCTGCTTCATCCAGTACGAAACATATTCCTTTATTAATACACTCAGCACTACGGCCGTACTCCACACGGGCGTGCATGTATCGGCCCAGTCAACGGCGCCCATACACAGCACGCGCGCAGCTTTTCCATTCGCTTAAATGTGTTCTCCCGAATGCTACACGACTGCCGGCTGTGAGATAGCTGTACTAGTTCGTATTTTGTCCGCTAAATGGAGCATTAGGCAATTTACAACTGTTACTTTGCTGAACATGTTGTCGGAATATTAGACCCTATCTGTCGTTACTGTTATCAGTAACAGAAAGGGCCAGCTAACAAGTTTCAAAATAAAGAAGCTGAAGCTTTCTATTCTTGTTTTTGAAAAGTCGTATTTTAGCTCTGAAACGGAAAAATAAACGGTATGTTTATTGCCTCTCCACAAAACATCAGGGAACCACGTTTCTGTACATCCAAAAGGAGTTTTACAAAAACAATAAAGAGAAACATCGCCATAGATTATAACAAGAACGCGACTGGTGTAGTTCGTGTCAAACAGCATGAGAGCTACTACTTATTCGCAAGCAAAACAATGAAATGGTGACAAAATTTTCTTTCCCGTTTTCGTAATGTCATCTGTGAATGGTTCAATTTTGTACAAGGACGTCTCCAAGCAAAAGATTTCAGTAGTGGAATATATATATATATATATATATATATATATATATATATATATATATATATATATATATATATATATATATATATATATAAGTTACCTTGGACTTGGTAGCAGCAGCAGGAGACATTCCATCATTGAACCAACACTAACCACTAGAAAGAAATTTTGGTCATCATTTTCCAAACTGCCCGGGTTCGATTCCCGGCGGGGTCAGGGATTTTCTCTGCCTCGTGATGACTGGGTGTTGTGTGCTGTCCTTAGGTTAGTTAGGTTTAAGTAGTTCTAAGTTCTAGGGGACTGATGACCATAGCTGTTAAGTCCCATAGTGCTCAGAGCCATTTGGACCATTTTTACTACTCACTGACAACGAAGTAAACAGTGCATGCTACTGTAATGTTTGCTCTCAGAAAGGCGAGAAAGAGACTGGCAAGTGTGTAAGAAAAGAAAAAGACAGTATTACAGACAGATTGGTTGGTTGATTCGGGGGGAGGGGAACAGACTGCAAGGTCATTGGTCCCAGCGGATTAGTCAAGGATGTGGATGAAAACTGGCTGTGTCCTTTCGAAGGAATCGTTCCGGCATTTGCCTGAAGCGATTTGGGGAAATCGCGAAAAACCTGAATCAGGATGGCCATACGCGGGTTTCAACAGTCCAGTGTGCTAACCACTGCGCCGCCTCGCTCACAGTGGTACAGAGACTGGAATGTTGAAATCTGTGTATCACAATGTTATCAAGACTACTATTTGGAAGTAAATCATACATAAGATATCAAACAAATATATACGTGCGAAGTTATTTTTTGTCTGATTTCTACTTGAAATCTTTATGGGAAAATGTAAAATTTTTTTCTGGGAAAGTTTTTTTCATTTTATGGCAATACTAACACACTAGTACTCATGCGAACATATAGATTTTGTAATCTATAAAATATAGGGTTTAAAATGATATTAAATGAGTGCCTCTAAGATGCTTGACTATTGTGTAATTGCTTTGTTAATTTGCTAGAAAATTGTCAATTGAAGAGGATAACAGCAATGTAAATGTGTTAAATAATTTGTATGCTGAGGAATTTTGTGACTGGCCGTGGTCTCTAAGAACCCCTTTCAGACTTTTGGAGCATGGGCGATACGTTTCACTGACCATATCTCGTGCAGGTGTAAGTGACCACAATGCGGGAACGCTTGTAGGTGAAGTAGTCGACAGGCATATCAACGGTCGAGCTGTCCAGCAAAGCGCAGCAGGCGCAGGGCAGCAGCAGCAGAAGCAGCATGGCCGGCGGGGTAGTGGTCTTCATCTGCGACCGCGTGACGTCACAGCTGCCTGCGCCGCCTCGGTACTGGCCCAACAGTCTAGGGCGCGCGGCCTGTTCCGTGTCACCAGACGACTCGGCCGGGACGAAAGTGCTCCATCAATAAGTCTCTTTGCGGGGCGCCACGAATTGTCGGTGAACACAGGCAATAAAACCACTTACGTTATTTTACAGACAGGGAGAGAGCGGCATTTCCCCGGAAATATATCGCGAAAGTACGTTCTTAACGCGTTAAAATTCTCAGAGTTCCGTATCAAAAGGGAAGTACGGTTGCTACCGTGATTCAGCAGCTGCTTCTTGTATTATTACAAAGTTCTAAAGCGTCCATTCTCAGTAGATGGCTTACAATAACTTCGATTGTCGGCATTGTACAGCTATTTGAGGAAAATTACTATGAGTATACCTGCGTTGGCGAAATACACGAGTATCATGAAAGCTTCACTACTGTCGTTGCGCGAGGATTCTTGGTCAAAATAATGACTAAATTGCACGTCAACCAGGTATATCATACGAGACAGATCTTCACCAAATCGTTGCGAAGGTGGAGAAAGCACTGCACTTTCAAGGAATAACCCTCTGCATCTTCCTGGATATCGAGGGGTTTTTAGTAACACAACCTTCGATTCCATGGTTAGGGCAGCAGATCATGACCTAGGAACCACTATGTGTAGGTGGACTAGGGCCATGCTTAGTGGATGGAAGGTAGAGGCCACCATGATGAATGAAAAGATGGTAATTAACAACACTAGAAGTTGTCCACAAGGACGAGATTTGTCCCCTTTATTATGGAATCTTCTGGTGAGCGAACTCATTGAGGAACTAAATTCCAGACAATGTTTTTGCCAAGTATATGCAGATGACGTTGTCATAGTAATACTTGGCAAATTTACTGACACAGTCAGAAATATGGCACAAGGTGCCCTGGACATTGTGTAAGACTGGTGCAGAAACCAGGATCTAAGGGTTAAACCTAAGAAGACTGTTGTGGTACCATTCAAGAAGAAGCATATCCAACAAACAAGTTGAAATCTAAAGATTTTCGATGAAACTCTGCCTGGGAAGGGGATAGTGAAATATCTAGGGGTAACATGGACTCCTCACAGGCGAAAGGTAGTCTAGCGAGTACCAGAAGAGCTTGTGGCAAACACTGGGGCCTAAGCCCCAGAGACATGACTGGATATACACCACAGTGATTAGACCTAGAATCTCCTACGGGACTGTAGTGTGGTGGAAGAAGGTAGAACAGCAGGCAGCAGGTTGCAGCTAAGGAGCTTACTGAGGTGCACAGACTGGCCTGCTTAGCTGTAACAGGCGGAATTAGTAACACACCAACCGCTGGAATCGAACCCATATTGAACATGCCTCCAATACACCTTCCGGTCAAGATGGAGGCAGCAGCTGGTGCATACAGACTCAAAACTTGTTAAAACTGGATCTAATTGGGATATCCAGAATCACACACTAAAATAGTGAGTGAGGTAAGTACGGGAATGATTGGGAAATTCTGGCCGACTGTATAGTAACTCGTAACTGCTTCAACAAGCCTTACAATATAATAATTGGAAGCCGGGAGCAACGGGAAGAAACATTTTGACACTGTACAGAGGACGTTGTCCGGTTCACTGATGGATCGAAATGAGACCAAGGCGCTAGGGCCGGGGTGTAGGGGGTTCAGCCAAAACTGGAGGGCATCATTTCACTACGAAAACTGGCCTCGGTATTCTAAGCCGAAATCACTGCAATCAGGGCGTGTGTGGAGGAGAATGTGCGTAGGTTTTACAAGGACCGTAGCATCTACATCTATTCAGACAGCCAGGCAGCCCTGAAATCATCGGCAGCTCCTGCAACAAGATCTAAGATTTTTGCAGACTGTCACAGGGTTCTGGTGGAGCTAGGGGGAAGCAATAGGGCAAACCTAGTGTGGGTTACTGGCCACTCAGGGATCCGTAGCAATGATCAAGGCGACAGATTGGCCATGATGGGGCAAAGACTCCATTCATTTGACTGGAACCTGTCCTGACAATCACCAAGGCTATAATCAAATTAGGACAACGGAACTGGCTCAGACGACAGCACGTAGGACATTGGACCAAGGTCTATAAACAAAAACATGACAAGGTAATGATGCCAAAGCCGTGTTCTAAAAGAAGCTCTGTAATCCTGGGCTCGAACAGGAAAGAGATTAAACTCATGGTTGGACTGATGACCGGCCACTGGAATTTTCAAAAACACCTACATACAATGGATATAACGGAAGAATCCCTAAATGTAGGATCTGTGTTGAGGGTGCAGAAACTGCATCACACCTAATCTTCGAATGCACTGCATTGAAGAGCAAGACACACAGAATTTTCGGGACAACTAGACTTGAAGAAATTGTGTCTAACAAAGAACTGGTAAAGGGACTCCATGCACTATTTAAGGGCATTGTTTGGCTTTACTAGGTACGCAGGGAGCGATACCGCACAATAAACTCGGTTTTGGTGCGGGCAGTCGCGGGTTAGACCAAAGCTGCTTTAGTTTCCCTGCTAGAATCAAATCAAATCAAATTAGGCCGCTCAAAAGGATAACATGCGGCGTGCAGTTTCTGTTCACCAAACTGGGGTCCAACACCCCGTATTAAGTCTTTAATTCTTCGCAGTGCTTCAATGAAAAGCAGGGTTGTAACATCCATTTCGTTCAGTATGGATGGGCTTATATTTGTTTTAGCAGGGGGGGGGGGGGGAAATTAATTGAAACAACGTCCACTGCCTGAAAGGCGGAGGGAAAATGGAGCGGGAGGGGGGGGGAAGTGTTCACGAGTTTACTTTCTAGAAATTTCTGAGCAGGCCAACGGAAGAACTGTCGCATTTGTGGGGCCTTATCACCTGTCCAAGGCAACAGTAGGTACACGAAACGATTTCTCGGCCAGTTAGGTTAATGAGATACTCTTCTTCGGTTTTTCTGGCGTATTTAGGAACGGAAAATTCATAACACGTCTTATACTAAATACAAATTAGGAAATGTTGGCTCTTTTACAGGTTTGAGAAACCATGATTGTATGTCTAGACGGTTAAAGCAATGGGACTGTTAACATTGTTTACAAACACAGCATTGTGTTAAAAAGAGAGAATAAAACTATAAGCTGAATTCCAACATAGGTTCTTTAAACAACAGGAAAACTATATGATCAGATAAACATAAACTGTCGCCAGCCCAAATTAGACATATAATTCCACAGTAATTGTTAATAACTACAGTACTTACTTTATTATCACTATTTTATTCCTTTACTGTTTTACACTTCCATTGGTCTATGCTCTTAATATTTTAACGGAAAATTTTTACATAATTGGTTTATTGCAGTTTTGGTATAAAACCCTCTCTTTAAACCTGTAATATCTCTACCATTATTCCCCCTCCCCTACCTGCCCAGTTTCATCTTACTGTATCCCCCTCGCTCCATTTTATAATTTTACTATTTTATGTCGTTACAGTTCACACTTTCATTATTCTACGCTGTGAGCATCATAACGAGAATTTCTACATAATTGTACTTTTTATAATTTTTAGCAAGACCCTATACCACTCCTCTCCTTTCTTCGATTCTCCTGTCTCAATCATCCTAGGCTCCATTTCTCCCCCTTCCTTCCCCCCCTCTATCCCCCTTCCTCCACCTTCCCTCTTCCCTGCCGCCATTAGACATCTGTTTAAAAACAGTCACTTCGTTTGCAAAACACAGTTATCAAAAATGGTTAAAATGGCTCTGAGCGCTATGGGACTTAACTTCTGATGTCATCAGTCCCCTAGACTTAGAACTACTTAAACTTAACTAACCTAAGGACATCACACACATCCATACCCGATGCAGGATGCGAACCTGCGACCGTAGCGGTCACGCGAATTCAGAGTGTAGCGCCTAGAACCGCTCGGCCACTCCGGCAGGCACACAGTTATCCGATATGTGGTTCTGAACAGACAAGACGAGTTACTGGCGCACTTATGTAAAGTCTACATTTATGTACAATTCTTTTCTACTTATTTTAAAATATTAGACAGTACATGTTTAGTTTTACTTTGTTCTAGATCTGAAAATGATCCAGAATGATCTAAACATGTCACGTAATTAAAAATATGCAGCAGAGACTGAAGAGTAAATAATAATTGTTTTAAAAACTCAGAATTAAAACGGAAACTCTTAAAATTGCAACTAGGCGACAACATGTTAGTGACATCAGTCACACACAATTTCTGTTAAGTTCCGAACTGTTACAAATGTTTCCGCACTATAACGTTTACCAACTGACCAGCTTAATAAACTAAATACCGGTTTAATGAAAATTAATTGAGCACTGATCAACTGTGAGGGCCCTAGAATTGTTTCAGCATTCGTCACTTCTTATGCGATTAATTCTAAGAAAAAGTAATTTCAAAACAATACGAACATTTAAACTATTTTATGCAACAATTTAATTTTCAGGTTACTTGGAACAGTTCTTGTGCTGGCGTATCTTTTAGAGTAGTTGAATTATTTGACTGAAGTATTTCGACAGTTCAGTTATTAATGTTACCGAAAAAAATCAAGTAATTAATTTCCTTTTTAAAATTACTCAGAAACTTTCACAGTCAAGAACAGAACTTTAACATAGGTTATGTTACTTAGGTCAATGAGATTCTCTTTACAGATGTGTATTAAAATTCGCAAATATATTAAACCACAGCAATAAAATGATTGATTCATGACTGATTTAAGACTAACGTTATGTTCATTGGTTGGAGGTATCGCAGTGATGATTTGCTTCGGTGATGGTGATACGAAGTTTTATTCAATTGTGGCTCTGCATAAGCATTGTTCTGTTAAATTTCTTCTCGCCATTGTCAGACCTCTTAGACGTCAAGTCGCAATAAGCCGATAGTACTTCCATCCGATGGTCTTTTATGACCACTCCAGAATGTTCACATTTCGCGACTGGGTAGTGAATGACTGAAGTCCTCTTGGCACACTAAATTTGCGTTACTCACGCTTTTTCCTTTACCTCCCAGACACAGGGCGACTTTTCTCCATCTTCTCTTTCCTAACCATTACAGTTCTATCGGTTCTCTATGCATGAATCAGTGAAATGACAAGTTATTTTAAATTTAAATTATTAAATAGATTACAATCATGGAAAAAAATACATTGGACAATAGACAATATAAAAATAATAATACATCAATATTTAGTTGGGCGGCACAGAAGTTAAAATACCCATGTCATAATGTATTGGTGTTACAGGATGACTGGCGAAGAATCCTTCCCTCCATCATAAAATATTGCTGACTGTTATAGTAACTTCAATGAAAAAGCAGTTGCAGTAATGGTAGGTACCTGAAGATAGACGATGATAGACACCAGTAATAGACGTACATCGTAGCCTGCTTGCGAAGCTGTTGTGCTAATGCGGGAAAACAGTGGCAAAAGGGGTTTGTGGGTGCGGCCGCTTACTTCAGTCATCTCTGGGAACATGTACGTACTTTACACATGATAACAAGTCGTAGGAAAGCAACATAGAGCTGTCTCCAATTGGATATTAGACAGTACAATAATATGGCATTATCCATTAATTCCAAAGCTAACTGTATGAGCATGATAGTGCCGAAATGTTGCAATACTTTTTAATGAATAAAACACGTATGAAAACTATACCGTCTGAATTTTTGTAATATTCGCTATATATTTCTAAACAATGCCATTGAATCATTCGTTCGTCTGATACAACGACTCACTCAAAACTTCTGTCAATAATTCTAAGGTCAGGACTCTCAAAGAACAGTGTTGACGCCTACACGGAAGGCAACCACACGTACTTGTTGCCACTCACGGTTGCATCACGTAGGTGCTGCGTACAAGACCAAATAACACGGCAGTTTTTAACGTGTAACGACAGCGACTTTCAATAAACATATTGTCGCGCATCGTAAATCGTAAAAATGGGAAAATTTATTAAATATGTACTCTCACGCACGCAAAGTGTAGAGGGGATGATTCTAATTGCATAATTACCCGGATGACAGTGATCCATTTAGCCCCGTGACAAAATATTCCAGGTAATAAACCACCGTGTTAAAGCAGCTGTCTTTCGGACTAGAGCGAAACAACTGCTGTCTTCCGTTTTAGACTAAAACATTTAAATTCGTTCATAAGAATAGGAACAATTACCTTAATCATGATGAGTTTTCTGATCTTGATTGGTTATGGGCTGCTGGTAAAATCTTCTGTGTTAGGGATTGAGATGAAGATGGGATTTGAGAGGGTGGTAAATGACAAGGTTGTGATTAGGAATGGTCAAGAAATACGATGTATGTGGTAGCAAGCAGCAGAAAGATGAGCTGGTGCCTGCAGTTGGAAATGGAAGAGGTAAGGTAGGCTATATACACTCCTGGAAATTGAAATAAGAACACCGTGAATTCATTGTCCCAGGAAGGGGAAACTTTATTGACACATTCCTGGGGTCAGATACATCACATGATCACACTGACAGAACCACAGGCACATAGACACAGGCAACAGAGCATGCACAATGTCGCCACTAGTACAGTGTATATCCACCTTTCGCAGCAATGCAGGCTGCTATTCTCCCATGGAGACGATCGTAGAGATGCTGGATGTAGTCCTGTGGAACGGCTTGCCATGCCATTTCCACCTGGCGCCTCAGTTGGACCAGCGTTCGTGCCGTACGTGCAGACCGCGTGAGACGACGCTTCATCCAGTCCCAAACATGCTCAATGGGGGACAGATCCGGAGATCTTGCTGGCCAGGGTAGTTGACTTACATCTTCTAGAGCACGTTGGGTGGCACGGGATACATGCGGACGTGCATTGTCCTGTTGGAACAGCAAGTTCCCTTGCCGGTCTAGGAATGGTAGAACGATGGGTTCGATGACGGTTTGGATGTACCGTGCACTATTCAGTGTCCCCTCGACGATCACCAGTGGTGTACGGCCAGTGTAGGAGATCGCTCCCCACACCATGATGCCGGGTGTTGGCCCTGTGTGCCTCGGTCGTATGCAGTCCTGATTGTGGCGCTCACCTGCACGGCGCCAAACACGCATACGACCATCATTGGCACCAAGGCAGAAGCGACTCTCATCGCTGAAGACGACACGTCTCCATTCGTCCCTCCATTCACGCATGTCGCGACACCACTGGAGGCGGGCTGCACGATGTTGGGGCGTGAGCGGAAGACGGCCTAACGGTGTGCGGGACCGTAGCCCAGCTTCATGGAGACGGTTGCGAATGGTCCTCGCCGATACCCCAGGAGCAACAGTGTCCCTAATTTGCTGGGAAGTGGCGGTGCGGTCCCCTACGGCACTGCGTAGGATTCTACGGTCTTGGCGTGCATCCGTGCGTCGCTGCGGTCCGGTCCCAGGTCGACGGGCACGTGCACCTTCCGCCGACCACTGGCGACAACATCGATGTACTGTGGAGACCTCACGCCCCACGTGTTGAGCAATTCGGCGGTACGTCCACCCGGCCTCCCGCATGCCCACTATACGCCCTCGCTCAAAGTCCGTCAACTGCACATACGGTTCACGTCCACGCTGTCGCGGCATGCTACCAGTGTTAAAGACTGCGATGGAGCTCCGTATGCCACGGCAAACTGGCTGACACTGACGGCGGCGGTGCACAAATGCTGCGCAGCTAGCGCCATTCGACGGCCAACACCGCGGTTCCTGGTGTGTCCGCTGTGCCGTGCGTGTGATCATTGCTTGTACAGCCCTCTCGCAGTGTCCGGAGCAAGTATGGTGGGTCTGACACACCGGTGTCAATGTGTTCTTTTTACCATTTCCAGGAGTGTAGTTGATAGGATCGGTAGATATAACGAATGATTTCATAATCATGGAGGGGAGGGCAGTTAAAATTATCCTGCGAAGGATATGGAGTATGTGGAGATGCAAGGAACGTGGAGGTGGTGATAGAGATGCGACAGGTGGCATGGTTTCTCAATGATGCGGAATACAGGGGGGTCTTGGGATTCGATTTTCAGGGAAACACAGGACTAGCCAGTGGTGTTTGAGAACATGTGGGAGCTTTATCAGCTGGCACAGGGTATTGATTGAAGCGGGCAAACGGATACGGAAAACAAGATGTATTACATGAAGTTCAAACAAAGGCAGGGAGTGGTAAGACTGGGGAGAAGTGCAGATTCGTGTTTCATGGTGTTCGCCAATATTTTTGAAGGAGGTTTTTATCTGAGGTTTCGTAGCTGACAAACTATTTATATTGGAAATGGAAGTTCAGTAATTACATATTATTGTTTTTATTTCATTTGTTTATATTTCAGTTGGTTATTCCTATATCTGTTGACTGTGTTTCTATAGAACTGAAAAATAAACTGTAAATATATGAAATTGAAGTAGTTAAGTGTAGCGTGTGGAACGTCTATCTGTAAAATAAACATTTACTTACCTGAGAGTGGGATGTAAGATTTTGCACGTATGTACCATACCCGTAGAATTTAGTCTCTATTTTTGGCAGTTAGTGGCGTCAGTCTGTTGTGGGCTTCCTTTTGAGATGGTGATACCATGTTAGCTTTTGACTGAATGTTAGTTAAAAGTTCTGTAATGTTTTAGTCAGGCACATTAGACGGTTGTAGACTGAGAGATGGTTTTTCCCAATAATTATATTTTTCATGAAATGTTTGCAAGCTTCCGTCAAGGTGACTGTATTGAAATTTCCCGACGTTTCATTGACTCTCTCTATAAACATCTTTTGGCGAAGGGTCGAGATTGTGCAGATTGCTGTACCTGAGCACCCCTGGGGACAGGCGCGGGGTTCGGCAATCTCGGTTCGGGGGGGGGGGGGGGGAGGGGGGCGGAGGAGGGGCGGACCGCAATTCGACCGACAGTCAAGTGTGTCCTCATTCTTGCTGTTGAGTAGTCGTCCTCCCACCGATGCGTCCTCGCATCCTCTATTTGCTGCATGCGTCGCACTAGGCTGACTTGTGTGAAGGCATTCGTGTGACGTCACGCCTACTGGATGGCGCTCTACTCGAACATCTGGTGCGGGCTTGTAGAACCTGTGCACAGAACCAGGCAGCACAGTACCAGTTCCCTCATTGGCTGATCCTGGAGTTCCCTTGGGACAGGGTGCACATCAATTTTGCTGCTAGTGTTTATGCGTTGTCAGTTATTTTTGGCATTGTGGGAACCCCTAGGACCATCATGTCTGATAACAGTAGACAGTTTGTGTTGATGGCGTTTGAAGATGTTTGCATTCGCAATGGTATCCAACATCTGGCTATTGTTCCATTCCGCCTAGATCCTTATTCGGATGAAGAGCACTTCGTGGATATATTCAAGACCCAAATGAAGAAGTTCAGTTCGTCCTACATCTTTCTATGAAGATGCATCGTCGAATTTTCTGGCTACACCGATCGGGCGACACCGATCAGTCAGTGCAGTCCGGCGAAACATTTGAATGAGTGCCAGCCATAGGGTCCATTGGATTTGTAGCATCCTGATTTGCTTGCTGCGGACCACCAGGCCCCCTGGCCTTTTCCTCCTGGGGCTGCCGTTTTGGTCCAGACGGCAGGAGTGGCCGCTGGGTGTCGTCGTGGGTTGGCAGTTGTTTGTGGTGGACATCGGTAAGGCGCAGCTGACCTGTCGTGAAAATCAGTTGTGCCTGCACCCTGTTGGGACATCTCTGCCAGGACCTTCTGGTCAGCTGATTGACAGGGCTGCTCACGATACTGTGCAGGGGCGGGTTCCCATATTCAGTTGGGCACCTCCATGTTGATGCCCCCTCCAATCCGTTCACTGTACTCCTGTAGCCTGCAGCCTCAGGTCTCAGTGACACCCGCGCCTGCGCCTGCAGGTGTGGAGCCCATGGATTTAGACCCTTCCTTCAACGATAGAAGTGGTCTCATCCCCACTGTGGCCGGTGGACCCGCCATTGCCTCAGCCTTCGTGTCCTTCCAACTTTCCCGCACAGCCAACGACGTCACAGTTGTCTTCTTCAGTGACTGGTGCACTACTGGGTTCTCCAGTGACTCCTCTGGTTCTGCGCTGGATGCCGCGACCCAGGCATGGCAATTTTCGGATCTAAGTGGCCTTTTCAGGGGAGGGGGGGGGGTATTGATTTAGTATCCCGCCAGCGTAGACACTGCTCTGGAAACTGATGAGCTGGCATGGGAGCGTAGTGGAATGGTGTAGAGACCGGCGACATTGGGCGCAAGCTGTGTGTAGTGTGGGCAGACCCGCTGTTAGAAGTGTTTCCCTTTGTGTGGCAGTAAGCCGAGTGGGTCAGTGCTTAGACTGAGTTCAACAAACACCGACATCGCATTACGCTTGCTGGCGAATGTTGCTGCAGAGTGCTCAGTTGTTAGCCGCCCATACCAGCCACGCACTGAATTTATTCCCGGGCGCGCCGCTACTTCGTTTCGGACTCTCTGCTTCCCGTAGATTGACTCACACGGCGAGTTTCGTTTCCTCTCACAGGGTTCTGTGTCCCGGTTATTATCGAGCGACCGTCAGCCCTTGAAGTACACACGCCGACAGTGTAGTGTAGCGGTTTTGTGATGCCTATGCAGGTACTAAACCACGCAAAGTATTATATCATACTAACAGCTTGCGGCGTTGTGACTCCTATGCAGATACTAAACCACCTAATGTATTATTTCATACTAACTGTTCCTTTCCATCAATTAGTCCACAACTTTCAGTTGATTATTGTGCTACATTCACTTATAAAGCCAGCTTGTCCCTTTTCTTGTTTTCTGTACGGTTTCTGATCATTTTAGTGAATATTCTTAACAGTACAGGACTGAAGTTTTTTTGGATTTTCTCATGAGGTTGAACAATGACAATGTTTGCCAAATTTTAGAGACTTGTCATCCTCTGCAGATATTTTGGAGATATTTTACAAAGCTCCATTTGTATTCCTTTTCCTCGTGCTTTAATCGTTCGTACTGAAACTTCGGCATATCCAGGTGTCTTTCCTTCATACCTCAAACATATCTATACGCTTTATCTGGCATTATTTCTGCTATAATATTAATTTCGTTATTGATTAACTGTGGCTTTTATACCATGCAGACACTAAAATATGTCTTACAGTACCTGTATAATTTTCTCTCTGTTGTTAGCTATTCTTCATATGTCGTTTTAACGGATGATACGTGATGTCCGTCCGTCATAAGTTTCTGTTTAATTTATCATATGTATTTTTATTAGTTTCTCTTTTCAAATTTTCATACTAAATTATCATATCCTCTCGAGGAATTTCCGGGTAGTATTGTATAATTAAATATATTCTATCATTTACAACTCATCATCTCCTTGAAAGTCTCGGCTTATCCCTTAACAACTGCATAATGACCCATTCCGTTTGAGAGTACCTTTAATTTTGTCTTCTTTATACCTATAATATCTTTTGCTGTTCAGTAGGCACCTCTCTTAAATAAATGCCGCTTTCATAAAGTTTGTGTAATATATTTTTCTCAGTGTGTTGATGAATGTAATCTGATATTCCTATCAATGTCCCAATTTACATGCATGATTTCCTACACTCTTCCTAACCTTGTATCTGTTTCTTACTCTGTGATTTACGAGTCTCTGATCATTTGCAATCGGAAAGTTTTCGATCATTACGTACTGTATAATTTCTTTATTATTTGGTAATATAAAGGGTGACCATTGATAAAACAGACGAACTGCAGGGACGTATTCCTGATTGGAAATGGAGGAGAAAAGTCCGGAAATGGACGGTGTGCGTGCAATGACAACAAATTGTCCCGAAACACAGTACAGAGCTGCATCGCATTCATTTCACATAAAATGATCCATGGACAACGTGGTTGTGGAGAAACAGGGATTGCTATAAAGTAAATCAGTATTAAGAAAACAGTCTTAATCGCGTTTTTTATTTATTTAGTGCCGACCGGTTTCAGCCCATCTCAGGGGCCATCTTCAGGGTGAACATATGTTCGACTGCTGGTGGCGTCACTGCCACACCTTGGTAGAAGTGACGCTACCAGCAGTCGAACATATGTTCACCCTGAAGATGGCCCCTGAGATGGGCTGAAACCGGTCGGCACTAAATAAAGAAAAAACGCGATTAAGACGGTTTTCTTAATACTGAGTTCACATAAAATGTTCAAAGTGGCCTCCGTGGGAGTGCAGGTAATAGGGATAGTAGAGCTTGTAATGCACGATACACACAGTCGTACTTTGGCTTACACCGTGTTGACGGGTCACTTGCCTGGATGTTGAATTAGGGTTCGTCTCAATATCCAGTAGAGCCAAGTTCTCCACATCTGGTGTACGCACAGTCCTCCGCCTCCCTGCACGTTCGTCTGTGTGAAATGATCCATGATCACACAAACGCCCAAAAAGGGTCTGAAGTGTTGTGTGGTGTGGCTGGTGTCTGTGAGGGTACTTGGTATGGCTGTGCTGCCTCTCGACCTTTCACATCTGATTAACCGTACACAGACACATTTCGATTTGTTCCCGGCATGAATACCGGACCATTCTGCTGCTTATAGTAGACTGCATCGCACAAGGATCACATGGCACGTTGTAGGAGAAACTGTCAGATTCATCAGCGCCATCAACGATGGCAACGATGGCAACGATGCATTTCCAGACACTTCATGGGACCTTTTTCCCTCAGTGTCCAGTAATAAATTAGTCCCTGCAGTTTGTCGGTTTTGTTAATATTCATTCTGTATAATGTTTCGATTGTAATTACATTTAATCATTATCAAATCTATTATCTGTTGGTTTCCTTCTTAAAGAATGTTTTAAGGAGGAACATGTTGCCCTCGGCAAATACTACTAACTTATGCTCTCTGTTATTACTGTTATCAGATCCACATTTTCCCATTGGATATAATTCATAATCTCTTGTCCTGCTTTTACATTAAATTACTCATTTTCTGACTTGTAATGTGAGTTACCATTTTATGTATCTCTCTATGCGGACATGTCTTGGAATGATACATAGTATGAGTCTGAGTATCTTAGGCAAACTGAAGATTTTGATGCCCCTGCACAAGGGTACATTCTTTGACAGTTAATTCAGTAGGAGCTACTGAACTTGCACCAGCCCTGAAAGTGTGAGAAGAATAAGTAAAAACAAGGTCCAGTCTTTGTTGTCAAGTGTTTTAATGAGATTCGATGTAAATGTTAATGATAAATCTAGAACTGATATGTCCATTTTAAGGAAATTATTACTGAAGATGAAACACATTCCCATGTTTGTGGTTCTATTGTCATGATGGAAAATAAACAATTAGTTCCAAAGGTTCCACTCGACAGTGCGAGAGTTTTGTTTCTTCATGGGGTTTAACGATTAGTGAATATCTTTTTAGAGAACCACGGTTAATGTACAGTCCGTTAACAACAGATTAGAAGGGAAAACTACTGTTTATCAAATGTAGCCAACCAGTTTCAGAATTATTCTTCTTGATTATCAATTGTATCTCATGGTAATTTTCAACAAACTGATTTTGCTGTGTAGATATATAAAGTCACAATTTTACGCATTGCTGTTGTTATTCGTAAGTGATACATTCTTAAATACACTGCCGCCTCTGAGTCCAACTTAGGTCCCGATAAGACCACTTCCACTACTTTTCTCATGTGGGGTGGAAACGCAAGACCGTTTACCTGTGCTGACAATAATGTCGCTACGCACCGTCAACACATGTTTGCAATGGTCTGACACGTTTGGTTTTCATTCACGGAGTCTTAGACATTTGGCGTTATCTTCGACATGGCCAAAAGCTGCGTCAGCTGTCGTCGCCTCGACAGGACCGTCGCTGCCGATAACTGAGCTCCCAATGGGCGCAGCGACGTGAGCGGGCGACAAAAGCTCACCTTAAAATGGGACACTGGTAGCTCTGGGGCGCAGCAGATGGCGTCGTACTGGTACCAGGAGGTCACGTGACCCTCCACCGTGGCAGCTAGTCGGTGTGTATGTGTCGGTCGGTTGCAGGAAATCGGTGTAGTAAGATGACCACACCAAGAATGATTTGCTGGTATGCATTGAAACCGCAGACAGTCTAACGCAGGGGCGGCCAAGATTTCTGTTTACAGGCCGTGCCTTGGCACGATTGCCATGGCGCTCAGGGTCTACGTTCATTTCCGCCAACGCCGCGCCACGCCCTCAGAGCTGCACCACCCTAGGAAAGGGGCGAGTGGGAATTCTTACAGTTGAGAAAAGGTCTTTCACACAAATACATCGACAATGTAACACTTTTGCAAGCTCTTTATGAGGGTGTGGAAACTCTACCAGAGGTCAACCTGCTGGACAGTCATTAGGAAGGAAATTACATTGCACGTAAAGCAGTTACATCTGCACATGCACAGGCTGCTTTCATCTAAAACGGCGAATGATTTCGAAAACGGAGATAAGATTGATAGTGTCGTCAGAGCGTTAAGGAAACCGTCCTTGTAATTCTTTCAAAGTGACAATTAATTCTTCAAACCTCGTGTTTTCTTTAACGACAGTGAGCTTAGGAAAGTAGATTATTTTCGGCAGAATGTGGCCCTTCTATAACGAGATTGTCTTTTTAAATGGATATCCATCAAATGAGACAGAAGTTGTTTCTCACCTTGCAGTACCTACCTGTGGGCAATGTGCAGTATAGTTCTCTTCAAATGCGAGGACTGCACTCCATTCCGATAACCTTATTTTCGTTCCAGCATTGCTTTTACCTTCATAAATTCAACAATATCTGGTTTTAAATCGAAAAATCGTTCCAATACTTTGCAGCACTGTATCAAGTCTCCATACCCATCGTTCAGTTCCATCAAAAACCACTGCAACTCAAATTGGAATGATACGTGCGACTTCAGAAATTTTACTATTCGTATCACCAACTTATTCACTTGCTACAAGTCAGCAGACTTAGCACAAAGTGCCTCTTGATGTACTGAGCAAGGAATCCCGTTTGTGGGTCCTTGTAATTTTTTTCTTTCATTGTCAGCTAAATCTTTAAATTCTTTCACAATGGTATTCTAATATCGTTCCATAGCAAACTTGCAGCATCCGTCACTGATGCAGGTGGAGAAATCGGTCGTGGCAGACCACGCGCTGTGTGAGGCTGAGCACATTGTAAAATTTGCCCACACGAAAGTTCTGGCTGTAGAGAAGAACTATCCAACTCGTTTGTTCAGAGAAGCTATAGAATTACACAAACATGAGAATAACTTTAACAAGAAAGAATAAATCCTGAAAGTCCTCTCGGCCGGCCGGTGTGGCCGAGCGGTTCTAGGCGCTTCAGTCTGGAACCGCGCGACCGCTATGGTCGCAGGTTTGAATCCTGCCTTGGGCATAGATGTGTGTGATGTCCTTAGGTTAGTTAGGTTTAAGTAGTTCTAAGTTCTAGGGGATTGATGACCTCAGATGTTAAGTCCCATAGTGCTCAGAACCATTTGAACCATTTTTTTTCAAAGTCCTCGATTCCGGTGCTGAAGTGAACGACCGTTGCAGGTAGCAATAGGAAAACCGCACCGGAAATGACCACGGAAAAGCCCTTGGACGTTGGCGCGCTAGGTACACATAAATTGCGGCAGCGGATTCGACTCCTGGCCACCACTAGCAATGGACTGTGAAGCTTCGACAATGCCAGCCATTCGTCCTGGCGAAACGTCAGAAAAATCATGAAACAGACGTTGGTCGAAAACCCGAAACAGAAACCAACTCCCACAAAAAATGTCTGGGACTATTTGGAAAAGCGGATTAAAAATTGTAACCAATATTTACACAATCTGGTACCTCTATATGATCTAATAAACAATGAGCGGCTGGAGCTGACTATGGTATAACTGAAGTAACTTGTGGATTCGATATTAATACCATTCGATTTCGACTCCTTCCATACGTCACGTGCTTTGGAACGTCACACTACAGCTAAGACTACTAGAGGTGTCTTACCTTGACAGTATTTTCTTTCCAAAGTCAGACACTTACCAAATTCACTCGAAATTTCTCAATGTGTTCCAGACTCATGCTCACGTCAACTCTTCCCATCCTCTATCCTTGTCCCTATTCTCACAGCCACACACATCCCTAGAAGAGCTAAGGTTGACCTTGTCCCACAGTTTCATTTTTTCCAGTTAGTAAGACATACGTGTATCAAGTTTGATTGAGAATGCTCCCATCGCACCAGTATTACAATTTACGTGACACTCCATGCTGCTACTATATCTATGGCTTCAAATATGTCTTCGGGAGTAGCGCCCATCACCACGCCATCCCTAAAAACTATGGATTCCACACTTCTGCAGCTCGTTTGCGATTATTGTTACATGTCATATTGAGTGAATTCGCATCTATTTATTCCGAGCCACTGTGTTATTCTACTGGAATATTCCATTGTTTTCTGGGTAGGTGAACTGAATGAAACTCGAGTAATGATCTCCAGCTTGTCTCCCAGAGAGGCCACCTGCAAATGTGTAAGACGATCCGTGGACCAAACATTGCGTAACAGAGAATCACTGACCAATGGCTGCGCAGCACTCAGAATGTCATACACGGCGAGAAATCGTTGCATATAAAAGAGCTTCGGCCACACCCAAACAGAGTGTAATAATTCTATACTACATTACGTGTAAACTATCTTGTGGGTAACGCCGGAAGCTCCGTGCAGCTGTTCGGCGATAAAAAAGTTTTCGTCGAAGGCTGTAGACGCCCGCTAACCCCGCTGGGCAGAACAGGTAATAGGATTGTGGAAAGGGCCAAGGGTTGAAGTCAGTTTCTGCTTCCAATTGTGATTTATTGTAATTTAGCAACTCTTTCAAGTCTGAAGGCCTCCAACAAGAAATCTTAACAAGATAAAAATCCAATTAAGATAGCAATAAAATAATTTAAGAAACAACATATGCAAGGTGTAATACCAATGGCCGAGGGCCACAATCAAACGTCAAAATTTCAAAATATATTACCATAATTTTTAAAGGCAGAAGGCCGCAGTGTTTAAGCTTGGAAGATAAATTTAAAAATTTAATTTTGCAAAATTTTAAGAAAAAACAATAACCACAAGGCTAAAATTTAAAATAGCTGACAACAGATAATTAAACACCGGTGGCACTCAGAAGGCCTCAAGGAAGGTCGGTCTACCCTCGTTCAGTTAGGTGAGACAGGTGGTGAGCCAAACTATACTTGATCCGTCGGAACTCAACCAGGGGCAGCCACGGACCGACCGACACAGCTTGCTTCCCGTCAATCAGTACATGAGAACCCCAACTGGCAATGTTACAAACGTGATAACCCACAACGGAGTACGTATTAGTTATCAAAATTACACACCATGTTGGACAGCGACAAGAGGTGAGGAAAGGATGCTCCTGTAATCACGTTAGTGGCCAGGGCGGGTAACCGGAACACTAACGGCCACTAGGCAGAAAATTCCGCTGGTACACTTGAATTTGAAACACGGTAATAGTTAACACACTCAAAAGAACACTGCCTGAATTTACGCGAGTGCCCAGGGCAGGTAACCAGAACACTAACGGCCTCAAGACAGAAAATTCCGCTGGTGGACTCAAATCGTAGTCGATCAAAATAGTTAATTGCACCACGTGGCGGCTAAATCTCAGCAGTAGAACCACTCGGTGTTGCTCACTGGAAAACCTCCCCAACAGCAAACCACCGACACGAACCACTACAACATGAATAAACGTGGCTTGGGTAGTTGAAACCACTACTCAACTTTGATGTCTTGAGTCGGCGAACCACTAAGCTCGTAGCTATCGGACAGCACATATGCTCCGACACTGCGCAGGGACTGCCAGCGGCCCCATCAAACTGCACCGCGTGGAGAACTTCCCTCGTCCGCAACAACCGACCGACTCACTACAGACCCCCTTGCCGGAAACTATATGCACCAAACCAAAGATGGTACACGGCGCAAATATCGCTACTCATCACTGCTGCCCCATGTAGAAGGAAGAAGAACCACGACGTAACTGCTGCAAGGGCGGGAAACCGAACACAGATAGACAGCAAAGTTCACGAAAGCGCGTAGTTGGGAGAGAGCACGGCTCAGGCTGTACAGTTCAAAATCGGTATGACAATATAGCCGTGAGCATTGAGGAAGTCATCACACGATCGCTCCAAAAGTTCATTGGACTGTTCTTCCTCATCCACCCTACAGCTCGGGACTCGCACCTTCCGACCTCCATCTGTTTAGCACAATAAAGGATGCAACCGCGGGAGAGATACATCGATGGCCGGCCGGAGTGGCTGAGCTGTTTTAGGCGCTACAGTCTGGAACCGCGCGACTGCTACGGTCACAGGTTCGAATCCTGCCTCGGGCATGGATGTGTGTGATGTCCTTAGGTTAGTTAGGTTTAAGTAGTTCTAAGTCCCATAGTGCTCAGAGCCATTTTTGATACATGGATGATGGGGACGTTACCGATGCGGCAAGACGTTAGCTCAGACGTCGACCAGTAGAGTGGTTCCATGCCGGCATACAGGCCGTCCCAGTAAGGTGGCGTAAGGCCGTCGGACTGAAAGGACATTACGTTGAAAAATAGAGTTTTTTAGACAAAACAAAAGAGTGGGGAACAGTATGGTGCACTGGAATGCTGAATAAGAGACGGAACCATTATTATACGATTACGAGACTGGTAATCTATCATTGGAAGCCAGCAAAACCCACGAATCATAAACAAAAGTATTATTCATAAAAATAGGTCGAAATGTTAATCGTTCTTCTATTGCTCCATTCATAACCAATCGGTCGAGACAAACATCAAGGAGTACGAGATCGAAGTGATTTAATGTGGAATGACCATATGGAACTATCAGTAGGGAAAGAGTAATTTCAGCTGAGTCTCGAGTATTCCTCGTCGGTCTGGCTTTCTTAAGCGGTAGGATAAACAAAAGTGATTCAAAGAAGAACAGCGCGTTACGTCACGGATTCGTTTAGCAACCGAGAGACCATAAAGGATATGAACTTGAGTTGCAGAATCTACAATGGGAACACCGTGCAAGCCGGCCGGAGTGGCCGAGCGGTTCTAGGCGCTACAGTCCGGAACCGCGCGACCGCTACGGTCGCAGGTTCGAATCCTGCCTCGGGCATGGATGTGTGTGATGTCCTTAGGTTAGTTAGGTTTAAGTAGTTCTAAGTTCTAGGGGACTGATGACCTCAGCAGTTGAGTCCCATAGTGCTCAGAGCCATTTGAACCATTTTTTGAACACCGTGCAACAGGGGAAGTATAGTGTCTAAATTCCGAGAAAGGTAGTTCCTAGAAAACCCAGTACCACTTTTTACCACGTAAACCTCAGGGGAAATTATGTCTGAGCGTAAAAAAGGGCTTATATTTGGCTAGCACTGGAAAATAGGGAAACGCTAGCGATATGCCAAGTCCGTTCCCGCATACAACTCAAGGCCGCGTGTAGAACATAGATGTGGATTTATGAACATGCCCCTAGGTTACTACCTGGTAGCCTTTGTGTTCTCACGTTCCACATCCCACCGAAGGAATGTGTCAGAGAGCACCTGAATACTGTATATCTGGACGAAAAATGGAAATTGCTGGCTTGGAAAGTCTTTCCTCTAAGTGGATAGCCTAATATGACCATCCAAAATGCCGTGCCGATAATGCAAAGTTGTCATAGACCCACCAGTTATCACAGGGCTCCGTATCTTCCCCTAAGCAGATGGCGACTCAAGTAAGAAAAGTGAATTTATATTGGGCACCTTTGGTGATATTGAGCAGACGGTAACTCGTGCTTGGTCACCCCCAAGATCATTAACGTTGTTCAGAGAAAATCGACACTAAACTGGGACGTGCATTGGATTTATAGTTTCTAGTTGCAGGTCGCTATTGTTCCAGCTTCATCGATGCTGTAAAGTCAATACTTGCTTAACTGATTTTTGGTGTAAAATGTGCCTTCCTATTGGCGTCTGAGGCTCATACTTCGTACTACAGACAGGTTCTTAGCAGTCACAACATGTGCACGCTGTTTGTTTGTTGTGACTGATCTGTTTACTGAAGCACTTGTCGATCGTCAGTGGTTGATTTTATTGCACGAGATTGGCTCAAATGGCTCTGAGCACTATGGGACTAAACATCTATGGTCATCAGTCCCCTAGAACTTAGAACTACTTAAACCTAACTAACCTAAGGACATCACACAACACCCAGCCATCACGAGGCAGAGAAAATCCCTGACCCCGCCGGGAATCGAACCCGGGAACCCGAGCGTGGGAAGCGAGAACGCTACCGCACGACCACGAGATGCGGGCTGCACGAGATTGGTTTATTATATATGAGTGCAGGACATTCTGTGTTAGCTGCAACTAATTTCGTTACTTCCAGACCACTGGTGGAGTTGCCTCAACCGTATCCGGACTGGCCATGCCGTGACCAAAACAACGCTACACAAGTGGGAAATTATCGACGATGACTAATGCGACTGCGGAACAACGGAACAAACATTCGTGCACACATTGCACGACTGCCCAAAAAGAAAATTCACCTGGAAAGATTTTGTAGACGCACCTGGAGAAGTAAACTGTTTGGAGTCTTCGTATATCCAACTGCTATGAATAATGGATCTCTCAACTTCTTTAATTTATTGCCGGTTCTCCAGCATTCTTTACTACCTACGCTTACATATATTTAATTATGTGAGCCATATGCTAAACAAATAGATAGACGAAAGTTTTAGTCTCCCTACGATACAGTCGTTTGTTGTGTGCAGATACGATTCACCTGCAAATATATACAACATTACAGAATATCCTGAGGCCATTAGTACCTATCAAACAGTTAAAAAAAAGTTTAGTTCATATATCAAAGAAACTGCTCACTTGGAAGAAAGAAAAACTGATAGAACCCGACATAAGGGAATATTAGTGTGGGTCTCGGAGAAATTTAGGAACACCCGAGACAATACTGACAGTACGACTTATCTTAGAAGAAAGATTAACGAAAAGAAAAGCTTCGTTTGTACCATTTATAGACGTAGATAAAAACGTGTATTGTCTGGAACACACTTTTTGAAATTCTGGGTTGAGAAGTTAATCACAACTTTTGCAGAGAAAAGACTGCAGTTATGAAAATAGGACATTAAAGGGAACGGCGATTGAGAAAGGAATGAGATACTATTATAGCCTATCCTCATTTTATTCTTTCTACACACTGGACAAGCAGTAAAGGAAGGGAAGAAGCAATTTGAAGTACGAAATAAAGTTCAGGGAGAAAATATAGAAACTTTGAGGTTTGCAATGACATTGTAATTCTGTCAGAGACTGCTATGGACCTGGAAGAGCAGTTGAATCCAATCCATAGTGTCTTGATAAGAGGTTGTAAGATGAAATCAGAACAAGGGTAGTTGGATGTAGTCGAATGAAACCAGGCGATGTAAAGAAATCAGATTAAGAAACGAGACACTAAATATATTAGATTAGTTTTTCTATTTGGCTAACAAAAAAATGACGGCCGCAACAGATGCAGACTGGCTATAGCCGGTAAAGCATTTCTGAAAAAGAGGTTAACATCTAATATAAATTTAAGGGGAGTTGGAACGCCCTACCCCAACAATGTTAAATTTAGTGACTTGGCTTCCCTGTATTTCAGGAACAACTGTAGCCATTGACATAAAACTTTTACAGGACGTTGAACCGTATGTTCTGAGTCTAATGAACTACAATAATTGCATTTCAGCCACTGCTTTCGGAAATACAATTTTTTAATTACATGGTTAAATATTTGTGTACTTTTTTGTACGTTATCCTAAATAATTTTAGTTACACATAACATTACGTTCTTCTTTCAGTTCAGTAGACTTTGTATATGTACGAGGGCAGTTCAATAAGTAATGCAACACATTTTTTTTCTCGGCCAATTTTGGTTGAAAAAACCTGAAATTTCTTGTGGAATATTTTCAAACATTCCCGCTTCGTCTCGTATAGTTTCATTGACTTCCGACAGGTGGCAGCGCTGTACGGAGCTGTTAAAATGGCGTCTGTAACGGATGTGCGTTGCAAACAATGGGCAGTGATCGAGTTTCTTTTGGCGGAAAACCAGGGCATCTCAGATATTCATAGGCGCTTGCAGAATGTCTACGGTGATCTGGCAGTGGACAAAAGCACGGTGAGTGGTTGGGCAAAGCGTGTGTCATCATCGCCGCAAGGTCAAGCAAGACTGATCTCCCGCGTCCGGGCCGGCCGCGCACAGCTGTGACTCCTGCAATGGCGGAGCGTGCGAACACACTCGTTCGAGATGATCGACGGATCACCATCAAACAACTCAGTGCTCAACTTGACATCTCTGTTGGTAGTGCTGTCACAATTGTTCACCAGTTGGGATATTCAAAGGTTTGTTCCCGCTGGGTCCCTCGTTGTCTAACCGAACACCATAAAGAGCAAAGGAGAACCATCTGTGCGGAATTGCTTGCTCGTCATGTGGCTGAGGGTGACAATTTCTTGTCAAAGATTGTTACAGGCGATGAAACATGGGTTCATCACTTCGAACCTGAAACAAAACGGCAATCAATGGAGTGGCGCCACACCCACTCCCCTACCAAGAAAAAGTTTAAAGCCATACCCTCAGCCGGTAAAGTCATGGTTACAGTCTTCTGGGACGCTGAAGGGGTTATTCTGTTCGATGTCCTTCCCCATGGTCAAACGATCAACTCTGAAGTGTATTGTGCTACTCTTCAGAAATTGAAGAAACGACTTCAGCGTGTTCGTAGGCACAAAAATCTGAACGAACTTCTCCTTCTTCATGACAACGCAAGACCTCACACAAGTCTTCGCACCCGAGAGGAGCTCACAAAACTTCAGTGGACTGTTCTTCCTCATGCACCCTACAGCCCCGATCTCGCACCGTCGGATTTCCATATGTTTGGCCCAATGAAGGACGCAATCCGTGGGAGGCACTACGCGGATGATGAAGAAGTTATTGATGCAGTACGACGTTGGCTCCGACATCGACCAGTGGAATGGTACCGTGCAGGCATACAGGCCCTCATTTCAAGGTGGCGTAAGGCCGTAGCATTGAATGGAGATTACGTTGAAAAATAGTGTTGTGTAGCTAAAAGATTGGGGAATAACCTGGTATATTTCAATGCTGAATAAAACAACCCCTGTTTCAGAAAAAAAATGCGTTGCATTACTTATTGAACTGCCCCCGTATGTTATTACTCCCTGAAAATTTGAATACCCTACTCGAAGTGGTTTCTGATGTAGGGAAAAATGCAACAGAAAACCTAAATTTTCAGAAATGGCTTTTAAAGTTTCAAAAGACTGTAACTCATTTAATACATGCTTATTTTTTTTATTTTTAGTCACTCAGAAGCACCCTGCACCATACTGTATATCATCCTCTTGATCCTTTTCCAAGTTTTTTTGTTTTTTTTTCATCTTTTTGGACTCCTTGGTGCCCAACTGTGCTACATACTCTGCTTTATCAATGCGAACCTTGTCCATCCGTTCAAGTTCTCTGAAGCCGTTTGTTCCAGGATTAGTTGCCATATGCTGTAGCACCTCACCCTACCAATGTTGCCATCATTACAAGCAATAAGAGCATCACTTATCCCCACTTTAATTTGTACATTCCAACAAGAACAGTTTTGGTGATAGAGTCCATATAAGGTATTGAATGACTCATTGGGATTTTGAGTCTGACCATGCAGACACTTCTTCAGTAATTCAGGATTTGCCAGGTCTCTGTAAATATGTTTTATGATATCCATGACTGCTGCTGGGATGTCATGTTTATGGCTGTCTGAACTGTTTGAGTACTGAGCAATGCGGTAATTGCACCATGAATCAGGTCCAGGAGGGAAAATGTGGTGTAATGGCTTTTCATCAGTTGACAGTCTGAGGAAGAAAGTAGCCCATACTTCCTGCTTAATTTTCAACAAATCCTCAGTATTATCTCTAATGACCAACCCATAATACTGCTGTAGTTCGTCAATCATTTTGTCTGTCAGCCTGCCTCTCAGGGTTTTACCATCAGAAAGTTTCTTGTCTCTCAAACTTTGTTTCAACTTCCTCAACGTGGTACCCATTCTCTTCGGGACATGACCAACACATTTTAGTTTTGTGATAATCTTCTCATCATAAGGCTGAACGGCTACTGCACTGTTATATGCTTTTGCGTCTCCATCCCCATGAACTTCGTGTAACACACTCCCCTTTCGTTCACATATCGACTAAAAACTGCAATAGCTGCAGAGGCCTCCATAGCATCCCTTGTTCTTTCATAATTTCTGTTACATGCCCTTCTTCATTCCCTGATTTACACTTATAACAATGTTTGGTTAAAATCTGGAAATCGGTTACCTTTCCAATATCCACACTGGTCACCGTAGCAACAGAATTCTTAGAACTGTAGCCGCGCTTCTGCCAAGTGCCATCAAAAGCTACTGGTGTGTCAGTCATACCATCATTTATTTCAACAGCTTCGTTTGCAGCACCCTTCATCGACTCACATGCAACAGATTCCACAGCAGCTCCAATAAATCCTGCATACTTGTCGATTGTACGAGGTGGGCGTTGCATATTCATCGCGGCACACATTGTTTCCGCTGCAGTGTGTCCTTTGCCAATAGCTCATAATCCACAAAACCACCTAACATTTACTTCAAAATAATTATCTTTACACTTATCAGAATTCCAAAATGAATGAGTGTATTTACAACTGGCGCGATAAGTTTCTTGGCTAGTCCATTTGATACCTCACTGTCTTCATGTAAACCAAGTGGCCCTCCACATATTTTACAACACACACATTCACCTAACACCCTTGTTATGATGTGTAAATCTATCATAATATAACCTAACCTACCATTTATATAACTTTCGTTTTGAGAAAACTGTGTATCACAACGTTTTATTTTAATCTTCGAAGCTCTAATGGGTGTTTCTCTAGATACTGACGAGTCTGCCTGTATTTCACTGTCTGTAACTTCACACGCCACATGTTGAGCACAATGTTCGCGTGTTTATACTATGAAACGATACGATACTGTTTTTGACAATGCTACCAATACAAACAAGTAATTTAACCTTTATAACACAACAATCCACAGCCTTCTACATTAAAAATTACTGATTTTATTACATATTGAAGTAATGCACGTAAATATTTTAACATTTTCAACTGCTGTAGATTATATTTAAAAAATAAAATAAAATACTTCCCATGTGATTTTATAAGTGATATATATATATAATTTTATTCGGAAAATTGAAAATTTGTAATGAAATAAAAATCTGAAAATGTGAAAAATTTTTCCATTCTATCTCCCCTTAAGTTTACGAAATCTTTTCTGAAGATATGTGTCAGACGTTTAGCTGTGTACGGAAGCTAAACGTCGACAGCAAGCAGTTCAGCCAAAAAGAGAATAGAAGCTTTTGGAATATGCTACTACAGAAGAATGTTGAGAATTAGATGGGTAAATAGAGTTAGTAACATACAGATCTTGAATCGAATTTGGGAAAAAGGATATCTATGACACGACCTGACTAAACGAAGGGATAGCTTAAATGGACACATACTGAGACATCAAGCAATCGTCAGTTTGGTAATGGAGGGGAGGGTGAAGGATAAAAATTGTAGTGCGAGAACAAGGGACGGATACAGTAAAAAAGTTAAAATGGATCAGGGTTGCAGCAGTTACTCGGAGATAATGTGGCATGTACAGGATAGACCGACGTGGAGAATTGTATCAAACAAGTCCTCAGGCTGAACATTACAGCAAAAACAACAAGAAAAAATGACCTAATGACGACGCAATGGAAGCTGTTTTGTTATGTAGAATAACAGATATTCTCTTTCTATTTTTCCTCCGCTCAGCTGGTATTGTTATTTTTTATTTGTTTGATATGTTTTTCGAAAAAATGGCGAATTAATTAAATCCATAAATGTTATAAAACTGGATATACTTATATATATGTATGTGTGTGTTTGTGTTCCACATCTCCTCCTAAATCACTCGATCGATTTAAAGCAAATTTGGTATACTTATCATTTACTGTCTGGAAACAATCGCCGTGGGGGTAAGAACCACCTACATCTCAAAAGGGTGGGAGTGATTGTGAAAAAGCAGCGTAATCTAAGGCGCGCGTACCCTTATATTAGTCATCCAATAATTGAGACTCAGAGCACTTAATGACTTGCAACAAACTTTACGCATTATTTCGTACCTCTACGAAATTTTTTATTTCTGACAACTCCCACAAAATGATGAAAGGCGAAAACGTTTATCGCTTACTGCATTTTCGTTGTTCATGCAGTAAAACTGTCGCGTAATGTTTCAGTTTATTGCTTCTTTACAGCTAACTGTATTCGTAGACATTTTGAGCAGACAGTATTCACATATACCACTGAATGTGCCAGCAAAAATACATCATTGTATGACATGTAGTTCAGGAAACAAGACGTCATAAACAATGAATGCGTTAAAAACTGTCACATCGTACTGGCGTTTGAATTTATTACATCTTTGCTACTAACCCTATTCGCAACACATTTGGCAGACTGTATCTACATATGACGCTGAATGTACTCATAAAAATATAGTACTGTAAAACACAATTCAAGAGATATGACGTCAAATACTAAGGTACATGACAAACTTTAGCATCATGTACGACGTTTTGATTTATTACTTCATTGATACTAGCTCTATTCGCAACACACTTCGCAGGCAGTATCCATACCTGCTGATAAATATATCTACAAACATATATCTAGGTACAGCACATAGTTCTGGAGCTATGACATCATAAATACTGTGCTGCGTGACAAACTGGCGCTTCATGCATGATGTTTTCATTTATGACTGCTGGCTGGCTCTGAGCACTATGGGACTTAACATCTGAGGTCATCAGTCCCCTAGAACATACAACTACTTAAACCTAACTAACCTAAGGATATCACACATATCCAAACCCGAGGCAGCGCCTAGAACCGCTCGGCCACTACGGCCGGCTCATTTATGACGTCTTTACTACTTACTCTACTCACATAACATTTCGCACATGGTATCCACATTTACCACAGGGTGTACCTACAAAATTATATCATTGTACGATACACAGTTCAGGGGATATGACATCATAAAAACTGAACTGTGTGAAATGAAACTGAAGAGCGCAATTCGTTAGATACAGATGAAGTATGCGTACAATTACAAGTGAAATACGTTAAATATATGTGAATTACATTTGAAATGTGCGTAAACGGGCAATGCCGTGGGTAGAAAGCTCATCCTAATCCCGCAGCACGATTTCAACCAAATTTGGTACACCTATTAGTTACTACCTGGAAAGGAATCATATGGGACTAAGGATCACCAGCTTCCTATTGGTGTGGGGCTGATAATGTGGAGAGAGAATGGGGAGGAGGATATGGACAGACAAAAAGGGGGAAGGAGCAAATGGGAGCGGATAGGGGAGAGGAGGATATCGTCAGAGAGAAGAGGAGGGGAAATGGACCATGAGAAGTGAGAGGAGGAGATAGACAGAGAGAGGAGTGAGGAGGTGATGAACATTGGGAATGAAGAGACACAGAGAGAGAGGGGGGAGGAGGAGATGAGCAAAGGGGGAAGATGAAATGGACAGAGAAAGGGAAGAGGAGTGGATGGACAGAGAGAGGAGGTGATGAACAGCGAAAGGAAAGAGGAGGATATGGACAGAGAGAGGGGTGAGGGGAAGTTGGGGTGTGCAGAGAAATATAAAGAGATAGGAGGAGATGGACAAAGAGAATGGCAAGTGCAGATGGGTAGTGAGAGGGGGAAGGAAGAAATGGATTAATAGAAGATTCCAATATATACTTACGTACGCAATGCCAGGTGCTCAGCTAGTTAACAATAAATCCTCCTAAGTGCAGGAAAATTGTTACAGAATAGCCTTAATTCCTTGAAACAAATTATATAATACTTAACGTCAGCAATGTTCAGCGCTGGAAGTAACAACGTCAGTGGCAGCTAGGAAAACGTCTTCAGAAAACGTGCAGGAACATCATGGCAGGGTATCATTGGCGATCGTTGAGCATGAAAAGTTTGGTGGAGACTTATATCCGGCAAAGGATGCCAAATGATAACACCCACACAGGCTCAGTGTTGTGTAATACAGCAGCAGACAAAACAGCGGACGTAATATGCAGGCGGTGGTGGAGGCAGCGGCAGAGGGATGGGCGTAAACTGTTTGCCGGGGTGGCCATGCGACAGGCGCGGCGCCTACCGGGCAGCGCGCTCGGCCGGTATGCAAATGGCAGCTTGTTTACACGTGCGCGCTGTCCGCGCCTGATGGATGCAGCCTGCTGGCCCTCCACTCCACTCCAGCTCGTCTGCCGCACCACAGCACAGGACACTGCTCTGTCCTCTTGCTCGACATATGCTGCTTGCTGGAAGGGAATCAGCCTGTAAATAGTGCCCACCTGCGTCGTCTTTGTACCGCCAACCCTCGACCAGTTCGAGCGCGTGAATCATTAAAAAAAATCTGATGCATTTCAAACAACGATCAACAAACGAGTGCCACAATAGGCACATGGACGGTATTGTTACACCACGGAAATGTGAAGTCAAACCATGGTAACAGATTAATACCAGGACACATAGAGGGTGATCATAATAGTTTGAAAACTTTGTGAGGGTGTTGCAGGGTACGTTATGCTTATAAGAAATTGATAAGAAGAAACTTCAGTACGTTCCGCCGTTTCCGAGTTATTAGCATTGAAGTTGGCTATTCAGGCTGTTAATTGTGCAAATTCAAGAGTCCTGCCAGAGACGGTGTCGCCCTACTTGTTGTTCGTTTCGTTTCCAAAACCGAAAAAGAAAGCGATGCAAGTATTGGACATTTGGCCGTAGTAAGAACTGAACCCGAGCCATAGGCGGAGTAGTCTCGTGCACTATCACCTACGCTATGAGATCGACTGAAACTTTTGTAGCCGGCCGGATGGCCGAGCGGTTCTAGGCGCTTCAGTCTGGAACCGCACGACCGCTACGGTTGCAGTTTCGAATCCTGCCTCGGGCATGGATGTATGTGATGTCTTTAGGTTAGTTAGGTTTAAGTAGCTCGAAGTTCTAGGGGACTGATGACTTAAGGCGTTAAGTCCCATAGTGCTCAGAGGCATTTGGACCATTTTTGAAACTTTTGTATCTGGCCTGAATTTGTGCGCGAAAGGGCCTTGATTGGCTAACTTCACTGTTAATTAAAACGGAAACGGCGCAACATATCGAATGTTTTTCTTAATAATTATTTCTCAGCATAACCTACCCTGCAACACCCTTACAAGCTTTTCACACTTTCTGACCACACTATGTACATACGGACAAGTGATAGGTGTCTTTCAGCTGCTAGTATGTTTCAATTCTTTAAAAAAACGGCCTCGCATATATAAAACAGCTTCAAACATATTATTACTTTACAGATGAGCTAAACTGTTAAATATCTGAAATTAAACATACAAAACTTTTATGACTGGAGACGCAAAACTACACTTGTGTAGGTGCTCCCATTATCAGACACTGGATGAGTATAGTTTGGATAATTTGGGCTCCATTTTATGATGTCACGTCTCTTGAACTGTATGTCGTCCAATGATGTAATTTTGCAGATATATTTAGTGACATTTGTAGATGCTGTCTACGAAATCTGTTGTGAATGGCGTAAGTAATAAAGTAGTAATGAATTGAAATGTCATGCCTCAAAATGCAGTTCTACTGCGTGAACAGCGCATATGCAGTAAGCGAACAACCTCTTTCCTTTCATGGTAATGCCTGTGTTAAAACGAGAAACTGATTAGAAAAGTTTGAAATTGTGTGTAAAGTTTGTTGATGGTCGCTAAGTGCTCTCATTCTCAAGTACTGGATGAAAAAAATTTGGATAATTTGATGACTGTGAGTTATGCAGCCTCAAAATATGTACAAAGTTTCTAACTTTAACATAATATTATACCTTTAATGAGTACTGTTATGACCTGGCGATACTACAGGTACCTGGTCATAGCTGTGGGTGCTTTGGTTACTCTGGGATACGGTTGATTGAACTGCAACGTATGAAACATTAGTTCACTTTATTACAAGATTAATGAAAAGGTGTACTTAATTGTATACAGTCCACTGTAACAGGAATGAGCCAAATATTTACAACTGTCTTTGAACAGTAAACCATCACTTGATGCACACAATTACAAACTCTTCTTCACGGTAAATGATAACAGCCAAACAGTTGCAGAATAAAGATTTATTGAAATTGTTGGTGACGGTTTCGGTATATTTAAATACACCTGAACAGGAAGACACCTTCATTAGCAAAAAAGCTCAGCAACATAACAGATATAAAAAGGAAAAAACACTTATAGCTTTAAGTAACCATGAAAAATACCAAAGTATTATAAGCACAAAAACATTTAGTCACTACATCCTACAGTGGAGATGTATAAAACAATCGTGCCAAAGGCGTCGTCAGTAGTTAAAATTAAAATATCGCCTCTATCTGTACAGCATAATTATAAAGAGATGGTCAATGCGAACACGGCATACTATCAGTACTTAGCATGTGAACTAGCGTGAAGAGCACTAGGGCAGACAATTTCACCGAGAGAGGGCACTTGTGGTCTGCGCGAGACAATCGCGCACATTAAAGCACCAGGATACATACGCATGCGCATCAAAATTTTAAAGGTTGTGCTAATTTAAACCATCTGACTTAATAAATAAAACATATCAGAACCATTTAATACACTCGCATACTATAGAAACTCTGAACACCAATTTGCCTGTGTCCTAGTGTCAAGCACTGTGGAGCTTGCGCTAAGGAACACATCCCACGAGAGAGGGGACCAGTGTTATGCGGGAGAATCTCGCGCAAATTAACGGCCAGGATACATACTAGCGAAAACAAACATAATGTGTAAATCAAAACGGTATGTCTTCATGAATAAAAAACATAACATAATCATTCAAATCACACATGCACATCGAAAACCGCGAACAATAATCATCAAAAATACGTAAATTCCCAACAAGACATATTCACCATGCAGAAGCAGTGGAAGGGGTGGCCCTCCATTACCCGCAACTTGCTAGAAATTCTTATGCCCGCGACGATAACGCCGCCAGTAACAGTCGGTCACATCACGCACCATATGACGCACATTTCTGATTTCATCAAGTGGTTCAAATGGCTCTGAGCACTATGCGACTTAACTTCTGAGGTCATCAGTCGCCTAGAACTTAGAACTAATTAAACCTAACTAACCTAAGGACTTCACAGACATCCATGCCCGAGGCAGGATTCGAACCTGCGACCGTAGCGGTCGCTCGGTTCCAGACTGTAGCGCCTAGAACCGCACGGCCACGCCGGCCGGCTCTGATTTCATCGTCGACTTCAGTTATGCTCACACTCATTTACCGAGCACGCGTCTTCCTCGAACCAAAGATTTCTACACACCACTGCTTCGTTACATATCCAGCAACAACAGCGAACTCAAACATCCATCGACGCGGTGGCCCACGGTTTGGCGTCATATCCACCAGCGTTTCCTTCCTTCCGACGTCTGGGCAAAATCGTATGTGGAAAATTCACTACAAATCAACGTCTTCACGCCATAGGACTGTCGGACACTCCACTTTGTTCAATTTGCCACTTCGTGGATGACGATGCCCTCCAACTGACTGGTGCTGCCACCAGTGACGTCTGGAAACTGGGTCGACAGTTCGTTGCCTGTTACCTCCGCTTTCCGCCTGATTCAATTGACTTATGGACTTTTATCCATCCTGAGGATACTTATTTCCCCGCCACCAAAAATCAAGCGATTGTGTGGGTTAAGGAGTGACGATCACTTACATGTATAATGACGGTGATAAGTCATGCCTTGACTTCTGGCAGTACTTACAAGCCGCCCACAGTGAAGTCGAGCACCGATCGCGCTATCGCGCCTTCTTCGCCATTCACACGATCTTTACGTTACCCTCGCTCAGCTGGATGGTGCCACACGCGGACGACACTCCGCCCCCCCCCCCCCCCCCCCTTGCTGACTGGAACCGCGTCCCTTCCTCTTATGCACTATACCAGAGCACGCTGGTTATTTCCCCAACTCTACTGTCCCCTCCTCCCTGGCTTGTGCCTTCCTTTCGGGCACTTCTTCCCGGTAGTGGCGCCGGACACACAGTGGCTAGGACTCGTATGTTGACCCCTGCCCAGTCTGCCTCCACGCCCCATCTGCCGAGCAAATGCCTGCAAGTCTTATCATACCCCCGCACCTTCTTCCCTCTTTTGTCTACGGCCTCACACCTCTTATCTTACTTCAGTATTATTGTTATTTTTTTCCACGACTTGTTAATAAAGACTTTTGCTCGCCTTGTTCGAGTGTAATGTTAATGTCTCGTTTTGATTCCGCCGAAAGATTGGCCTTTGTCTTGTATTAATTTTTGTATCCCGCCTGGGAGGCGGCTCGTGGGTAGGAACGGGTAAAGATAATACAAGTCAGTATTGCAAGAAAATGGTTTACTGGTGCAAAAACAAGGTGATAAACGATTACATAACTTTTTACGTAGGTGCGATGCTGAAGTGAAGTGTCCTGGCTGGCTGCACCTGATGAAATAGCAGAATCTGTAGCGATGCTCGTAGAGATCGTAGTGCTCGTAGTGCTCGTAGTGCTGTAGCGATGCTTTCGTAGTGTCAACCTAAGCAGTGGCATCGTAGCTATCGATACCACATTAATGGTTTAAAAAAAAAAAAATTGTCGTCATTCCATTCTGTAGCTGATGGTTGTCCTTACTTGCACTTGCGAATTCTTTTAATGCCTTCTCTTGAAGTACATAGTTCAACATTTGCAAAATTGCAGTTCCATTTGAGTCCAGAAGAGCACTGGTATCCTTACTTGATGATGCTTCATCTGAGGTCACAAACTGGGGGCCAAGAGAGCCAATGCTCCGCTCAATATCGACCTTCTCGCGATGGTGCTGCGAAGCTGAGAGAGAAGATGTTTCTTCAGGAGCGCTTCTCATTCCTCGTTGCGGATTGCAGCGACACATCCCTCTGTGTGGTATTAATGCACGTTGCTGACTCTGGTGTCGCATCACGATCTTCGGATGATATTACAAGCAGATTATGAGCGAAATTCAATTAATTAAATTAATAAAATAATTTAATAACTATGTGAAATAGTAGTTGCCTCTGGAAGCCATCAGACAATCAACGAGTAACTGGGATTGGATGACTGTTTTAGTCGTTTTGTACTGTAGATAATAGCTATGCACATGCAAACGACGACACTAATAAATAAAATAAAATTCAAATAATTTGTAACAATGTATACAGAAGACTATTGGCAGATCATAATAACGAAGTGACTGGCAACTACCATAGCAACAAACGATCAGAGCACGAGTTTGGTTCCACGTACTGTCCTGTTCAGAATGTTCAAATGTGTGTGAAATCTTATGGGACTTAACTGCTAAGGTCATCAGTCCCTAAGCTTACACGCTACTTAACCTAAATTATCCAATTATCCTAAGGACAAACACACACACTCATGCCCGAGGGAGGACTCGAACCTCCGCCGGGACCAGCCGCACAGGCCATGATTGCAGCGCCCTAGACCGCTCGGCTAATCCCGCGCGGCTACTGTCTTGTGCATGGTTGTCACACCGCTCCGCTACCTCAGCAGTCAGTTACCAGTTACCTGCCGACGACAATTGTCGTCTGTAACAATTGTTGTGACTAGTTTTGATATGCTTGGTTTCTCAGTGTGGTGTGTTTCTCCTGCGGAATGTGTGATGCTAACTGTGATATTGCTTGCAAAAGTGATGAGAATATTACGATACTGCAAAATGAACTCAGTACCCCACGTTAGCAGGGAAAGTATCAACTGGCAAGGAGCTGCGCAGCCACTTACTCCAGAATCATATTGCACTTCTGCATAACAGTGAACTAACATGTTAAACTATCGATTACTTTGTTGTTCTGATCCAGGTATAGGTGACAATACAAAATGAGATACAAAAATTTAGTTTTACAAAGTAATGGCTACACCTGTCATAACATATACACACGGTCCAGTCACAGTTATGTGCCCATCGCCTATATTCGCCGCCCACGTGCAGTAACCACTCACAGACGGCAGGTGGCAGCGCCAGCAATGGAGTATAAAGCGTGTCGGGATTTGTGGAAGAAAAGTGTACTCGTTGTAATGCGGCCGGCGGCATGATCATTGGCTTTAGAGCCAAGCATTTCCAGAGAGGCTAAGTTTGTAAAATCTTCGAATGCCACCGTGGTTAAAATATACAGTGCATGGCAAAATGGCGCCATTCAAAAGTGGCTCTGAGGCAAGTGATGCACCACGGGCCATAGGTCACGGGGGCGAACGATGGCTGCGGAGATGTGGACGGGCGAATAGACGTGCAGCTACTGATAATCTGACTGCCCATATGAACCAAGGAAAGTGGCTACCATCTCGCTCTCCTCAACGACCGTTCTGCGAACGTTGCTGCGTATGAAATCCCGCAACGGGTACCTGGTTTACACTCCCGTACTGACTGCTGCTTATCAGCGACGCAAATTTGAGTTTGCACGCCAACACCGAGGCTGGACGTCCACTGAGTGGCGACAGGTGGCCTTTTCAGAGGAATCACGTTTTTTGCTCTGTCGTACCAACGGCCATTGCCGTGTGCGGCCCTGCAACAACCATCGGAAAGATCCAGGCCGGAGGAGGGGGCGTTGTGGTCTAGGGAATATCTTTTTGGAATTCTGTGGGCGATTTCGTCACTCTGGCGGCACTACGAATCAACACAATTATGCATCTATACTTGGAGACCATGTCCACGCCTACATGCGGTTTGTTTTTCTTCGGTACAAAGGCATCTACCAGCGTGACAATACATACAGCTCGCAGTGTACGTGCGCGATTGAGTTTGTCGTACTCCACTTGCCGCCAGTCTCCCCATACTTAATCGACATCTTTGGGACCACCTCAATCGAGCAGTTGGCGCCACGGATCCTCAACTGAAAAACCTAGCGCAACTGGTTGTGCCACTGGAGTCGGCATAGCTCCACATCCCTGTCGGTATCTTCCAGAACTTCACCGACTCTCTTCCTTCAAAAAGTGGCTATTCATGTCTTTGACAGTATGACTGTCCCATCTATTTTCTATGTGGATCAAAAACGAGTGAAGAATGAATAAAATGCAAACAGCATATGAACAGAATGGGGGAAGACAGAAGGCTTAAAACCGAGCCAGATGGTGCCGTAGTTAGACACTGGACTCGTATTTGGGAGGAATGCGGTTCACAGTTTCGACCCATAATCTACACTTACGTTTACCGTTGCTTCCCTAAATCGTTTAAGGGAAATTCCGGGATGATTCTATTGAAAGCGTACGACAGATTTCCTTCCCTATCCCTCCCGTATTCGAGCTTTTGCTCCGTCGGAGCTTGTCGTCCATGAGACGTTAAATCATATGATTTCGTCCATCCTGCCAGAACGGTTGAACAAGTAATGAATGGTAAACTATTAAGAAAGAGAGATATAGGTCAGTCTGCAACACAAACGGAACAGACTGTAGCCTACTCCAAGAAAGGAGGAGGAGGAAGAAGAAGAAGAATGTTTTCAGTAGTGATCGGAGCTAGTGTATTATGTGTCACCTTTGGATGGATAGAAAAAACGAGCTTATTTCTATGTTATTCGAATTTTAACTTTTATATCTAATAAAACATGAGTCAAAAAACAGTCGGCTTGAAGTGGGTTGACCTGTAAGGGTAAGGAGTGTGTCGTCAGTTGAGCGAAGTTTCTACCCCATTCTACTATGTAGATTTGCTATTGTTTATTTATTTATTTAACCTGAAAAGATTAGGAGATTAGGCACATCAGGCACTCTCTTGCATTAACCAGACATTATACGTATTTTACATGACATTCATTACGATAATCACGTTGTAAGTTACGTATAATGTAGCACACTGCTCGTGTTTTTTCCAAGTGTGACTTGAACAAAAAACCTTTTCTATATTTTTAATCATTAATAAACTACATTATATTCCAGGACCTCATGAGACATCTGAAAGAACGTAGGCGAAATGCAGAATCTAGTTATGTATGACGCAACGAAGTCGTAACACTCTATCGTAATAGATTACTTGCGTGCGACGTCAATACGATTCTGAAAACCAATAAAAGTAATTATGAACAAAGTAAGAAAATATTTCGTTTTAACCGCATTTACAAAGTTAACGTCCCTAAATGGTCCAAATGGCTCTGAGCACTATGGGACTTAACATCTGAGGTCATAATTCCCCTAGAACTTAGAGCTACATAAACCTAACTAACCTAAGGACATCACACACACCCATGCCCGAGGCAGGATTCGAACCTGCGACTGTAGCGGTCACGCGGTTCCAGACTGGAGCGCCTACAACCGCTCGGCCACAGCTGCCGGCTGTCCTTAAAACCTCACCACATTTAAACTAAAGCGTTAGAGAATAACAAGCTTCATTCTTCAGACACAGATCACAAAAATCAGAATACCTAGTCAAAAAGCAATCTAGTTTTTAAACAAAATTAAAAATTCTCAGATTAAGTTGTTTTAGTTTATTTACCTTGTCAGTCCTCTCGTCGGGCGTCATGTCCGTCTTATAGCCAGTTTTGTAGCGTCCTTGGTCGATAGTGATATACGGTAAGCAAAGATATTTGACCCTGAAATTTATTAATTTTATTAATACATGAACTGATCTGTAGCATTCATTCAGTGACATGTTCTGATTCTTGTGATGGTGTGTTTCTAAAGACGGGGGCTTGTTCTTCCGAAACGCGTCATTTTCAGCGTGATTGGACATGAAAGTAACTAACTTATGTGTGTAGTGGAGCCAAAATATTCTATAACAGGGCTAAATATTAACCGAGATCTCGCTTCTTTCGTATTCCGGATGAAAATGTGCACTTACATACAATCGGCGGGTGTTTAAATGATTAGAATTGCAGCTCTCTGTGATAGGTATAGCGGCCACCAGCATGTAAGTCTTGTACGGTATACGAAGTTTGTGAAGAGCGTCAGATGTTGAGTTATTACTGTGAAGGACACGGAGGTGTCGTGTACACGTGTGAGGCAGCGTTATCAATACCTGACCGATTTGGAAGGGTCCTCATTGTGCGTCTATATTTCGCAAGCTACTCGAAACGTGCAATATCTAGGTTTGTGGGGCATGCGGATGCGACAGTGGCCCGATGTTGGACTACACGGGAACGATAGGGCTGGCATACTCATCGTCATGGCTGCGGTCCGCCATCTTGTCATTAAAAATATATCACTTTTTCAAACCAACAGCTCAATTCAAGGAATCAATACTAGAAATAAGAATAATCTTCACAAGAATTTAAAGTCACTTAGTCTTGTACAAAAAGGTGTGCATTATTCAGGAACACACATTTTCAATAACTTGCCAGCAGCCATAAAAAGCTTAACAACCAATGAAATTCAGTTTAAGAGAAGCCTAAAGGATTTATTGGTGGCCAACTCCTTCTACTCCATTGATGAATTTGTCAGTAGAACCAACTGATTTGTTTGTGTGTATATATATAAGTACAATATAACTTCTGCACCATTTCAGTGCAGTAATGTGTTCTTTGTAAATAGGTATTATAGTAGTTGTATTACACGTTTATTACCTTATAAATAAATAAAAAAACTTTTTTTTATTTTAAATTCAGTGCATTAGTATTTGTAAAATGATTTTTTCATATAGTGTTCATTGAAAAATGATGATCATTCCACTTGGGACCTGTGGAATGATACATTAGCTTATTTGTTTGTATTGTAAATATTTGTCATGTATTGTTTTTTTCTGACATGTTCCACATCCCGGAGAACCTCCTCACTACAGATCAATTGGAATGAAAGTAAATCTAATCTAACCTAATCTAATCAAAAGGTAGGATCGCCTTATTGTGCACCAATCACATCGTGTCCCCTTCAGATCTGCGCCCGGCATCCGAGAGTATGTAATGGACTACCAGCAACAGACTGTGATATCCCACACCGTGGACGGAGACAGTCAGACTAGGGAATTGACATCTTATATGCAGGCTGCCGTTAACACCACGACACAACCAGCTGACTGTGGTGTGGTACTGTGATCGGTATTACATGGACTGCTAATAAATGGCGTCCTGTCGTGTTGAGCATGAATCTCGATTTTGTACCACCCCAGATGACCGTCGTAGGCGAGTATGGCGGCGACCTAGAGAGAGATACAATCGTTACAATGTTTCGGAGAGGCACAGCAGTGTTACTCCTGGTGTTGTCGTGTGGGGAGTCACCGGGTGTGGCTCCAGATGACGGACGGTAGCTATTGAGGGAACTCTAGGGCTCAGTGGCAGTCATAGACATCTTGCATCCTCATGTGCTGTCTTTTATTCGACAATATGGTGATGCCATGTCAACAGGATAATGTTCGTCCACACATGGTAGGTACCTCTGTGAAATGTCTTCCTGTTGTTGAGGTACTCCAGTGGACAAAAGGATCCCCAGATATGTGACCGATATAACGTGTGTTGAAAGGTGGCTACACTGAGCCACAGCGCCAGAGATTGCGCCAGAGAGTATTATTCCGCCGCCTCCACTGGCAGTTCTTGTCGAGAAGTCGTGGTGGATAGTTCTTGTCGAGAAGTCGTGGTGGAGAGTGCTTGTTGAGATGTAGCAGTGGTGAGTCGTAGTTGAGAAGTTGCGGTAGTGAGTGCTTGTTCAGAACTTGTAGTATTGTTTTGATGGGCTAGACACCAGATGTTGTTGAATTGGGGATGCTGTAATGATGAGAGTGTGCTTTTCGTCAATATATATGAAGGTAAAAAATTCCTTTTTTTGTATTATTTCAATGTCTTAAACAATAATGCCTCTTGGTCACAGGTTCAGTCAACAAAGCATCTGGCTCGTGTTCTTGTATTAGACTGTATTTCTGGTTTCTATGTGCAATTATAGTATTTGTTTATTTTTTTTAATTACTTCAGTGTAAATGGTATTTAAAATATCTTGTCTTTTTGAGGAAGAACCGTGCCAGATGTGTACGTTGAATCACACTTCCACACACAGAACAGTTACACTTGTGTTTTGTTGTTTCGTAGGTTCTATAGTTGCTGGGGACTTAATTAATTAATTGTGTTAACGGAAGTTTTGTTTCATTCTTTGTTGTTATTCTATGCAGTCAGATAGCGTACTAATACCAGTCAGGGCCAACCGGTTACGAGACTTCGTAATCGGACAGACAGCTACTAAAAAAATAAAAATATTTGCATTAAATATATAATTAAGCCCCCATGCACGTGGCGACCCTGCCAGGATCGTCCCTTGGAATTCTTCTGATAGTAAAAATAGCAGACAGTAGTATTGTTGAAGTAATTTGTAGTTTAGTAATTGTAGTCTATATTGCATGTGTAGATTTGGTAACTGAACATTTATAGTTGTCATGTCATTCTTTTAATGGTATATTGGCAGAATTTAATTTTTGATGTCTTGTATACAGGTCTGACAATTTTGTGCAATTGTGAAGGTTTTAATTGTTCGTTAGGCGTGTTTGTCGGGAAACATTTCGTGTGAATGGTATTGTTGGAGATAAAGTCTCATTGTGTGTAATTTTCGTATAGTGACGAGTTTTGTATGTTTTGTAAATGATTACGCGATCGATAAAAAAAGGCAAAAATGATGGATAGTCAGAATAACGAAAATGTTGACATGGCGAACTCGCCAACACAGGAGAACAGGATCATGAATAATGAAGTGGAAAACAATTTAATAAGTCGGGAAAATAGTCCGGAAACAGTTCAAAATTTTTCACAATCAAAAAAATTTTCAGAATACGAGATTAACGACAGAAGATTTTGGAATAGTATCGAACAAAGATAGCTTTACAGCTATGACGAAAGAAGCTGGTTTTGCGGGAAATGTTAGAGGCGAAAGGAATTTCGAACCAGTCAATGTGGAGCAGTTGATGGGTGCAATATTAAATCTGGGATCACAGTTGGGATCTGAATTAAAAACAGTAGGATCACAAATAGGAACAATTAAAATAGGGATAGGAACAATTAAAACTGATATGGGAACAATGGAAACACGGTTAGGATCTGAATTAAAAACAGTGGCAACACGTTTAGAAACAGAGATGGAAACAATGGAAACACGGTTAGATTCACATATAGGGACATGTTTCAAAAGCATGAAAGATGAATTAAAGAAAGAAATTAGAGAAGAAGTACAAGCGATTTTGAATGCTCACAATAATAGATTAATTTCAATAGAAATCAGACAAAAGGAACAGGATAGAGAACAGGAAGAAAGAGATCGCGTGATAGTACAAAAATTATCAGAGTTAAATATACAACGTGTACACGATAAGGAAGAAATATTTGAAAGAATCGAGGAATCCGTACCAAATGACAGATTAAATAACCTAACACAACAGTATGAACAGTTAACTACTAAATGTGTTAATACTGAAACCCGAGTCACGACACTTACGGAAGACGTAAATAAACAGAAAGAACAATTAGGTGACTTATCGGAAAGAGTTGAGGAGATTGCAGATATATTGACAAGTTTAGTTTAAATGGGGACAGAGATTCGGATGATACAGCTCCATTACCATTTGCAGAAACCGAAGAGTACCAGAACATAAATAAGCATGTTGAAAAACAGGGAAAATTTAATGAATGCGTTAAAAGGGAATTTGAGGCATTACAAAAGCAAGTAAAACAAATTGAAGGCGAAATCGTAGGAAAAGACAGCAGAAGAAATTTAGAATCACAGATAGCAGAAGGGTTTGAAGAAAATAATTTCTTTCATTTACGGGATGCAACAAGAGAGCGCCAGGCGCGCGAACTTGACAATAATCGACATTCGGACTGGGACAGACGCGGTAGGTCTTTGTCGCCACGAGGCGAAAACTTTGACTATAGACACTTTTTAACTGTTCGGAAATTTAAGATCTTTCGCAATTCTAAGAATGACATACATCCATGTTCATGGTTAGATCAATTTACGTACGCACTTCCACCAAATTGGCCACTAAGTCACAAACTGGAATTTATGTGCGGCTATTATGTCCTCAGGGGATTCACTACACTAAATGAATATGTGCCGTAGCGTGCACAAGGCCCCGAGCTGTAGTGGTGCTAGTTCCCTTTTAGTTTTCTGCACTGCTGCCTACTCTTTTACTATTCTTTGTATCTATCAAAATAACTCTTCAACTATCAATCTATCTAGACAGTCGATAAAGAATAACCGGCTATGACTATTTTACCCAAAAGTGATTTCGGAAACTACCATTTGGACTTACTGTATCTTCAGCAGCATTCATTCGTAGTTTAAACGAAATTTTACCTTTTATCTTCGTGACAACATTACTTCATATGTTGACGATATTCTTATTGCTAAACGTTCTTGGAGTGAGCACAACAAAATTTTGGATTCATTATTACGTATTTTTGCAAGAGTTGGCATTACAGTGAACTTGGAAAAATTTGAATTTGGTCTTTCTCAGGTGAAATTTCTTGGTCATATTATTTCTACAGAAGGTATTCTTCCTGATCCAGAGAAACTAGATGCTATTCGTCATTATGCTGTTCCTACCACAAAACATGATGTTTGTAGTTTCCTTGGTGTCTGTAATTTTCGTAGACGCTTTGTTAGATTGGACGATTTGACCACACCTCGTTTATGTGAACTATCTGGAAAGAATTCTAATTGGTGTTGGGATGAGGAAGCTCAATCAGAATTTGAACAACTTCGTGATGCTTTAGTTGCTGTTCCACTTCTTTCACACCCGGATTTATCTAAAGATTTTTGTTTGGCGACGGACTCATCATACAAAGGCCTAGGTGCACATTTATTTCAAGAGATAGAAGAAAACGGCGTTGTAATACAGAAAACTATTGCATTTGGAAGTCGTGTTCTCTCTAAATCAGAAAAGAATTTTTCGATTACGGAACTTGAAGCCTTGGCTGTTATTTGGGCTTTCACGAAATTTCGGACATTTTTGTTTGGCAGACATACTGAGGTTTACACCGATCATCGGGCTCTGGAATTTCTTATGTCAACAAAATTAACACATGGAAGATTGTCACGATGGGCGCTTATCTACAGGAATTTGATTTTAGTATTGTTTACATACAGGGTTCTTCAAATATTATTGCTGATGCTTTATCACGTGCACCTATGGGTTTGAAACAAAGTGCTGAGAAGGACTGCAAGGAAAACAATTATTGTTTGATGTATATTCAAGGTGTTGCGTTTGAGAATTTTATTTCGTCTTCGCTCCAGGACATCGCTAAGGAGCAAAACAAGGATCCAATCTGGAAGAACATTAAGTGGAGGAGAAAGGAAAGCGTAGCGATCAGACAGTATTATTTAGTTCGCAATGATATTCTTTTTAAACGAAAATCGGTCGACAACTCTGTTTGGTTAGTTTGTATTCCTGATGAGTGGGTTAATAAATTGATTTGGTACACACATTTCAGTTATGCACACTTTGGTCCCAGAAAATGCTTTCATAAATTACGAGAAAATTGCTACTTCAGTAACATGGAAAAACGTATTCGATCTGTTCTTGCCAAATGCAAATTATGTCAAAAGGCTAAGCCGCCAACTATTTCTCACAGAGCACCGTTGTTTCCTATCATTCCAGCGAAATTAAAGGAGATGGCTGCAGTCGATTTGTTCGGTCCAGTGGTTCGTTCTACTAATGGTTTTGCGTACATTTTGGTAGCAGTGGAACTGACATCAAAATATGTGTGTTTTACACCTTTACGCAAAGCAACAGCTCGTTCAGTATCTAACGCTTTCATCAAACATTTTCTTAAAGAAGTGGGTCATGTTGATAAGGTTATATCAGATAATGGATCACAGTTTCGCTCTAAAATTTGGCTTCGTACTCTACGGCGTCGTAAGATTAAACTAATTTTCATTTCACTTTTTCACCCTCAATCTAACGCTTCAGAGAGATGGATGAAGGAAATCAATAAATTGTGTCGTCTTTATTGTCATCAGAATCACAGAACATGGGATCAGTATCTTCATATTTTTCAAAACATTCTGAATGAACTCCCTAATGATTCAACTTCTTTACCGCCTATATTGATATTAAAAAATAAAGCACCGACAAATCGCATTTCTGAAATCGTTCCTTATCCGCCTTCACGAAAACTGTGGCATTCTGAAGTTGTCAACCTGGCTCTACGAAATATTGCATCTGCGGCTGCTAGAAGAGAGAAATCAGCTAAACGTCCTGGTCGTTTAAAAACCTTGTCAGTTGGTCAAAAGGTGTTAATTAAGTCTCACCGTTTGTCTCACAAAGGAAAGGGCTTGTGTCGCAAATTTTTTCTGCTTTATAACGGTCCATATAGAGTTCGCAAAATTATTCATGATAACACTGTTGAAGTAGAAACTCTTAAATCTCGGCGCTCTAAGGGAGCACATCATATATCGAACGTTAAAATTTTTGTGGAGTGACATACCTTTGAGAAACTAACAGTTATACGTAAACACACGGAGAATATAAGGATACCGCGCCGTGTTCCGGCGGCGGCACAGACTCAAAGCAACAGTCAAGTCTGCGCGGCGCACAAGGCAGTCGTTGACCGCAAACAATTACTTCCTACGCACGCGTACCTACAGCTGATCGAGCGCTCAGTGCGAACGCACTGACAGCCGTAAACAAATACAGTCTAATTTCTCTGATTAAATTCAGTATAAAGCTATAGTGACTTGATAAATTATGTTATTAACGTTCAGTATTTTTCAGGATACGGTTGTATAAAATATTTAAGACCTTCAGGTAAATTCTGTGCGTGTCCGACGTTAAGAGGACTTGCTATGGAGAAAATTTCAGGAAGAATGTAATTTCGAAGAAGAAACTAATAAACTAAAAAGGTAACTATTAATTGAGTTTATTTTTCAGGTAACATATTTCCACTTAGGTACGTACTTTAGACGTAATTTGCTGCTCGCGATTACGTGATTTATACTTTGTGTTATCTGATTTTGACAATGATTGATTAATGAACAGGGTTGTTACTTATGTATATTATGCATCGCTTGGCTGCTATGCTTTTTCGCTGATGTCACATTTTTTTTACTATGTGCCTGCAGTGCTTATTTATTTAAATTATAATTGTCACCTGATTAGTTGTGCTGATATGGTTATGTATGTAGGTTATACTTTGTGATTTATCTGCTTGCGCCTTCATGTTTACTTATTAAGATTACATATGAACATGTATTTGCTTATGCTGATATGATGCTAATGACCTGTTTATTATGTAAGATACATATTTGCTGCTTTGCGTATGGATTGCATAATTACACATTTCTGTTTTGTTGTCATAACTACTCTTTAATTTGGTATATACACTCCTGGAAATGGAAAAAAGAATACATTGACACCGGTGTGTCAGACCCACCATACTTGCTCCGGACACTGCGAGAGGGCTGTACAAGCAATGATCACACGCACGGCACAGCGGACACACCAGGAACCGCGGTGTTGGCCGTCGAATGGCGCTAGCTGCGCGGCATTTGTGCACCGCCGCCGTCAGTGTCAGCCAGTTTGCCGTGGCATACGGAGCTCCATCGCAGTCTTTAACACTGGTAGCATGCCGCGACAGCGTGGACGTGAACCGTATGTGCAGTTGACGGACTTTGAGCGAGGGCGTATAGTGGGCATGCGGGAGGCCGGGTGGACGTACCGCCGAATTGCTCAACACGTGCGGCGTGAGGTCTCCACAGTACATCGATGTTGTCGCCAGTGGTCGGCGGAAGGTGCACGTGCCCGTCGACCTGGGACCGGACCGCAGCGACGCACGGATGCACGCCAAGACCGTAGGATCCTACGCAGTGCCGTAGGGGACCGCACCGCCACTTCCCAGCAAATTAGGGACACTGTTGCTCCTGGGGTATCGGCGAGGACCATTCGCAACCGTCTCCATGAAGCTGGGCTACGGTTCCGCACACCGTTAGGCCGTCTTCCGCTCACGCCCCAACATCGTGCAGCCCGCCTCCAGTGGTGTCGCGACAGGCGTGAATGGAGGGACGAGTGGAGACGTGTCGTCTTCAGCGATGAGAGTCGCTTCTGCCTTGGTGCCAATGATGGTCGTATGCGTGTTTGGCGCCGTGCAGGTGAGCGCCACAATCAGGACTGCATACGACCGAGGCACACAGGGCCAACACCCGGCATCATGGTGTGGGGAGCGATCTCCTACACTGGCCGTACACCACTGGTGATCGTCGAGGGGACACTGAATAGTGCACGGTACATCCAAACCGTCATCGAACCCATCGTTCTACCATTCCTAGACCGGCAAGGGAACTTGCTGTTCCAACAGGACAATGCACGTCCGCATGTATCCCGTGCCACCCAACGTGCTCTAGAAGGTGTAAGTCAACTACCCTGGCCAGCAAGATCTCCGGATCTGTCCCCCATTGAACATGTTTGGGACTGGATGAAGCGTCGTCTCACGCGGTCTGCACGTCCAGCACGAACGCTGGTCCAACTGAGGCGCCAGGTGGAAATGGCATGGCAAGCCGTTCCACAGGACTACATCCAGCATCTCTACGATCGTCTCCATGGGAGAATAGCAGCCTGCATTGCTGCGAAAGGTGGATATACACTGTACTAGTGCCGACATTGTGCATGCTCTGTTGCCTGTGTCTATGTGCCTGTGGTTCTGTCAGTGTGATCATGTGATGTATCTGACCCCAGGAATGTGTCAATAAAGTTTCCCCTTCCTGGGACAATGAATTCACGGTGTTCTTATTTCAATTTCCAGGAGTGTAGAAATGCTGATATACTGTGTACGAACATGGAGTTTAGGTCACACTATGGTATTAATTATAGATTGTTCGCTTGGCACAGCCTCGTTGTAGGAATTGTGCTGCATCCACTTGTTGACATTCTGTTCTCCACTGGTATATTTACTCGCTATTGCATGTTTTGCTTACGCTCAGTGCCTTATATTTTTAAGATAAGAAAATGAACTGCTATAATTCTACGAACGATATTGGTACAAGAAACGTCATAGAAGTCACATGAGCTGGAGGTTTTATGGAAGCTGTATAAATTTATGATAATAGGAAGGAAGCTAACGACATGACATACCAACACGAGGTTTAGACCATTGACAGTTATTACACTGCATTCTTCGTGAGCAATTGAAATAGTAAGTGACACTTGACACAAGAAATACTCCACATGTTTGCTTCTGTTTTGCCATGATTCTTGAAGTGGTGTACACACTGTGAAATATTACGATTTATTCATTCAAAGTCTTCTGTGATCTTTCATACTACGTACTCGCAACTGAAGGCTGTTAGAGGTCATGTATGCATTTCTTTTATTTAATGATGGACAAGGTAACCAAAATGTATTTTATAATTCATAATGAGTAGAAGATTTGGGTCAGATGAATTACACTGAGGTTGTGTGTGGACGTTGTGTCCTCGGATTGTATGGGATGATGAATTGAAGTTTGCACTAGGATTTTCTCTGTACTTGTTCGAGGAGACTGACTAGAGGAAAGAGTTGTTATGGAAGTGAAATGGTATTGGCGAAAGGGTTTATATGTATCGACGTACTGAAGAGGTGTTATTGAGGTATTTAGATTATGTGAAGTTGATGATTATTGGAGTTTTGGTGGACAAGAGGTAAGGTAAATGATATTGATGATAAGGGTTATATGTATCGATGTAAGAGGTATTATTGAAGTATTAAGATTATGTGATGATAATGATTATTGGAGTTTTGGTGGATAAGAGGTAAAGTAAGTGAGGAGCATTTTTTTTTTTTTTTGGTTTATATGGAACAAGGAGGATGAAGATGGCAGACTAGAACACTCAAGTAGAAGGAAGATTGTCTACACACACACTTTGTTAAATCACTAAGCAGTATATACTTTTTTTTGGAGAGAGGAAGTATTTGCGTATCTTGGCACACTGACAGCTGTTCAGCAACCGTACATTTGATTTGGCTTGGCAAACATTGGTCTTGACATGATGACTATGACGTTGACTAACTATTATTGACTGTTATACATTGCTGCCACTACTACTTGATACACAAGTTGAACATAAAATTTTGGACAGAATTGCATTTACACAGTTAACACTATTCAATTACACAGTAGTACTTAATGTGGATGAAAGATGAGTGAGTGTGTTTTGCGTGTTTTCCTTTTCTACCCCAAATAATTGGTACCGACCTATCTCCTAAATATTATTTTACTTGTTTGTTGTGGCTTGCACTGACACCCATAAATATTATAGGTTTACTGATATTTGTGTATTGTAATAGTTAATATGACAATTATCTGATATCATTAGTGTGTTTGTTATAATTTGTATGTTTTGTAAGAGCATTGAGAATAATTTTGTAAAAGCAATTGTGTGTGCCTTCAAACTGTTGTACGTGCGTGCACCTGTTCAACATTGCTGGGTGCCACTGATGGAACTGCTTCTACTGAAATGATGTCACTCGTTGCTGTCTGCACCTGTTAACATTACTGGGTGCCACTGATGGACTGCTTGTACTGAAATGATGTCACTTGTTGGTGTCTGCACCTGTTCAACATTACTGGGTGCCACTGTTAGAACTATCTCTACTGAAATGATGTTACTTCTTGCTGTCTGCACCTGTTTAACATTGCTGGGTGCCACTGATGGAACTGTTTCTACTGACATAATGTCACTTGTTGGTGTTTGCACCTGTTCAACATTGCTGGGTGTCACTGTTAGAACTGTTTCTACTGAAATGATGTTACTTCTTGCTGTCTGCACCTGTTTAACATTGCTGGGTGCCACTGATGGAACTGTTTCTACCGAAATAATGTCACTCGTTAGTGTCTGCACCTGTTGATCATTGATGGGTGCTACTGCTGGAACTGTCAACTACTTGTTTATTGAACTATGGAAAGCATTTTATGTGAATATTTGTATAAACTGATTTTTTTGTGTATTTACTGTTTATGAAATGTTATGAGACTCTTACCTACACCTATTTGACATTGTTGGTGCCATTGATTGAATGGTACTTGTGTAAACTATTATGTAAAATCACATGCATGAAAGCATTTGTATTCCTTACTGTATTTTATATATTAGGTTATGGAATGGTCAGTGCAAAGCCAAAATTTATTTAGTGAAGTGATATTTACTTATTAATATTATCTTTTATTTTTGTCTGTAATTTTTTTTTCTTCTTCGGACGAATTTGGTGGTATTTTTCACCACCAATGCTGGCAAAAATACCATCAAATTCTGGCCCGTGGAGGAGGGGCATATGAAAGGTGGCTGCACTGAACCACAGCGCCAGAGATTGCGCCAGAGGGTATTATTCCGCCGCCTCCACTGGCAGTTCTTGTCGGGAAGTTGTGGTGGACAGTTCTTGTCGAGAAGTCGTGGTGGAGAGTGCTTGTTGAGATGTAGCAGTGGTGAGTCGTAGTTGAGAAGTTGCGGTAGTGAGTGCTTGTTCAGAACTTGTAGTATTGTTTTGATGGGCTAGACACCAGATGTTGTTGGATTGGGGATGCTGTAATGATGAGAGTGTGCTTTTCGTCAATATATATGAAGGTAAAAAATTCCTTTTTTTGTATTATTTCAATGTCTTAAACAATAATGCCTCTTGGTCACAGGTTCAGTCAACAAAGCATCTGGCTCGTGTTCTTGTATTAGACTGTATTTCTGGTTTCTATGTGCAATTATAGTATTTGTTTATTTTTTTTAATTACTTCAGTGTAAATGGTGTTTAAAATATCTTGTCTTTTTGAGGAAGAACCGTGCCAGATGTGTACGTTGAATCACACTTCCACACACAGAACAGTTACACTTGTGTTTTGTTGTTTCGTAGGTTTTATAGTTGCTGGGGACTTAATTAATTAATTGTGTTAACGGAAGTTTTGTTTCATTCTTTGTTGTTATTCTATGCAGTCAGATTGCGTACTAATACCAGTCAGGGCCAACCGGTTACGAGACTTCGTAATCGGACAGACAGCTACTAAAAAAATAAAAATATTTGCATTAAATATATAATTAAGCTCCCATGCAGTGTCACCAGCTCAAACGTCCGTTCAAATGCCAATATCCGTGATATCAAGGACCCGTTGCGACATTTGCGGACCATCTTTCCTCAGAAGAGGGTACAATGGCTTCATGACACCCTTCCAAATTGAATCAGTGCATTAATCCAAGCCAGAGGGGATGCAACATCGAGGTGATAAATGGGCTAGTATTACCAAGTAGTTAGTTAATTTGGTTCGAATTTATAAGAGCTAACACGTACCCTCTTAGCTCTTCTCTTCTGGGTGCTTCACTTTTTTTGTTAGATAGTGTATGGTGCTGACGGGAAGCCGCACAGGGGTTTTCACAGTCCTCGACGTGAGTATAGCGACTGTTAACAAAACTAACATGCATAAAGTAGGCCCAATGAAGATAGCGTGATTAACACTTTGATGGAGAAACTGTTCCACAAGTTCCGTCCGTATGAGATAGGACTTCGGATGATTCTGACTATAGGCCCTACAGAATACGGTACTCATGCAGTTCTTCATAAAGTTACGTGACGCGTGCCTGTAGCACATGCAGCAAAGGAATGACTGAAGGAGCGTCCCTACAGCTCCCTATCAGCGAATTCTCAAAACCTACGGTTCTCCTGTGACGCATTGCACCGTCAACATATGGAAGACAAAGACTTCTTCTTTCCCGGAAAAGTTGATAAAGTTCAGCGAAAGCAGGATGTCTCATATTACGAGATGCTGGTACGTACGACGAGCACCTCTTTCATTATCCGTCGGTTCACAGTGAGTCAGTGAGTTTTTAATTGTAAGACTATACACGTAGATATTTCTTAAAGCAATATATCCCGTATTAACTGTGGATATGAGCTTCTTGACAAGTCTGGAAGGGTCATCTGTTAACTGTTTCTGTAAATTCCGATTTTGTTTTATATCTATACAAGTTGAATCATTTGTTATGAAAGTATAGTAACTGAAGCATTTATATTGGAAAATCTTTGTAAGAAACGTTTATTTTTGGACTGGTCAGTAACAAACTGTAGCACTTCTAATTTATTCAACAATAGTAAATAGTAGAGGAATCTCTAGTGCGCTTCCAGGCTGTCCTGGATGCACTGAGCAAAATTTGCTACCTGACTATAAATATTGTAGGCAATTAACAAATATTAGCTTCTCATTTGGAAATTAAAATGCGTTTCTGTAACTGGTTTATTCCTTATTTCTCTTCCGCTTGTCCTTACAAGCGTCTCCACAAAGTTTTATTGTCCTAAAACCACTCACTGGTCATGCATACCCTCTCAAGCAGGAAAGTTTAATTATAACCACACTGTATATCTTTCTTTTTATTTGCTGTATTTTGCAGTTCATAGTTAGGGTTAAACATGTACAACTGTTAGTTAATATTACAATATGCGTTTTACAAAGCTACAATTGAAAAATATCGTTCTTTTAATATATTCACCTCTAAGCATTATCGTGTGAGAGAAGATTTCAACAGTGCCTACCCTATTGGCTCGATTTGTCGTGGCACAATGAAGTGGTCACCGGGATCGCCAGACCTTACGCCACTACATTTTGGTTTATGGAGCTGAATGAAGTCTGTGGTGTACAAACGAATGGTGAGTACGCGAGATGAACTGCTCGGTCGCATCGTGGAGGCTGCTCCTCTCATTTGGGAACGTACAGAGGCACTCGGACAAACAACACAACATGTTCTTCCATGAGGTAACAAACGCATTCAAGTTGACGGTGGAACATTTGAACATCTATGGTGAACTGTGCAGCAGCTGTAATGTCCCGTGTACGACAAAGCTTAGAGATTAACGTGCTAAAAACGCGAATGATATTTTTTTAATGCAAGTTGTAATGTTTACTAACTGTTGTGTATGTGTAAACCTGACAATATATTAAATAATTAAATGTTTTCGTGAGACTAAGTCTCTTTTTATTAGCTACTACAAGGATTGAAGCATACGAAATGAATTAAAATTTGTGCCGTGGTAGGGACTCGAACCCGGGTCTTCTTGCTTGCTAGGCGGAAATTTTAATTCATTTCGTCTGCTTCAATCATTATCGTAGATAATAAAAAGAGACTTACGAGGGGACCTTCTGGGAGGTGCATCGAGTTATGAGCTCCCACTTCGCCTGCTTATAGTGTGGGTAGGCACCGATCACACCCTAAAATTGTAGGTGCCAATGCGGCCTAGTTTTTGAAATATCGCCTGTTAAAGTTTGGGCAGCTCTTTATATACAGAAAAGTTTCATTATTGTGGCAAATGAGCGAGTAGCCGATTGGCAAGCGAGCGTGGCTACCGTCAAGGCGATCCGGGTTCGAGACCCGTCTATGCTACTTTTGTTTCCTTCTTTTTTTTTCAGATGCTTGTTTTAATTTATAATTACTCATGAAAATTATGCAACGAATTTATTAAAAAGATTACAAGCCCCTATAAATCAAAATTACAAATCGAATTTCACATTTTGTTTCAATCTTTTGCGTTTTTTTAAATTTTAACAGGAAATTAACCGTAATTAAAACGCTGGCATACAGAAAATTTGCCTATTTACCTGAAAATTGAGAGAAGGTGTTAAAATATTTCTTCGAAAATAGTCATAAACTCGTCATACAAATGTTGGGACAGGGTCCTAGAAAATTTTATACCTGTCAGATCACCTAATCCTGTTTATGGTCTGTGACCGTAGGTGTTCCCCTATTTGTACCTGCCGTTCCACGTATAAAGGGACTCTACTGTCTGTGTACGTGAGTAGTGACGGTTATAACTGCTGAATAAAAGTTTCTCGTCAGTTGAAAGCTTGGCTTTGAAGTGTGCAGACGTTTATCCTTTAAAATGGAACAAAGTACAAGCTGTTCAAGAGTTGTCAGTGAGTGCAATTTTGACAATATTCAACATTTGGTGGAAAACCAAGGAGATCTTTTGTGGTCTCCACCCGACAATGAAGAACGACGGGAGTTAACAGACGCAATGCATTGTCTACGGCAGTTACTTAACAAAAACAACTTTATACTGGAATCAGCGAGCTCCAGCATCAGCGAACGGCCTCCATTAATCGGCAGAGAAATGTTCAAACGACTATGACATTCACGGACCAAGAAGTGTTATTTTCTGACAATGAAGATGTTGCGAGTCCTTCCGAAGCAAGACACGAAAGTGACGCACGGAAAAAACTGAAAATAGAAATAACACCTATTTCTTCGGATTCTAAAGAAGATGATAGAGATGAGCGGACCAGGATACCATGTGCAATGAAAGTCAATGCCGTGGAGATGGCAGAACTTCATCCAAGGCGGTCATTGAAAACGTTACAAAAACATTCAACGAGATTACTGAAAAGCAAAACCCAATTGTCAAAGTGGAGATTCCAAATCGCAGTAGGATGGACGCGAAATGATAAACTGGAAGTAATCAATTCGTATGTTTACGACCGGTTTATCGAGGCGAGAGGCCAGAGAGCAGGCCTCGTAACAACATGGATGCTCCAACAGTGGTCAATGGCTGCTGCTTTTCAATTTCTAGATGGAAGTTTTGACTTCAAAGCTTCGGAAAATTGGGTTCATTGCTTCAAATCGATGCATCGGATATCTCAACGGCATGTAACAAACCGTGTCGGCGAGAAGGACAAGAGAACTTCGGACTAGCTTCTCGAAATCGCAACGAAATATCAGGAGCAAACAAGCAATATAATCACGAGATTCACTACTGATTATATAAAAAATACAGATCAAACAGGATGTGAATATAAAATAAGCAGCAGGCGCACTTTGTCCCACAAGGGTGAAAAAGTCACCGAAATTGCTGTAGGACAAATAACTAAATTGATGCACTCATATACTGCGCAATATGCAATCACATTGTCTGGAAAACTGCTGCCTAAAGTATTTGTTTGCCTGCAAGAAGTCCGAAAAGATGTTGACGGATATATGGAGAAATACCAGAATGTTCACATCACATCGACAAAGTCCGGAAAACTGCTTAAACAAACATACGAAGAGTTTTTGGATGAAGTAATTCAACCATTTTAAAGGATAAACATCTGCACACTTCAAAGTCAAGCTTTCAACTGACGAGAAATTTTTATTCAGCAGTTATAACCGTCGCTACTCGCGTACACAGACAGCAGAGTCCCTTTATTCGTGGAACGGGAGGTACAAATAGGGGAACACCTACGGTCACAGACCATAAACAGGATTAGGCGATCTGACAGGTATAAAATTTTCTAGGACCCTGTCCCAACATTTGCATGACGAGTTTATGACTATTTTCGAAGAAATATTTTAACACCTTCTCTCAATTTTCAGGTAAGTAGGCAAATTTTGTGTATACCATCGTTTTAATTACGGTTAGTTTCCTGTTAAAATAAAAAAAACGCAAATGTTTGAAACAAAATTTGACATTCAATTTGTAATTTTGATTTATAGGGGCTTGTAATTGTTTTTAATCAGTTCCTTGCGCAATTTTCATGAGTAATTATAAATTAAAACAAGCGCTTGAAAAAACAAAAAGGAAACAAACGTAGCATAGACGGGTCTCGAAACAGGGTCACCTGGAGGGGCGTCTCGCTCGCTTGCCAGTCGGCTACTCGGTCACTTCCCACAATAGTGAAACTTTTCTGTATATAAAGAGCTGCACAAACTGTAACAGGCGATATTTCAAAAACGAGGTCTCATTGGCAACTACAATTTTAGGGTGTGATCGGTGCCTACTCACACTATAAGCAGGCGAAGTGGGAGCTCATAACTCGATGCACCCGCAGAAGGTCCCCTCGTAAGTCTCTTTTTATAATCTACGATAATGATTGAAGCAGACGAAATGAATTAAAATTTCTGCCTAGCAAGCAAGAAGACCTGGGTTCGAGTCCCGGCCGCAGCACAAATTTTAATTCATTTCGTCTGCTTCAATCAATATATTAAATGGTACGTGAAATTAAAATACTTTGTTATGAAAAATAGGGGTCACTATGAGTGTGCGTTTGGTGCATGTTGTGTCATACATTGCTATATATCAAATGCAGCTAACATAATGAATTTTTCCTTAAAGGTTAGAGGAGATATATACCTGGATCCATTGGCGAGAAAATGGATTCGATGTCGTGCTCTCACTTCCGATCGCACCTGCAAACTATAGAGTGAAAGTGCAATATTTCTAACACTTTTGGCAAGTGATAGCAAGCAAAGTCTCGAGAATTTTGCCATGTAGTTCACATGTGAAACTTCTCTACTCTGATATACGAGTAACTATACGTTTTTTTCAATGCAATACTGTAATTTTTGTAAGAGCCATCGATAGCTGGTGAAATGAGAATTGGGATGGGTTTACAACAACATAAGTGAAGGAATCATATTTATTTTCATAAGGTATTGACCTGGCTTGTCCTCGGTTGTTTATTTTATAATACAGCTACAGTTTCTATAATCTGTCGCATTAGCATGTTAGTGAGGTGAAATTCTCTAAACCCCGCGATGTTTTGGTAAAACAAATTAATTTTAACATGGCAACAAGAGAAAGAAAAAAAAGGTTTGCAATACAGACAAAAAAATTGCTACTTCTGTAGCAATTTCAGAGTAATCCTGTAACCCATTGTGTATTTAATAATAAACGGTTGACTTGCCTTTTAATCTATCGTTTGCAGACTCGATAGCTGTAGCTTAGTTCTACGAGATATGAGTTTGTATGAAGGCTTCCGCAGTAGAACCACACCTCCCTTACCGCACTGTCCACTATAAAAGGAAACCCCCCACATGACAATTGTCCCTTTTCCTACGGTACCATCTGCGCAGCTTAGGGCCAAGTAATTTTGTATGGACTCCTCTTGAACTTCATGTAGGTTACTCTTGCAACAACGGAATGTTACTGTATGGAAAGACATGGACACATATCGAGACCTTTGGGACCTGAGCGAATAATCTATTTGTGACTTTCCATCCAAGGAGCACATACTGACAGGCGGCTTTAGAACAGAACTGGTGCACGTATCTTTTTGATACGTCTGTCAACTGATATAGTGCCTGCAGTGAACAAGGTGCTTTTGGGTACATCTACAGAAATTTCTGTACGCTGCATAGTGCGTGGTAAGGAGTTCACAGTGCATTACAGCCTAACTTCTACTCCATACGCAGATGGTAAGCAGGAAGGAAGAGAGGCCGTAGCTCTCCACGTTGACTCTTCCTCCAGTTTTAGTGTCTTGGTCACTGTGCGAGATGTATGTTAGAGAGAGCATTGTGTTTCCTCGCTAATTTGGGAACATAGGCTCCGGTGTGGACAACCTCTCTTTTGCAGCGTATCCCACAGCAGTGTGATGGAGAAGGGAGAACCTACCCCATTTTCTGTAATACCCCTGACTTCCCGTGATTCAGTAGAGTGGAGACACCAGTTACGTTAACGAACGCTACGCAGAGGGTGTGATTCTTCGCTGTGACAGTCTCACGTGCGGGCCAGCCATATCTCATAGTAACGGTCGACATAAGCGAACGCAATGGAAAACATATAGGCGTTTTAGTAGAAGTGCAGATGTTGGCATGTCTCCCAGTGGCGGAACAAGGGCCGTAGACAGCTGTGTGACTAGTCTGCGGACCGCAGGGGGCAGCAGCGAGCTTTCGTCGCTTGTCGTCCTCGAGAAGCATGGCACGGCTGGAGGTATGGGCGCTCCTGTCGCGCTATTAATCTAATGTGCGACTTGTTTGCACCGCTGAACTGCCATTAGCGGGGAGTGTGTTGGAAGAGATTAGCGGTTACTGCGACGAGCTCCTGCAGACAGACTGTCCGCCGACACGCGAATTTCGTTTGCAGTGTCACGGCAGCGTATCAGAATAGTCGCCCACAAAAATAATGAAGCTGTACCTGTTCCAAAAGTGGATGTTGTAACAGCACTGACAGAAACGGGTTGCACTTTGGCCGAACGCTATCAAACTGATATTCCAGTATTTCCATGCCTGTGTGGTACACTGATTACAATTTCATCCCCTTGTGAACTTATTTCAATTACAGAAAAATTGCCATTTTTTGCAGATGACGAGTAGTGTGACTACATGATGGCTACGTGATGAGTCACTCTATACTGGAACTACTTAGGTGGACATCGCAACACGGCATGTTCAGAGGCTGTGCTCACGAGTTGCTTCACACTATATTTCGGACACCAACCGAAGTTCGGACAGTGGCCCCAGGCAAGGTGTGGCCACGAACCGTCAAGAACACACTGCTGGACGCCGGGTTGAGATCTGAAGTTGCCGCGCGTCGCTTAACGCTCACACCACTCGACACGCAACGGAGACTTGCATGGTGCGAAGCCAGAATCAACTGGGGCGTTCATTGGCTTCTCTTTTGGCGGTGGTCACATCGACGCAAATGTGACTGTGGACTATCTATATGCTGTCCGCCCCCGGTAACTGAGTGATTCGCCGGCACGGTAGCTCAGTGTGTTCGGTCAGAGGGTTAGCTGCCCTCTGTAATAAAAAAAAAACTGAGTTAATCGATCAACAACGAACTTAAACAGGTGTCTTACGACATCCGCCCCGAGCAGATACAACGAACGAAAGCGAGCAAAAGGATATGGAAAAAAAAGTGGTCAGCGCGACAGAATGTCAATCCTAAGGACCCATGTTCGATTCCCGGCTGGGTCGGAGATTTTCTCGCTCAGGTACTGGGTGTTGTGTTGTCATCATCATTTCATCCCCATCGACGCGCAAGTCGCCGAAGTGGCGTCAGATCGAAAGACTTGCACCCGGCGAACGTTCTACCCGACGGGAGGCTCTAGTCACACGACATTTATTATTATTATCTATATGCTGAAAGAACGCAGGTAACAGCGACTTTCGTCACGCGCACCTCTGCAACTGCATGGGTCATGCAGTGGTGGTTACTGGACTGATTTGGTAACTGTCGAAAGGAGGCTGAATGGTCGCCAAGGAAAAATCAATATGGATTTCGCAAACAGAGATCCTTCGAAACTCAGCTCGCTCTGTTCCTCCATGAGATCCACAGCGCAGTGGACAACGGCGCTCAGGTTGATGCCGTGTTCCTTGGCTTCAGTAAGCCATTTGACACCATCCCGCATTGCCGCTTAATGAAAAAAATACGAGCTTACGGAGTATCGGAGCAGACCTGCGATTGGATTCATGACTTTCTTGCAGATAGAACTCAACACGTCGCTCTTAACGGAACTAAATCGACAGATGTAAAGGTAATATCCGGAGTACCACAGGGAAGTGTGACAGGACCATTGCTACAATATATATAAATGATCTAGTAGAAAGCGTCGGATGCTCTTTAAGGCCATTCGCAGATGATGCAGTTGTTTATACCATAGAAGCAACGCTACAAGATAGTAAGAATTTGTAGAACGACCTGCAGAAAATTGATGAATGGTACAGACTTTGGGAGTTGACCCTGAACCTAATTAAATGTAACATATTACGCATACATGGGAAAAGAAGTCCACTGCTGTACAGCTACACTACTGATGACAAACAGCTGGAGGCAGCGTCTGCCGTAAAATAACTAGGCGTAACTATCCAGAGCGACCTTAAGTGGAATGACCATGTAAAAGAGACACCAGACTCAGACTCATCGGAAGAATCTTAAGGAAATGTAAGTCTTCCACGAAAGAAGTGGCTTATAAGGCGCTTGTTAGCCGGATTCTTGAATATTGTTCATCTATATGGGATCCCTATCAGGTAGAACTGGTAGAGTAGATAGAGAAGAGCCAAAGAAGAGCGGCGCGTTTCGTCACGGGATCGTTTAGCTGGCGAGAGAGCGCTACAGAGATGCTGATCAAACTCTACTGGCAGACGTTACAAGAGAGGCGTTGTGCATCAAGAAGAATACAGAGGCTTACCGACACTCATTCTTCCCACGCACTATTCGCGAGTGGAACATGGTTGGAGGGATCACATAGTGGTACCGAAAGTACTCTCCGACACGCCCAATTAGGGGGGTGTGGCTCCCTCCGAGGTTTGGTTTCGAATCCCCTCTTGGGCATGAATGTTGAGTTAGTCCAAAAAAAAAAAAAAAGAAAGAAAAGGGGAGGGGGCGGCAGATTTCCCGTCCCTCGTTAAGTGCCGCCCCGTGCGGCCGCACGTTTCGCCCGTGCCTTGCGCCGGCCCTGTCTGCTAGGCTGCGTGAAACTCAGCGGGCACACACTTTCGAGTACCTCAACTAGTGGACTAGTGTGTCATCGCTGTCAACAGAGACATCCAGTTGAGCAGCGATGTGTTTGATTCTGATCCGTTGATCACCTCTAATGAGGGTGTCTGCGCTTCCCAACATTGCAGGACTCACAGCTGTATGCGGTCGGCCAGCATGCAGATATCGGAGAGTGCAATGATGCGATGATGACAGACGCCTCGCCCAACGGCTTAACGTGCTTTTGTTCACTTCTAGGTCTCCGTAGACGTTCTTCAAGTGCCTTTGAATATCTGTGATGCATGGTTTCCCTCAGCTCTCTGCTTGGAGCACACCTCCGTTAGACACGCCATTTTATACGCTACGCATAGCGCCGCCATCTGTCGGAACTTCACGAAACTATGAGGGCTGAAGCAGGAATATTCCGCAATGTCCCACAACAAAGTCCGCATTTCTTAAATCGAAATTGGCCGAGAAAAAAAGTGTTGCTTTACTTATTGAAAGTCCCTCGCGCAACTATACATAGCAACACTTATTACATTGAGAAATGTAGCAGCTGAACATGATTGGAAATTATGATGAATTAGGGCACATTTCATAAAACAACTAGATTAGAAACATCTCATAGTTTGCGGTATGTGAAAACGTAACGACTTCATTTGGCTTCCCAGTGTTGCGGAAATGTTCATAAAATTATTGCCAATAATTTTGACAGAAAACTGTAACTTTGGAACGTATTAGGAATATCGTATACTGTGTTGTATAAAAATGTGCTTCTTAGTCAGTGTAGTGAATTACGATATCAGACTTCAACAAACGAAAACTAAGACCAAGCGCAAGCCTAACGTCAGAGCTTCGATGCACCGAACGAACGAAAGAGACTTTAAAATGTTAATATCTAAGGACGTGGACAAAAGATTTGCAGATGTGAACACTATTTTTTTCCGTCTGCGCAGACCTCTATAGCCTATCGGAGAGAACACAGGAATTCGGGTTTTCGAGTCAGTAACAATAACGCTGCATCTTTAGTATGACAATGTTTACCCTCCCGTAATCGGTCGCATGAAGAAGACAACAAATGCTTGATGAATTACGTCACGTCGCCTTGGCAGATCCAGGTTGGGCGATCGACGGTCAGCTGTATGTCAGATCACGGCCGATGGGGGCGTCAGGAACCAATCTATAACAGAACTTTATTAAAACATGACATATTTGTCACAGGGAGTTACCCGCCATCGTTATTTGAACAATATAGGTCTATTTTTCTCTCTGTCGACCACTGCTTTCTTTTTATTTCAAATTGATCGGTTTCTGGCATGGTCGGCCAGCTTCAGATCTGTTAACCAACAAAAGAAGTTACAATTGAGTTCTAATCTTATGTCTGCAAAGCTTTAAAAAAATTCGTAATCTAATTACGATACAAAAGTTGTATAACAAGCCATACGTCGTAGTTACAGAGTAACTTGTCATAATGGGACTGTCAGCCCAATGCACATACTAAAATCATACTTACATTCTGTTGCTTTATTTTAAGTATAATAAAAAATTGATTAGCGCAGACACCTGCAGTCCTAAAGAGTACAATCTATGCGTACAAAACGATATAAAATGAACAGTTTTGATGTTGCTGAGCAACAGGTTGTTTATTTCACACATAACTTGGTGCACCAAAGTAAACCTGTTATTATTAAATACGACGTGCTCCCACTATTATTTATTGGTCTTTTTACAAGACGATGATTTTACATCTGGCATATCTTGGGGAGCGAATATTTTTTCTTAATTTATGGCCGATTACAAGCTTGATGCCCACTTGAAAATGGCATAAAAGGCAGAAACCTGGGTCGTAATTAAATAAACAACAGTATAGTCAAATGGCGGTGTGTTCATTTAAAAAAAAAGGATCTGAAGTGCAATACTGAGATCATTAATACATAAAACCTTACTAAGCATTATACATGAAACATTTATGCGGATTTCTTTGATTTTTAAACAAATTCAAATTAGGAAAAAATTTATATAAAATTTTTTAAAGCAATTTGATCAGTGCATAACACATATAATATAAAAAATGCCCTCTGCGTGAATTAGAATATGATACTGAAAGCCATAAAACCATTATATAGATGGATATACAGGATGTTCCAATGTGATGGTCAATATTAAGGGCCATGAGATGAATGATCATTCGAAACAAAAAAGTCAAGTATACATGGGCTCTAAAATGCATACCTTAAGAGCTAAGGCCAATTCTTGATCTCCGATACAGTGAAACAAACGTCGTCTACTGCAAGTTCTTTGCATTCCATATTTTGGGAAGTGGTGGTATGGATCAAAACAAGAAAAAAAGTCCAGTAAACATCTGCTCTAAAATGCATACCTTAAAACTTTTGAGCACTTGTTCAGTAGAAGAGATGTATTTCAAAGTAATGAAGATGAACGAGTGCTCATAGCTCTTAAGGTAATCATTTTAGAGCACATGTCTATTGGACCTTTGTACTCTTGTTCCGGTCGATACTACCACTCATCAAAATACGGAAAGCAAAGAGCTTTCAGCAGAAGAGATTTGTTTCACAGTATCGAAGATCAAGAACTGCTGATAGCTCTTAAGGCATGCGTTTTAGATCCCATGTTTGCTCGACTTTTTTGTTTCGAATGATCTTTCGTGTCATATCCCTGAATATTTACCACCACTTTTGAAAGACCCTGTATATATTCGCCGGCTGCGGTGGTCTAGTGGTTCTGGCGCTGCAGTCCGGAACCGCGGGACTGCTACGGTCGCAGGTTCGAATCCTGCCTCGGGCATGGGTGTATGTGATGTCCTTAGGTTAGTTAGGTTTAAGTAGTTCTAAGTTCTAGGGGACTTATGACCTAAGATGTTGAGTCCCATAGTGCTCAGAGCCATTTGAACCATTTGAACCTGTATATATTCCTGCTCTATACCTACACCGCAGGACCGATTTCAACCAAACTTACTGTATGGACACCAACGCTCTAGGGGAAAGAACCACCTATCTATCAAAGGGGGAGGGGGGGTGAAAAAGCATTGTAGACAACGACGAGCTAATATCCAGTATTTGCGAATGAATGAGATCGCTTAGAAACGTCGAACAAACTTTATATGTAATTTCAAACACAAAGAAATTACAGACATTGGTTGCAAGTGGACACTCATTGAAAAAACAGGAAAGTTGAAAATTTGTTCAAATGGTTCAAATGGCTCTGAGCACTATGGGACTTAATTATGAGGTCATCAGTCCCTGAGAACTTAGAACTACTTAAACCTAACTAACCTGACATCACACACATCCATGCCCGAGGCATGATTCGAACCTGCGACCGAAGCGGTCACGCGGTTCCATACCGTAGCGCCTAGAACCGCTCGGCCACCAAAGCCGGCTGAAAATTTGTGTTGGACCAGTATTCGAACCCAATTGTCCCACTTACTAGGCAGACCACTGCGCCATCCGGACAGAGTAGTCATTGCAGCTGCACGGGTTACCCCAGCACGCCTCCCGTGAGACCCAAATTGACAACGTATCCACGCACGTATCCGCCTTATATATATACAAGCACAATAAAAAGTTTTGCATCACCCCGGTTCCCAGAACTCATGAAGATAGATGTTGACTGTGGATATTGTAACACAGATACAGTCCCTTTGACTGTTCAGAGATGTCACAAAACCCGCACAAAGATGTAAGCAACCACGCATGAGCAGTGCCTATTAGACGGAAGGGGTCCGACAGCCGATCAGTTCCAGTTATTCCACCAGGAAGGAGGTACACGGCTCGTGTTGTCTGTAGTTCAACCATGCCTAGACGGTCAATACCGCGGTCCGATCGTGTCCGCATTGTTACTTTGTGCCAGGAAGAGCTCTCAACAACGGAAGCGTCCAGCCGTCTCTGAGTGAACGAAAGCGATGTTGTTCGGACATGGAGGAGATACAGAGAGACAGGAACTGTCGATGACATGCCTCGTTCAGGCCGCCCAAGGGCTACTACTGCAGTACATGACCGCTACCTACGGATTATGGCTCTGAGGAATCCTGACAGCAACGCCACCATGTTGAATGATGTTTTTCGTGCAGCCACAGGATGTCGTGTTACGACTCAAACTGTGCGCAACTTCACTCCCGACGTCCATGGCGAGGTCCATCTTTGAAACCACGACACCATACAGCGCGATACAGATGGGCCCAACAACATGCCGAATAGACCGTTCAGGATTGGCATCGCGTCCTCTTGACCGATGAGTGTCGCATATACCCACAACCAGACAATCGTCGGAGACGTTTTTGGAAGAAAAGCGGTCAGGCTGAACGCCTTAGACACACTGTCCAGCGAGTGCAGCAAAGTGGAGGTTTTCTGCTGTTTTGGGGTGGCATTATGTGGCGCCGACGGACGCCGCTGGTGAAGGCGCCGTAACAACTGTACGATACGTGGATGCCACAATCCGACCAATAGTGCAACCATATCGGCAACATACTGAAGAAGCATTCGTCATCATGGACGACAATTCGCGCCCCTATCGTGCACATTTTGTGAATGACTTCCTTCAGGATAACTACATCGCTCGACTAGAGTGGCCAGCATGTTCTCCAGACATGAACCCTATCGCGCATGCCTGGGATAGATTGAAAAGCGTTGTTTATGGACGACGTGACCCACCAACCACTGAGGGTTCTACGCCGAATCGCCGTTAAGGTGTGGACCAATCTGGACCAACAGTGCCTTGATGACCTTGTGGATAGAATGCCACGACGAATACAGACAAGCATCAATGCAAGATGACGTGCTACTGGGTGTTAGAGGTCGGGTGTGTACAGCTATCTGGACCACCACCTCTGAAGGTCTCGCTGTGTGGTGATACAGCATGCAGTGTGTGGTTTTTATGAGCAGTAAAGAGGGCAGAAATGATGTAGGCATTGATCTCTATTCCAATTTTCTGCACAGGTTCCGTAACTCTCGGAACCGAGGTGATGCAAAACTTTTGTTGTTGTGTGTATATAGTGTCTGTTCTTTGAGAAATATCCGAAAGAACAGACACCATTTTCTGATCCAGCAGCCATTATGAATTAAGACATACTTAATTCATAATGGCTGCTGGGTCATGAAAACATATACTGTGGGCATAATGTATCGCGCATGCAGTTGGTAGTAAAGAAGTAATAAATTGTAACGTCACGCCTCATGTAGCAGTTTTACTACATGAACAGCGACAACGTAGTAAGTGATAAACTTTGTTCCTGATTTTTGTGGGGGCCACCAATGCGAAGAAATTTCGCAAAGGTTTGATATATTTCTGCGCACCGGCAAGTTTATCGCTTACTACGTTTTCGCTGTTCATACAGTAAAACTGTTATATGAGGCGTGACGTTTCAATTTATTACTTCTTTACTACTAACTGTATTCGTGATACAATTTTGTCCACAGTATTCACATATACCACTGAACGTCATACCAGAAAAATTATATCATTGTACGACACATAGTTCAGGAGCTATAAAGTCGTAAAAACTGAGCTGCATGAAAGCGAAACTGCAGGGCGAAATTCACTAGAGCTACAAGTGAAATAAATGTGAAATAAATGTGACACATGCGTATGTGGGAAAAATCATGGGTAAGAAGTTTGTCCTAAGTCCCTGGAACTATTTCAACAAAATTTGGGGCATGTATTAGTTAAAATCTGGAAAGCAATGCGAAGAGGGTAAGAACCACCGGCGTCCTATTAGTGTGAGCGTGATAGAGAGAGAAGGGGGAAGGGAGACGGACAAAGAGAGGGGAGGAAGAGATGGACAGAGAGAGGGGGGAGAAGGGATGGACAAAGAGAGACGGGCGGCAGAGATGGAATTAAGAGAGAGCGGGAGGAGATTGGCAGAAGGGGAAGGAGCAAATGGACAGAGGGAAGAGGAGCAGATTGACAGAGAGAGAGGGAGGAGGAGATTGACAGAGAGAGTTTCAGAAGGAGATGGGCAGGGAGTGGGGGGCGAAGGAGGTGAACAGGAAGAGAGGGCGAAGGAGGAGACGGACTGAGAGGGTGGGAAGGAGGAGATGGACTAACAGAAGATTGGATTAAATACTTATGTAGGCAACACCAGGTACTGACCTAGTAAAACATAAAACACTGCAGGGCATCGTATACAAAACATCAGCGATAGTTTCCTAGCTTGACATACATTGTTACTATAGGAAATACTTAAAAACACTATGAAACTTTTAAAAGTGTATATTCGTTCCGTTGGACGATCGTAGAGGGAGCTGAGTAAGCACCAGGCCAAAAGCAGCGCCACGCCGAAGGTTTCCTTAGTCGTGTCACATTCGCCGTTACCAGTGTGCTGTCGGTTGTCACTTTAGAAGTTTGGTACAGCGTCCAATCCCATTCCAAGGCTAGTAAGTGCAAAACATGTCTTCAAAAATTTCATAATAGTTACTGTGCAGAAAATCACTTTGTGAAATGGGCAATTTTTGTGAGGTTTTTATCTGATGCACGTAAATTACTTAGAACTTTGTAAAATATGGTTGAACAGACCTGAAGAGGGGGCAAAATTGCCAAAAATCGGCCATTCAAAGTAAAAATCAGCGATCGACAGACAGAAAAAAAATGGCTCTGAGCACTATGGGACTTAACATCTATGGTCATCAGTCCCCTAGAACTTAGAACTACTTAAACCTAACTAACCTAAGGACATCACACACACTCATGCCCGAGGCAGGATTCGAACCGGCGACCGCAGCGGTCGCGCGGTTCCAGACTGTAGCGCCTAGAACCGCTCGGCCACTCCGGCCGGCGACAGACAGAAAAGTAACTCTCTTTCATGTGAGGACTATTGGAGACAAATGCACCACACAGGTTTCAGCAGACAGCAACCGTTTCGGGTCTTTTGGCCGCACAGTGCTTGTTAGATTAGTGATACATATTTAAATCAAAATGATTTTGGAATAACGTAGATTTAAAGTTGTACTGTAATAATCAGATTGCAAATATATTCTGCTAGGGTTGGGATTTCGTGCTTCTCAAATAAACTGTGATCTGTTTATAGAACTGAGTTGTTAAGAATCCAAACACAGTATTATAAAAATGTATCTGTGTGTGAGTTCCACTTCTCTTCCTAAACCACATTGATTTCAACCGAACTTGACACACATATCCCTTAGTTTCTAGCAACAATTGCTGTTGGGATAAGAACCATCTGCCTATCATAGATCAGGAGATATGAAATCATAGACAATGAGATGTTTGAAAGAATGTGGCTTGTATATGACATTTAAATGTATTACTTCTTTGATGCTAATTCTATTCTTAACACATTTTGCAGACAATATGCACATATGACGCTGCATGTCTCTACAGAAACATTTTATTGTACGACACATTGTGTAAGAGATATAACTTCATACATAAACACTGAGATGCGTGAAAAAATGCGGCATCGTGATGTACTCTTTACTAGTATGACACTATTGCGGCCGAGTCAACTTAAGAAAATCCCTGATACCTGCCAACGTTTTGACAGCTTTCAACTGCGAAGCGCATAGGGTTGTAAGCGAAAACAGTTGCCATCTACACAGCTATGAAGAGAAGTTACCATGGAGACGTTCACAAAATCACGTTGTAGACATGTTAAGCAGTTGTGCACAGCGCACAGAAACTATCCGGGGTATTACATTTCAAACATACCTCGTTTTTTGTGTTCGTTTCTAATAGAAAATTGGCAAAATGAATTTCCGGACAATGGATCGTTGGTTGGTTAAAAAGCTGGGAAAGGGACCAAACTGCTTGGTCATCGGTCCCTTCCGCACAACGGTGGGTTCGTTAGCTACCTATAAAATATAACTGTAGAGGTGATGATTTGAATATGATCATGCTAATAAAACTGAACAAATCAAAACAGGCACACTGGAGCGATAACAAGGTTCATGGTCACATCCAGTGGTCTTTAACTTACATTTAAACTCTACCTTCGTAATAAATTCCGATTGCTTAACTTAAATTTTCTACAGATAACGTCCTTGCAAATATGGGACTAGAGGAATGGATGTGGAAAACTTACTGAGGAAACGTTTTGCGAGTTTTCGTTGAGGCGTCTCACTCGGGCCATGAATTTGAGCACTGACGTGCTACACGATGAGTTTCTGATACCAGAGTGTGCAAAATGCACCTTGCAGAATCTTTTCCAGCGTGCAGGTCAGTATTAAACTTGTCAGATATTCTGAACACGCATTTGAATGTGGACCAAGAAAATGGACAAGCACCACCTCTTCACATGCTGATCATTTCTCATTTCAGTATACGTAGAAAGCATCATCGCTGCCTGGAAAGGGAAGAATTATGTGTAATGAAAAATACATTTAGAGAACAAGAGAACATTAAACTACCATAAAAACATTTTCAAGTGGAGGTCCTGTTTAGTGTCTTTTTCGCGCGTAACCCTTGCATCTGATCACGCAGCAGCAAGGGCGCAGCAAGGGCGCCCATACGATAGTTCGTTCATTGGGGGAAGGGGGGGGGGGCGGTCACACAAGGAGTAGCGGAATACTTCTAATGTTTTGGAAGACGAAAGCGCCTTGTAAGAAGCCATAAAAAAAGTTCCTGCTCTGTAGAAAACCTGCGTAATACCGGTTTTTAAATAATCGTCTTGAAATAAAAGCACGTTACTACACTGTTCCTGAGAGCTAGGAGGGACAATTCCCCCCCCCCCTCTCCTTGCAACTAGTTAAACTTCCCCTCTGTATGTAAAGAATGACAGTGCTGGAAAAACTTGCACACAGCGCAGTCAGTGATTTTCATACAGAGCACTAAGTGGCGTTACCAACATAAAAATCTAAACAGCCTACTTACACTAGGTATGACCGCACTTGCGCTGCCGTGCACACATAATGTATGAGCAAGTTTGAACGTTTCTGAGTAATCAGTTGCACGATGGAGACCATGGCAGCACATTGAAGGGAATACTATGGGGGTAAGAAGCATCAGCCTCCTATTGTTGTGAGCACGATAACGTGGAGAGAGAAGGGTGAGGAGGAAATGAAATGAAATGATCGTATGGCACTGTTGGCCGGGAGGTCCCTGTGGGGAAGTTCGGCCGCCGTATTGCAAGTCCTTTTTAGTTGACGCCACTTCGGCGACTTGCGAGTCAATGATGATGAAAGACACACAACACCCAGTCATCACGAGGCAGAGAAAATCCCTGACCTCACCGGTAGTCGAACCCGGGACCCGGTGCGCGGGAATCAAGAACGCTATCGCAAGACCACGAGCTGCGGACGGCGAGGAGGAAATGGACCGAGACAGAGAGGGAGGAGGAGATGGATAGTGTAGTGTAACGATGTGAGTTTTGTATAAATGATTTTCTTTTGACATATGACCATGTGCAGACTTCGTCACCTACGTCAGTTACAAAACACTTCAGAGTTACTTAAATTCTTTTTAAAGTTGTCTCTGAATGGTTCTTGAACGAAACTGTAATTAAAACATCATCATTTGAGTCGTATGCGCAGAATTACGTCACTCAGTTCATTTGGTTTGCGCAAACTTTTTTCAATTTAGATATCGTTTGTTTCTTCTCAGAAATTATATTAATGCAAGTTATCTGCTTTAATAAATATTAAAACCACATTGAATAAACTTTTAAGACTCAAACTCGCGATGAACGTTGTCAATCATTCTTCATATTCTCGGAACACGTATTTAAACTTTTGTAGTATACACTAGTTTATTATCTTCATATATACTGCATATAGACGTGAACATGAGCCTTGACAAGATAGGACTGAACATTTACAACATGATTAAACTTTCTATGACGTCATTGTTGTAGAAACATTACAAATTTTTTCAGTTTTTAGAAGCACGACGCAACAACTCGGTTTCAGGATCTTCTGTTGCTCTTTGGCTGTCGACCCGCGACGTATAGTGGCCAGAAATTTTCTCTCTGGTCCCGGCAGTGAAGATGCTGTCTCCGTTCGTTGCGCCGCCCTCTCCGTACATGAAACATAAAAATATATACAAAACTTTAGATAATTCAGAAACATTACAAAATACATAAACAAAACACTAAATTAAACTTATATTCACCTGCAAACTGGGCTGACACTGGTGGATGGGTGACGCTTCAAATTCGCGTCCCACTACAATAGACGGGGAAGCAGCAAATGGTGATAGGGGGGAGGAGCAGACTGATAGAGAGAAGGGGAGGAGGAAATGGACAGACAGAGGGGTTGCTTTAGCGCACAGCTAGCTGGGTAGGAAAAGCATCGAGCAGATGGAGCGGCGTAGCCTTTTAGCAGGGTAATGCGGCGCACCAATCCGGGAGATTTTATCCGGAACGACAATCGGCGTGAGAGCGCAGAGCGCTGCTATTGTGTGGAGCTAATTTAATATCGCGGCGGCGTCTCGTGGGACCGGTCCGCGCCTGCCAGATGTCTGGCTGTGCCCAGCGGGAGGTGAGACCGGTCTGTGACGCGCGCCGCTGTCCGTGCGGCTGGCACACGCTTCGACAGGCCGGCTAATCCGATTATCTCGCCACCGCCGCCTCCGCCGACACCGCCAACGGCAGGTGGCCCCTCCGCTCTCCAGATAAGATGAGTATCGCCGGCGCCGGCCGACTCCCGCTTCCGGATGTGCGTCTGCGTCGTGCCGCTCCGACTGCGCTAATAGGCCCAATCGTCGTATCTGATCGGCCGCGGTGCTCGTCCGTATCGGGCTGCGGCCGGTGACTTTGTAGCGCAGGAAACTACTTTCCGTTCTTTCATTGTGCTACCCAGTAGCGCGCTTCACGCTGATAGGATCAATGAACCCAGGGGCGGCCATGTTCACGAAAACAACAAAGAAAGAAAAAGTAGAAGCACGAGCGAGTCTAAGTTCTTACTGAGGGTTGGAGTCCACTACCATCTTTGCAAAAGCTCCGTAGTTGATTCAGACCTCAGCCCGAAGACTGATAATATGTACTTATTTAATTTATTTATTTAATCGTGTCCAAGCCATAGACAACCCACATATTACATATACACACAAATACAAAACACACATGTATAAAGAAAACGAACCCAAAATGGGGAGTCACATTACAATATAAAGACAAACATAGTATATATATCATATCACGTCCCGCCAAAATTCAGCGCATTTAACTGCCATTGCCGTAGCGTTTGCCAGATCTTTCCTGCACACTTCCACCACGTTGCTGCATTCCAGGAGGTGGTCCATTGTTTGGGTCTGTCCGCACTGGCACGTGTCCGTCCCGTCTCGGTATCCCCATTTACACATGTTTACGTTGCATCTGCCCACCCCAGTTCGTAGGCGGTTGAGGGTTCTCCATAATGGCCATTTTAGTTCATTTCCAGAGGCCAATTGTTCGTTGGGTGAGATTAGAGGTGCCCGGTCTCCCGTAGGCAGTGTTGCTTGCCATTTTGACAATCTGGCCTTTTGTTTTGAGGTTTCGAGCGGTTGAACTGAGGTGAGGAAACTCCGTCTTGATTTTAGACGTGTGTATGGAGGGTTTTCTCCGAAGAGAGGATGGTGCTGGTCGCGCAGCTGCTTGAGGCGCTCTGCTTCGTTTGCTATAGCTCGTCTGATGTTAGGTGGAGCTATGCCACTAAGCAAATAAAGTTGGCTAACCGGGGTGGGTCTTAGTCATCCCGTGATTACGCGACAGGCATCGTTCAGCAGAGGATCCACTCGTTTCGCATGCGCTGATCTTTCCCAAACTGGGGCAGCGTATTCAGCAACCGAGTAGCAGAGATAATATGTACTGAGATGGCATGCACTGTTCTTAATCCGAGCTATCAACTGACTTACTTAACCAATTATACGAGGATGAGTCAAACGAAAACCTTAAATACACTCCTGGAAATTGAAATAAGAACACCGTGAATTCATTGTCCCAGGAAGGGGAAACTTTATTGACACATTCCTGGGGTCAGATACATCACATGATCACACTGACAGAACCACAGGCACATAGACACAGGCAACAGAGCATGCACAATGTCGGCACTAGTACAGTGTATATCCACCTTTCGCAGCAATGCAGGCTGCTATTCTCCCATGGAGACGATCGTAGAGATGCTGGATGTAGTCCTGTGGAACGGCTTGCCATGCCATTTCCACCTGGCGCCTCAGTTGGACCAGCGTTCGTGCTGGACGTGCAGACCGCGTGAGACGACGCTTCATCCAGTCCCAAACATGCTCAATGGGGGACAGATCCGGAGATCTTGCTGGCCAGGGTAGTTGACTTACACCTTCTAGAGCACGTTGGGTGGCACGGGATACATGCGGACGTGCATTGTCCTGTTGGAACAGCAAGTTCCCTTGCCGGTCTAGGAATGGTAGAACGATGGGTTCGATGACAGTTTGGATGTACCGTGCACTATTCAGTGTCCCCTCGACGATCACCAGTGGTGTACGGCCAGTGTAGGAGATCGCTCCCCACACCATGATGCCGGGTGTTGGCCCTGTGTGCCTCGGTCGTATGCAGTCCTGATTGTGGCGCTCACCTGCACGGCGCCAAACACGCATACGACCATCATTGGCACCAAGGCAGAAGCGACTCTCATCGCTGAAGACGACACGTCTCCATTCGTCCCTCCATTCACGCCTGTCGCGACACCACTAGAGGCGGGCTGCACGATGTTGGGGCGTGAGCGGAAGACGGCCTAACGGTGTGCGGGACCGTAGCCCAGCTTCATGGAGACGGTTGCGAATGGTCCTCGCCGATACCCCAGGAGCAACAGTGTCCCTAATTTGCTGGGAAGTGGCGGTGCGGTCCCCTACGGCACTGCGTAGGATCCTACGGTCTTGGCGTGCATCCGTGCGTCGCTGCGGTCCGGTCCCAGGTCGACGGGCACGTGCACCTTCCGCCGACCACTGGCGACAACATCGATGTACTGTGGAGACCTCACGCCCCACGTGTTGAGCAATTCGGCGGTACGTCCACCCGGCCTCCCGCATGCCCACTATACGCCCTCGCTCAAAGTCCGTCAACTGCACATACGGTTCACGTCCACGCTGTCGCGGCATGCTACCAGTGTTAAAGACTGCGATGGAGCTCCGTATGCCACAGCAAACTGGCTGACACTGACGGCGGCGGTGCACAAATGCTGCGCAGCTAGCACCATTCGACGGCCAACACCGCGGTTCCTGGTGTGTCCGCTGTGCCGTGCGTGTGATCATTGCTTGTACAGCCCTCTCGCAGTGTCCGGAGCAAGTATGGTGGGTCTGACACACCGGTGTCAATGTGTTCTTTTTTCCATTTCCAGGAGTGTATTTTTTTAAATATTGTTTACTGTGCGGAAGTGGTACAAAGCTGTATCACTTTTCAACATAATCTCCCCCACGCTAAATGCAAGTCCTCCAGCGCTTACAAAGTGTATAAATTCCTTTAGAAAAAAATTATTTGGTAGTCCGCGCAACCACTCATGCACCGCGTGGCGTACCTTTTCCTCAGAACGTTACTTCTTTCCTCCCATTGCGTCTCTGAGTGGTCCAAACATATGGAAATCACTTGGTGATGAGGAATGACACCACTCCTCGCTCGCTCTCTTGGTTTCCGGTTGGTGGAAGTGAACCCAGGTTTCGTCCCCAGTAACGATTCTTGCAAGGAAGCCACCGCCCTTTCGTTCAAAGCGCCGTATAAGTTGTTCACAAGCATCAACACATTGTTCTCTCATTTCAGGAGTCAGATGCTGTGGCACCCATCTTGCAGACACTTTGTGAAACTGGAGCACATCATGCACAATGTGGTGTGCTGACCCATGACTAATCTGTAAACATGCTGCAATGTCAATCAGTGTCACTCGGCGGTTTTCCTTCACTATGGCTTCAACTGCTGCACTGTTCTGTGGAGTCACAACTCGTGCCTTACCTGGACGAGGAGCATCTTCACACCATTTGCGAACTTCCTACTCCATTCGTAGACTTGCTGCTGTGACAAACATGCATCACCGTAGTGAACCTTCATTCGTCGATGAATTTCAGTAGGTTTCACACCTTCACTACGCAAAAACCGAATAACAGAACGCTGTTCTTCCCTGGTGCACGTCGCAAGTGGGGCGGCCATCTTTATACTGATACTGCGACGGTATGTGTGCTTCTGCACTATGATGCCAGGCCATTCTGCACGCTCGTTGTAGCGCGCTTACCAACTTCAGGATAACGGCGAGAAATTTCTATTTGTTATTACAAATTTAAGGTTTTCATTTGACTCACCCTCGTATATGGGCCTACAGTTTAATGTTTGCTATGAACATGTAAAGCGTATTGCCTATAGATTTATAAGAAAACGCACTAGCAGTAGTAAAACATGATCCTTCCCATAAGAAAAGTTAATAATAAGGAAGTGTTGTCTGCTGTAGAGATTTAAGTGGACTGCATTAACTACGTTTTGGGCACTGTTGTCATGGGGGTCTGTGTAAAGGAATTTTGATAGTCTAGTTACATGAGAAATTTGATTTCTATGTATGTTCATTGCCTACTTATCACATAAATAAAAAGGAATGTAAATACTGTAAATTTCGGTGTAGCGACGAGACAGTGTGAAGCGTTCGTGATATTTCTGTTGTGTTATAGTAAAACAACCCGGGAGAGAACCATTGCTAGGTTGTTAACCGGTTTAATTGGTGTACTTCTCAACTGCTGTACTGGTCACTAAATAAAAAGCCAGCTGCTGATCAACGAATGACTATTTGACGCGTTTCCGGTAGACCTTATCATCATATTGTCTACAAATCAGAAATACATAGCAAATAACAAAATGTAACTACACAAAGAATACACAAGAGTATGAAACTATAAGTATCGTGAAAATTAAACAGCTGTAATATACACCATAAACACCTCGGTGATCAGATGTATAAAGGCAGCATGTAACAAATAAAGCGGTCATGGTAGACTGATTAACTAGTTACAACGCAATAACGAGGTAGACAATTTAAACCACCAGGAAGTGGTGACGACTACAAAAGTAGTGTCACGTAGTGACAAAAGCAGATCTTTTTTTTCTTTTTCATAAGAAGTGTAAAATACAAAGTTAATCATTCACAAATGTTTACAGAACGTAAATAATAAAACGAGTGAAGAAAAGAAATTTACATTTATACAAAAAGATACCACTGACAAAACATACTTGTAAATTTTCCATTTTATTATACATTTTCAATTGGTTTTCCTTCATTTATTTCATTTATGTAATCCTGTTTGAAGTGTTCAATTTATGTCACTGTTCTGGAATTTATATTCTGTTTATCTGTCACTTTACAAGTATGTCGCCGGCCGCGGTGGTCTAGCGGTTCTAGGAGCTCAGTCCGGAACCGCGCGACTGCTACGGTCGCAGGTTCGAATCCTGCCTCGGGCATGGATGTGTGTGATGTCCTTAGGTTGGTTAGGTTTAAGTAGTTCCAAGTTGTAGGGGACTGATGACGACAGATGTTAAGTCCCATAGTGCTCAGAGCCATTTGAACCATTTGAACAAGTATATAATTTTGTCGATGGTATTTTTTATATAGCTGTAAATTTCTATTCGTCTTTCATTTTACTAGCCGGCCGTGGTGGCCAAGCGGTTAAAGGCGCTACAGTCTGGAACCGCGCGGCCGCTACGGTCGCAGGTTCGAATCCTGCCTCGGGCATGGCTGTGTGTGATGTCCTTAGGTTAGTTAGGTTTAAGTAGTTCTAAGTTCTAGGGGACTGATGACCTTAGAAGTTAAGTCCCATAGTGCTCAGAGCCATTTGAACAATTTTTTCATTTTACTATTTACACTTTGTAAACTTTCGTAAAAGTTTATTTATGTGCTACATCTCTTACGAAAAAGAACCGCTCGACCACAACAACCGGCTGTGGAATCATTAATTTAATGGGATTACCTAAAGAGAACATAACTTGAAAGACTTGCCTTGCTAGTGGGTAGCGCTTTACGTGTGCTGCTTTATGAACTAAAGCTAACCGCAGTCATTTAGCCCTGAGACTCTATCATTTGTACATATGTGGTGTCCGAAAGAAGTTACAGACATTGGCTGCCAGTGAACTTTGATTTAAATCGATGGGTCAGGTTGGAATTTCGTGGTGGATCGCAATTCGGGCACGGGTAAGCTGACGAACTAGTCATCCTACCGGAACAATTCGTAAATCATTTTAATGAGATTTTCAGTTTAATTTGCTGTATTCAACATGGGTAACAAGTGTAAAAGAAAGACCAACAGGCAGCAATGGCCGTGGGAACTGATGACATCAGCTGTACAGGCGGTTAGAAATTGTGCGGCGGTATATGCAATCTCCAGAAAGTACAGTCTGCCAGAAGCTACATTTCGGTGTTAGCCTGGAAATACACAGAATAAGCAAGTATATTTAAATGTAACACCTCAGTTTAAGTTTTATGCACAACATGAACTAAATCTCATGGATTATAAATAAAGTATTAAGTTTAAACAAACTAAATTTTATTTATTTTTCGGTCTTTGCCGACAAGAGCCGAACGGTTGCGATGTAAATTGACTGACGGGTAGCTACAAAACTTTAGGGAAGTTGTTGAGGACTTGGACAGAAGAGCTTTCGGCTTAACAAGGGAACAGTTTGCAAAGATCGCCTGTGACTACGCCGAAACACTGAAGGTTCCACAACGCTTCAACAAAGAAAAAAATGAAGTGGGTTGAGATTTCATTCAGAGCTTTAAGGACAAATTCAACTTTTCCCTCACGATACCAGAAGCTACATCTGCGGCCAGAATGGAAGTTATTTAATCCGTACTGACAGAATTTAGCTGAGAAAATGTAAAAGCCTCAGCAAATTTACAATGTAGACGAGACTGGCTGCTGAACCTTTGCCACTAAATATCTGAGTTTCTTAAGTTCACAAGGAAATCGCAAGATTATCAAATTATCTTCTTCTGAAAGGTGTGCGAAGTTCAGTGTAACACGCATTTTCAATGCTGTTGGTCATTACGTCCAACCTTTCTTCATTCTACCCCGGATACGGGTGCAGTAGCGCTTTGTTAGCAATGTGACATCCAGTTTTCTAGGTGTGTACTATGAATGGGAGTGGATCCAATGGTTAGAACATTTCAGAAAAAATTTAAGGTCTAGAAAGAAAAATCCAGTTCTTTTGTTGGTGGATAACCGCACTTCGCATGTTATCTAGATAGCTGTCAATTTATGTCGATAAATTCATGTTAGTTTACTTTGTTTTCCCCCAGATTCCAGTCATTGTATTCAACCGCGGAAGGAGGCTTTCTATGGCTCATTTTAACTGCCTACAGCCGGACTTGTAATGATTACTTTATGGGACACCCAGGGCAACTCATAACTATTAAAGATGCTCCAGGGTTGTTCCCCAAAGTTTCGGGTGAACTGCCGGATGTTTGCAACTTCCTGCCACAATATTTCGGCGCAGAGTCTTCTGGCAATCCTCAGGTGATACTGGCGAAAACCTTGAGCTCAGCCGAAATATTGTGGCAGGAAGTTGCAACCATCCGGCAGTTCTCCCGAAATTTTGTGCAACAATATGCACGCCGGGAAAGTTTTAAATCTCACATACTGCTGGGTTATTTAATGTAGCGTACAGAAAGGTTGCTACAATAAGTAATGCCTTAAAAGGCTTTAAAAGTACTGGATTAGTTCCACTGAATATCCAGCTGTTCAGTGATTCTTTGAGCCATCGATGACAGCAGGGAGACCGTATAACACCACAGTGTTAAGTCTGGATTGAATAGAAGTAGCTCGACCATGTGATGCGTCTGGAGGTGGCGCAGATGACGCCGAAGTGGGCCTAGATGGACCATTTTAGGCCCCTGGAGATAACGCTGATGAAACTGTAATATCTGGACCATCTTACCATTGCTGCGCATCACAAGCAGCCCTGTCAAAAGAGCTTTAGAAAATAAATAATCTGATAAGAAAGCCAAAGAGAAGAAGAAAGAAGAAAACCAAAAGAAAAGAACCGAGAAACAGAATTCGAAAAACTGACTAACGGGAAAAGAAATAAGAAATATGATAAGGTACCCTTTTTGGAAGATTCTTCAGCTTCTTCGATATCAATCGACTCCACTGAAGACGACATGGATCATGGTTTCTTTGGAGAAGAGCATTGTGAAATCTGCAATGACTACGATAAATCAGAGACTTGGTATGCTTGTTCTCGTTGTCAAAAATTGGCCAATGCTGCTTGTACCAAGCTCACTGAAGGAGAAGGGAAGCGCAAAGCATATGTATGTGTCCCTCCGCTCAAAATAAAATGATCTTTTATGTTTATTCAGTTGTGTTTTCCTTCTGCAGCTTACCCGCTTACGTACCTCATCTTACCAGCAGGCGAAGGTAAGACGAGTAATTTAACAACATTTTAAAAAAGTTAAAGAACTCGCCGGAAATGTTACATTCAGAAAAACTACGAAACCAGTAGTCGGCAAGAAAACTGTAACGGTTGCTCTAAAGTATTAAAGTAGGCATCAGGTCAAAAACATGAGGATAAAAATATCTGAAAGCTTGCTGTCGTCGTCTTACACTCCCTTCTTCGAATACGCATGGCGGGAAAGAAGACGAACCGAGCAATCGTAGCCTGTTCCTCAGCTGACTTAAAAATTGGACAGACCAACGAAAAAAATTTTTTGAAAACTTTTTTTACTTTGCTAGCTGATCTTTGCAGATTTTTATGAGCTGAATCCAAATCTAGCCTTAGTTTTTTGTGTCACCCATAGTTTTCGAGCAATATACTTTTTATTATTTAGTATATAAATCCTACGCTATACGGTAAACGGGAAAATTAATGAAACACTTTGTTACAACGTAAGCATGAATTGTATTTACAGGAAGCTACTGAAAACAATGATATGAGTCAATAGAGGTTTCACTTGTCAGCTGGAGTTGGTTTGTATTTTCTTCCGCTTTCTTCTTTGAAGCTTCTTGTGTAGCTTTTTCTACGATGAGTCTCTTGCTGAACTTCTCGGTGAAGTGACCAACAGTAGTCCACCATTATGTTGATGTTCCAGCGGCCTTGATAGCGTTTTTTCACCACTTTAATGTCCTGGTGAAAACGCCTTCCTTGTTCCCCACTAACATCTCCCATATTGTCCGGGAAGTAATCAAGGTGACTGTTCAAAACGTGAACTTTCAGGCTCATTAAACATTCTCAAGTTTTAAACTTCTTTAACATTGTAACTATAATAGAAACATATTCTGGCTCTTTTTCATTTTCTAAGAACTTTGTAACGACTTGCTTGAATGATACCCATGCTTCTTTCTCATTTAAGGTCACTGTGGATTCAAAGTTAACATCAAACATCTATTTTCTAATATCGGGTCCGACAAAGACTTCTTCTTTTAGTTTAGCTTCTGAAAGGTGTGGAAACTTTTGGCAGAGGTACTTAAGACATGGTTCATCTTTAGGTAAAGCCTTTACAAACTGTTTCATTAGGCCTAACTTTATATGTAGAGGTGGTAGGAGTAGCTAATTACCTTCTTGTTTTTCGAATTATGACCCTTAATATCAACACTGCAGAAGTAGCAATCATCAGAACGATTTCTTGGCTCCGTCCATACCATAGGAACAGCAAATCTAAAGGCTGTTTTCTCCTTTTTTTACCATTTACTCAGATCTTCAACACACACATAACATACCTCATGTGGCGCCCAAGATTTATCTTGATCACCAAGCTCAGATCCGAAGTATGATAGATAAACCTTTTTCACAAAGTCTGTAATGTTTCTTTGGTGTTTTTAATCACAGATTCACCACAAATATAACAAAAACAGGCAACAGGGTTTTTACAACCACCATTAGACATTGTACACTGATCACATGTACAGGGAATGGGAAAGTGAGATTAGGTTGACAGTAAACAAAACACCATCCGTTAACACAAAAATAGAATCGACCTTTTTATCCGAGCAAATGTTTTTCAGCAGTGGTACCAACGTCATCTACATTCATTACATCTCCTTTTTAAATTATTTTAACTATATAAAAGCTGTTAAATTTTTTAATAATCGCCAAATTTAATAAATTTAACTGTAAAATGTGAAGAAATGGTGGGTTATACAGTTTTTTAAGTATCATATTTGGATTTCCCACCCGCCCCGTGGCTCACCACTGCATTACGCCAATTAATGAATAAACGTGATGCTGCACATAGGGCCTTCAAGCGTAACCCAACTCCCGAGGCGTACGAAGCTTATAGGAAACTCCGAAATAGAACCAAGCAAAGCGTGAGGAATGCCAAAATCAGACATGCCAGCTCTGTCGTATGCGGCATATCAAAACCTGCTGCACTGTGGAAAAAGCTGCTCAGTTTCGGTATAGGGAAGCGAAGATCTGACGCTGTTTATCAAGCGTCTGCAGAAGAATTAAACGATTTCTTCTCAACAGCTGTAAACTACCACGCAGCGACAAATTACCAGTCCCAAGATATCAATTTCTCGAGAGACAAGTTTTTCCTAAAACATGTCACTACCGGCACAGTACACAAGGCAATTATGAGAATCTCTTGCGAGGCAGTAGGAAATGATGGAGTGAGCATTGGCATGATTAAGAACGTCGTAGACACTATTACTCCAGTTATCACAGGCATCTTCAACCTGTCTCTTGTCTGTAGTACATATCCTACTGAGTGGAAGCAAAGTTTAATTCAACCTATACCCAAGACTGACAACCCTAAGTCGCCAGGTGACTACAGGCCGATCAGCATACTACCTGCAATATCTAAAGCCCTAGAATACATTGTCCATGAACAGCTGACGGATTACCTCAAAACTCATAACATCCACGGCAAATATCAGTCAGGCTTTCGAAAGCACCATAGTACAGCAACTGCATTAATCAAAGTAACTGATGACATTAAACATGCTATGGACAGACGTGAAGCTACCATCCTAACACTGCTTGACTTTAGCAAGGCTTTTGATACAGTTGACTCTGATATATTACTAATTAAAATGAAGCAGCTGAATTTCTCAAACAGCGCAATACACTGGTTCGACAGCTACCTCAAAAACAGAAGTCAACAAGTCATTTGTGGGTCGGAAAAGTCATCATGGAAAAAAGTGCGCTCTGGAGTTCCCCAAGGGTCCGTCCTTGGTCCATTACTCTTCTCACTGTACATTAATGATATTTCTTCAGTGATTCACTCCTGCAACTACCATCTATATGCCGACGACATCCAACTGTACATAAGTGCAAGCCCCAAGAACATTGCTGACGCAGTAGCGAGTATGAACGCAGATCTTTGTTCTGTTTCTCGATGGGCACAGAACCTAGGTCTGAAACTAAACCCCAAGAAATCCCAGGTCATACTTATATCTCATGCAAAGTTAATCAGCCGGTACTTTCGCGAAACAGTCCCTCAAATACTCCTCAATGGTACCCAACTACCATACCAAAAAACAGTAAAATATCTTGGAATAATCTTGGATGAACACCTAAACTGGGAAGAACAAACAGCCACAGCTTGCCGGAAATCGCTCTCCTCCCTACATGCAATTCAAAAATTTAGAAAAATATTTCCAACCCATGTTAAACAAAAATTAGTCCAAACACTAGTCTTGCCTAATCTTTACTACTGTGATGTAGTTCAACACGGCACAAATAGTGAAAATTCGAGATGCCTCGAGCTAGTGATGAATGCTTGCGTTAGATACGTGTGCAATATGCGGTTGTATGATCATATCAGTCCTTCATACTCCCAGCTAGGTTGGATACGCCCACATAAGGCACGCGATCTCCACGCGATGTGCTTGCTTCATCGATTTCTTAGCCACTGGTGCCCCCAATACTTATCTTCTCACATTAAACACCTATCATCATTCCACAACCGCAGTACCAGATCGGATACGTCTAACATCTTGGCTGTACCTTTACATAACACAAAATCTTTCTCCGTGTCATTCTTCAACTCAGCCATACGACTATGGAACGTGCTCCCCTGTGATCTGCGTCTTATCCAGAACCACTCAACATTCAAGAGGAAACTCAAGACTTACATATTAGGGACGGTATAGCCACCATTGTTGTGCCCCTCTCATCTCTTTCTTTCTCCTCTCCATCATACCTTCGAATTTTACCATTTTATTTCTCTTCCTCTAACGTATCTACCTCTTCTATATCTCTTTCACCCCATTCTATCGTCTTATGTCTCTGCTTGATGAGAATAACTCACAAGCTGCAAGAATATAACGAGAAAATTCCCAACTAGCAATAGGACTGACATTCATAAAAGAAAAATATTTTTACTTTCATATACATAGTCATTACTATTATTATTATTATTATTCTTGATTGTTATAATTATTTTTTGATTGTTATAATTATCATTGTACTACTTTTATAATCTCTATTTTTTTCTGTAACATTAATACTGTATAACATGTTATATGTCCTTAATGTTCTGTAGAAACTGAAATTTGTTGAATCTGAGTATACCTGGTTAGGTATAAGAGAGGGCCTGAAGGCCCTAATCTTGCCAGGTAAAATAAATGCATAAATAAACAAATAAATAAATAAAAAACATAAGAATTAGGTATTTTCAGCAAAAAAGTTTTTCCATCGTTGGCCTGTGTTATGTAGGTCAACTAAAGAACAGAATAACAATATTAATCAAGGCTAAAGAAAACAACAGTCCCAACATCATTAGTCTACTCTTTACCTGTGGCGGAAAAACCAACAAAACAAACACTCATATCACGTTCTTCAGTTGACCTACGTAGACCTGTTGAAGAGAAGGATGCTAGTATTACTCATGGCGGAAAATACTTCAAGCCGAACATTGTTATCAGTTGAGCCACCTATATAGGTGAACTGAAGAACTGGCTACCAGTATTATCCACGGAGAAATAAACGAAAAACAGAACATTAGTATCTTGTTCTTCAGTTAATCTATATATGTCATCTGAAGAAAACGATACCTCTATTACACAAAGTGAAAATACCGACAAACCGAGTATTAGCAACCTGTTCTTCAGTCGATACAGTATTACGCTTGACGGAAAAAGACAAACAGTACTGGTGTCCTATTCTTCAGTTGACCTACATGGGCCCACGATGATAGATATATAACACCGAGCGAAAATTACAAGATTTCGACCATTGGTGACCCTGACATGGATTGAACTACACAGCACAAACATACAAAAAGAAACCAAAAGGAAACCAAAAGCCAGAGTAGGAAGTAATAAACATACATGCCTACAACACATGGTACTCACCTACATAGCTATAGCATAAAAACTAATATCAAAGAGCCCAATCACAATATAAAACCATGTAGCAATAATATCGCAAAAAACACTATACAAACTAAAAGTTTTATTACAGGAGAAAAAAACCATAAAACTCACCAGATATATTTTTCTCCAGAACGTACCTAAGCTGGCCTGTAAAAGCACCAACACAAATCGCGGACTCACGGATACACGAACACAAATAAATGTACACAAACATTCAAACACAAACAAAATACATACACAGAAACACACACCAACAAACACGCACACAACCACAAAAACAAAAATCACTCCAAAATATCCAACGACATCCTATGCCCACCATCCCCATTCTCCACCTACTCCGCTTCACACGAAAAAAACGAACACAAAATAACAAAAACCCGAGACACAAATGAAACACCGCCCTCTACAAACAAGCAAGCAACACACATAAATAAGACGAAAAATAACCTCAAGTCGGTAACCTATCGATCCACACACCAAAATTATCCCCCAGACCCTAATTAACGTTAAACCTCTCACAACCCCAATAGGAGAACAATTTAGCTAACAACTTTAGGTCTATACATATCAGCAACAGCAATACTTAAATGAAAAATACGTATCAGGTACACTGCAACTCCAAGAATATTCATCCAAGTGTCTCTGTAACGTTGAAAACCGCTGTTCCCTCCTCTATAAGACAGATCTGATTGCTACCCAGTACTTCTCTATGGTGTTGGTCCCGCCCAATTACGATAATTCTTAAACTCAATCTAGTGATTCATTACCAAATTACAAAACCCCTCCTCCCCAAACCGCTATACGATGCAAATCCATCGGACATTACTGTCGATACTTCAACAATATGTTCTTCAATTAAATTAATCAACACTTTCTTGGTGCGACGATGCACCAATTAAATACAACTTCAGGACTGTTTGACCCCGAAATAACAGCCCCCCCCACACACACACACACGGCCCCAACACGCTTCACCTTAGTATACTTCTTTTTCTGATGAATACCAGTGTATTACAGTACGATCACTAACACGACACTCATGAACACACAACCACACAGGATCACGCATGCAACAATAATATGTGATCATATTATCTTGTTGTTATACGCACCCATACGCTCTTAATTGTATTTGGCAAGTACATTTTAACAAATTTGATCTTCTATACATGGATGAATGACTAACCAAAAGCAGTAGTTTCATGGGATCTTAGTATTATTATTCGTGTAGCACAAAGCCTGGTTTAGGCTTCTTACAGGTATGTTCACTGAAAACCTCAAAATGAAATTCAAAAGTAGGGGTCAAGCAGATTATTCCTGAAACACTGACACTATTCTGGAAAGCAAGTGTGACTCCACATGTTATGACATAAATTTTTATTAAAATGTATGTGAAACACTTGTTTTGAGAAATATATACATTTTACAGAGGTTAGGCGATGTTTACTAAAAAAATGAGTTACATACTTATTGAAGAGTTTACAGAGTCTAGGCTATTGAGACCATGACCATTTCTTTATTCACAATGCAGTCTTTTGCATTAACTAATATACGAGGTATTACCTTACATGCTCATTAATACCATCAGAATTGTCTGCTGGCGACATTTATTGAATTAAATAGCTGGAACATGCTTTCAAGAACGAATATATCGTTTTCACTATTGTTAGTTACATACTGAATGGCACTTCAAAGGTAAGATTTCAAAGTGAGAAGATGCGTAAACTAAAATGACATAAATGCACAGATAGCCTAATAAAACAAGAACTCAGTTCTGTATGGAGGTATACTGCCACGCAGTTCTGTTCCTTCGACGTTTCCCATTTTTAAGTACCCGATGGGTGCATAGCAGAAAACTACAAATACACCACATTCCTTGGAATATCTGTCGATGAAACTTTAAACTGCGATAAGCACACAGAATATATAAGTGGAAAACTTAGCTCAAACCTGTATGTGCTGTCCACACTCAGCTACCACAAAGGCACAAATATTATGCAAATGATATATTACGCACTAATCCCTTTAACATTACGTTATGGTATAATTTTATGGGGAGGCACCTCCAAAACAAAGTATTTAAATTACAGAAAAGAGCAATAAGAATGACAGCCAACCTTAACTGGAGAGAATCGTGTAGGCCAACATTTAAAGCTCTTAAAATACTAACACTACACAATAAACCTTTACGTACTCGTATGTCGCACAAAATTAAAATACGTCTCCGATATCGAAGACACAACACAACTACGACACAACGAAACGGATCTCTTCCATGAGCCCACACACTTAAATACAAAACATTTCACAGAGTGTCCTCCGGCGGGACGCCTGCCTACTCCAATGTCGTATATATCAAAGTTAAGGCAGAGGTGGACGGCTGTGGCTGTGCTGAAACTTCACTTCCACGTCCCATCTACGCATTGGCACCTTATTTATCTCATTCATACCACCAAATACTCATCCCTCGTAGTTCACTCGCGATGTCGTTTGCATATGCACTAAATCTACCTTCTCGGGATGGTTGAGAACTGCTCTTCGTCATTGTACCCACAACTGGCAGCGTGCTAATAGCCTCCAGAAGAACATCAGATTGTCTTCCTCTTCTTTTTCTTGGAGGTTGTTCTTGAAGCTAAGTTTGGGGCTTATTGTGGTCGACTTCACCCTTCTCCTCCTCCTCCTGTACTTGTCGATAAACTGTTTCCTACTATAAATATAGAAACCAAAACCATTTGTTATATATTATATTAGACGTACAAAAATTTGCTTACAAGTGCCCACAAGCACCTGAAGAGTGGGAGTAAATTAAAAATGATTTCGAGTTAATGTGGAAAGTTTATAGCACACCAGAAGCAATGGATGGAAAGTATATTTGCATGAAATGTGCACATGATAGTGGGTCTCACTTCTTCAATTACAAATCTTTCAACGGCATAGTTTTGTTTTCCCTTATAGATGCTAACTACAAGTTCTTGTACGTGGATGTAGGAACTAATGGGCATGTTGGTGATTCTGGATTGTTTTCCAAAGGAAGCTCCAAGAATGTCTTGTTGTCAGATCTATTTTGAGCATTAATTTTGGCAGAAAGCTAGGAAACACGAATATAACAACTCCAACGTTCGTGCTGGCAGGCGACGCTTCTCCTCTAAGCTACAACATTATGAAGCCATGTCTCTTGAAGGGAATCATTAGGAAAGAAATGGTTTTTAATTACAAGTTATCACGAGGAAGGAGACTATTGGAAAGTAACTTTGGTATTCTTGCCAGTCGCTTCAGGTTTTTCTTCTATAACTCTACCTTCTGCCAAAGTTTCTAAAATAACAGTAGTTGCTTGCATTTGGCATAACACACAGAACAGAGCTGAGGTAACATATGTACACTCGTAAGGATGCTACGTCTACTTCAGTAGGTAACTGTATGTACAGTCTTAGTCATAGCTGTAAATTTCACAACTGTTGAATTTTTTTTTTTCAGGATTTTTAGATGTCATTCAGTTACTGTAAATTGTCTATCAGTGTTTAAAATAATCACGTTCAAGATGTGCCTTTCTGGACATACAACAGCATTATGCTATTATGTAGACCATATTGACTTCTGCTAAACCAATACTAAGCTTCTGAAGATGACAAATTAATCTGTCGGAACCGGTAAAGTAAGATAAAAATTTATTTGCAATTGATGATTGATTTTTATACTTAAAAAACGAAAAAACTGTACGTACCTTGAGTCACAAAACACTGAGGACCTACAGGAAATGCAACTGATTGGTTGCCAAGTTGCCTCTTGAGCGATTAGAGACGAGCTTAAAGCATTTCATAATGATGTTGAGAAAGTTCCCTGACAAGGTAATCGCAATTTCTAAACAAATGTAAACAAATACACCTACCTCAGAAACATTGTCGAAGGTGAGAGTCCTTCTCTCACTTCCATTCTCAACGTTGTTCACACTTTCGTCTGCTGTTGTGTGCTGGTCCAGAAATTTTAGTTGTGAGAAGCAGTACACTTTCGTCTGGTAAGCAGCCTGTTTAAACGCTCCACTTTTCTCGTACTTTGCTGCATCTGCAATAAACAAAATATTTATAACACAGATTTAAGCCGGCTAGCCTCAAAACAAAATATTTAGTGAATAAATTAAGTAAACATAAAACTGAGAAGCTATAAAAATAATGATTATGAAGTTTTGTGTATCTCTGGAACAGTAAACGAAAGTCATTACAAAATGGTGGCTACTAAGAAAATCGTTGCTTGCTACAAATATGAAATTAATTTTCGGCTTTGCCATAAGAGTGTGAAAAAATGCAATGACAGAGCGTTTGTAATGGACCTTGGTGATTTGCGACTGTTGTATTCTATACTTCTCAGTTGTCAATGATTCTAAGATAAATTGTTCCTAAATCCGTTATTAAAAAGTATTTAAGATGCAATGATAGAAATAGCGTGCTAAGAACTATTGTATGCCTTAACGGACAATGATGTTTGTAATACGACGTAATAATTTGTCTTTCTCTTGTTTGCAGAACTGGAAAGTGAGTTCATGTCTTCCCGAAACATGTTGTATTTTTAATCTGAATGAACCACTCATGTTGAAAGGATGCCACGTTTGCCCTTTCACTGTCGTCCACTTTTGACAGGCCAACAAGCCGTGATCTGCGCAAATTTCATTGTAAATCGGTACAGTAGTAACAGTGTGCTATAGAGAAAGGATGTACAGACAGTGTTATCTTATCTTCCAATGCACATCCCTCAATAACCCTCAAGTGTCCTCATTGTCTCAGTGATTATGTTTGTGTTTTCATTTTTGTTTCCTTGGAGTGTGTCGTCTGTTAAGGTGACAGAGGAAGCTTTTGTAGATGCTGCGTGTGCAGTTCCAAGCAGTTACCAATTTTAGTTTTCTATCAAGGATAGCAAAGCAGCAATGATGCGTCACGAGCGTGTACGGTTCTGCAGGTGTGGTAGACCATGGTTGCTAAGAAGTCCATCACCCGCACCACTTACCGGAAGCGGGACCGGTCAGCGGTGCCACCGTGTTAGACATTCACTGGCGTTGGAGATGGGCTTTGACTCCTCTATGTACCTCGATAATTTTGCTGACGACGAGGGAATTGTATATAGGATATTTAGGCTCAATTACACATTAAATCTGTTCCTCTTTAGTAGATATTACGAGTAAATGGAAGGGTAATTTTTTGAACTTACACGCATAGGAAAATTGAATAGGAATGACTTAATCAACCAGGCGCCCTTGTCTTATACAGAGGACATCCTTTGCAACCAGGTTTGCTAATGGTCTGTACGTGTGCTAGTCTTAAGTTGAGATTATTTGCTTGCGCAGCGTAGAATTGAGCTGAATTTCTACCCACGTATGAAATAATTCGTGCAGACAAGCTCGTATACATGGTGAGTACATTATGATTGTCTGTGGCTGACCTCGTGACGCTGGATGGACACACGATGATTATGGAGAGACTGTGCTCGATCCGAATTCAGACGAGGCTGGTGAGTGTAGTCTTAACTCGTATTACTCAGCAAATGGTGTGATTAACTAGCTCATGACATGTTTTTTTGGAAAGGAAATGTTACTGAACTGCGGATTTAATTTTATTTAGACTAGAACTGGGTATGTGCACGTGAAAGAAATTCCCCTGTTAGGGACTGCGACAAAGTAGTGATATTTTCAGGGTTTGAATAATGGCTGTGTGAAGTGCCCAGTTTGGGATAACGTGCTTGAATACTACAATTGGCTACATTCATGTTCTGATATTCCTTTCTTCTTTAAACACTAGCAGATGTAAAAGACCTTACCGAGGTAGTATTTGAGCTTGTGCGAATGTTTAGTGAGGGCACGTCCGTTCCCATTTTCTAGTACAGAAAACATTGCGTTAGAGGTCAAGTGTTCTGTGGGGAAAGTGAATAAACCTACTGTATCCAACCAATATTGGGATTTTGTAAAATAACTGTCAATAGTTTACGACGTAAGTAGGAGACCTGTCGTTTTAGTAGACGACAAATGAAAATGTTATCCATTTCCGGTTACGAGTAGGTTTTCTGGGTAAATACCTGGTAAATGTTGAAAGTGTTCAGAAAAGATGGAGGGAGGTTAATTTTGATTTGGAAACCATACCTTGCACCTACCTCCAACATTCGGTATCGCAGGTTCGAATCCTGCCTCGGGCATGGATGTGTGTGCTGTCCTTAGGTTAGTTAAGTTTAAGTAGTTCTAAGTTCTATGGGACTGATAACCACAGCAGTTGAGTCCCATAGTGCTCAGAGCCATTCGGTATCGACATGGCCGCCATTGTCAACATAACACAGTGAGTGGCTCACTTTGCGTAATTTCCATTGATGTAAATTCACTTACGAGTTATCCATTTTGCGATTTAGTATTTGAACATCAATAGTACGTGGTAATGAATTCAGTGAGGTCCGATATTTATCCTATCCACACTTCTTTCAAATTCGGTGAAGGGTACGTAACAGTGCGCGGTATCGTCCCTGACACTTCTGCAAACCACGTCGAACTTGTCCACATCTCCTATCCAAGGCGGGCCTTACATACACAAAGAGAAGATGATCGTTGTTGAAGGTAGTACTAAGACTTTGTCTAGTTACAATAAGTCCCACGAGAAGTAAAAGCACTTCAAAAACTGCCTCTGGAGTGTACAGCTGGTACGTCATAATTTCCGTACACCTATGTCAACAAATGTTTAAAAAATATAGTTCTTGGCAGTTTATGTAAGCAATTGGTACCTGTGATTAGAATCAGTATATAGCCACTTAAAGTGCGAACTAAGAGCCGGAATGGCCGAGCTCTAGTCGCTACAGTCTGAAACCGCGCGACCGCTACGGTCGCAGGTTCGAATCCTGCCTCGGGCATGGATGTGTGTGATGTCCGTAGGTTAGTTAGGTTTAACTAATTCTAAATTCCAGCGGACTGATGACCTCAGAAGTTAAGTCCCATAGTGCTCAGAGCCATTTGCGAACTAAGAAGCTACGAATCACCAGAGTGACTAAGGCTTGACTCTGTGACACAGGTGACATTCACTACCCGCTTGCCGTACGCCAACCTATAGGACGGGCACTCTGTCGCGATCGTTGCTTTCTGCTCTCCGAGGCCGCTGTCCACGATGCTAATGGACGCCCCTGAGAGATGGCGGGCGCCGATAGCAGGCAATTAAAGCGGCCGTGTCAGCGCCGCGCATCTGACGGCGGCTACACACAGCAGCCCAAATACTGAACACTGCGCTGTGTACACACCACGGCAAGCCGCTTCATTAGCGGCTTCTGCACTGTCATCCTCTGTCTGACGAAGTGCGTGGTCACTGATGCCTCATATGAACCACTCGTGCATTGTCTTCAAAAAGGACTGGTCCTGGGCCATAGTGAATAAGGGAAACCTAAGAACGTTGACTTCAGTCTATACGTCTCGAGCCAGCATTTTTAGCCAGAAATACCATGCTGAAGACTCTTGTCCACAGAACTCGAACGTTTTCAGTTTCGCAGAAGAATTACACTACTGGCCATTAAAATTGCAACACCAAGAAGAAATGTAGATGATAAACGGGTATTCATTGGACAAATATATTATACTAGAATTGACATGTGATTACATTTTCACACAATTTGGGTGCATAGATCCTGAGAAATCAGTACCCTGAAAAACCACCTCTGGCCGTAATAACGGCCTTGATACGCTGGGCATTGAGTCAAACAGAGCTTGGATGGCGTGTTCAGGTACAGCTGCCCATGCAGCTTCAACACGATACTACTGTTCATCAAGAGTAGTGACTGAGGTATTGTGACGAGCCAGTTGCTCGGCTACCATTGACCAGACGTTCTCAACTGGTGAGAGATCTGGAGAATGTGCTGGCGAGGGCAGCAGTCGAACATTTTCTGTATCCAGAAAGGCCCGTACAGGTTCTGCAACATGCGGTTGTGCATTATCCTGCTGAACTGTAGGGTTTCACAGGGATCGAATGAAGGGTAGAGCCACGGGTCGTAACACATCTGAAATGTAACGTCTACTGTTCAAAGTGCCGTCAATGCGAACAAGAGGTGACCGAGACGTGTAACCAATGCCACCCCACACCATCACGCCGGGTGATACGCCAGTATGGCGACGACGAATACACGCTTCCAATGTGCGTTCACCGCGATGTTGCCAAACACGAATGCGAGCATCATGATGCTGTAACAGAACCTGGATTCATCCGAAAAAAACAAAAAAAACGTTTTGCCATTCGTGCACTCAGGTTCGTCGTTGAGCTCACGCCATCGCAGGCACTCCTGTCTGTGATGCAGCGTCAAGGGTAACCGCAGCCATGGTCTCCGAGCTGATAGTGCATGCTGCTGCAAACGTCGTCGAACTGTACGTGCAGATGGTTGTTGCCTTGCAAACGTCCCCATCTGTTGACTCAGGGATCGAGACGTGGCTGCACGATCCGTTACAGCCATGCAGATAAGATGCCTGTCATCTCGAGTGCTAGTGATACGAGGCCGTTGGGATCCAGCACGGCGTTACGTATTACCCTCCTGAACCCACCGATTCCATATTCTGCTAACAGTCATTGGATCTCGACCAACGCGAGCAGCAATGTCGCAATACGATAAACCGCAATCGCGATAGGTTACAATCCGACCTTAGTCATAGTCGGAAACGTGATGGTACGCATATCTCCTCCTTAGACGAGGCATCGCAACAACGTTTCACCAGGCAACGCCGGTCAACTGCTGTTTGTGCATGACAAAATCGGTTGGAAACTTTCCTCATGTCAGCACGTTGTAGGTGTCGCCACCGGCGCCAACCTTGTGTGAATGCTCTGAAAAGCTAATCATTTGCATATCACAGCATCTTCTTGAAATCGTTCAAATGGCTCTGAGCACTATGCGACTTAACATCTGAGGTCATCAGTCGCCTAGAACTTAGAACTAATTAAACCTAACTAACCTAAGAACATCACACACATCCATGCCATAGGCAGGATTCGAACCTGCGACCGTAGCGGTCGCTCGGCTCCAGACTGTAGCGCCTAGAACCGCACGGCCAGTCCGGCCGGCACAGCATCTTCTTCCTGTCGGTTAAATTTCGCGTCTGTAGCAAGTCATCTTCGTGGTGTAGCAATTTTAACGGGGAGTAGTGTACAACGTCTGCCGACGACTTGTGTGTCGAAGGAGTGAGAACTACGAAAATTTGAGCGGACGTAACTGTCAAAATCAACAACGTCTGGTGAAGTAGTTTAAGACAGGAAGAACCGCTTGTCTGTCTTACACTGAGGTGACAAAAGTCATGGGATACCGATATGCACGTATACAGATGGCAGCAGTATAGCATACTATGGTGCGTTTAAAATTAGTTGCGACTGTTGACAGTTCAGTGTGGAGCGAGTGGAGGGAAGCATAGTTGCCAGCCTATGCTGAAGGCGTCAGCATGTCACCATAACACAGGCCTGTTCGGCGCGTACCTATCAGCTGTGCAAGCTGGCCGGTCTGCAATCTTTCTCATTAGATTTTAGAGAAACTATACGATAATAAACTCTGAGTCTCGGACATTTTATACCTACATTCGTCAGTTTCATGATGAATTACCTGTTATTTCGTTAATGGTCATTTTTTGTGATATTTCGGTATTAGCTTAAGGGGCTCCGGAAAGGCTCAAAATCATGAAAAGTTCAATTTTTACTTTTTTGCGTTTTCTGAATCTGCAGACTATTACCTTTTAATAGATATATAATTTATTCAATTCCGAAGACTACAACTATTTTTAAATTTTTTTTGAAATGTGTTCTACATGGGCGTGACCCACTGTGGCGCTGTTAAACTGCTGTCAAATGTTATTATTAACGTCCGTGTTCATCAGGTATATTTTAGTGATGTGAGATAAAGTATGTGTTGTGGCTAACCTGTGATGGTTCAATATATATCGCTGGTGTGATTGTCGATTGTTTCATGTTTATTTACTCTGTCGTTATCTCGAAAATATTCGTAATTAATTCTGTTTCTTGAGTCTCTGTTTTGTTGAAGTATAATAATGAGTAAAAGTAAAGTTATTAGAAATCCTCTGAAGGCTTTTAAGAAAAGGAGAAATGTTGGAAAGCCAAAGGTATGTGTTATTACTGTAAACAATAAAGACGATGAAAATCCCCAACATAGCTTGTGTCCCAAAGAAGAAGACAGTTAGCCGGCCGAAGTGGCCGTGCGGTTAAAGGCGCTGCAGTCTGGAACCGCAAGACCGCTACGGTCGCAGGTTCGAATCCTGCCTCGGGCATGGATGTTTGTGATGTCCTTAGGTTTGTTAGGTTTAACTAGTTCTAAGTTCTAGGGGACTAATGACCTCGGCAGTTGAGTCCCATAGTGCTCAGAGCCATTTGAACCATTTGAAGAAGACAGTTGGTGTAAATATAACAAAGGATTGCTAACTGGTGAAGTGTACACTCATAAGCATAGTCTGCCTCATGCAATAATGGAGGTGATAAAACCTATTTTCAGAGACTTAGCAGCACCTGAACTGTTGAAAAACTGTATTCACGGAAAAACTCAAAACCCCAATGAAAGTGTAAATAGTGTTATATGGTCGAGAATCCCCAAGACTGTATTTGTTGGAATAGAAACACTTCACTTTGGTGTGTATGATGCTGTTGCGACTTTCAATGATGGCAACATTGTAAGGTGCAAGGTATTTAGAAATATGGGAATGAAGATAGGTTCTAACATGGTACGAGCGATGCTTGCTTTAGACAAGGAACGCCTTCGGGCTGCAGACAGGGCTGTAAAGAGTCTAGAAATACAAGCAAGAGTAAACAGGAGGAGGAACAAGAGGAAGCTGGAGGAGGAGTTTGCAGAGGATGAAGATAATCCATCCTATGGACCTGGAATGCACTAAAAAGTTAATCCAATCTTTGTCGCTCGATTCCCAAAACTTTTATTTTCTCATACTAATTACATGTTTTCTAAGGATCTTCCAAACATATTTGTTTCAAACTTTCAGTAAATGTTACACAGTACCTTCTGCATAATTTAACACAGCCTTTTTCCAAAAAAAACTGTATATTTTTGAATATATAAATAAAAAATTGCAAAAAAATGTTGTGAATTTTCATTACAATTGAAAAAAAATCATCTTTAATAACTGAACTAAAATTTTGTAAAATCCCTGTGTTAAGTTGCAGCCCATATTCCAATACATAATCTGTAAAAAGTTCAACTTCCTACCTCAAATACTTTGTGAGGAAAGATGTAATTTATAAGCGTTATTTTAACATTGCAAGTATAGGGCGTTCCGGAGCCCCTTAACTACTGCAAGAAATTCTTAAAAGTACGCACTGTAAAATAGGGGTCTCATGCTTGTTAAGTCGTATGTTGCTGCATACGAAATTTAGATAACATATTAAATTGTTGTTTAAAACTCGAAGGATATCGCTATCTATCTCCAATGTCGAGAAAGTGGAATGTATGTAAAGGGCTCGGTCACGAACGCACTTGACAATGAAAAAGCCAAAATGAGACAGTCATAAATTCCTCGTATCTCACAAACGGTCTGAGATATCGCAACAAGATTTTGGTAAATGACAGTACGCAAAGAGAAGAGTATTTTCCCATATGATCCATTTGTGAAACTTCCATATCTACCGGAATATTCAAGCAGCTGCAGATTTTTGTAAATGAAGTAATGTAATTTTGAAGGAGCATCAATAGCCTCTGAAACGGAAATTGCTGTGGGTTTTGTAAGAATATAAATGAAGGAGCTGCACATTTATATACTGAAAATGGATTTTCTCATAACCATTTATATGGCCCGCTCTCAGTCGCTACTTTAATAATCCGCTATTTTAGGGTTTTGCCACAATTTCAACTGCTTTAAAAAGGTAGTGAGAAATTTGCCTGTAAACTCTGCTGTGTTTAGGCAAAAGAAGCGACGTTAACACAGCTACAAGAGATGCAGCGTATTACTCAAAACGCGACCAGTCCTTTATGAATCCATGTCTCCTCAACTACATTCTTGGTATGGCTGACAACTTGAGACCAGTCCTGTGACATCAAATTTGCAATGACTTGTTTTGTCAACATTTCAACCTCTCTGAGTGTAAATTTTTTGTTGTTTTTTGCCACCTTACTTTTTGCCTAGGCCAATATATTCTCAGACGGATTTTAAAGTACATGATTCGAAGGAAGCCTGATTAAACTATGCTCTTTACCGTTAGCCATATCTACGACCTGTACTTGCTTGTAGAGTACTAAAAGTTCCATTAAATTCGCCTTACACAAGCAAGGTTCAACTTTATCCAGTCGACAATTTCTTTGTACCCAGAGAAAAATAGCCATATTCCTCCGGTCCACCGTTGGAGCTTTATCCATCACAACCAGAGGCGATTATAGAAGTCAGCCAAGGGGGGGGGGGGGGGACTAATGGGAGGGACGGGGTTTGAGGGTATGTAATATCGCTTAACAAAAGGAGAGTCCTCCACCGACAAATCGGAAAAATTTCGTGTTGCTTAAAGTAGTTTTTGGTAACTGTTTTGGAGTTCAGGGTAAAAAAAAATTATTTAACATGGGAGATTTTATAAATTACAAAAACCATAGAAAAGGCCAATTTACAACAAGTAAGTTTTCATTAATTTTCTGGTTACAGGAGATGACATGAATGTAAAAACTTGAACTTGACATGAATATAAAAAAAAGTTCTGTAACAAAATTCACTGGTTATTTCCGTCTTCTGCCCAATTTCACACGCTCATTTGACTCTGTTTCTTTTTATTGTATATGTCAATGATATTTGCAGTGTCCATATCTCTTTCTTTATGGATATTTGCAAGAGCCAGTCCATTTAGTCTCACCTGCCCCATTGTGTTACACAAATAAGTCTTTATTTGCGTCGTGATGCCTGGGTGTTGTGTGATGTCCTTAGGTTAGTTAGTTTTAAGTAGGTCTAAGTTCTAGGGGACTGATGACCATAGATGTTAAGTCCCATAGTGCTAAGAGCCAAGTCTTTATTCGTCTCGAAGTAGAGAAGCATCGTTCAGGAGTGGTTTGCGGTGACAGGAATAGTCTCAGATGAATTTGAGAAAAACTGCTTGTCACAGTTCTTTAATTCTTCAGATGCTGTTTCAGATCTTTTACTTTCATCAAATCACTTTTCCTTCAGTAGTTTCAGATCTCCTTCTGAACCTGTTTAAGTAATATATTCGCTGATTTCTGAAGTCATTTTATCCAGTGTAATATGATACTCCATTGGGGAGGGGGTGGGGTGTATAGGCCCCCCTTGCCACCTCCCCTGATCGCAGCTGAGTGGTATTGCGCGTTGTCCATTACTTTTGTCGAATTCGGAGGAATATTTTGCAACAGGACATTATATTTACAGCGGGTGTGCGTGTTCTCGGACGATACCTTTAATTGCGAGTATCGTTTTCGTATATGCTACACTGTTATTAATGCAACGCCAACACCAAACACTCGTTCACAATATCTGACGACTGTAGAACAATTCAAAGCCAGAAAATATCGCTCTACAGCGGGAGCTAATGAACGTAGGTGCCTCTATTGCGCGACACCACGTGGTATTGTTTATCCAGGGCGTGGCAGCAGGGCCGTTTAACCAACCGAACTGCTGGCGGCGTGGTAGGGAAAGCCGGCTTGCCATTGGTGTTACCTGGGAAACGGCGTCATGTCCTCTAGGGTCAGCCAAACGGCAAAAGTCGCAACTGATTTTAAACGCACTATAAATGAATTGGTGGAGGTGTCATTCGTACTCAGGTGATTCATGAGAAAAGACTTTGAATGCGGCATTGCAGTTGGAGCTAGACGCTTGCGACATTCCATTTTGGAAATCGTTAAGAAATTCGATATTCTGAGTGTCCCACTGTGTCAGAAGTGGGCAAAGGCTATCGGATTTCAGGCATTACTTCTCACCACCAGCAACGCTGTGGCTGGCGGCCTTCACTTAACGATTAAGAGCTGTCGATGCTAACTGACAAGCACCACTACGTGAAATAACCTCAGATAACAATGTGGGATGTGCGACGAACGTATCCGTCAGGACAGCGCAGCGAAATTTGGCATTAACGGGCTGTGGCAGCAGACAACCGGAGCGAGTCCTTTGTTAACAGCACGACATCGCCTGCAGCACCTCCCCTGGGCTAGTGACCATATCAGTTGGGCCTTATACAACTGGAAAACAGTGGCCTGGTCAAATAAGTCCCGACTTCAGATGGTGGGAGCTGATAACAGGGTTCGAGTGTGGCGCAGACTCAACGAAGTCATGGATCCAAGTTGTCAACAAGGCACTGTGCAAGCTGGTCGTTACTGTGGGCTGAGTTTACATGGACTGGGTCCTCTGGTCCAACTGAACCGATCATTGACTGGAAATGATAATGTTCGGCTATCTGCAGATCATTTGCAGCCATTCATGGACTTCATGTTCCCAAACAACGATGTAATTTGTATGGATGACAATATGCCATGTCACCGGGCCACAACAGTTCGCGATCGGATTGAAGCAAATTCCAGACAGTTTGAGCGAATGATTTGGCCACCCAGATTACCCGATAGGAGTCCCGCCCAATATTCACGGGACATAGTCGAGAGGTCAGTTCGTGCACAAAACCCTGCACCGGCAACACTTTCGCAATTATAGACGGCTATGGAGGCACCGTGGTTCAGTATTTCTGCAAGGGGCTTCCAACGACTTGTAGGGTCCGTGTCACTTCTAGTTGTTGCAGCACACCAGACATAAGGAGGTCCGACATGATAGTAGGACGTATCCCATGACTTTTGTCACCTTACATGGTGCAGACTATTAGAAACGTCGACTACGGGTGCTAAGAACACCACACGGCCGACAAAAAAAAAAAAAAAAAAAAAAAAAAAAAAAAAAAAAAAAAAAAAAAAAAACCAAGCCTATCAGCTATCGCCGAACACTAATTCGAATATAACTATGAAATGAAATGCGACGAGATCAGTATCGTGTACAGATGCCAACTTTCTGGTATAGCGTATTAAGGAGTCTATCGAAGTAAAGATCTCAAGAAACCTAATAAATTGGGATGAGGTGTCAATTTAAGCAAGTATTGGGATCTGGCACTCAATTTATTAAGATCTTGTCGACCATCTCAACTATCAAAGCTGGAAAACACTGAGAGAATGTGCGTTTCGCTCAAGGTCTCAGAAAAATAAATGAGCAATCAATGAACATCAAGCATTCTAAAAAAATATTGTACGATCGACAAACACTTCCTGTGATAGAAAGTGGCTGTAATAGGCTGGTGTATCAGGAGGGGTGGAATCATCAAGGTGAGAATAAATGTTATAACTCTCTCATCACAAAAAGGGGGCTTTGGGCTGGCAGATGTTTGATATGGAGAAAGATGCAGCTGAGCCACAAATACACGAGCAACTGGCTAAGTGAAGCTATAAAGTCCTGTAAGCTGGGAAATGTCATAGTGTTTCCAGAATGAGATTTTCACTCTGTAGCTGAGTGTGCGCTGATATGAAACTTCCTGGCAGATTAAAACTGTGTGCCGGACCGAGACTCGAACTCGGGACCTTTGCCTTTCGCGGGCTTCTGTAAAGGTCGGAAGGTAGGAGACTAGGTACTGGCAGAAGTAAAGCTGTGAGGACGGGGCGTGAGACGTGCTTGGGTGGCTCAGTTGGTAGCGAACTTGCCCGCGAAAGGCAAAGGTCCCGAGTTCGAGTCTCGGTCCGGCACACAGTATTAATCTGCCAGGAAGTTTAAAATGTCATAATACCAATAAACTTTCGGATAAATGCACCACAAGGAGAAACACGTAAGTATGTTTCTACGGAAAATTAGCCATCTTCGGGCAATAGCAAGTAAATTGCGAAATCTATCCAGCTCTCAAATATACCGTCTAATGAACAAGAATGGAAGAGTTAACCATATAGAAGCCAAGTATCCCTCTAAACTGTCTCAAGATGGACATACGAGGATTGGAACTTTAATAGTGTCAACTATTTATTTACAGCTCGTACAAAATAGATACGTGTTTCAAAGGTTTACTGACCTTCAAAGCAGTCACCAGCATGGTGTATAACCCGTTGCCAGCAATGTGGAAGTCGTAGGATACTCTTAGCAGTGCCAGTTGTGTTGACAGTTCGAGCGGCACGGTCTATTGCCCGACGAATTTGTAGCACTTCTGAAGCGAATGCCGTGAAGTGTTTCCTTCGGTTTAGAAATCAAGTTGAACTCGCGAGTGCAGTGGTTGATATAGCACTTAGCAAATGGCTGCTTCAAATGGCTCTGAGCACTATGGGACTTAACTTCTAAGGTCATCAGTCCCCTAGAACTTAGAACTACTTAAACCTAACTAACCTAAGGACATCATACACATCCATGCCCGAGGGAGGATTCGAACCTGCGACCGTAGCGGTCGCGCGGTTCCAGACTGCAGCGCCTAGAACCGCTCGTCCATCCCGACCGGCAGCACTTAGCAGCCCATCAGTCACAGAAATCAGTAACAGCTTGCACTGTACGTGTTTGAACAATGTCCTGCAAAATGATGGTCAGATCCTGCAGAAAGTGTCATCACTTCTGTCTCTAAGCTGGTCGTAGGTTGTGTCCAAATATGAACAGCATAGATGTGAAGACACTTCTGCAGGATCTGACCATCATCTTTCAGGATAATGCTCAAGCACGTAGAGTGCAAGCTGTTACTGATTTGTTTGACTGATGGGGCTGCTAAGTGCTATACCACCTACTGCGCTTCCCTGACTTAAGTCCGCGTGAGATAAACTCGATTTCTAAACCGAGGGAAGCACTTCACGGCATTCGCTTCAGAACTGCTACAAATTCGTCGGGCAATAGACCGAGGCGCTTGAACTGTCAACACAACAGGCACTGCTAAGAGTATCCTACGACTTCCAAATCGCTGGCAACGGGCTATACACAATGCTATTTTGTACGAGCTGTAAATAAATAGTTGCCACTATTACACTTCCATCCCTTGTATTCTGGAAGAATGTTCACAACAAATTGTTTAAGTTTCTGGCTTATTTTTGGTATTCAACGAAAGTGATGCGAGCTCTTTTCATTCGATGTTTTATACTTCATATTTGCACACTGGATATTTTTCAAACAGAAGTCTTCATTAGTGCACAAGGTACGCCCCAGAGGTTCTGAGTGCAAACAATGGGAACGCAGAGCTTGTTGCTTTTTAGAAGTATGATTTTGTAAAGAATGATATGAAAAGTCTTAAGATATTCAGGAAATGTTGTCGCTGCAGTGCTTACTCACAGGTAATTTATCATGAGTGTAAGAAAGGTATATTTGTAGCATGATTTTCTTTATTAGTTTGGGCAGTTTGTTTGAATGTCGAGACTTGATTAAACAAAGTTATCCGCTCACGTAGTTTAGTTTGGACTAAGAGTTATAGATTCAGCACTCCTTTACCAATTCATTAACTTATTTCATGACAGAATCATTTTTTATAAGAAATGATTTTTGTCGAGATGGTTTAATTTTTAAGGAATGAGATTCATAATACAGATTTGTAATTGTTAAGAAATGAGGTTTATAATATAGATTTGGAAGTTAATCTCTTTCAGTCGTTTAATAAGTTGAGTTTCCTCCAGCGTCTCCTCACGAAAGATTAGTTTTGTAACTGTGTGTCCAAGAATGGTAGTTAGCGGAACACAACTGCTCAAAATATAAAGCATAGTTGCTTTCCCTTGATTGCGCGTCGCAAGGTTTTTCTTTAGCTATTCTGCTGCTGCACTGCATTTTAGTAGTCACAACTTTCGAGCAGTACCGAGTTTCCGTTACCACAATTTAAGTCATGAAAATTTGTTAGGACCAGTTTATCATCAGTCAGATCAAAGTAAAATTGTACACATTCAAGCTTTAGATATCAAAATTGCTATCAGCTTCAGTTCAATAAAGTGTAAGTGAAATCTCTTTTACTTTGTCTGACAATCTTATTCTTTTGGTGCATTGTTACGTACGTGTGTGTGTGTGTGTCCTTTAGTGTTCGAGATTTTGTTTAATAGTTTGCGTAAATAAATTTACAGTGCATTCTGACTGAAGAATTTTGGACATTTATTCTTTCAAAATTTGGTTTGTAGTTTTATGTAGAATTTTTGATGTTAGTTTTTAGTGTTGGAACTGTAAGACAAGCACTGTGACGTCACGTGCTGTTTCACTGTTCACTGCTGTGCTCAATAAAGAATTTCACAGAATAGCTTACTTAGTACACAGTTTTACGTTTTCAAATTATTTTTGGTAAAAGTTAATTGCAATACGGTTATACAGTTTCAGATGGATTTGGCAATTTTTTTTCAGGTTCACGTTATAACGCAGACACATACGAAAGTTAAGAATAGGAAACCAGTTTGCATATACAACAACAAACACACAAACACACCACAGTAAAAGAAAACACTTTCAGCTGTTAGGAATCAACGTAAGAGAAACCTGGTGTAAAATAGTCAATGAAAGAAAACAACGAAAGGAAAACTTCACGGAATACATTTGTCGCAAACTGACAGACGTAGAAAGTGTAACCTTACGGACGCCCCGTCACGCAGATACGTCTGTGAAGAGAACTACGTCATACGCAAATTATGCAGAAAGAATTTGCCTTTGATCTGCAAAACAGCAAAGCAACATATCTCATTAACGTCGGTGGTACAACAAAACGGAAAGTGCCACCCCACGCTCAAGAAAATTACCTGAACGTCGGTGGTAGGACACCCACTGCATTACTTAACCAGTTACCAGGAAGAGCGATCAGGCCGTAGACAGTACATCACAACCCCGGCACAATACTAACGAAAGACACTAAATACAAACAAAAGTATGCAGATCATATCTTAGCACTGCAACTTACGAAAATATGAGTTAGAATGAAAGGAGGGGAAAAAAATAAAAGGAAGAGAGAGAAATAAGAATGCTGCTTCTGCAGTTTCTGTCTGGTTGGCTACTGTTGGTGGCTTCCTCCGACGAATTTGGTATTCTTACCTTTCTATTTGACACAATACACACTAACCGCCAACATACATACACACGTACGTTGCTTGTAGTATCAGTGAACATGCTCTCCGGATGTAGAATAGGGAAGGCGTGCAATCTATCTGACTTTGACTGATAGCAGATTATGATGGTCCAGAGACTCGGCACGAGAAGTTCGGAAACTACACAACTTTTTTGCATGATCGAGGAGCGCTGTGGTGAGTGTCTTCAACACGTGGCGAAACCAAGAACAAACCACGTCCAGACGTCGTGACGTTGGGCGGGTGCCCCTCATTACTGATATCGGACGTCGTAAGGTTGGCAGCCTGATAAAATAGGACAGCGCCGAACTGTGGCGGACCTAACATTAGACTTCAATGTGTCTGAACCCACAGCGCACCCTGCACTCCTGACGATGGACCTCCGGAGACGACGACCCAGACACGTGGCAATGTTAACACCACGACGTCAGCAACTACGACTGAAATAGGAACACGACCATCGGCACTGGACGTTGACGCAGTAGCAGAGCGTTGCATGGTCTGACGAATCCTGATACCATCTTCATCATGTCGCAGGGTGCAAATCCGTCATCTTCCAGGGGCACATCTCCTTGACGCCTGTACTGCGAGACGGAGACAAGATGGAGGCGGCTCCATTATGTTCTGGGGAACATTCACGTGGGCATACATGAGTCCAGTGGAGCTCGTGCGAGGTACCAGAAGGTCAACCGGACGACAGTGGCACTTTACAACAAGATAATGCGCCATGTCACGAGGTCAGGAATGTGATGGAGTCGTTCGAGGAACATAGTGGCGAGTTCTAATTCAAGTGCCGGCCCCACTACTCACCAGATCTGAACCTGATCGAACACATCTGGCGTGTGATTGAACGTGGGGTCAGAGCTCATCACCCCCCTACCCGGTGTTCACAGTAATTAGGTGATTTGTGTGTGCAGATGTGAGGCAAACTCGCTCCAGTGATCTACCGAGGCTTCGTTGCTTCCGTGCCACGACACGTCGCCGCTGTTATCCGTGCCAAAGGTGGAAGTACCGACTATCAGGCAGGTGGTCATAATGTTCTGGCTGATCAGTGTATAATGAAGCATGCTTCGAGGGAAAACAAATGAACGATCTGAAGTGGACGACATTGCTGCCCCTGGTCACTTTCCTAAGTTAATGAATTTTTATTGCATACGCATTGACAGTGGTAATTTTGAACAGCCTCTCACTGAAGCGGGGAAAAGGGCAAGAGACCACGTTCTGAAGCATTACATGCTGAACCAAAAAAATCAGAAGAGACTGTTGTGGAATGATGACACGAACACAACAGGGCAGTGAAGCAACCAAGATGATGGCAGTGAATATTCTGAAGAAGATGAAGAATAAGAAGAAGAAGAAGAAGGAGAAGGAGAAGGAGAAAATGAAGAAAACGATCAAACTGCTGGTTGTAATGATGCTGTAATTCTTGTCTCTAGAAGAAAGAAACTGTAATTACTACTATTACTACTACGTGATCAGGCCCAGTGGACCGCACGCATCTACAAGTTTCCTCCTCCACTGTATTCTGTCCATTGCTGCTATCCGCCATTCGTCCACATCTATTGACATTTGTTTTAAATCTTCATGGAGTCCATCCCTCCAACGCTTCTTGGGTCTCCCTGGCGGTCTCTTTCCTGTAGGTGTGAAATCCAGGAGCTTCCGAGGCCATCTGTGATCCTCCATCCGGGCCACATGGCCAGCCCACTGCATTCGTTTGGCTTTGACAGCTCCTGCTATGTTGGGCTGCTGGTATAGTTCCTCAAGCTCTTGGTTGTATCTGATCCTCCATTCCCCTGTATCTGCATCCAGAACCGGACCGAAGATCTTCCGAAGCACTTTTCTCTCAAAGACAAGGAGCTTATGGAAGTCCTGTTTCCGGACACTCCATGTCTCACAGCCATATAGAACAACAGGCTGGATCAGGGTTTTGTACAGTCGAATCTTGAACTGTCTGCAGAGAGATTTGGACCGAAGCAGTTGTGCTAGGCTGTGGTAAGATCGGTTTCCTGCTTGTATTCTGGCATTGATCTCTGCTTCACATGACGAGAACTCAGTGAAAAGTGCCACTAGGTATTTGAATTCTTGCACTCTCTTGTAGGAATGGTCCCCAACCTGCAGTGATTGTAGATGATCAGCAGTCTGACAATGACCACGCGTCATAACGAGGTACTCTGTCTTAGCTTCGTTTATGTTTAGCCCAAATTTGCTGGCAGCCTCCTTTAGTGCTTTGGTCACTTGCTCCAACTCCTCTTCCGATCTAGAGAGTAAACAGATATCGTCTGCATAGGCTAAGTATGCCAGTCTCTTTCCTCCGATTTCAATCCCTTCGTTCTCTTGGAAGGTCTCGCGTATGATCTTCTCGAGGGCAAAGTTGAACAGGATAGGGGACAACCCATCTCCTTGCCTGAGTCCTGTCACAATTTCAAATTCCTGTAATTACTAGGATAAGAAAATGTAAGACTATATAAAGTCGGAACAAGACATTTTTGTGTGCTGCGTGACATGAGTATGTCTGTATCATTTTGAAAGAGTCCACATTTACTATAAATAAAGAAAAGGTCGAAGCTGGCTATAAATAGTGGCGTGACAGCAACAATACTTCACAGGCAGTGAGTGCATATATAACACAGCTCGCATCACCTGGAGAAGATGACTGAGTGGGTCGCCGAAATCGTCCAGAAAGATGGAATCATGAGATGAATTACCTGTACAACACCATTAACGAAGACCGTACTGGTTGTACACACACACACATCACACACACACACACACACGTCGTCGAGCTACGTACATTTGCTAATAGTACGTACGAGAACAGCGCAAAAAAGAGGCGTTTCTGGGTTAATTCGAATTGGCTGGCGATTGTTTCCGGGGATTTACTTCCACTGTGGGTATCTGTAGATGGCAGTTCTTTGTTCGTGGTGCTTTTGCTAGTAAGTCTGCATTAATATAGTGGTGTCCGAGATGGAAATGGTTAAGGAAAGAAGGAATTCCATCGTGATGCTTATGTACTGAGGAAAATTACAAGTAAGCAAATGAATTTCCACACATGGAAATCTATGGATTTTCGTTATACGTGTTTTCTGTGGAACATGGCCACACCGGCAAACTTGTCAATGGATCTTGTTTGCAATAAACATTGGCTATGTGTCGACCTTCATGAGACGTTGCAAATGCTTACAATTTTAGGAATACAATCGTCTGTTACGGTAAAAAGTAACTTGCAAGTCAGGATACTTTCCACTTGGAAGTGGGTGCACTCAGCGACTGTTATGCGACATAAATTATAGAGTGCAACAGTCAGTCATCCTTTCAAAGAACTGTGATTGACGCCCGAACAACAGAGACTTACATGCATTGACAATAGAAAATAGTGCATTGAGAATGGCTAGCTACTAGCCGAAATCTGGATTTGCGTAATAAAATCTAAAAAGGACTACTGATTTCTAACCTACAAGTATCTCATAATATCAACCGAAGCCAAAGAAAGAATAACGGTGCTTCTCACAAATACTGAGACAACAGATTTCCGTAGCGTTCAAAGGAAGGGGACTGATAAATTTGGTGCTGGATGCAGTAAATATTGGTACTTGTTCTCGATTTGCTACTCCATCCCGCAAGAGTATCTAAGACACACACTCCAGGCTCAGGGGTCAGAGTTCTGCATTGTCCGTGAACCGAACGTCAGCCCATTGATGGGGCGCCGATTCAGCAGCCCGGCTTCTACGAGTCTCCAACGAATAGGGCGGGATGACGTGGGGTGTTGTACTGACAATGAGTCCATTAGGGCATTACTGCCTTGGTGTCGACGGACCAGAACTTTTGAGGATGCTCAGTTTTTATATTAAATTCCCATTCGGACCAACATCAAGCCACTTTCGTACCCAAACGCTTCATATGTTTGGATATTGAACAATATCACATGTAGACCTACTAAGACGTCCCTTTCAAGCTGGTAACGTTGTTTCACAGGACATGGCGTTCTCCAAGGTCCTTCACAGTGATCACTGACAATCTGATATACTGCACGGCTTTTACAGAGCGTACCCCCATCCCACTTGATAGCATGGAAACAACATCAATGTTGTCTGGTACCATTCTTGCCATCACAGTTGACTGTATCTCGATTTATTTATATACCCGCTGATAGTATGTATATTTAGGAAATTGCGTCTACATAGGGAGGCTTATTCCATCACTTGTTAATTTCTTTGCCAGGAAGTGTAACTAAATTGATACCGGACTTATCCTGAATGAATTAGAAAATAAAAAAATTGGGGGTTGGGGGCAGTGTCGGATACAGAAAAACCTCAAGGAGGAGGCGCTAAAGATATCTTGAGCTGCCTTCCTTTTACCGTAATAAAAAATAATCAAGTCACATGCAAAGTTTAAGAAAGTTTTATTTAAACTGATTATACACATATACGAGACAACGTCATCTTATGATATAAAAAAAGTTTCAATTGTGGTTCTCTTCCTTAAATGCAGGCTGACTAGCGGAGGCGGCGAGGGGTGGCAATGCGGCGGCCCCGCGCCCCCCACCCCCCATATGTGTCCGCCATTGATTGAGGGTGGCATAACGTGAGAGGCGGTGAACAATTCTTTTCACTCCGTCTGTCGATTACCATGGCTGCGAATGCAGAGCAGATTACTCTTTTGCATGACACAAAACCATTCGCAACAAAAAGAGGAGACATAGGTTGTAAAAGAAATAAATGAGTAACATTTAAAAACCTAGACTGTGATTAGAACCAATAAACGATATTAGTTGATCGATGAAAGTAGAAAGTACAAAAATGTTAAGAGAAATTCAGGAATCCGGAAATACAAGTCACTGAGGACTGAAATAAATAGGAAGCGCAGGGAAAGTAAGACGAAATTGCTGCAGGAAAAATGTGAAGAAATCGAAAAAGAATTGACTGTCGGAGGGACTGACACAGCATACAGGAAAGTCAAAATGACATTCTGCGAAATTAAAAGCAAGGCTGGTAACATTAAGAGTGCAACGGAAATTCCACTGTTAAATGCGGAGAAGAGAGGGGACAAGTGAAAAGAGTACATCGAAGGCATCTATGAGGGGGAAGATTAGTCTGATGTGATAGAAAAAGAAACAGGAGTCGATTTAAAAGATCAAGGAGATGCAGTATCTTTGTAGAATCAGAATTTAAGAGAGCTTTGGAGATCAAATAAGGCACAAGGGACAGACAACTTTGCAGCAGGATTTCTAGAACTACTATTCAGGTTGGTGTGTAGAGTGTATAGTCTGGCGACATACCATTTGACTTTCGGAAAAAGATCAGCCACTCAATTCTGAAGACTGCAAGAGTTGACAAGTGGGAGAATTATAGCACAATAAGCTTAACACTTGATGCATCCAAGTTGCTACCAAGAACAATATATAGAGTGCAAAAGAAAATCGAGGAGGAGCTAGATGACGACAAGTTTGACTTTAGGAAAGGTAAAGACAGCATAGAGGCAATTCTGACCTTGCGGTTGATAATGGAAGCAAGATGAAAGAAAAATCTAGACACGTTCGTAGGATTTGTCGAACTGGAAAAAGCGTTCGACAATATCAAATGGTGCAAGATGTTCGAAATTCTGAGAAAAATAGGGTTGTGTTGAGATGATTTGGGGGAAGAGACCAAACAGCGAGGTCATCGGTCTCATTGGATTAGGGGAGGATGGAGAAGGAAGTCGGCCGTGCCCTGTCGAAGGAACCATCTCGGAATTTGCCTGAAGCGATTTATGGAAATCATGGAAAACCTAGATCAGGGATTGAACCGTCATCCTCCCGAATGCGAGTCCAGTTTGCTAACCACTGCGCCACCTCGCTCGGTCAGAAAAATAGGGATAAGCTATAGGGAGAGGGGATAAAATAAAATATGAAAAAGAGCAGAGAAGGAATAATAAGAGTGGACGACCAGGAATGAAGTGGTCGAATTAAAAAGGGTGTAAGACAAGGACAGATTAAACAGTAGGGGCGAAAGAAAAGGATGTACACTTTCGCCCCTACTGTTTAATCTGTACATCGAAGAAGCAGTGATGGAAACAAAAGAAACGTGCAGGGCGAAAGGATATTAATGAAACGATTCGCTGGTGACATGGCTATCCTGAGAGGAAAGAATTGCATGAATTGCTGAATGGACTGAACAGTCTAATGAGTACAGAATAGGACTGAGAGTAAATTGAAGAAAGACGACAGTAATGAGAAGTAGCGGAAATGAGAACAGCGAGAAATTTAATATCAGGCTCGATGTTTACGAAGTAGATGAAGGAATTCTGCTACCTAGGTAGCAAAATAACCAACGACGGATGGATCAAAGAGGACATCAGAAGCACACTAGCAATGGCAAAGGGAATTCCTGGCCAAGAGAAGTCTACTAATATCAAGTATCGGCCTTAATTTGAGGAAGAAATTTGTGAGAATGTACGTCCGCAGTACAGCAATGTATGGTTGAGAAACATTGACTGTGGGAAAACCGGAACAGAAGAGAATCGAAGCGTTTGAGATGTTGTGCTACAGACGAATATTGAAAATTAAGTGGACTGATAAGTTAAGAAATGAGGCCCTGTGCAGAACTGGAGAGGAAAGGAATATGTGGAAAACACTGATAAGGAGAAGGAACAGGATATTAGGACATCTGTTAAGACATGAGGGAGCGACTTCCATGGTACTGAAGCTGTAGAGGGCAAGAACTGTAGAGGAAGACAGAGACTAGAATACACCCAGCAAATAATTGAGAACGAAGGTTGCTAGTGCTACTCTGAGATGAGGAGGTTAGCGCAGGAGAGGAATTCTTGGCGGGTTGCATCAAACCAGTCAGAAGACCGATCAAAAAAAAAAAAAAAAAGAGGACGGCTGTCTCTACAAGAATCACAAGAATGAGGCACAATATAAACAGTAGTGAGATTCATAGGAAGTATCTTAAGGAAATGTAATTCATCCACTAGAGAAGTGGCTTACAAGGTGTGTGTTTGCCCGATTCTTGACTACTGTTCATCAGTCGGGTCACTTACCAAATAGATCTGATAGAAGAGATAGAGAAGATCCAACGAAGAGTGGTGCATTTTGTCACGGATAGTATAGTTGGCGCGAGGGCGTTACTGAGTTGCTCTACGAACTATAGAAGCCGACGCTACAAGAGAGCGTTGTAGAGAACAGAAAGGTTTGCCACTGAAATTTCGAGAGAATACTTTCAGAAACAAGGAGACAACACATTACTTCCGTCCATATATATCTTGCGAAATGACCACAATGAGAAAAATCGGGAAATTAGTTTTTTGTGGTAAAGTCTTCTAGGACCAAACTGCTGAGGTCATCGGTCCCTAAGCTTACACACTACGTAATGTAACTAACTTACACTAAGGACAACATACACGCCCATGCGCGACGGATGACTCGAACCTCCGACGAGGGCAGCCGCGCGAAGCGTGACAAGGCGCCTCTAACCGCTCGGCTACACTGCTCGGCGGGGAATTTAGTAAGGAGGCTTATCGACAATCAATCTTCCCAGGCGCCATTCACGAAAGGAACAGGGAAGGGGGATTAGTTATTGGTAGCAGTAGTAGTCTCCGCCGGACACTGTCAGATGTCTTGCAGAGATGGAGACGTAGAAATGAACCACATGTCTCAGGTGGAAGGGACATGTAACATTATTAAATATGGGAAGAATTTGAATCAAAGTCCAACCTAGTCTTTTATTGTCTTTTTCTAACACCAGTAAAAATTCTGGATAGATATACGTGGGTTGCATTCGACTTGCATGCTGGTTTCCAGTCTACTTCGTGCTGAGTTAAAGTACATGCAGCGAGCATATCTCAAATTTGTTGATGATTTTCACGTTTCTCAAGACCGGTGCCTGATAAGAAGTAATTATCTAACGGTGTCACTCAGAAGCGATGCAATATCATACTCTGAGCTCGATCAGAGATTGCGTCAGATGGGTTGTGTAAAGGCCCATATATTTCGCCCCTTGACAGACATTATAATTACGTGAGGTGTATTACGTAATTTCTAGGTATACTGTGGCTTAATTAATGCGCAGGTAAGCAATCAAAGACAATAGCGACACAAAACGTACAGACGAAGTCACGCTTGCGGTCTGTGACGAAGAAGTGCTGAAGAGAAATTCCTCCGAATTTTTTATTCTTTTCTCGAAGTACTAAATGTCTTCCACTTCACTTTTCCTCTTCGACGACGCAAATCGCAACCCTTTGCTACTACAGAACTTCGAATTGTAGCGTGTAACATGGCGTTGTGTAACGTAACTACGTCGGTGCGTGAGAAATAGCGTGCTGTAACCGAGTTTCTAGCCGCAGAAGAGCTCGTCCACACGTGAAGCACTCCCTCCTTCAGCAGTACAATGCCAGACCACACTAGCGCGCTGCAACATCTGTAACAAACCGGCGCCTTAGTTTCTCTGTCATCGATAATTTTTCATACATTCCAGACCTGGCCCCATCCGATTTGCATCTGTTTCCAAAACTTCTAGAGCGCTATCGAGGACTTCACTTTGATGGTGATGACGCGGTGCTAGCAAAGGTGAGTATAGTGTCCTGCGGTCGGCGGGAAAGAACTAACAGTCAAGTTTGAACACACTTGTTGTAATTTAAAAAACGCCTTCTGGGCATGCACTAATTGTCAAACGCAAGAACAACAAGAAAACCCCACAATTCTTGTGGTGGCAAAACCAGATAAGAAAACAAGACAATGAAAGGAACTAACGACCAAAATGTACTCTACCAATTACAAGATACACTGCTCTACTAAATGCTACGGCGCAAGTACTGGCCGGAGCTGTCCCTAGTGGTAGGAAGACACTGCTGGTCTGATTTATTTTCTGTTTTTCTTTATTGTATTTCGATTCCCCCCCCCCCCGCCCCCCCCCAGAAGGGAGTCGGGCTGGCAGCAGCGTAATACGCCGCTCTGCAGCCTACAGATAAAGTTAAAAAACATAATGAGGAGATAGAACAATAAAAAGAGGTGATGAAATGGTGACTGTTTAAAACTGATACATGGCGAAAAAGTTGTGAAGAGGTCAGTGATGCTGATTAAAACCACTTAGGAAATAGACAGGAACAATTAAAAAACACGGCAACAGACTGGTTTCTGCTCGTAACACTATAAAAATGGGACGTACAACACTGAACACTCACGGAAGACACTGCACTATAGTGTACGAAGGCATATGTGTATTGGGGGGGGGGGGAGGAGGAGGAGGACCAGGAAAGATGAGGGGGGAAACGGGGGGAGCCGATGGAGAGGGCACAGAAAAGGGGGGGGGGGAGCCGGGCGGACGCGAGAAAGGTGTGGGGAAGACACTGGAGGAGAATGAAAAAGGACTTGGGTGGAGAGAAATGGAGTCAAGGAGTGGGTAGGTGGAGAAAAAAAAAGCAGGATGGAATGCGGGGAGGGAGAGGGAGTCCGGGAAAAGGACAGTGACAGGGAGGGGGAGGTGAGGATCATAGTTGATAGGAGGGATAAGTAGAGGGAGAGAGGGCATCATCTGGGAGGGGTAGTGGATGGAAGCCACCTCGGGAAAGGAGATGAAGGGCATAGAGGTGGAGGGCAGGTGGGATACAACAGTGAAGGCACAGCAGCGGGTGGGGGTAGGAGAGGAGCAACCAGGGAATGAGGGGGATCAAGTCGGCTGGAGGTGTAGAGGATGTGTACATGTTGGAGGAAAAGGAGCAGGTGGGGCAAAGGAATCAAGTCATAGAGGATCCGCTTGGAGGACAGGAGGCATATACAGAAGGCAACACAGAGTGCATGGCGCCCGTGGATCTGGAGGGACTTATGGAATTTGGGGAGGGGGGGGGGGAGGGCAGAAATCCAGGCAGGACTGACATAACAGAGGATGGGACGGATTAAGGATTAGTAGGTGTGGAGAATGGTAGAGGGGCTCAACCCCCATGTCCGGCCACAGGGGAGTTTAAGGAGACAGAGGCGATTGTGAGCTTTCGATTGGATAAAGATGAGGGGTCCAGGTGAGGTGACGGTCAATGGTGAGTCCAAGGCAGGTGAGGGTGGGGGAGCCGGTCTGACTGTCCGGGTGTGCTTATAAGGCCGAGTCGGCGGAGTGCTATATGAGTTCACATGAATTCCGACTGGTGGAACACTGTCAAATGTCGTCTGGCGAAGTAGTTCCGTGTTTATTCTGAAAGCGGGTTATTGTTTATATCCACTGGCGATGTTTCGCTCTGCGCTCTTGAAGGGAGGTCAGCAGCCCATCTTGCTTGTCGGTTGCGCGGGCCCTCTAACTAATAAGGGGTCTCTACGACAGTGAGATTGTGGCTGTGTCAACGAAGTCCAACATTCTACAGTGACGATATCAACAAACTGGTCTCTCGTTGCGGGGAATGTATTCGTCGCCAAGACGACTATTTTGAGAAATAAATATGTAGACATGAAGAATAAAGACGTAGAGTGCTAACAACGTTCGTTTTTATTTAAAACCTTTATGAGTTTTCACACAAAAACTTCAGAGGCATTGCTTCTCAGCACGCCTCCGTAATAAACAGCTACTCAGTGTTCACAAATAAAAACTTAGTCGTGTGACGCAGCACTAATTACTCGGTTTATTACCTCAGCAAGTTATCCTGGTTTAATTTAGTAGAACAAACATTCTTGTTGTAGTTTTCTGTGTCACAAAGATTTGTTTTCGTGCTTCGGCTACCCAATTTTCTTCCCACTGAATGCAAGGCAAGTAGTAGAATTAATTTTATGGTTGTTTCTATTAATTTATCGACTGCATTTTCGCTTAGGACGGTTGAAGTTTGGTTCCTGCTCTTGAATATTACTGCTCTTTAAGTTTGACGATGAGAAAGAATAAATTATTATGAAGTGCCTCCTTCTACATGACTTAGTCGCTGATTACTTCAAAGTCAAGCCACTTCTAAGCCATAAGAGTGGTAAATTTAATTTTTCCGCTACATATCAAAACTGAGGTATGTTATATTATTAGCATGAAATTCTCAATACTGATCTTCAGAAAAAATGAAACATAAATTCAGCTCCCGTTTACCACTTTAACTACCAAACAAAAATCTTCTATCCACAAATATATCATAGAAACAGGTGGTGATAGCTGCTGGCATCGCCGCTACAATATACGCCTGGTGGTAACCGCGCGGCAGCGTCGAAATTATCACGGGGAGCAGGAACTATGCATGCACGGGGAGGCGGTTATAGTTGGTTGGATGATCACCGGGGGAAAACTCGAGAAGTGTATTTGCAATAGATCTGTCGGGATAGCCTGAAATATCACATCTTTTACTATTTCAGTCATATACCACTAACTACAACTAGTCCCTTTGCAAAACTAGCTACAATCGTAGGTTCATCGAAATACTATATGACTAATTGAAAATAATTGTTTGGCATTCTCAACATTACTGTTACTGAAGCTTGCTGCTTGTGAAGCAGAAGCAGTTGACTTATCAGTCTCTTTCCATAAATGTGGAGTTCGTCACAGCTCCGACGAAAACGCGTTCGGTCTCTATCTGTACTGGAAACGGATTATCAATCAAAATGGATGACAATTATTCTCACGACAGTGATACCACAACAGCGACAATTTATTGTTTGTGACTTTACGCGGACAGTGCGCGGTAACGTTCCGGCTCGCGTTCGTTCCTCCGCGTTATTACTTTTACAACAGTCGCGTTAATTCGATGCGTACTATAAGAGTAAAAATTGTTTTAAAACATGATGTTTTATGAAAAGGAATAATTAGTGTCTCTGGTCTAATAGCACATACCTACGTCGCCGAAGATGCATCACAGTTAATTTGGACTGTCAGAATCCCTGATCCCTGTCCTTCCGCTGTGTGAACGAAAATACATAAGGTGTTGTTACGAGCTTATGAGACGTCATTACTTTGTCTAACGCGATTAATCAAATAAGGTATGTCAGGTTGTGCATTTATAAAACTACTGAATATTCACTTAATATTCATGACCCTTAATATTAATGGAAATGTGTGTTCCAGACGAGCTAGGAAGAACGGCATTCTAATTTGCTATTCTTTCCTAAGCTTCGTAACTGTTGCTAACAGAATTTTCGTAGTTCTTATCTCCGTGGACGTAGCGATTAACTTGATTTATTGGAGTTCACCAAAGATAGAATTTCATGTTTAAGCTGATTACTTTTTCAGGCAGTGGGAACTGCTTGAAAAGGACAGCAATATTAGAAATGGTTCCCTAGTCTCAGGACTGGCAAATAGAACTTGCCATGCATTGTAAATCCTTATTTGTAAAATAATGTGAATTAATATTAACTGTGAAAAATTATGACTTTCTTTGTAACTACAAATAATGACTATTTTCAGTTTCATGGTCATAAGATCTACTATGCAAGCGACTGGCCAAGGAATTTTCTGAGTGGATTTTTGAAGACAAGAAAATTGGTCACATATTTGCCATTAAATTTAATTTGTTAGAAGAAAAAGCTAACGAACAACCTGAGTTATATAAAAGTAAGAACTGGAAGTAAATTAAAAGAGCAGTGACGAGTATTTTGATGGAAACTCACTCTGAGTATAATACATGTGCTGAAGGAACTGAAAGGTTTAAGAGAAACTGTAGATGCAGATTTTGCTGTGGCAAAGTATCACTTTGGAAGAAATAAATAAAATCAGTTAAAAAGGAAGTTGCTGACATGCAAGAAAATGTGCGAGATATGCAGTAACTCCTGCATAGCACTGACGTGACGTGTCAGACCACAACGAGTTCCAGTAGAGCAGTTGCATTATGAGCCACTCACACACGTTTCCATCAAACCGACGTATGGTATGTGGCCATAGCACCGATAATGTCAGCGTTGCTGGAAGGATGTCTAATATGACATAGGGTACAATATACAGTTCCTGACCATGTGACAGTTGTTAGAAGTTCATTCTTTAATTATTTCTACTGTATTGTATACTGGACGCTCCAGTTAAGGAAAATATTTGTTTTAATCTCGCTTAACTCCAGTTTTCTGTTATTGGTGGCTACGATTATTACAACATTTTTTATGCTTGTAGTTAGCGATGTCTAAAGGTTTTCTTAAGGATCATCCATCCTGTAATCGAGTAAGTACCTGAATGAAATTTAATAAAATTCATTTATGTAGCTTGTCATTAACAGAAGAGGTTCTTCCAATTAATTTTGTATAACCTTTTCAAGTTTTAACATCAAATGAATCTCAGACTGCTGGGTACCAACAACTGTAATCGAACGAGGGCTGAAACTTAAATAGTGGCAACTATTTATTCACAACCGATACAAAAGACTTACATGTTTGCACCTGTTACTGTCCTTCAGAGTAGTCACCAGAGTTGTGTAGAACCCGTTGCCAGCGATGTGGAAGGCGTAGTATACCGTTATCAGAGTCTATTCTGTTGATGGTGCGAATGGAACGGTCTACTGCCTGTCGAATCTCTGGAACAGTTCTGAAAATTAATGTACAGAGGAACATAGCAATGAATTTTACATTCCCTTTCGTATGTGGAATGAAGTATTTAATAAGAGCATCCCACAAACTGTGTCAGCTACATTTCAAGAAAATGGACTAGCGACTGAAGCAGTGCTAATGAAACCACCAACGTCCTCGGAACTACTAATACAGCTCCAAATATCCAACCACATCTACATCCACACCCACGTAGATACTCCTCATGCCACTGTAGGGTGAGTGACGGAGGGCTTCCAGCACCACTACTTGTCATTTTCCGTCCTGTTCAGCTGGCAAATAGCGCGAGGGAAGAACGACTGTCTGTAAGCTGTAGCGTCCCCAGTGCTATATTACGAAAAGACTTAAAAAACGGTATTTTTAAAGAAGAGACATTTAAAATTTGAATAATAAGTGGACACTAGCCGCTCAGGCGAACATACATTTTTCTCTATATTATAATAATTTCTCTGTGTAAGTTTCGAGGACAAAGAAATATAACGAAATGATCTAAAGAGACGACAAGATACGCTATTTTGTTAATTTTTTAGTCGTCTTCACTTCTTCTCTTGTCTTGGTTGCGTGTAGAAGGACATCTCGCGAGTGGTGGCAAATGTAAGCATATTTGTACGAATTAAGCAGATAATATATTGATTTAATAATATTGTTCACCTTTAATTTGTAAGAGGTGATCCCGATTTCATGTCCGCCTTCCTTTAATTAACCTGCATTCAAGTAATTTACAGTTCAACAATCGCAGCGGCCGATGCAGCCAACGACGCCATTACGAGGCGGTATTAACTTATAAAAATTTAGCACAAGCGAAAAACTCGCCCGCTATTAACATAATATTCATTTTTCTCCGCAGCCGCACGAAGTTGCAGAAAATACGTAGCTTTAAGATTCTTATTTTCAGTAGCATAGCCGAGAGCCAGAGCCAGGACTCCGACTACAATGCAATGGTTAACGGCGGTAAGAAAAAATACTCTCGCGCGTGTGTGGGCCGTAATTGTAATTAACAACTAAGGATTTTTTTGCTTTAAAGTGAACTGACTAGCCGAGGAAATTAATATGAAAAGTTTATTCCATTGTTCAACTTATATGCTCATGTTTCAAGATTCAGTGAGTCTAACGTTCATTAACGTAACAAATAATTTAAGATTAATATTGTTAAAAAGGAGAACTTCAGGAAAGAATTTAATCGTAAATCAAATTTTAATGAAATATAATTTTTATTAAGGCCCACCACGTAAGTCGGCAACAATCAAATAATAATAATAATAATATATTAAATTACGACGGCCGACGGACGCGAGAACGCCTCCGTATAAGCCCCAATTTCTCGTATCTTCTCTTCGTGGTCCTTACGAGCGAAGTATATTGGCGGGAGCAGCATCGTTCAGCAGTCAGCTTCAAATGTCGGTTCTCTAAATTTTCTCAATAATGTTTCCCGAAAAGGACGCCGTCCTCCCTCCAGGTATTCCCATTTGAACTCCCGAAGCAACTCTGTAATATTTAAGTTTTATTAGACCCTACCGGTAACAAATCTAGCAACCCTCCTCTGAATTGCTTCGATGTCTTCCTATTAATATATTAAGTTACGACGGCCGACGGACGCGAGAATGCCTCCGTATAAGCCCCAATTTCTCGTATCTTCTCTTCGTGGTCCTTACGAGTGAAGTATATTGGCGGGAGCAGCATCGTTCAGCAGTCAGCTTCAAATGTCGGTTCTCTAAATTTTCTCAATAATGTTTCCCGAAAAGGACGCCGTCCTCCCTCCAGGTATTCCCATTTGAACTCCCGAAGCAACTCTGTAATATTTAAGTTTTATTAGACCCTACCGGTAACAAATGTAGCAGCCCTCCTCTGAATTGCTTCGATGTCTTCCTATTAATATATTAAATTACGACGGCCGACGGACGCGAGAATGCCTCCGTATAAGCCCCAATTTCTCGTATCTTCTCTTCGTGGTCCTTACGAGCGAAGTATATTGGCGGGAGCAGCATCGTTCAGCAGTCAGCTTCAAATGTCGGTTCTCTAAATTTTCTCAATAATGTTTCCCGAAAAGGACGCCGTCCTCCCTCCAGGTATTCCCATTTGAACTCCCGAAGCAACTCTGTAATATTTAAGTTTTATTAGACCCTACCGGTAACAAATCTAGCAACCCTCCTCTGAATTGCTTCGATGTCTTCCTATTAATATATTAAGTTACGACGGCCGACGGACGCGAGAATGCCTCCGTATAAGCCCCAATTTCTCGTATCTTCTCTTCGTGGTCCTTACGAGCGAAGTATATTGGCGGGAGCAGCATCGTTCAGCAGTCAGCTTCAAATGTCGGTTCTCTAAATTTTCTCAATAATGTTTCCCGAAAAGGACGCCGTCCTCCCTCCAGGTATTCCCATTTGAACTCCCGAAGCAACTCTGTAATATTTAAGTTTTATTAGACCCTACCGGTAACAAATGTAGCAACCCTCCTCTGAATTGCTTCGATGTCTTCCTATTAATATATTAAGTTACGACGGCCGACAGACGCGAGAATGCCTCCGTATAAGCCCCAATTTCTCGTATCTTCTCTTCGTGGTCCTTACGAGCGAAGTATATTGGCGGGAGCAGCATCGTTCAGCAGTCAGCTTCAAATGTCGGTTCTCTAAATTTTCTCAATAATGTTTCCCGAAAAGGACGCCGTCCTCCCTCCAGGTATTCCCATTTGAACTCCCGAAGCAACTCTGTAATATTTAAGTTTTATTAGACCCTACCGGTAACAAATGTAGCAACCCTCCTCTGAATTGCTTCGATGTCTTCCTATTAATATATTAAGTTACGACGGCCGACGGACGCGAGAATGCCTCCGTATAAGCCCCAATTTCTCGTATCTTCTCTTCGTGGTCCTTACGAGCGAAGTATATTGGCGGGAGCAGCATCGTTCAGCAGTCAGCTTCAAATGTCGGTTCTCTAAATTTTCTCAATAATGTTTCCCGAAAAGGACGCCGTCCTCCCTCCAGGTATTCCCATTTGAACTCCCGAAGCAACTCTGTAATATTTAAGTTTTATTAGACCCTACCGGTAACAAATGTAGCAACCCTCCTCTGAATTGCTTCGATGTCTTCCTATTAATATATTAAGTTACGACGGCCGACGGACGCGAGAATGCCTCCGTATAAGCCCCAATTTCTCGTATCTTCTCTTCGTGGTCCTTACGAGCGAAGTATATTGGCGGGAGCAGCATCGTTCAGCAGTCAGCTTCAAATGTCGGTTCTCTAAATTTTCTCAATAATGTATCCCGAAAAGGACGCCGTCCTCCCTCCAGGTATTCCCATTTGAACTCCCGAAGCAACTCTGTAATATTTAAGTTTTATTAGACCCTACCGGTAACAAATCTAGCAACCCTCCTCTGAATTGCTTCGATGTCTTCCTATTAATATATTAAGTTACGACGGCCGACGGACGCGAGAATGCCTCCGTATAAGCCCCAATTTCTCGTATCTTCTCTTCGTGGTCCTTACGAGCGAAGTATATTGGCGGGAGCAGCATCGTTCAGCAGTCAGCTTCAAATGTCGGTTCTCTAAATTTTCTCAATAATGTTTCCCGAAAAGGACGCCGTCCTCCCTCCAGGTATTCCCATTTTAACTCCCGAAGCAACTCTGTAATATTTAAGTTTTATTAGACCCTACCGGTAACAAATCTAGCAACCCTCCTCTGAATTGCTTCGATGTCTTCCTATTAATATATTAAGTTACGACGGCCGACGGACGCGAGAATGCCTCCGTATAAGCCCCAATTTCTCGTATCTTCTCTTCGTGGTCCTTACGAGTGAAGTATATTGGCGGGAGCAGCATCGTTCAGCAGTCAGCTTCAAATGTCGGTTCTCTAAATTTTCTCAATAATGTTTCCCGAAAAGGACGCCGTCCTCCCTCCAGGTATTCCCATTTTAACTCCCGAAGCAACTCTGTAATATTTAAGTTTTATTAGACCCTACCGGTAACAAATGTAGCAACCCTCCTCTGAATTGCTTCGATGTCTTCCTATTAATATATTAAGTTACGACGGCCGACGGACGCGAGAATGCCTCCGTATAAGCCCCAATTTCTCGTATCTTCTCTTCGTGGTCCTTACGAGCGAAGTATATTGGCGGGAGCAGCATCGTTCAGCAGTCAGCTTCAAATGTCGGTTCTCTAAATTTTCTCAATAATGTTTCCCGAAAAGGACGCCGTCCTCCCTCCAGGTATTCCCATTTGAACTCCCGAAGCAACTCTGTAATATTTAAGTTTTATTAGACCCTACCGGTAACAAATGTAGCAACCCTCCTCTGAATTGCTTCGATGTCTTCCTATTAATATATTAAGTTACGACGGCCGACGGACGCGAGAATGCCTCCGTATAAGCCCCAATTTCTCGTATCTTCTCTTCGTGGTCCTTACGAGCGAAGTATATTGGCGGGAGCAGCATCGTTCAGCAGTCAGCTTCAAATGTCGGTTCTCTAAATTTTCTCAATAATGTTTCCCGAAAAGGACGCCGTCCTCCCTCCAGGTATTCCCATTTGAACTCCCGAAGCAACTCTGTAATATTTAAGTTTTATTAGACCCTACCGGTAACAAATGTAGCAACCCTCCTCTGAATTGCTTCGATGTCTTCCTATTAATATATTAAGTTACGACGGCCGACGGACGCGAGAATGCCTCCGTATAAGCCCCAATTTCTCGTATCTTCTCTTCGTGGTCCTTACGAGCGAAGTATATTGGCGGGAGCAGCATCGTTCAGCAGTCAGCTTCAAATGTCGGTTCTCTAAATTTTCTCAATAATGTTTCCCGAAAAGGACGCCGTCCTCCCTCCAGGTATTCCCATTTGAACTCCCGAAGCAACTCTGTAATATTTAAGTTTTATTAGACCCTACCGGTAACAAATCTAGCAACCCTCCTCTGAATTGCTTCGATGTCTTCCTATTAATATATTAAGTTACGACGGCCGACGGACGCGAGAATGCCTCCGTATAAGCCCCAATTTCTCGTATCTTCTCTTCGTGGTCCTTACGAGCGAAGTATATTGGCGGGAGCAGCATCGTTCAGCAGTCAGCTTCAAATGTCGGTTCTCTAAATTTTCTCAATAATGTTTCCCGAAAAGGACGCCGTCCTCCCTCCAGGTATTCCCATTTGAACTCCCGAAGCAACTCTGTAATATTTAAGTTTTATTAGACCCTACCGGTAACAAATCTAGCAACCCTCCTCTGAATTGCTTCGATGTCTTCCTATTAATATATTAAGTTACGACGGCCGACGGACGCGAGAATGCCTCCGTATAAGCCCCAATTTCTCGTATCTTCTCTTCGTGGTCCTTACGAGCGAAGTATATTGGCGGGAGCAGCATCGTTCAGCAGTCAGCTTCAAATGTCGGTTCTCTAAATTTTCTCAATAATGTTTCCCGAAAAGGACGCCGTCCTCCCTCCAGGTATTCCCATTTGAACTCCCGAAGCAACTCTGTAATATTTAAGTTTTATTAGACCCTACCGGTAACAAATGTAGCAACCCTCCTCTGAATTGCTTCGATGTCTTCCTATTAATATATTAAGTTACGACGGCCGACGGACGCGAGAATGCCTCCGTATAAGCCCCAATTTCTCGTATCTTCTCTTCGTGGTCCTTACGAGCGAAGTATATTGGCGGGAGCAGCATCGTTCAGCAGTCAGCTTCAAATGTCGGTTCTCTAAATTTTCTCAATAATGTTTCCCGAAAAGGACGCCGTCCTCCCTCCAGGTATTCCCATTTGAACTCCCGAAGCAACTCTGTAATATTTAAGTTTTATTAGACCCTACCGGTAACAAATGTAGCAACCCTCCTCTGAATTGCTTCGATGTCTTCCTATTAATATATTAAGTTACGACGGCCGACGGACGCGAGAATGCCTCCGTATAAGCCCCAATTTCTCGTATCTTCTCTTCGTGGTCCTTACGAGCGAAGTATATTGGCGGGAGCAGCATCGTTCAGCAGTCAGCTTCAAATGTCGGTTCTCTAAATTTTCTCAATAATGTTTCCCGAAAAGGACGCCGTCCTCCCTCCAGGTATTCCCATTTGAACTCCCGAAGCAACTCTGTAATATTTAAGTTTTATTAGACCCTACCGGTAACAAATGTAGCAGCCCTCCTCTGAATTGCTTCGATGTCTTCCTATTAATATATTAAGTTACGACGGCCGACGGACGCGAGAATGCCTCCGTATAAGCCCCAATTTCTCGTATCTTCTCTTCGTGGTCCTTACGAGCGAAGTATATTGGCGGGAGCAGCATCGTTCAGCAGTCAGCTTCAAATGTCGGTTCTCTAAATTTTCTCAATAATGTTTCCCGAAAAGGACGCCGTCCTCCCTCCAGGTATTCCCATTTGAACTCCTGAAGCAACTCTGTAATATTTAAGTTTTATTAGACCCTACCGGTAACAAATGTAGCAACCCTCCTCTGAATTGCTTCGATGTCTTCCTATTAATATATTAAGTTACGACGGCCGACGGACGCGAGAATGCCTCCGTATAAGCCCCAATTTCTCGTATCTTCTCTTCGTGGTCCTTACGAGCGAAGTATATTGGCGGGAGCAGCATCGTTCAGCAGTCAGCTTCAAATGTCGGTTCTCTAAATTTTCTCAATAATGTTTCCCGAAAAGGACGCCGTCCTCCCTCCAGGTATTCCCATTTTAACTCCCGAAGCAACTCTGTAATATTTAAGTTTTATTAGACCCTACCGGTAACAAATGTAGCAGCCCTCCTCTGAATTGCTTCGATGTCTTCCTATTAATATATTAAATTACGACGGCCGACGGACGCGAGAATGCCTCCGTATAAGCCCCAATTTCTCGTATCTTCTCTTCGTGGTCCTTACGAGTGAAGTATATTGGCGGGAGCAGCATCGTTCAGCAGTCAGCTTCAAATGTCGGTTCTCTAAATTTTCTCAATAATGTTTCCCGAAAAGGACGCCGTCCTCCCTCCAGGTATTCCCATTTGAACTCCCGAAGCAACTCTGTAATATTTAAGTTTTATTAGACCCTACCGGTAACAAATCTAGCAACCCTCCTCTGAATTGCTTCGATGTCTTCCTATTAATATATTAAGTTACGACGGCCGACGGACGCGAGAATGCCTCCGTATAAGCCCCAATTTCTCGTATCTTCTCTTCGTGGTCCTTACGAGCGAAGTATATTGGCGGGAGCAGCATCGTTCAGCAGTCAGCTTCAAATGTCGGTTCTCTAAATTTTCTCAATAATGTTTCCCGTAAAGGACGCCGTCCTCCCTCCAGGTATTCCCATTTGAACTCCCGAAGCAACTCTGTAATATTTAAGTTTTATTAGACCCTACCGGTAACAAATGTAGCAGCCCTCCTCTGAATTGCTTCGATGTCTTCCTATTAATATATTAAATTACGACGGCCGACGGACGCGAGAATGCCTCCGTATAAGCCCCAATTTCTCGTATCTTCTCTTCGTGGTCCTTACGAGCGAAGTATATTGGCGGGAGCAGCATCGTTCAGCAGTCAGCTTCAAATGTCGGTTCTCTAAATTTTCTCAATAATGTTTCCCGAAAAGGACGCCGTCCTCCCTCCAGGTATTCCCATTTGAACTCCCGAAGCAACTCTGTAATATTTAAGTTTTATGAGACCCTACCGGTAACAAATCTAGCAACCCTCCTCTGAATTGCTTCGATGTCTTCCTATTAATATATTAAGTTACGACGGCCGACGGACGCGAGAATGCCTCCGTATAAGCCCCAATTTCTCGTATCTTCTCTTCGTGGTCCTTACGAGCGAAGTATATTGGCGGGAGCAGCATCGTTCAGCAGTCAGCTTCAAATGTCGGTTCTCTAAATTTTCTCAATAATGTTTCCCGAAAAGGACGCCGTCCTCCCTCCAGGTATTCCCATTTGAACTCCCGAAGCAACTCTGTAATATTTAAGTTTTATTAGACCCTACCGGTAACAAATGTAGCAGCCCTCCTCTGAATTGCTTCGATGTCTTCCTATTAATATATTAAATTACGACGGCCGACGGACGCGAGAATGCCTCCGTATAAGCCCCAATTTCTCGTATCTTCTCTTCGTGGTCCTTACGAGCGAAGTATATTGGCGGGAGCAGCATCGTTCAGCAGTCAGCTTCAAATGTCGGTTCTCTAAATTTTCTCAATAATGTTTCCCGAAAAGGACGCCGTCCTCCCTCCAGGTATTCCCATTTGAACTCCCGAAGCAACTCTGTAATATTTAAGTTTTATTAGACCCTACCGGTAACAAATGTAGCAACCCTCCTCTGAATTGCTTCGATGTCTTCCTATTAATATATTAAGTTACGACGGCCGACGGACGCGAGAATGCCTCCGTATAAGCCCCAATTTCTCGTATCTTCTCTTCGTGGTCCTTACGAGCGAAGTATATTGGCGGGAGCAGCATCGTTCAGCAGTCAGCTTCAAATGTCGGTTCTCTAAATTTTCTCAATAATGTTTCCCGAAAAGGACGCCGTCCTCCCTCCAGGTATTCCCATTTGAACTCCCGAAGCAACTCTGTAATATTTAAGTTTTATTAGACCCTACCGGTAACAAATCTAGCAACCCTCCTCTGAATTGCTTCGATGTCTTCCTATTAATATATTAAGTTACGACGGCCGACGGACGCGAGAATGCCTCCGTATAAGCCCCAATTTCTCGTATCTTCTCTTCGTGGTCCTTACGAGCGAAGTATATTGGCGGGAGCAGCATCGTTCAGCAGTCAGCTTCAAATGTCGGTTCTCTAAATTTTCTCAATAATGTTTCCCGAAAAGGACGCCGTCCTCCCTCCAGGTATTCCCATTTGAACTCCCGAAGCAACTCTGTAATATTTAAGTTTTATTAGACCCTACCGGTAACAAATGTAGCAGCCCTCCTCTGAATTGCTTCGATGTCTTCCTATTAATATATTAAATTACGACGGCCGACGGACGCGAGAATGCCTCCATATAAGCCCCAATTTCTCGTATCTTCTCTTCGTGGTCCTTACGAGCGAAGTATATTGGCGGGAGCAGCATCGTTCAGCAGTCAGCTTCAAATGTCGGTTCTCTAAATTTTCTCAATAATGTTTCCCGAAAAGGACGCCGTCCTCCCTCCAGGTATTCCCATTTGAACTCCCGAAGCAACTCTGTAATATTTAAGTTTTATTAGACCCTACCGGTAACAAATCTAGCAACCCTCCTCTGAATTGCTTCGATGTCTTCCTATTAATATATTAAGTTACGACGGCCGACGGACGCGAGAATGCCTCCGTATAAGCCCCAATTTCTCGTATCTTCTCTTCGTGGTCCTTACGAGCGAAGTATATTGGCGGGAGCAGCATCGTTCAGCAGTCAGCTTCAAATGTCGGTTCTCTAAATTTTCTCAATAATGTTTCCCGAAAAGGACGCCGTCCTCCCTCCAGGTATTCCCATTTGAACTCCCGAAGCAACTCTGTAATATTTAAGTTTTATTAGACCCTACCGGTAACAAATGTAGCAGCCCTCCTCTGAATTGCTTCGATGTCTTCCTATTAATATATTAAATTACGACGGCCGACGGACGCGAGAATGCCTCCGTATAAGCCCCAATTTCTCGTATCTTCTCTTCGTGGTCCTTACGAGCGAAGTATATTGGCGGGAGCAGCATCGTTCAGCAGTCAGCTTCAAATGTCAGTTCTCTAAATTTTCTCAATAATGTTTCCCGAAAAGGACGCCGTCCTCCCTCCAGGTATTCCCATTTGAACTCCCGAAGCAACTCTGTAATATTTAAGTTTTATTAGACCCTACCGGTAACAAATGTAGCAACCCTCCTCTGAATTGCTTCGATGTCTTCCTATTAATATATTAAGTTACGACGGCCGACGGACGCGAGAATGCCTCCGTATAAGCCCCAATTTCTCGTATCTTCTCTTCGTGGTCCTTACGAGCGAAGTATATTGGCGGGAGCAGCATCGTTCAGCAGTCAGCTTCAAATGTCGGTTCTCTAAATTTTCTCAATAATGTTTCCCGAAAAGGACGCCGTCCTCCCTCCAGGTATTCCCATTTGAACTCCCGAAGCAACTCTGTAATATTTAAGTTTTATTAGACCCTACCGGTAACAAATGTAGCAACCCTCCTCTGAATTGCTTCGATGTCTTCCTATTAATATATTAAGTTACGACGGCCGACGGACGCGAGAATGCCTCCGTATAAGCCCCAATTTCTCGTATCTTCTCTTCGTGGTCCTTACGAGCGAAGTATATTGGCGGGAGCAGCATCGTTCAGCAGTCAGCTTCAAATGTCGGTTCTCTAAATTTTCTCAATAATGTTTCCCGAAAAGGACGCCGTCCTCCCTCCAGGTATTCCCATTTGAACTCCCAAAGCAACTCTGTAATATTTAAGTTTTATTAGACCCTACCGGTAACAAATCTAGCAACCCTCCTCTGAATTGCTTCGATGTCTTCCTATTAATATATTAAGTTACGACGGCCGACGGACGCGAGAATGCCTCCGTATAAGCCCCAATTTCTCGTATCTTCTCTTCGTGGTCCTTACGAGCGAAGTATATTGGCGGGAGCAGCATCGTTCAGCAGTCAGCTTCAAATGTCGGTTCTCTAAATTTTCTCAATAATGTTTCCCGAAAAGGACGCCGTCCTCCCTCCAGGTATTCCCATTTGAACTCCCGAAGCAACTCTGTAATATTTAAGTTTTATTAGACCCTACCGGTAACAAATGTAGCAACCCTCCTCTGAATTGCTTCGATGTCTTCCTATTAATATATTAAGTTACGACGGCCGACGGACGCGAGAATGCCTCCGTATAAGCCCCAATTTCTCGTATCTTCTCTTCGTGGTCCTTACGAGCGAAGTATATTGGCGGGAGCAGCATCGTTCAGCAGTCAGCTTCAAATGTCGGTTCTCTAAATTTTCTCAATAATGTTTCCCGAAAAGGACGCCGTCCTCCCTCCAGGTATTCCCATTTGAACTCCCGAAGCAACTCTGTAATATTTAAGTTTTATTAGACCCTACCGGTAACAAATGTAGCATCCCTCCTCTGAATTGCTTCGATGTCTTCCTATTAATATATTAAGTTACGACGGCCGACGGACGCGAGAATGCCTCCGTATAAGCCCCAATTTCTCGTATCTTCTCTTCGTGGTCCTTACGAGCGAAGTATATTGGCGGGAGCAGCATCGTTCAGCAGTCAGCTTCAAATGTCGGTTCTCTAAATTTTCTCAGTAATGTTTCCCGAAAAGGACGCCGTCCTCCCTCCAGGTATTCCCATTTGAACTCCCGAAGCAACTCTGTAATATTTAAGTTTTATTAGACCCTACCGGTAACAAATGTAGCAGCCCTCCTCTGAATTGCTTCGATGTCTTCCTTCAGTCCAACCTGGTACGGATCCCAAACACTCGAGCAGTACTCAAGAATAGGTCGCACCAGCGGCCTATATGCGGTCTTCTTTACAGGTGAACCACTCTTTCCTAAAATTCTCCCAATAAATCGAAATTGATCATTTGCCTTCCCTACCATAGTTTTCACACGCTCGCTCCACCTCATATGCAATGTTACGCTCAAGTATTTAAACGACTTGACTGTGTCAAGCTTGACATTAGGAATAGTGTATCCGTACATAACATTTTTGTTCCTCCTGCTCATCCGCATTAATTTCCATTTCTCCATAATTAGGGCTAGCTGCCATTCATCACACCAACTGGAAATTTTGTCTAAATCGTCTTGTATCTTCCTACAGTCACTCAACTTCGACACCTTACAGTACACCACGGCATCATCAGCAAACAACTGCAGACTGCTACCCACCCTGTCCACCAAATTATTTATGTATATAAAGAACAACAGGGGTTCTATCACACTTCCCTGGGGCACTCCTGACTATACTCCTGTCTCTGATGAAAACTCGCCGTCGAGAACAACATACTGCCGCTCACGTATCTGTGAATTAATTCGATACGCTCGTACCTTCGTAAACAGCCTGCAATGGACATCGTGCCAAATGCTTTTCGCAAATCTAGAAATATGGAATCTGTCTGTGGCCCTTCATCCATAGTTCTCGATAGATCATGTGAGAAAAGGGCAAGCTGAGTTTCGCAAGAGCGATGCTTTCTAAAACCATGCTGATTCGTGGACATAAGCTAATTAGCCCCAGGATAGTTTTTTATATTCGAACTGAGAATATGTTAAAGGATTCTGTAGCAAACAGAAGTAAGAGATATTTGTCTGTATTTTTGCGGGTCCGTTCTTTTATCTTTCTTATATATACTGGAGTCAGCTGCACTTTTTTCGAATAGCTTGGGAATATGTGCTGGACGAGAGATTCACGATAAATGCAAGCTAGATCAGGGACCAATGCAGTAAAATCGAACTGGGATTCCATCCGCACCTAATGATTTATTTGTTTTCAAATCTTTAAGTTGCTTCTCTGTGCAAGCTATGCTTATTTCTGTGTCGTCCATACGGAAGTCTGTCCTATGGTCAGATGACTTTATGTTTGTACGGTTCTCCTGCGTGAACGATATCTTGAACGTGAAATTTAAAATTTTGGCTTTCATTTTGCTATCTTCTACTGCCACACCAGACTGGTTGACAAGGGACTAAATAGAAACCTCATACCCTCTTAGCGATTTTACATGACCAGAATTTTCTCGGCTTCTCTGCCAGATCATTTGCTAAGGTGTGACGGTGGTAGTTGTATGCTTCGCGCACAGATCTTTTCACAGACGCACGAATCTCTACTAACCTTCACTTGTCGTCGTTTGTGCGTCCCCTTTTGAATCTTGAGTGTAACAGCCTCTGCTTCCTCAGCATCTTACGAATTTCTTTATTAAACCATGGTGGATCTTTTCCATTCTTTAGCCAGTGACTAGGCACGTAGCTCTCCAGACCACGATTTACAATCTGCTTAAACTTTCCCCATAATTCCTCTACATCCATCTTAATGTAACTAAGTTATGCCAATTCACTGTCTAAGTAAAATGTTAATATCTGCATATCGGCTCTATCTATCAGAAACAATAACCTAACGTTCTTGACTAATTTATTAACTTTCGTAATCATACGTGCTATAATGACGTCATGATCAATAATCCTCGTTTCTACACTGACATTGTCGATAAGGTCCGGCCTATTTGTAGCTACAATGTCTAAGTTATTTCCATTATGTGTGGGCTGCCAAGCTAGCTGCTCAGGGCAATTTTCAGAAAACGTGTTCAAAATTATTTCGCTTGACTGTCTGTCTGTACGCCCCGCAATGATTCCGTAGACATCCAAATATATACTCGGCAGGTTAAAGTCACCTCCAACTAGTATTGCGTGAAGTATTTACCCGCCACTGACCGAAGACTTTCTTTGAAAGACTGCCACAGCGGAATCGGGTGGTCGGTAAAAGTATGAAACAATTAACTCAGTTTCACCTACATCTGTTATACGCAACCAGACGACTTCACCGTCTCACTCCACTTCGACCTCAATTGAGACAATATTTTTGTCAACTGCAATGAACATTCCCTCACCTATAGCCTCTAATCTGTCTTGGAGATGTAGGTTCCAGGACTAAACATCTCAAAACTTTCTACTTCGGGTTTCAACTAGCTCCCAGTCCCAAGAATAATTTTAGCGCGAGAAATTTCCTGGAGGGCAGTAAATTCTGGAACTTTATTACGAATACTTCGACATATATAAGTGAAGTACTCCAGAGTCCATTATGTCTTTTATAGCCAGAGGGGAAGAGAGTCATATTCTAACGCAAAACAGTGCAGCCGAAAGAGAAGACGGAACTTTGCGAGGAGGTGTAGTTACTGGCACAATAAGAGATGACTCTGCTCCAAATCAAAGCACTCAACCTGTGAAGCAGAAGTTGTTTGATACTTCAAAAAGCATACATACTTTACACATTTAAATGAAATTTTATCGTGGCCTGAATCACCTATAATGAAAGGAAAGCAAGTACGATGACTTCCTTTTGCAATATCAAGCCTGGAAAATAATTCAGCAAGAAGAGGCAATAAAAAGAAAGAAGGAGAGGAGAAGAGACTTGACAGGAAAAAGGATGAAAAGAAGGACCTAAAGGAACAGAGCGCCAAGAAATAAAAAACGATGGATCTTCACAATTGTCCAGAAATGGCGTAGAAAATATGAGATCCTGTAAGCAAGGCCTTTGTTTTTGTGTGCTGGAAATATCAAGCCACATAAAGAAGACTCACAGAAGTGCTGCATATGTAACGAACTTTCCCATGGAAAGTGTGCCCCAAAAAGTCATCATTTACATATACCCGAATCTGAAGAGGAAAATGAATGACAAGGATTCGGTTGAGAAAGGATGGGAGGAGAGTGAATAAATAACCAAATTGTTTCTTCTGCCATTAATATCTCCGTTCTATCAGTAATAATAATACATCAGCTGATAGTTGTGGCAATGACTACTACGTTTCCCATGGTGCTGGGCAAGCAAATTTGTCAGGCGATTCACATGACACCAGTCCACCTGGATTGCCTGCCCTGTCAAAAGAAAGTGACAACAACAGCGATATAACAATTCTGGTTATCAAAATACAAATGGATGGCAAGATTACAGGCAGGAGCGACCACATAATCAGACCGAGCAATGTGGTGCAGTGGTTAACACACTGGAGTCGCATTCGGGATGACGACGGTTCAAACCCGCGTCCGGCCATCCTGATTCAGGGTTACGGTGATTCCCCTAAATCGCTTCAGGCAAATGCCGGGATGGTTCCTTTAAAAGTCGACTTCCTTCGCTGTTTGATCCCCTCCGCCAAATCAACCACCAACCAACCAACCAACCAACCAACCAATCAACAAAATCAGAATTGGAACAGTCGTACTATGGAGGCAAGAGTGGAAGAAGTTAATAACTTTCCTAGAACCTCCTAACAGGAAAACTACATATGACCAAATTGGGCCAAAGAATGCTGGTTGTGAATACTACATAGCAAGAACACGGTTGTAAGTAAACTCTTGTCGTAGTGCAGTTGCCTGAAAGATGTCGGTAAGCGGTCCTGTCAAGTACCAGCCACGTGGTGTGATCCGCTTCCTGCTCGTGACAGGAAAAACACCTACTGAAATTTTTCTGCGAATCAAAACGGTTGATGACGAAGGTGTTATGAACAGAATGAGCGTATTTAAGGGATGTATGGCGTATGGTAAAGTCAGGACAAATGTTCATGACGAACAGAGGAGTGGAAGACCTTCCGTTTTGACTGATGAGTTGGTGCATAAAATCGAAGAAACTGTTCGTGTAGATAGCTGATTGATAATGGATGAAAGTTATGAGGTGATTTCAGAACTTTCCAGAACTCACTTATGTGAGACACTCACAGAAATGCTTGGATACCGGGAACTGTGCACAATATGGCTCCTAAACTAGCTGACAGAGCTGTACAAAAGAAAAGAAGTCGGGTCAACAACAGCGCCCATGCGTTTCTTGGGCCACTTGAATTGGAAGGTGAGGTTTCTCTGACATGTATTGTGCATGTAGATGAAACGTGTGTGTCTCTTTACGTGACTGAGACAAAAAGACAGTCGTCACAATGGTGTCACACATATATTCTATCTTCCAAAAAATTCAGTTCCAGAATATTGGGCAAGAAACGATGGCATAAGTGATTTGGGACTCAAAAGGCATCATTTTGGTAGAATTTCTGCCTCAGGGGAGACCATCAATGCACAACGATATTATGAGACCATAAAAAGCTCAGAAGGACCATTAAAAACAAAAGGAAGGGAACGCTGATTAGAGGAGTACGCTTGTTGCATGAGAACACCCATACGCACACAGCTCATAGCTTTAGCCACCAAGGCACTCTTGGACTCATTTGGTGGTATATTTTAAACATCTTATGTTCCACTGACCTGTGTTCCCCTGACTTGACGCCTTCAGATGATAGCATTTTCACCTGCATAAAGGCACAGTTGAGTTTAATTAAATTTTCAACCAATTGGAAGGTTTAGAAAAAGGTTTTAAAGTGGAGCAGGAGCTAATGGTCAAGTTCTTCAAGGAGATAAAAAGAAGCTTGGGCCATGGCGCACGACACACGTTGAATGTGGTGGCGGTTGTGTGGAAAAGTAATCAACAATTGTATCAACAATATCCAGCTCCTTTTTCAGATACACCTGTTATAAAAAAATAAAAATCTAGTACACTTACTTTTTGAACATGCCCCATAATTCGACAGTTACCAATTGCAAAATCCTGGGAGGAATTGGTGCCACATCAAATAATGTGAAGACTGAAGTCCATTTGCCTTTAAGATCACGAAGTGCAGTCATTCACAACACAATCCTAGTGGTTGATAATGTGGTAGTGGATTGTGCTTTAGGACTTGAATTTCTGATTTAAGGGTTCCAAGAATTGGAGTATCGTCAGAAAATTGTTAAATTAAGATTATCAATCAGGACAAGAGTGGACTTATTAGAAACAGATGCTAACTATGGCAAATCTTGCCATTGTGCAAGGAAAGGATTATCATTTTTGAGTATGACAGTCATCACACTCGACCACCTGAATGGTTCTACTTATTGTATTGTGGACAAAGCAATCTTCAAAGTTAGTGAATCTTATTGTTTCGATGCAAGGCAGCAATGTGAACTGAAAGGCACTCTGTTAAATTTAGTAAGCCTAGGATCATTCGTTAATAGCAATTTGATGTACTCCATACACTGGGCAACCAAATCAGCTGTTACTAAGGAAATATGAAAATGTTGCAGTGGAATTTTATTGAGCCAGCTAAAGACTGTACTGTAGTGTCTCCTAGCGGTCTCGAAACCTGTAGAAATATACACATAACAGTAGATGCCAGAGCAATTAAGATTATAGTACCTATTAGAATAAGCACTGCAAATATCGAGGAGCAGATTAAAAGGTTTCGCAGAGTGATATCTCCAAAAAGCATAGATCTATATCCTTCTTATTGACAGTTATACTGACTTCATCTTCACTAACAAAAGCTATCAGTTCAAGGTCTTGCTATTCAGTCTGAATGCAAGTTCTGGTATATTTATTGCAGTATTAATCACAGTACTTGAGCCTGAATTGTTTTGTAAGGCGACTTTGTTCCTTGATGACCTTCCAAAAGAGCAATGAACATGGGATGAACATTTTGATTTGGTTGTGAGAATTCTAAATTAATTTTAGCAGGCTGCAGTTAATGCCAATTTTCAAATAAGTCTGGACGTAAATTTTCCACCCCAAAGGACAATAAAACAATTTAATGCGTTCCTTGGATTGGAGTAATTCGATCATCAATTTGTACCTAATGAATTACTGAACAGTGAAGCACTGCTATATTTACTTTAAAGAGTTCACCGTGGTATTGGTCAAAGGATTGACAGACAGCATTTGATAATAGAAAACAGGTCCTGGTATCCCCCAAGACTATATATGTCTCTGGACTTCCTGTTTTTTCGAGAAATGTTTCAAATTCTGGGCTTGGTACTTGTCCATTCCAAATTAAAAACATAGAGGGAAAACATGAGGGTTTGTACTATAAGTTTTGCAAGTAGCATTTTGTCCGACCGTAAAAAACCTGTTCCATTACCTAGTTGAAATTGCTTGTGGTAGCGTGGAATTTCAAGAAGTGTGACTGGTACTTAGCTGGAAATCACACTAATATACACTGAAGAGCCAAAGAAACTGGTATCGTCATGCGTATTAAGTACACAGATATATAAACAAGTAGAATACGGCGCTGGGTCGGCAACGCCTATATAAGACAAGTGCCTGGCGGAGTTGTTAGATGGCTTACTGCTGCTACAATGGCATGTTATTCAGATTTAAGTGACTCCGAACGTGGTGTTATTGTCGGCGCACGAGCAATGGGACACTATATCTCCTTGGTAGCGATGAAGTGGGGATATTACTTCACGACCAATTCACGAGTGAACCATGAATATCAGGAATCCGGTAAAACATCTAATCTCTGACATCGCTGCGGCCGGAAAAAGATCGGGCAAGAATGGGAACAACGACGACTGAAGAGAAACGTTCAAAGTGACAGAAGTGCAACCCTTCCGCAAAGTGCTGCAGATTTCAATGCTGGGCCGTCAACAAACGTCAGCGTGCGAACCGTTCAACGAAACATCATCGATATGGGCTTTCCGAGCCGAAGGACCACTCGTATACACTTGATGACCGCACGACACAAAGCTTTACGCCTCGCCTGGGCCTGTCAACACCGACAATGGACTATTGATGACTGTAAGCATGTTCCCTGGCCGGACGAGTCTCGTTTCAAACTGAATCGAGCGGATGGACGTGTACGGGTATGAAGACAACCTCACGAATCCATGGATCCTGCTAGTCAGCAGGGGTCTGTTCAAGCTGGTGGAGGCTGTGTAATGGTGTGGGGCGTGTGCAGTTGGAATGATATGGGACTCCTGATACGTCTATATACGACTCTGACAGGCGACGCGTAGGTAAGTATCCTGTCTGATCACGTGCTTCCATTCATGTGCATTGTGCATTCCGAAGGACTTGGACAATTCCAGCAGGACAATTCGACACTCCACTCGCCCATAATTGCTAGAGAGTGGCTCCAGGAACACTCTTCTGAGTTAAACACTTCCGCTGTCCACCAAACTCCCCAGAAACGAACGTTATTAAGCATATATATGGGAAGCCTTGCAACGTACTGATCAGAAGAGATATCCACCCCCTCGTATTATTACGGATTTATGGATAGCCCTGCAGGATTCATGGTGTAAACATCTTCCAGCACTACTTCAGATTTTAGTCGACTCCCTGCCACGTCGAGTTGCGGCACTTATGTGTGTTCGCAGGGGCCGTACAAACTATTAGGCAGGTGTACCAGTTTCTTTGGCCCTTCGATGTATGCTACGAACACCAGATGATTAGCTTCTTCTTTATCTGCAAATTGTTCACGCCATGCTCGCTAGGTGGTCCCTTACCCATTTTTTTTTTTGGGGGGGGGGGGGGGGGCTCATCAGTCTTCTGACTGGTTTGATGCAGCCCGCTACGAATTCCTCTCCTGTGCTAACCTCTTCATGTCAGAGTAGCACTTGCAACCTACGTTTGCTGGATGTATTCCGATGTCTATCTCCCTCTACAGTTTCCGCCTTCTACAGCTCCCTTTAGTACCATGGAAGTCATTTCCTCATGTCTTCACAGATGTTCTATCATCCTGTCCATTCTCCCTATCAGTGTTTTCCATATATTCCTTTCGATTCTGCGTAGAACCTCCTCATTCCTTACCTTATCAGTCCACCTAACCTTCAACACTCGTCTGTTGCACCACATCTCAAATGCTTCGATTCTCTTCTGTTCCGGTTTTCTCACAGTCCATGTTTCACATCCATACATTGCTGTGCTCCATGCGTGCGTTCTCAGAAATTTCTTCCTCAAATTAAGGTCTAAGTTTGATACTAGTAGACTTGTAAACGAATGATCTTTCTGCCAGTGCTAGTGTGCTTTTTATGTCCTCGTTGCTCTTTCGGTCATTGATTATTTTGCTGCCCAGGTAGCAGAATTCCTTAACGTCATCTACTTCTCGTTACCTTCGTCTTTCTTCGATTTACTCTCAATCCATACTCTGTACTCATTATACTGTTCATTCTATTCAGCAGATCATGTAATTCTTCTTCGCCGGCCGAAGTGGCCGTGCGGTTAAAGGCGCTGCAGTCTGGAACCGCAAGACCGCTACGGTCGCAGGTTCGAATCCTGCCTCGGGCATGGATGTTTGTGATGTCCTTAGGTTAGTTAGGTTTAACTAGTTCTAAGTTCTAGGGGACTAATAACCTCAGCAGTTGAGTCCCATAGTGCTCAGAGCCATTTGAACCAATTCTTCTTCACTTAGTAAAGCAATGTCATCAGCGAATCGTATCATTAAGATCCTGTCACCTTTAATTTTAATTCCACTCCTGAACCTTTCTTTTATTTCCATCACTGCTTCCTCGATATCCACATTGAACAGTAGGGGTGAAAGACTACATCCTTGTCTTACACTCATTTTAATACGAGCACTTCGTTCTTGGTCGTCCACTCTTATTATTCCCTCTTGGCTCTTGCAAATATTGTATATTACCCGTCTTTCCCTATAAGTTACCCCTATTTTTCTCAGAATTTCGAACATCTTGCACAACTTTACATTGTTGAACGTATTTTCCAGGTCCACAAATCCTATGAACAAATCTTGACTTGTCTTTAGTCTTGCTTCCATTATTAACCGCAACGTCAGAATTGCCTCTCTCGTGCCTTTACTTTTCCTAAAGCCAAACTGATCGTCATCTAGCGCATCCTCAATTTTCTTTTCCATTCTTCTGTTTATTATTCTTGTCTGAAACTTGGATGCATGAGATGTTAAGCGGATTGTGCGATAATTCTCGCACTTGTCAGCTCTTACCGTCTTCGGAATTGTGTGGATGATGCTTTTCCGAAAGTCAGATGTATGTCGCCTGACTCATACATTCTACACACCAAAATGAACAGTCGTTTGGTTGCCACTTCCCCAACGATTTTAGTAATTCTGATCGAATGTTATCCATCCCTTCTGCCTTATTTGATCTTAAGTCCTACAAAGGGTAAGAAAACCAATGTGCACCACGTGGAGTGGAGTCATTGCAGATGTTGAACGGGTCCTCCTGGATGCCATGAAGAGCAAAGAGTGCAGCCAACAGGGTGCAGCCAACTGCATGTGGTTGCCCACGTCGGTGCCAATGATGTATGTCACTTTGGATCAGAAAAGATTCTTTCTCGTTTCGAGCGGCTAACATAAGTGGTAAAGGCTGCCAGTCATTCTTGCACGCCGGCCGCGGTGGTCTAGCGGTTCTAGGCGCTCAGTCCGGAGCCACGCGCGCGACTGCTACGGTCGCAGGTTCGAATCCTGCCTCGGGCATTGATGTGTGTGATGTCCTTAGGTTAGTTAGGCTTAAGTAGTTCTAAGTTCTAGGGGACTGATGACCATAGATGTTAAGACCCCTAGTGCTCCGAGCCATTTGAGCCATTCTTGCACGATGAAAGCAGGGCTGGCCATTTCCAGCCTAGCCGACTGGACCGATTGCGGACCTCTGGTACAGCCGAGTGGAGGATCTGAATCAGAAGCTCAGACGGTTCTGCGACCGCGTAAGGCTGCAGATTCCTAGACTTGCACCAAAGGGTGGTTGGGTTTCGCCTTCCGCTGAATAGGTCAGGTGTCCACTATACGCATGAGGCGCCTACACGGGTAGCAGGGACTGTGTGGTGTGGACTGGGCGTTTTTTAGGTTAGAGGATCTCGGGAAAACACAAGAAGGGCTTCAGTCGCAAAGGGTGCAGGCTGAACACAGGAAAAACGTAGATACGGGAACCATCGGTGTAACAGTTGTAAATTGTCGTACCAGATGTCCAAGGGCTAATATGAAGCACAGATGACCAAATTGTTATGGATACTGAAAGCTGGCTAAAGCCGCAGATAAGCTCAGTCCAAAAATTTTGCGAAGAACCTAGAAGTGTTCCGAAATACAGGCTCAACACGGTTGGCAGAGTCGTGTTTGTTGCTGTTAGAAGTAGTTTATCTTGTCACGAAATTGAAGTAGATAGTTCCTGTGCGTTAGTATGGGCAGAGGCCATTGTTGTCAACCGGAATAAAATACGTAATAATTGGATCCTTCTACCGACCTCCCAATTCAGATGATACAGTTGCTGAAAGATTCAAAGAAAACTTGAGTTTGAGTTCAAACACGTACCCGACTCATACGATTATAATTGCTGGTGACTTTAGTTTACCCTCGATATGTTGGCGAAAATACATGTTTAATTCCGGAGGTTCGCATAAAACATCATCCCAAATTGTACTAAACGCATTCACTGAAAACTATTTCGAGCAGTTACTTCATGAGCCAACGCGAATAGTACACGGTTGCGAAAACACACTTGACCTCTTAGCAACAAATAATCCTGAGTTAATAACAAGCATCAAAACGGATACAGGGATTAGTGAACACAGAGTTGCCTTACCGAGATTGAATATTATAACCCCCAAATCCTCCAAAAATGAATGAAAACTATACCGATTCAAAAAAGCAGATAAAAATTCACTTGACATCTTCCTGAAGGACAATCTCAACTCCTCCCAAATTAATAATATAAGTGTAGACCAGATGTGGCTTGAATTCAAAGAAATAGTATCGGCAGCTATAGAGAGATTTATACCAAATAAATTAACAAACGTTGGAACTGATCTTCCTTGGTACACAAAACGGGTCGGAACACTGTTACAGAAACAACGAAACAAACATGCCAAATTCAAACAGACGCAGAATACCCAACATTGGCGATCTTTTACAGAAGTTCGAAATTTAGCGCGGACTTCGACGAAAGATGCTTACAACAGTTTTCACAAGGAAACTTTGTCTCAAAACCTGTCAGAAGATCTAAAGAGATTCTAGTAGTATGTGAAGTATGTTAGCGGCAAGAAACAATCATTGCCTTCTCTGCGCGATAGCAATGGAAATACTATAGAAGACAGTGCTGCCAAAGCAGAGTTACTAAACACAGCCTTCGAAGTAAATATTCCAGAATTGTAATCAAGAACAGCTGGCAACATGAATAAAGTAGAAGTAAATATCCTCGGATTAATGAAGCATCTTAAACCACTTAAGAAGAGCAATTCTAATCAAGAACAGCTGGCAACATGAGTAAAGTAGAAGTAAATATCCTCGGATTAGTGAAGCATCTTAAACCACTTAAGAAGAGCAATTCTTCTCGTCCAGACTGTGTACCAATTAGGATCCTTTCAGAGTATCCTGATGCATTAGCTCCATACTTAACAATCATATACAGCATTTCGCTCGACTAAAGATCCGTACCCAAAGACTGGAAAGTTGCTCAAGTCACACCAATATTCAAGAAAGGTAATAGGAGTAATCCACTTAATTACAGGCCGAACTTCGATATGCAGCAGGATTTTGGAACATATATTGTGTTCGAACATTATGAACTACCTCGGAAAAAACGGTCTATTGATACACAGTCAACATGGGTTTAGAAAACATCGTACTTGTGAAACACAACTAGCTCTTTATTCGCATGAAGTGATAAGTGCTGCTGACAAGGGATTTCAGATCGATTCCGTATTTCTGGATTTCCGGAAGGCTTTTGACACTGTACTGCGCCTTGTAGTGAAATTGCGTGCTTATAGAATATCGTCTCAGTTATGTGACTGGATTTTGATTTCCTGTTAGAGAGGCCACAGTTCGTAATGATTGACGGAAAGTCATCAAGTAAAACATAAGTGATTTTTGCCGTTCCCCAAAGTAGTTTTATAGGCCCTTTGTTGTTCCTTATCTATATAAATGATTTGAGAGACAATCTGAGCAGCCATCGTAGGTTGTTTGCAGGTGACGCTGTCGTTTATTGGCTAAGAAAGTCATAAGAATATCAAAACAAACGATTTAGAAAAGATATCTGAATTGTGCGAAAGTTGGGAGTTGACCCTAAATAACGAAAAGTGTGAGGTCATCCAAATAAGTGCTAAAAGGAATTCGTTAAACTTCGGTTACATCTTTAATCAGTCAAATTTAAAGGCCGTAGATTCAACTAAATACCTAGGAATTACTATCAAGAACAACTTATATTGGAAGGAACACATAGCAAATGTTCTGGGGAAGGCTAACCAAAGATTGCGTTTTATTGGCAGGTCACTTAGAAAATGTATCAGGTCTACTAACGAGACTGTAGTACTCGTGGTCTAGGGGTAGCGTCTTTGATTCACAATCAAAAGTCTTCGGTCCCGGGTTCGATCCCCGACACTGCCTAAATTTTGATACATAATCAGCATTGGCGGCCGAAGACTTCCGGCATAAGAAGTCAGCCTCATTCTGCCAACGGCCTTGTCAAAGAGGGCGGTGAAGCGGATAGAGGTTCAGGGCACTCTCTTGTCCTAGGGGTAGGAAATTGCCCCTAAAGACGGAAGAATCAGCAATGATCAACGACATGAGGATGCAGAATGCAATGGAAACCATTAAAGACACGTAACGTGTATCCACAGGACATGTGGCCTGTAATTGAAGAAGTGTCATGATGATCTCTCCATTGGCAAAAGATTCCGGAATAGTCCCCCATTCGGATCTCCGGGAGAGGACTGCCAAGGTGGAGGTTACCATGAGAAAAAGATTGAATAATCAACGAAAGGATAACGTTCTACGAGTCGGGGCGTGGAATTTCAGAAGCTTGAACGTGGTAGGGAAACTAGAAAATCTGAAAAGGGAAATGCAAAGGCTCAATCTAGATATAGTAGGGGTCAGTGAAGTGAAGTGGAAGGAAGACAAGGATTTCTGGTCAGATGGGTATCGGATAATATCAACGGCAGCAGAAAATGGTATAACAGGTGTAGGATTCGTTATGAATAGGAAGGTAGGGCAGAGGGTGTGTTACTGTGAACAGTTCAGTGACCGAGTTGTTCTAATCAGAATCGACAGCAGACCAACACCGACAACGATAGTTCAGGTATACATGCCGACGTCGCAAACTGAAGATGAACAGATAGAGAAAGTGTATGAGGATATTGAAAGGGGGACGAAAATCTAATAGTCATGGGCGACTGGAATGCAGTTGTAGGGGAAGGATTAGAAGAAAAGGTTACAGGAGAATATGGCCTTGAGACAAGGAATGAAAGAGGAGAAGGACTAATTGAGTTCTGTAACAAGTTTCAGCTAGTAATAGCGAATACCCTGTTCAAGAATCACAAGAGGAGGAGGCATACTTGGAAAAGGCCGGGATATACCGGAAGATTTCAATTAGATTACATCATGGTCAGACAGAGATCCCGAAATCAGATACTGGATTGTAAGGCGTACCCAGGAGCAGATATAGACTCATATCACAATATAGTAGTGATGAAGAGTAGGCTGAAGTTCAAGACATTAGTCAGGAAGAATCAATACGCAAACAAGTGGGATACGGAAGTACTAAGGAATGACGAGATACGTTTGAAGTTCTCTAACGCTATAGATACAGCAATAAGGAATAGCGCAGTAGGCAGTACAGTTGAAGAGGAATGGACATCTCCAAAAAGGGCCATCACAGTAGTTGGGAAAGAAAACATAGGTACAAAGAAGGTAGCTGCGAAGAAACCATGGGTAACAGAAGAAACACTTCAGTTGATTGATGAAAGGAGGAAGTACAAACATGTTCCGGGAAAATCAGGAATATATATATATATATATATATATATATATATATATATATATATATATATATATATATATATATATATATATATAGAGAGAGAGAGAGAGAGAGAGAGAGAGAGAGACTTTAGGAAATTTAGTAGCTTTATTAGAACCTATTGTTCCAATGGTAGCTTGAGCCATTTAAAGAAACTGTGAAAAACTTACCATATGCTGAGTGAACAACTATTAAATAAATCTTAAAATAATGAATGGGTGAATCCACTACCAAAATTGCCTAGGAATGAAACCTTTCTGGAGGAAAAAGTATGTCAAGCTATGACCACTATCACATATAAGACGCATCAGCGAAAACATCAGTTCGAGAGTAAGACCTTGAAGGTACTGAAATTTTCTGTGGCAAATAAATTCCTAACACAGAGTCATCCATAATCTTGTCTTATGTGTAAGAAGAACAAAAAACATACAATTAATGTATACTGGCCCATTTGTCATAGAGACAATACCTCATTCTGGTTCATATTTACTATGTTATCGTGGATCTTACCTGGATCTGAAGAGATATTTTCAATAATTAATTCCTTTGCATAGTTATAGTTAATTAGTTATAATTTACATGGAAACTATTACTTTTCTATGGCATGCCAAAGAGAACAAACCAGTATATTAAATATTGTGAGCTATGTATGTAAATTCTCTTATTGTTTGCTATGTAGAATATTAATACCAGTATATACTTACGTTGTGGCTCATCATGAAATTCTGTGACTGAAATTATAACATATACTTGCGTAACTTAAGGAGGTACATTTTGTTCTTCGTCTACATATATACTCCGATAACCACCAGGTGGTGTGTGGCGGAGGGCACTATTCGCGCCAATCATACACTCCTGGAAATTGAAATAAGAACACCGTGAATTCATTGTCCTAGGAAGGGGAAACTTTATTGACACATTCCTGGGGTCAGATACATCACATGATCACACTGACAGAACCACAGGCACATAGACACAGGCAACAGAGCATGCACAATGTCGGCACTAGTACAGTTTATATCCACCTTTCGCAGCAATGCAGGCTGCTATTCTCCCATGGAGACGATCGTAGAGATGCTGGATGTAGTCCTGTGGAACGGCTTGCCATGCCATTTCCACCTGGCGCCTCAGTTGGACCAGCGTTCGTGCCGGACGTGCAGACCGCGTGAGACGACGCTTCATCCAGTCCCAAACATGCTCAATGGGGGACAGATCCGGAGATCTTGCTGGCCAGGGTAGTTGACTTACACCTTCTAGAGCACGTTGGGTGGCACGGGATACATGCGGACGTGCATTGTCCTGTTGGAACAGCAAGTTCCCTTGCCGGTCTAGGAATGGTAGAACGATGGGTTCTATGACGGTTTGGATGTACCGTGCACTATTCAGTGTCCGCTCGACGATCACCAGTGGTGTACGGCCAGTGTAGGAGATCGCTCCCCACACCATGATGCCGGGTGTTGGCCCTGTGTGCCTCGGTCGTATGCAGTCCTGATTGTGGCGCTCACCTGCACGGCGCCAAACACGCATACGACCATCATTGGCACCAAGGCAGAAGCGACTCTCATCGCTGAAGACGACACGTCTCCATTCGTCCCTCCATTCACGCCTGTCGCGACACCACTGGAGGCGGGCTGCACGATGTTGGGGCGTGAGCGGAAGACGGCCTAACGGTGTGCGGGACCGTAGCTCAGCTTCATGGAGACGGTTGCGAATGGTCCTCGCCGATACCCCAGGAGCAACAGTGTCCCTAATTTGCTGGGAAGTGGCGGTGCGGTCCCCTACGGCACTGCGTAGGATCCTACGGTCTTGGCGTGCATCCGTGCGTCGCTGCGGTCCGGTCCCAGGTCGACGGGCACGTGCACCTTCCGCCGACCACTGGCGACAACATCGATGTACTGTGGAGACCTCACGCCCCACGTGTTGAGCAATTCGGCGGTACGTCCACCCGGCCTCCCGCATGCCCACTATACGCCCTCGCTCAAAGTCCGTCAACTGCACATACGGTTCACGTCCACGCTGTCGCGGCATGCTACCAGTGTTAAAGACTGCGATGGAGCTCCGTATGCCACGGCAAACTGGTTGACACTGACGGCGGCGGTGCACAAATGCTGCGCAGCTAGCGCCATTCGACGGCCAACACCGCGGTTCCTGGTGTGTCCGCTGTGCCGTGCGTGTGATCATTGCTTGTACAGCCCTCTCGCAGTGTCCGGAGCAAGTATGGTGGGTCTGACACACCGGTGTCAATGTGTTCTTTTTTCCATTTCCAGGAGTGTATTTCCTCCCCTCTGTTCAACTCGCGGATCGCGCGAGGGAAGAACGACTGTCTCAGCGCCTCAGCACGAGCTCTGATTTCCCTTATCTTTGTACGGTGATCATTGCGCGATGTGGAAGTTGGTGTTAATAGTATATGCTCTATTCCTCGGCGAAGATCGGATTTTGGAATTTAGTGAGCAGCCCCTTCCGTTTAGCGCGTCGTCTATCTGCAAGTGTGTCCCACTTCAAACTTTCTATGAGATTTGTAACGCTCTCGCGATAGCTAAATGTACCAATCACGAATCTTGTCGCTCTTCTTTGGGCCTCCTTAATCTCTCGAATCGGACCAAATCCCACACAGACGAACAGTACTCCAAGACTGGACGAATTGAAGTATTATAAGCACTTTCCTTTGTTGAAGGACTGCATCGCTTCAGGATACTACCAATAAACCGCAATCTAGAGTTCACCTTACCCGTTTCTTGTGTAATCTGATCGTTTTATTTGTGATCATTTCGAATAGTCATACCCAGATACTTGACGGATGTTAGCGCTTCCAAAGACTGGGAATTTATTTTGTACTCGTACATTAATGGCGATTTTCGCTTTGTTATGCGCAGTAGGTTACACTTACTAATATTGAGAGATAACTGCCAGGCTTTACGCCAAGCATTTATTTTCTGCAAATCCTCATTGATTTGTTCACAACTTTCGTGTGATACTCCTTTCCTGTAGGCTACAGCATCATCGGCAAGCAGTCTAAGGCCGCTGTCAATACCATCAACCAGATGGTTTATGTAAATCGTAAAAAGCAGCGGACCTATTACGCTGCCCTGATGCACACCTGATGTTACGCTTGTTTCTGTTGAAGTCTCCACATTCAGGACGACATACTGCTCTCTGTCTGTTAGAAAAGTTTCTATCTAACCGCATATGTCATCGGATAGACCGTAAGCGCGCACTTTTTGGAGCAAGCGACAGTGCGGAACTGAGTCGAACGCCTTTCGAAAGTCGAGGACTATGGCATCAATCTGGGAGCCGGTATCTAGAGCCTGTTGTATAACATGCACAAAGAGGGCCAGCTGTGTCTCGCATGAGTGCTGTTTCCTAAAACAGTGCTGGTTTCTGCAGATGAGCTTCTCAGAGTCTAGAAAGGTCATTATGTCTGAACACAAAATATGTACCATGGTTCTACAACAAATCGATGCCAATGAAATTGGCCGGTAAATATGTGCATCCGATTTTCTACCCTTTTTATAGATTGCTATGACCTGGGCCTTCTTCCAGTCCCGTGAAACGTTTCGCTGTTCCAATGATCTCTGATAGATGTTGGATAAGAATGGTGCTGTATTTGTAGCATAGTCAACATAAAATCTTACGGGGATACCGTCTGGGCCAGGTATGTAAGGATCTTAACTGTTTTACAATCCCAGATACACTAAACACTATGTCAGCCATACTTCCGTTTGTTCGATAATTGAAAGGAGGAATGGTGCTGCAGTCCACTACCATAAATGATTTTTTGAAAGCAAGGTGTAGAATTTCGGCCTTAATTTTATCATCATCCGTTACATTAATCGTACTGTCAGCAAGAGAAGGTATTGAATTATTTGTAGCGTTCATAGATTTTACGTACGACCAAAATTTTTTGGGATTATTTTTAGAATGTGCAGATAAAATATTGCTTTAATATTCGTTAAAAGAATATCTCATTGACCTTTTGGCAGCTGCTTTCATTTCGCGTAATTTCTGTCAGCGGGACAGTGACTACGTTTAAAACGACTGTGCAAAATTCTCTGCTTTCTCAGCAACTTCCTGATATGTTTGTTGAACCAAGGTGGATCCTTTCCCTCCCCCTTTTTTCGGTAGACGCATATTTCTATAGCATGGGGTGGACAATACCTTTAAATTCCGACCAAAGATGCTCAATATCTGTGTGTCCCGCGGTGAATACTTGGAGCAGACTATGAAGATATTCATTAATGATACTTTTATTTGCTTTCCCAAACAAGAAAACTCTACGCTGCTTCTTTGGTTTTTTTTGCAACTTCCACTGAAACAGAAGCCACAACGACATTACGGTCGCCAATACCTTCTTCTAGATTAACTTCCTCAGAAAGATCAGGTTTATTTGTCGCAAAGATATCTAATATGTTCCCATCTCTAGCTGGTTTTCTAACCAGTTGCTCAAGGTTGCATGTTGAGAGCGCTCCTAGAATAACTTCACATGAGTCTTTGCTTCTGCCCCCTGTGATAAACGTGTAATTTTCCCGGTAAATGGACGCCAGATTAAAGTCTCCACCTATAACTAATGGATAATATGGATATTTATTTCCTATGTACTCAAGACTTTCCCTGAAACGTTCTGCGACGTTTCTTGCGGATGCTGGTGGTCTATAAAAACATCATAATACAATGGTCACTCCTTGTCTGATTGATAGTTTTATCCAGACTATTTCATAGTCCGACCCAGCATCGATCTGAACTGCGTTTAAATAGCTTTTAACTATAGTGAACACACCACCTCCCATAGCGTCAGTCCTATCCTTCCTAAACACTGTCCAATCCGAGTTCAAAATTTCACTGATATTTATGTCTGGTTTCAACCAGCTTTCGGTACCTAATACAATATTGCCATTAGTACTGTGTATTTCGGAGAGTAACTCGGGGATCTTTCTACAGACACTTCGGCAATTTACTAACATGAGATTTAGCATATTTTAATCCTTTGGAACGACCTGTCTAGGCGAAGTAGACTGACTATCTATGAAGAAAGTTGTGATCCCTGTAAGACTGCTGAGGATCCAAACTTTCCACTAAAGGGACATGGGTGCACACTAACGTGATGACAGAGTGAGCATGAGCACACGTCGACCAACCATTGCACTCAGTAGTGCTGAAAAGAGAGAAATGGAGATATCAAGAGAAGAGTAAATTTTTGTTTTCTTGCTGTGTTTTTTTTTTTACAGCTGAAGATGCGTGGGAAATGGAAATTCATCGAAAAATGGCGTAAGTGTACGGAAAGCACTGAATATCCGTTGCGATTCCGGCACTGAATCCGACATCCGACTACTGTTACTCGCTGGTCTTCAACAATGTGCGGATACAACTGCTGGGCTATGGTATTAGTAACGTGGTGTGACGTTCCATATTGTGCGTCGTCGGCCAACGATGTCCCTGCTCTCCTGAATCGCTTGTGCCATACCTTGATGCTTGCCACGGACTTTCAATACTCTTCGTACACTTGTGTCTTTCCCAGCACTCCTTCCTCTGTCAGGAAACTGACTATTGTTCTTTTTTTAAACCCTACTTTAACCGCTTTCAGCACGACTGGGTCCAGTAGAAGGTCGACATATACACGTGCTCACTCTGTCACCATATGGGTATGCGCCTGTGTCCCTTTAATGGCGAATCTGGATCTCAGAAGTGTTATAGCGATCATAGCTTCTTCTGTAGACAACAACATTATGACCCCTTCAGCATTTTGCTTCCTACACGATCCAGCTCGTTTCTTTTTGAATACGCCTGGTGAATGTCTAAATGTAATTATGAGTGTTGTAAGTAATAATGATAATGAGCGTATGGCGAGTGAATGAGGATGAAATGATGATGAAAGACACACAACACCCAGTCATCTCGAGGCAGAGAAAATCCCTGACCCCATCGGGAATCGAACCCGGGACCCCGTGCGCCATGTGCTGTTGCCTCACGAACAGAAATCTTTGAGTACGTAGTGGAACATGCACAAACATTCCGCACTGACATTGATAACGTGTTATGAAGCTGCAGATGTAACCACTGAGGATCTGACAACCAGCCACTGTCAGACTGTATTGCTGCTACATAGCTGAATGTAACGGACACCATAGCGGTACGAATGCCAGTATTTAAACACATATGAATCACAAACTACAAAGACACTCTATGAGTGCACCACGGTGTGTAGACTAATGCTGTCCGAATTATGCCAGCCGATGGGCTTGGTGAAAATTTAAAAATATAATAATTTTTTCATAATGTGGGGCCATAGTCATAATATATTTCTTTAAAGTCAGTACCGTCATTAGACTGTTGTTTATTTACAGTGTTACATTCACTCTTACACAATCATGATTTTTGGCTTCAAAGTGCCATTATTAAGTGTTTTAAGTGTTATAAATTGCCTAAGATGCCATACTGTCGTATTAAAATACACTATCCTGTCTTTGATCCATACCAATGATATAATTCTAAGCACGGTTTATTTTTTGTAATGCTGAATGGTAGTACTTCTATATTAAAAAATTCATCTCAAAACTTAAAAAAAACTGTTTGTAAAGTTGTAAATCACATACGAGTCACTTTTATTAGCATGAGCTTGAAAGACCTATCTATGGTTTTACCTTAGTCTTCTATAAGCCACAACCGAAGAGGAGGCTTTTTCCAATTTCGTGCTTCTCTTGCCCACAAAATTACAAAACATTGCTAAATTATTTCTTCTCACACGTTTGATTTGTAATCCCTACACAGATATTCATAAATTACTGTGTGAATTGTGAAATAGTCTCGTTCATAACAGATTTACTACTTTTATTGATTTAGCTTTATTCAGCTTAAACGTATTCTGTCCTGAATTGTACCTGATTGAATTATGTTGTAACCCGTCAGCAGTACTCGTCATCGTTTGTGGGCATAAAGAGATGCCCCTTACCAAACTCTCTGCTCTGCTGTCAAAAACTGGTACCAAAGAAACATAATATTAAACCTAAACAGACACGTTTAAAAACTAAATGTGACGAGAAGAGAGTAAAACTAGAATGGTGAGAGATAAGTTTGTAACTAAAATTGTCTTTCTACAATGGAGGCTTTGAAGCGTTTCAGAATAATAATTTTTAAATACGATATTTTGTGAAAGAGAATAAATAGTTTCTCGGTCTAGTAGCGTACGGTGGCGTATGTCTAGTCTACGAAGCCAGTGATGCAGCGCGGTTAGCTTGATCTGTTATAATATTACTCGCTGTCTCTAGCTGCATAAATAAAGAAAAAATATTTTTATTTGTGTTTCAGATATTAGCACCAAAATATATAGATTGTTGTTATGAGTGCATGAGAGTAACGAGAGTAATACGAATAAAATGTGATACGTCAAGGTGAGCATTGCTCCAGTGGCCATTACTATTAAAGGAAATGTTTATTCTAGATGAGCTAGGAAAACCGCATCCCAATTTGCTATTCTCTTCTGATTGGTTTGTTACTTACACAATTTCATGTCTGAGTTGATTACGTATTCAGGCAATAGATATTGATAGAGGATACCAGTATTAGAGTCTCATTGATTTGTTCTAACATATCTGTCAAGCATCGTCCTCTCTTAGGATTTTTACTCGTACATGAAACATTACAAAAGATAAGTATAATAATATTACAAATTACTAAAGAACAGAAAAATAGTAATCAAGTACGTGCACATTACAGTATACATTACCATTTTGTTGCTCAATGCGCCTGCGCGAAGCTCGTTAAAGTGATGTCCCCAAAGTGGAACTTTACAGTACGCAAAATATAATGAGACAGATCTCACCCATAGAATGGAATGACTGGGAGGAACCACATTGCCTCAGCCGAAGGATGGCACCGGGAAATCGCCTGCCGTCGCCCCTGAGGAAGCCGTACTATGGTTTGTCCGGTAACGGTAAATCAGTGCACTTACTATTCAGTAAAGTCGCGTCATATTTAGTAATAGACAGCAGTACTCACCATACAACAGATAGAAGACGCAAACTTATTTTGTAGCGTGTCTAAATTTAGAATAAAGCTTTTCACAGTGTTTACAAGAGTACATATTTTGAAATTCGACAGTTACAGGGATTAGAAAACAACAGGGAGTCAACAACCTGAGACAAGAGACATGAAAGGGAGGCAGCAGTGTATAAGGGAGTGTTGACGGGCACGTAGCCTGTCTCGTAAGTTTTACAAACTGTACATCTGGCAAAAGTTAAAGAAAATCAAGGATAAATTTGAAAAGGAAATTAAAATGCAAGGAGAATTAATAACTTCAAGGTTTATAGATGGTACTGTGATTTTGCAGAGACGCCCAGGACCTGTAAGATCAGTTGAGTGGAATGAATACCACCCTGAAAAGAGGATATAAAATAAATATCTTTTAAAGCAGAACAAGGGTAATGAAATAAAGTCTAATTAAATCAAATGATACTTGAGGAATAACATTAGGTTATAGAAGTTGATAGTAAAGTTTTGCTATTTGGGCAGCAGTATAAGTGTTGGCCGCAGAAATAAAGAGGATATAAAATAAAGACGTAAAAGCGAGGAAAGATTTTCTAAAAAAGTGAAATATGCGAACATCCTATGTAAACGTGTTAGGACGTGTTTGCTGAAGGTATCTGTATGGAGTGTAGCCTTGTACGAAACCGAAACGTGGGCGATAAACAGTTCAGGCAAGAAGAGAATGTAAAGTTTTGGAATGGAGTGCTACAGACGAATGCGGAAGATGAGATGGGTGGATCGGATAACTAATTAGAAGATACTGTAATAAATATGGAAGGAAATGAGTTAATGGCACGACTAAAAGGAGGAATAGCTTGAAACGATGTGTCCAGAGGCATCAAAGAACAGTCAATTTGGTTATGGAGGTATGCACGGCGACTAACAGTTTTGTAGAGGGAGACCAAAGTTTGATAGCGTTTCATGGTGCTGTAGATTGCAGTAGATTGTAGAACGAAGAGACCTGCAGTAAACAGAGTAGCTTGGAGAGCTGCAGAAAATCCTTCTTCGTACTGAACAATGCAACTGCAATGTGGAAGTACATCTGAAGCCGTTGGATCTTGTAAACAAATCAAAAGGGTTAACTGACGTTTGGTAATACTAGACAATTACTTCATGTTGGTCATATTCAGACAGAAAGTCTGTTCTAGATTCTGCATCACGTTGAATATTCGATACGGAATGTAGCAGGTGTCCCGTAAGAAGCATTGATTTTTTAAAGACTTTTATGTGACGAACCTAATTGACGACAGTGTGAATTCTCTTCTTCATCTACATTCCAGAAACAGTGCAATGTAGATGGCTAGGTACGGGAAAAGGTTCTACTCTCAGGATCCTTCACCAGGTTGTTGTAGTCTTCATTCCAAAAATAGGTATGAAACAGCTCAGCGCAGTAATTCCAAAAATAGGTATGAAACAGCTCAGCGCAGTAATTTATCCTTTTCAAGGCTCCTTTTCTCAACCTAACAACTGCAACCAGCACCCATACGAATCTGATCAATGTAGTTCAGCCTCGGCCTTCACTCAAACTTCCTTCCATTACCAGATTATCTATTTCTTTATGCGTACTGATGTACCCTGTCAACCTATTCGTTATTTTACTCAAGTTGTGCAACGCATTTATTTAAAGCCAGAGTCTAACCAATAGGTCTAAACAAGCGCTCATGACTAGTTATCCGAAAAATCTATTTTATCTTGACATACAAAACCTATATTCCTCTGTGCCAATAGATCCCACACTACAGATAATTAATGCCAACCTACATAAACACAAAAATATCTCTTCAACTCACATTAATGAACTAATGGACCTGCTTGAATACACACTTTCACACAACTATTTTAAATTTAACAATAAAATCTACCAACAAACAGATCGTCTGGCAATGGGCTCAAATCTTTCCGGATTGTTAGCAGAAATATTTATAAGTAACCTAGAAGACAAAATCCTGAATTCCAATCACCACCTCCTCAAAAATATCATCTTCTACTACAGATATGTAGATGATACCATCATTTTAATCAAAGGCACTAAAGATGACATCAGTGAGTTGAATCAGTTTTTCAACAACTCCCATGAAAACATAAAATTCACAGTTGAACTCCAAAAAGACGACAGTATAAATTTCCTAGATCTTACCATTAGAATAAAGAATAACAGACATCAGTTTGAAATTTATCGGAAGCCTACCACAACACATACCACAATCCACAACTCCTCTTGCCACCCCGCAGCACACAAAATGGCAGCATTCCGGTTCATGATTAATAGAGCTATCCAACTACCACTCTCAGAAGATAAATGTGATCATGAAATTGAAATAATAAAACAAACAGCTATTGAAAATGGCAAAGGAATCACAACACAAAAAACAAAAACAAAATAACATCTTCCATACAATCCCCTTTCTGGGTAACATTTCATACCAGATTGCCAATGTCTTCAAACGGAAAGGCATAAGCATATCCTTTACAACAGACAACAAGATTGGACAGAAGTTACCCCACAACATCGGCACACGAAACCCACTTCATCACACAGGTGTGTACAAAATTGAATGTTTGGACTGTGACTGCTTCTACATAGGCCAGACAGGCAGATCATTTGAGATTAGGTTCAAAGAACACATGGCAGCACTAAAAAACAAAAAATATCACACATCAGCAATAGCTACCCACCTGCATGAAACAAAACACCATGTTAACAACACAGGTATTAGCATCTTACACATCCAACCAAAAGGCAGAAAACTAGACATCCTTGAAACACTCCAAATATACAAACATCAAATGAAACAACCAGAATCTATCTTAAATGACAAAAATGACAATATTTACAATAGTATCATCTCCGTTTTCAGCAACTGCCTACACTCATAAAAATGCACACACACACACACACACACAGACACACAGACACACACACACACACACACACACACACACACACACACACACCTAATATTTACCATAAATATTGACAGCTGCCAAGAGTACAAGAGATTGACCTCATTCACAGATAATTCATCACACCAACAGCTTGTACCCCTTGCCAGCTTAAATCTGTATGTACATCAACTACTGGCACAAATGTATATCTATCTGCATATTTTATAGCATTAACCAATGTATTACCCCAACCTTTAGGCAGCTAATATATGCAGCATGCAATCTTAAGACTCCTTGCCATGTAAATGTTTCCTCTCATATAATCACTCTTCTCTCTCTCTCTCTCTCTCTCTCTCTCTCTCTCTCTCTCTCCATCTCCCTCTCCCTTTCACTCACACACACACACACACACACACACACACACACACACACACACACACTTTTTCTCTCTCTCTACCTCTCCTTCTGCCTCCAGCCCCTCACTTCACATCTGTTTATTAACCCCAATCAAAGAGTGTAATGTATGTATGATTTTACTGTTGTAGCCAATATGATCATTGTAATTATAGTCTGTAACATTTCACCTAATTGTTATCAATAAGTATGAAGTTTAAGCCATTTTAACATTTCACCTGATCGTATAAACAAGTACGAATGTTTGCTGTTTTAACTTGTCAGAATTGGATTTATATACCACCTGAAGTACACACACATATATTTGACACCTCAAAACAAACACCGCCAAATGCTTAAAGCAATTATTCTGTAATAATATTGTTATGATGTATATTCTTTGCACTTTGCGATTATGTCTTCACTTCTACTATACGAACCTTGCACCCAGCTGATTCCAGACGCCATATTTGTTTACAAATGTGGCAGTATACATGTGATGTGTTACGACAGCAAAAGGAATCTGTGATCACTGAAGGTACTGTAGTTTACTTATTTAATGTTTACCATTAGATATCAGTTTAATTTTTCGTCAAAAGTAATCCTAAACCATATTCTAAAATAGCGTCTCGTTTCTCCACTAGGCAGTGCCACAAGTTCCTCCAAAAATCGTAACACAACATTCACACAAATGTAATACTTACTAATGTAAATCCACCCGATGATGGAGGTTTAAACCTTCGAAACGCGTCGTGGAAATAAATAAAACAGTGACTGGTAACAGTAAACTTGTTGTTTCATTTAACTTCAGTATTCTTCTGAAACATCACGTTTGAAAATCTATTTTCTTGTTTATACTCTTCGTCGGCGTTTGATTTCCGCATAAACGTACATTCCAGATAAATACATTTCGAAAAGATTTCCTGACTCTTAAATTTGTCTTAGTTGTTGAAATATTCGTCTTTTTGAGAAACACCTTTCTTTCTGTTGCCACTGTGCATTTTATATCCATTTACAGTTATTTCGACGCCCAAATAATGAAACTGATTAATCACTATCAGTGTCTCATTTTCTAATCGAATTCCCTCAGCACCATCTGATTTACCTCTAGTACATTCCATTGGCATCCGAACTTCCAAGGTTTCGCCGTCTCTGAAGTGATTACAGTTTTCCAAATTTTTCATTGGCTTCCTTTACTACTTGCTGTACCTTCAAACTGAATAACACGGTGGACTGGCTGCCTCCTATTCATAACCTTCGTCTCTTACAATTGCAGTTTGGCCTCTGTACATATTGTAGATAATTTTAGCTTCTTAATATCTTGAGAATTTCGAATAGTGTATTTCAGCCAACATTTTCAAATTGTTATCCTCAGTCAGCAAATGTCTTACACGTATGACTGTTTTTCTGCAGTCTGTCTTATGAGATAACCAGAGGATTAGTATTGCCTCTCGAGTTCCCAAATTTGAATGGACACCAAACTGATTATCTATCAAGTCGGTTTGTACCAGTCACTCCATTCTTTTACGTGGGCTATTAAACTGAAGGCTCAGTAATACAGACACCTGTCAGCTGCTGCCTTCTGTACTAGTGGGATTATTACAGTCTTCTTGAAGTTTGAGGGTATTTTGCGTGCCTCGTATACATCTCGTATATCAAGTGGAATTGTTTTGTGATGATTGTTTCCCTCACCGACCTTAATGATTCTGCGGGGGTGTAGTATACTCCAGGTGCATTGTTTCGACTTACAGTAGGTCTTTCAATGCTTTGGCGCTTTGAAAAGGGTACAATTACCGACAGTTACATTATATAAGTACTGTCATCTTTTGGTATTGTTTAAATAACGTAAGTGTTGGCAGTTTACTCTAGTGTACTGTTATAATAAAAGCTTAACACAAGGCACCACTGCCTTCGAATAGTATAAAGAATGGCTTTCCTGCTCGTTGAGTAATGTCAGTGTAGGACACTTGTAGCTTTAATAATTTACCTTTGAGCACTTCTCATTTGGGGATTAGCTTTTACTGGAAATTGATGAGGTGTAGAAATTACAGTATTTTCCTTGCCCAACTGTGTGTTACGAAACTGAACTCATGCTGACAGAGGTCCATTCCCGGGCGTGTTGCAATGTTATAACTGAGTAACAGGAGTTGTTGGGAGGGATTACGTTTAATTCACTACCTCGTGGTTTTTGTGATATACATCATACGAAAGCTGAGCGAATAGTTGTGTACGTTCTGCTCGACAGGGCTGTACATGGGCTGTCGTAGCGGTCCCGTGCTTCAGCAGCGTTGCTGTCAACCAGGTTTTCTGCTGCGTTTGAAAAAAAAAAAGTGAAATATTTCCTGCCGGTGTTCGTCGTCTAAGAGCTTTCACTGCTATTAAAAAAAGCTAAGCTCGGCAATCTCAATGAGTAAGAGCCAACAATTACTTTGATGGCAACCGCTGTCCGACAACTTACGGCATTCTCATTGCGTGAGATCATTAGCAGGACGGAACCGGTTCTCCAGCGTTTGAAGATCCCCGCGTACTCAGATGCAAGTTTCCATCCAGTTGTAGATTGAAGAAATACGAAAAGCGTTGCCGACAAGGAGGTTCTTCTTATGGACTAACAACCATTTATATTTAGGAACGTTCCAATATTAATAATATAAATAGCGATACTTTATGGTATCGGTATCGATAGCAAGTACTGCATTATTTCATGGGATCGTAAACAATATCAAAGTATCGAATGTTATTGGAGAAAATAATTGCCTTTCACTACTAGTTTGATAAGAGTTATATGTGAATTAAAATATCTGCAATATCTGTGTAGTTTTCAGGAAACACAAGTGCAGCAGTAAAAACTATGCTGTACTATATGCATACATTTCGCGGCTTACAGTCAGCTTCCTGCAAAACACACCAGTACCTACTCCTTCAGACAAGTGGTTTCATACTCAAATTGGTTCGTGCTAACTCAATATAATTTTAACGTTTTGCCTTGTGTTTTAAATGAGTAATTTCGTCATTAGAAAAGCCTTTTGTAAATCAGTACTTAACTCATTTAAAAAAGGTTATAATGAGGTATTGTGATAACGGTGCTCCAGGTCATTTTTCCTATTTTGTTTATTTGTTTCCCTGACCAACTCGTTAGCTGTTTCTGTAAGGTTATTGTTAATTTGCACTAATTTCTTTTTTCGTCTTGATTATATATTATTTTAGCCTGTCTACAATTGATTTTCAGTCTTGCTGACCATTTTGTTCGATTAAGTCCTGCCTTTCTTTCATGAGGTTTGTCTGCACTACAGGGCAGCAGAAAAACGAAGGAGCTTTAGGAATTTTGAATCAATAGGTATTTCTTCTTTTTCAAAGTTGAGGGTTGCAGAAATTTCGTTACGGTTGCTAAAAATTGTTCTGGTGACACGGAATTACTTCATCTGTCTTATTTTTCAATTCTTAATTTCTCACTTTTGTGATACATTATAATGAAAGCCACATCGTTATGCACGAATTCTGCAGTGTGCCGACATGGGTTAAGTCAGTTCTCAGTGTCTTAAGGGCTCTTGTTATGGCTTTAGTTGTAATAAGGTCAAAGATTTTTTTCAAAATTCCAAAGTCGCATTTTTACCCCCTGTTCCGCACTGTAATTTCGTCCATCACTTGAAATTGCTTCACTGGGCTATATTGACTTCTAAAGACAGTTTGATCATTTGCCTCATTAAGATCCAGTATGCTTTTCGATGTATTTGGAAATAATTTTGGTGATATATTGTACATTACGCAGAGGAAGCCGATAGGTTTATAGCATTTTGTGCCGTAATTGTCATCTCTTTTTGAAGAAGAACAGTGACAGCATTGTTCAATTTGTTAAGGAGACTTTATCCCCTCTGATATATTATAAATATTTTGTGAACTTTTTTGCATGGTTTAGCTTCAGAGATTAATCATTTCTATTGAAATGCCATCATCTCTAGCCATCTTCCCTTTCTTCATACCTTGACTTGCTTCTTACACTTTGCGCCTTACTCGACTGCTTACCGATCTCTTGTGAGCTGTGTGCACTTCTAAGGCTGGTGAAGTATCAGCGGATGTCCGGAGGAGATGAAATATCAACTCTGCTGTATGTCGACGTTGAACTCATCCTATACTTTTTAACTGACCAGGTATCCGCCGAAAATCGTAGCATCGCTTCTCCTACAACTCACAACTAGCCGAAGGATACCGTACAAAGAGAGAAGTAATCTTTTAGAAAAGTGATATCCGAACATTCATTTATTTGATATCACTAACCAGATATTCCCAGAAAGTAATAACTGCAGTATCCTTTGACCCTTTGGCTGTCGAGTATCGGTAAAAAAGTGGCGGACGAGAGATCACACCACAGTGAGAGGGAAGAGAATTACTTCGCCTTCGTCAGAGTACTGTCTGTTCGAGTTGTTACCGCATGTATCTTCTTGAAAATTCCAGCAGAAGGAACAACAATGTAAGAAATGTCAACCTTGGCTAGAGTATTTTCTCTTATACACAGAACTCAGGACGTTTGTTTTCAACCAACAGAGCACCATGCAGTTACAGAGAGTAGAAATTTGTACGAAAAAGGGTGCAGAAGTATTCTCTCTTAGTTAAGTACTTAGCAAGCGATTAGGGTATGCTGTTTGCTGGGCTCGCCTCAATATGCGCGGAGGGCCTAGGATGCTTGCTGGAGGAAATGCGACTCCTTTCGCCGCCCCCCCCCCCCCCCGCCCCCTCAGCTTCATTTTGCTTTGTCTTTTGGATGGGGACTTACTGTACGTATATCGGCTCTCGGACCCACTGTCGCGGTCACATTCCTTTCTGCTCTGTCTTTTATTTTAACATTTAGCAGTGTGTCTAAGCTTTGCTCCAATTGGAGGCAATGTTTTCGATCTTATTCTCATGACAACCGTGTCGTAAAAAAGATAGAGAGATGATGTATTTCGAGACAGAAGGTGCCTTCATCCTTGAGCCCTCCTTGGCTCGCAATCCTTCTTTCTGTCCGGCTTTTGGCTTTATTAATTCAAGAGTTCCAAGACACCAAGCTGGCCCTCTCGGCGCTATACTGGACATTGACAAATGACCAAAAAATGAAAGCGTCAAAATCTCGACACTGTCAACTAAAATGGTTCTCTTCACAAAAATATTAAATTAATATTTATAACAGGCCTCATATTTCAATTAATATTATATTAAAAGTTTGATTAAACTGAGACTATGAGATTGCAGAAAAATGAAGGAAATTCTTGTAGGTTTCGCCAAAGCTACCTTTAATCACTATCGGAATATCATTTTACCATTTTTAACTAGCAGTAATTCTTATTAATCTCTGGAGCTATACCTACATATAAAGAAATCTTCGAACACTTGTACAGTTTTCTTTCCCCATTTTGTTACTGTATCCCTCGTCATCTGAAAGGAGAAAATGTGATGTCTGACCATATGGTTCCATTTTGTCTTTTTCATACTGTAATTGTTTTCAATAATTAGTCTAATAAGATTTTCATGTTATTTTCTCAGAAATTCTCTGCAGTATTTCCTCAGCGTTTAAATTAATTCAGTGTATTCTATCGTGATCCATTTATCACAATGAACTGTCACCTTTCTTTACTAAGACGTAATTCGCTGTTTGATTTTACTAACTTTACCAGATAGTTGCGTCCTTTCTTCATTTTTCAAGGAGCTGAACTTCTTGTTTAACATAAGTTTTAAGTAACATTTCACAACCAATATTTTTTATTTTTTGCCTGAATTTTGTTACTTTCAAACTTTTTATATGTTTTTACTCTACGTCAAATGAATCTATTAACTTCAAAATCCAAAACAAAATTGTTGTATAATAAATTTGTCGATAACTGATATTCTGAGGCCAAAACACAGTGTAATTCTTTTAAAAAATAACAACAGTTTTATCTCTGCACCTTGAAAACGATCAGTGCGTTATTAGCTTGCCATGAATACTTACCTAAATTAAAATAGGATATCAATATAACTTATCAAGAGATGTTCGATGTGAAAACGTTGTATGTTACATGGTATATGCAGGCGTACCAGTGGTCACCCCGTTGCCAATCGTCGATACATCATCTCGCTAAAAAAAAAGGAGTAAGTGTCTGTCATTGTTAAAAAATCTACATACTTAGTTGCGACCAAACTCGTATTACTTAATCTGTCACTAACGTCATCTCTGAAATAATTGCATCCCATATCTTACTTCTTGACCAATATGCTGTTAACATAATTAAGTGCTCGTGTTATTCGATTAGTGCTAACCCGTGGTCTTAGGGTCTTCAATGAATGTCATGTGACGTCCGCTACGACCAAATACAACGAACAATATGCACAAAAAAAGGGTAGCGTCTTTGATTCAAAATCAGAACCTCTTCGGCCCCGGGATCGAGTTCCACCGCTGCTTAAATTTTGATTAATAATCAGCATTGGCAGCCGAAGACTTCTGGCATAAGAATTCACCCTCATTCTGCCAGCCACCTTGTCAAAGAGAGCGGAGGAGAGGACAGAGGTTCAGGACACTCTCCTGTCTTGTGGGAAACTGCCCCTGGAAGCAGAAGGATCAACAAAGATCAGCGGCATGAGGATCCAGACGGCAATGGAAACCACTGCATTAAAGACACGTAACGTGTGTCCACAGAACATGTGGCCTGTAATTGAAGAAGTGTCATGATGATCTCTCCTTTAGCAAAAGACTCCGGAACAGTCCCCCATTCGAATCTACTGGAGGGGACTGCCAAGAGGGAGGTTACCATGAGAAAAAGATTGCATAATCAACGAAATAATAACATTCTACGAGACGGTGCGTGGAATGTCAGAAGCTTGAACGTGGTAGAGAAACTATAAAATCTGAAAAGGGAAATGCAAAGGCTCAATATAGATATAGTAGGGGTCAGTGACGTGAAGTGGAAAGAAGACAAGGATTTCTGTGAGATGAGTATAGGCTAATATGAACAGCATTATAAAATGGTATAACGGCAGTATGATTAGTTATGAATAGGAAGATAGGGCAGATAGTGCGTTACTGTGAACAGTTCAGTGATACTGTTATTCGTTTCAGAATCGACAGCAAACCAACACTGTTAACGATAGTTCACGTATACATGCCGACGTCGCAAGCTGAAGATGAAGAGATAGATAAAGTGTATGAGGATATTGAAAGGGTAATCAGTATCTAAATGGAGATGAAAATCCAACAGTCATGGGGAAATGGAATACAGTTGGAAGGGAAGGAGTAGAAGAAAAGGTTACAGGAGAATGTGGGCTTGGGACAAGGAATGAGAGAGGAGAAAAATTAATTTTCTGTAATAAACTTCTACTAGTAATAACGAATACTCTGCTCAGGAATCACAAGAGAAGGAGGTATACTTGCAAAAGGCCAGGTGATACGGGAAGATTTCAGTTATATTACATGATGGTCAGACAGAGATTCAGAAATCAGATACTGGATTGCAAGGCGTATCCTGAAGCAGATATATACTCAGATCACAACATAGTACTGATGAAGAGTAGGCGCCGGCCGCGGTGGTCTCGCGGTTCTAGGCGCTCAGTCCGGAACCGCGCGACTGCTATGGTCGCAGGTTCGAATCCTGCCTCGGGCATGGATGTGTGTGATGTCCTTAGGTTTAAGTAGTTCTAAGTTCTAGGGGACTGATGACCACAGATGTTAAGTCCCATAGTGCTCAGAGCCATTTTTTGAGGAGTAGGCTGCAGTTTAAGACATTAGTTAGGAAGAATCAATTCGCAAGTAAGTGGGGTACGGAAGTATTAAGGAATGACGAGATACGCTTGAAGTTCTCTATGGCTATAGATACAGCAATAAGGAGTAGCTCAGTAGGCAGTACAGTTGAAGAGGAATGGACATCCCTAAAAAGGGCCATCACAGAAGTTGGGAAGGAAAACATAGGTACAAAGAAGGAAACTGCGAAGAAAACATGGGTTACAGAAGAAATACCTCAATTGATTGATGAAAGGAGGAAGTAGAGAGATGTTCCGGGAGTGAGGAATACAGAAATGCAACTCGCTGAGTAATGAAATAAACATGAAGTGCAGGGAAGCTAAGACGAAATGTCTGCATGAGAGATGTGAAGAAATCGAAAAAGAAATGATTGTCGGTAGGACTGACTCAGCATACAGGAAAGTCAAAACAACCTTCGGTGATATTAAAATCAATGGTGATAACATCAAGAGTGCAACGGGAATTCCACTGTTAAATGCAGACGAAAGAGCAGATAGATGGAAAGAATACATGAAAGCCCCTATGAGGGTGAAAATTTGATGTGATAGAAGAAGAAACAGGGGTCGATTTACAAGAGATAGGGGACCGGGTATTAGAATCACAATTTAGAAGAGCTTTGGAGGACTCAAGATCAAACAAGGCAGAAGGGAAGGATAACATTCCATCAGAATTATTAATATCGTTGGGGTAAGTGGCAACAAAACGAGTATTCACGTTGTGTGTAGAATGTATGAGTCTGGCGACATACCATCTGACTTTCGGAGAAACATCATCCATATAATTCCGAAGACGGCAAGAGCTGACAAGTGCGAGAATTATTGCGCAATCGGTCTAACAGTTCATGCATCCAAGTTGCTGACAAGAATAATATACAGAAGAATGGAAAAGAAAATTGAGGATGCGGTAGACGACAATCAGTTTGGCTTTAGGAAAGGTAAAGGCACGAGAGAAGCAATTGTGACGTTCCGGTTAGTAATGGAAACAACATTAAAGAAAAATCAAGAGACGTTCATAGGATTTGTAGACCTGGGAAAAGCGTCCCACAATGTAAAATGGTGCAAGATGTTCGAAATTCTGAGAAAAATAGGGGCAAGCTATAGGGAGAGACGGGTCATATACAATATGTACAAGAGCCAAGATGGAATAATAAAAGTGGACGACCTAGAACGAAGGGCTCTTATTAAAATGGGTGTAAAACAAAGATGTAGCATTTCGCCCCTACTGTTCACTCTGTACATCGAGGAAGCAATGATGGAAATAAAAGAAAGGTTCAGGAGTGGGATTAAAATTCAAGGTGAAAGAATACCCGTGATACGATTCGCTGATGACATTGCTATCCTGAGTGAAAGTGAAGGAGAACTACATGATCTGCTGAATGGAATGAACTGCCTATTGAGTACAGAGTATGGACTGAGAATAAAGCGAAGAAAGACGAAAGTAATGAGAAGTAGTAGAAATGAGAACAGCGAGAAACTTAATATTAGGATCGATGATCACGAAGTAGATGAAGTTAAGGAATTCTGCTTCCTAGGCAGTAAAATAACCGGTGGCGGACGGAGCAAGGAGGACATCAAAAGTAGACTAGCAATGGCAAAAAGGGCATTCCTGGCCAAGAGAAGTCTTCTATTTGTAATATCAAATAACGGATTTAATTTGTGGAAGAAATTTCTGAAAATGTACGTCTGGAGTACAGCATTGTATGATAGAGAAACATGGACTGTGGGAAAACCGGAACAGAAGAGAATCGAAGCATCTGAGATGTGGTGCTATAGACGAATGTTGATAATTAGGTGGACTGATAAGGCAAGGAATGAGGACGTTCTGTGCAGAATCGGAGAGGAAAAGAGTATGTGGAAAACACTGATAAGGAGAACGGGCAGGATGATTGGACATCTTTTAAGACTTGAGGGAATGATTTCCATGGTGCTAGAGGGAGCTGTAGATGACAAAAACTGTAGAGGAAGACAGAGATTGGAATACATCAGCAAATAACAGCGGACGTAGTTTGTAAGTGCTATTCTGAGATGAAGAGGTTGGCACAGGAGAGGAATTCGTGGCGAGCCGCATCAAACCAGTCAGAAGACTGACGACCCAAAAAAAAAATTATTCGATTAAATATCTGAAGATACATCTTGACACACTGCGGAGATTCTAGAACTACATCGATGAGATCAGTTGACGTGGCTGACTGCTTTCCATTGAGGTAGCATTGTTAATCAGCCGCCCGCTGGGTAGTCTAAAAAACTGCCGAACTTATTGAATATAAAATGTCAGTGCTGGTTGTCCAACGACTGTGACCGAGCAGCCATTGCTGATCGCACGGAACTGTTACACACCGGATGTGTCAGGACGATCAAGAACTCTATGGCGGGAGGCAGGCTGCAACCAAATTGCCGCTCACCTGATCTCCTACATTTCATCGCCATACAGCTCGAATCAAATGATGTTGCCAAAGGGAGGATGATGAGAATAGACAGCACCACACCTTTGATGGTCGTCTGCGAATGTATTGTCAAGCAGTAGGGAAAAACAACCGCAGTGTGGTAGGCAAGAACATACGACATTGATTCGGTACGTTTTGGAGAAGAACTGAACAGTCTGAAGAGGCAGTTCCGTTGCCATTCCTAGAACCCAAGGGAAATGTGTTCCGCCTGTAACACAGTACTTCCGTATACATTTCTCGTGTCTCCAGCGCACTTCCCAAGATGTTCACTTGCTCCACTGGCCAGAGAACCAATTATGTCTTGCGCGGAGAATATGTGAGACTTGATGAGATGCCATATGACCCTGTCTCCACTGTCAAAAGCATTTCGTGACCGCATACGATATGTAGAGTCAGCAGCTCGTGGTCTGGCGGTAACGTTCTCGCTTCCCGCGCGTGGGGTCCCGAGTTAGATTCCCGGCGGGGTCAGGGATTTTCCTGCCTCGAGATGACTGGGTGTTGTGTTGTCTTCATCATCATCATTCATCCCCATTACGGTAGGAGGAAGGAAATGGCAAACCACCTCAGCTAGCACCTTGCCTAGTCGGAGGTGCGGGTCTCCCGCGTTGTTCCCTACGTTCCTGTGAGTATGGGACCTCATTATCTTCACGATAGCAGAAGTTGCGCGGAAGATTGCCTTACACGATAACGACTGACTCTTCTATGCTCATCTGTCTGCACTATTTCAGGGCTGCATAGTAGAAATAGGAACATATTTTACAAGAGGTTCAGTAAACAGATATTCAACTGTGTTCTTTCGATAACACACAATATGTAATCTATGTGAAACATGCATAAAATATCATTCATTTAATATCATTGCTTGTTAGTTTTCACCTTGCACTGAGCGTTATTGTATAGTGTAAGACTTATTACTTTGAGTTCCAGAAAACACGAATATTAGTCGGTGTCCGAACTGTTTGGCCGAATGACATAGCGCATTCGTTTGGACGATAAACCAAACCTCTGCCTGGCCATGCAGATTTTTGTTTTCTGTGATTTCCACAAATCATTTAAGGCAAGTGCAATAGTATTTCCTTTTGCCCCGCTTCTAATGACTTCGTTGTCGACATAACATTAAACCTCAGTCTTTCTTATTTTAACCGTCTTAAAAAGCTAGTGAATAGTCCATAACTGGAAGCAACAGAAAGTATACTGTAAATCAGCCACTAGCAGTCACCGAAGACGATAAGATCGTGGTCTTTTAATAAAAGTAAGGTTTCCCAGCTGTAAAGCGCAGTAACGGTGTGGGCGTGAAATGTCAGCGGTCACGGGGTGAGGGCGGCTTCGAAACCCTGGGGCAGCGGGAAGTGTCGGCGCACAAGCTCCCGTCGTTTGTTAAACACGACTGTGTATAATGTCTAACTGTTTATTTCTTTTGAAACAGACTAGATATATTAAATGAGGGCAATGGCGTGAGCAGCGGTAACTGGATAAACGTTTCAGACATATTTCTTCGTTAATAATAGGTTTGTGCGCCACCCTTACTACAGAAACATTCCAACAATAAGATGGAAACGTTATCATAACATACAGTTAAGAGAGACACTATATTATCCCTTCCTCTCTGCGGTTATTAATTATTATTATTATTATTATTAAGTGAAACACAAGAAAGGTATAATATAAGAAATTGATTTTTAGGTGGCCAAAGATAAATATTAAATTATGTTTCAAATGAGCGCCAGGCTCCCTACAAATTATATCAAATGCTTTCGGCGAAATGTAATGCAGGCCAAGTCACCTAGAATAAATCGTATCTTTGAAAGTATGCATTTTTTTTGACGAAACAAAATTAGTAAACAAAATTAGTAAAGCTTTGCACTTTAGTTAATTGAATAACTTGAAATGATTCTTTCTGTTCCGGCTGTGGTGATATGTTACACAAAAAAAAAAAAAATTAAATACGCCGCGTAATGGCTGCCAATTGTTGCCAGTCAAAGATCACTGTTGCTCCCTTCGCAGAGACTGAAAAAATGCTAAATAACTTCTTGCAAATATTAATACAGGAAGAATTGTTAGAAAGGGTTCTTTAAGTAACACAATGCACTCACTTTCTGTAAATATATTTCCACTAAGCACAGAATACACACTTGAATTATTCTCTACGTACGAGAACAATTAGAACAAAAACTACCGCTTTACAATAGCAAGCGCACCTTACATACAGCAGAAGAAATGATCTGACTCGAAGTGATTTTAAAAATCTTTTTTCTCTTATATGTTCTGACAAAGATAATAATGTTAGCTTCGAGAACGTTATGCAGTACGACCTCATCTAATATAAATAATGTCTCTTTATTACATTGCAATCGATATAGTCTTTCTTTGAAGCTAATTTAATACATTTTCATAATTAATTTGTCGTTTATGTCCATATAATATTATTCAGAGTCCTTTTATTATTTACTTCAAATATATCGGCTTGAATATTTCAAAAGGGACACTGTAACACCCAGAGCAATACTCACACAGGACTGAAACTTTATTTACGTATTAAACAGATCGAGCACTGTAATGATCGAGTACAGAGCATCAGACACTTACGGACAGACTGTCTTATCTTACAGTTTCAGTCTCAGTCGCTCAACGGATATTGCCAATAACGGAGATCAGATCAGAGCCCATTCAATCTGATCTGGTAGTCCTGTTGACTGGGGTACTTTCTGTTTTCCTTTTATTTTCTTTTGTACATTGTCACCCTTGTTGGGTATCGCGAGAAGTGTTTGCAAGACATTGCACACGATTAATGACATGTGTGTCTGACATTCTAGGAACGGCAACGAAATGAGCTTATATGTCTCGTTTTTCCTCAACAGATACCAGAGGTGAACGAACGTCGGAAGTCATGGTTAGCCACACCACAACGTACAGATTCGATATTGTGTGCTTATACACAGTAAACTCCGGTATGTACGACTACTCTGGTCGGCGGTCTCTCTCACAAGGGCCGCTGCTGGCGGCAAAACGTTATCTACTTCTATCACTAGCCATAACCTTCCAATAATGTCACTATATTGTTGAATGCAGGCTGGATGAAGATGAAACATGATATGAGGCGCAGTAGGCCGCTAGCCCGCTGACGCCAAAGCGTTTCCGGTGGTCCTAGCTGATAATGTGAGTGCAACACTTAATTTATTCCGCAATATTGGTGCGCGAATGGTGATGATTACTGGTCTCTTGTGGCGAGCCCCCTAGTAGTGCTGTTTTATGAAACTAGAAGTAGGATCAGTTACACTTTCCACGGTCTATCGGCATCAACACTGGTTCACAGATGACACCTGATGTCCAACATTTGCTGGCAAACCCTTTTTTAGCCTTGCGCGCCAAGTGTTAATCATGTGTAATTCTGTAATAAGCAAAGTTCAAGCCGGGCGCCTGTGGACGACTGATATCGTGCTAACCTTTGTCAGCCACATTGACTATGCAGGCGCGTCAAGCATACTTAAATGTCTTTACGAAACACAGGGAGGGGGTAACAGTAGTGGTGCGGACACAGGAGAGGTGCAGTGTGACAGCTGAAGCTTATGCACTAACATGTTTTCCATATACACCATGTGATCAAAAGCATCCGGCCACCTGGCTGAAAATGACTTACAAGTTCGTGGCCCTCTCCATTGGTAATGCCGGAGTTCAATATTGTGTTGACCCACCCTTAGCCTTGATGACAGCTTCCACTCAGATGCTGGGAAGTTTCTTGGGGAATGGCAGCCAATTCTCCACGGAGTGTTGCACTGAAGAGAGGTCGGTCGGTGAGGCCTGGCACGAAGTCGGCGATCCAAAACATCCCAAAGTTGTTCAGTAGTATTCAGGTCAGGACTCTGTGCAGACGAGTCCATTACAGGTAACCATTCAGCCACAGACCGTGCATTATGAATAGGTGCTCGATTGTGTTGAAAGATGCAATCGCCATCCCCGAATTGCTCTTCAACAGTGGGAAGCAAGAGGGTGCTTAAAACATCAATGTAGGCCTGTGCTGATACAGTGCCACGCAAAATAACAAGGGGTTTAAGCCCCCCCCCCATGTAAAACACGACGACATCATAACACCACCACCTCCCAATTTTACTGTTGGCACTACACACGCTGGCAGATTACGTTCACCGGGCATCCGCCATACCCCACTCCCTGCTATCGGATCGCCACATTGTGTTCCGTGATCCGTCATTCCACACAACGTTTTTCCACTGTTCAATCGTCCAATGTTTCCGCTTCCTACACCAAGCGAGGCGTCGTTTGGCATTTACTAGTGATGTGTGGCTTATGAGCAGCCGCTCTACCATGAAATCCAAGTTTTCTGACCTCCCGCCTAACTGTCATAGTACTTGCAGTGGATCCTGATGCAGTTTGGAATTCCTGTGTGAAGGTCTGGATAGATGTCTGCCTATTACACATTACGACCCTTTTCAACGGTCGGCGGTCTCTGTCAGTCAACAGACTAGGTTGGTCTGTACGCTTTTGTGCTGTACGTGCCCCTTCACGTTCCCACGTCACTATCATATCGGTAACAGTGGATCTAGGGATGTTTAGGAGTGTGGAAATCTGGCGTACAGACGTATGACAAGTGACACCTAATCACATTCCAAGTCCGTGAGTTCCGCGGAGCGGCCCATTCTGCTCTCTCGCGCTGTATAATGACTACTGAGTCGCTGATATGGAGTACCTGGCAGAAGATGGCAGTACAATGCAACTAATATTAAAAACGTTTGTTTCTGAGGGTGTACGGATACTTTTGAGCACATAGTGTAACTTGTAACTACAGCTGTTTTTAAACGTTATGTCGCTACAACCAATAACTCTGCAAATACAGAGTCAGAAGTTTCTCAGTAATGTATCGAAAAAGAAATAGTTACACAAACAAACCGTCTACAAATACAGGCATTCAGTCAGTAGTTTCTCAGTAGTGTATAGAAAAAGAAATAAGTCACATAAACAAACCGTCAGTCGAAGCAAAATAAGAACGCACACACTGTAAGGTGGCTTGTGCAGTGTAAATGTAGATGGTGCGCTGCCAGAAGGACTCTCATAAAACAAAAAAAGCTATAAAAATGTAGTGTTGCAGACATTGTCGCTTTCTACGATACTGACAATGTAAAATAAACAACATACTTCACCTGCAAATTATGTGTCAGTCCCCTCATAACCTAATCAAAAATGTTACTTAAAAATAAAATTTTCTTTTCCTTCTTCCCACGTTTTTCTGTAATAGTGAATACTTGGTAAGTACTTACAGCTACAGTTTAGCACTCTTTCTTTATTCTCCTTGTTTAGGAACTGGAATAGCTAGCAGTTTCTAGAATTCTCTCAAGCACAGTCTTTATTGAAAATTTGCTTCCTCATTCGCCTCTTCCGACAAAAAGTGTTGTACCGGATTGTGTAGGACTTTTCCTTCATCTGTTGTGCGTGAAGACTGCAGTGATATGGTCCGTAATAAAAGGATAGGACCGATGACCTGAAAGGGGACAGGGCGAAAGGTGACATTCAGCTGAGGCGGAGGCCTCTTCAGAGCAACGGAAGACTCGCCCAGTGCTCAAGACAAAAATGCGTTTCTGTGGAAGTGCCGCGTCATTTGCGTGCACTATAATAATACTATTATGTTTTACTCTCAGCCAGTAGAGATTATTATTACGATATGAACAGTAGCGCTCAGTTTCTGTGGAAGAACCTGAATGCGTGTCACTGTGGGAACTTTTCATCTCTCGTCAAGCCTAATGACATCAAATGTTCGTTATAACAGATTATTTAATGATCTTGCGTCAATAAAATCACCCTCTTCAGAGAATAATGTGTCAAGACCCGTGTGCCCTGTTATTTGCTGCAGTTTGAGCGACAATCTGTCATTGATAAGCTACACTCTGTTCCTTATAACATGGTTCCTAAACCATTTTTGTGATATTCGTTTTTCAAATTGATACTTCTGTCGCCTGCAATCTGGCCATTTTATTAAGTGTCAAGTAAAGCAACTGATCATTAAGAAGATAATAGATCCTTCTGAAATGTGGTGCCTCAGAAGAATGCTGAAGATTAGGTTTGTACACCGAGTAGCTAATGACGAGGTACTGAATCGAATTGAGACAAAAGAAGTTTAGGGCAGAATTCGACTAAAAGACGGGATATGTTGATAGGTCTCTTTATGAGGCATCAAGGAATAGTTAAATCGGTAATGGAGTCACATGTGGGGATGAAAATTGCAGGGGGAAACAAAGGTTTGAATACAGTCAGCTGGTTCGAAATGTGGGGTGTGTCAGATATCCAGATGTGAGAAGAATTGAACAAGATAACCTAAAATGGAGAGCTGCATCAAACCAGTAGCAACAACAACAACAACAACAACAACAATTAATCGAAGCAAAGAAAGCACCAGACCATAGAAAATGAATTGTGATCCTCTCCAATGTGAATCACTCCAGTCAGAGAAAAATTTGTTTCCCTTTTATTGGTACTGGAGGACAATCTTCTATTTTCCAAACACAGAAACGAATAAGAAACCACTGGTGTTTCTCGTATTTCCATATTGCAACCTTTTCAGTAAGAATATAGTGTGGTCCGCAATGTAAAGTTATTTTGTTAATAAAAAGAAGCGTTACTACAGTACTGCCATGATTTAGGACCACACACACACACACACACACACACACACACACACACACACACACACACACACTTTTGTCCTTATTTCAAGATGAAAAAGTTAAGGTAGTAACGTACAAACCACTGAAGTTTACAGCACACACATCATAAACTATTATTTCTTTACTTTTTATCTGTACATTTATTTCAACTGATAAGATTAGGCTCTTCTGGCCCTCTCTTACATCAAAACAGACATCCTTAGTAAGTTAACATTACAATGCGTCTAATACACAAGCAGTAAATAATAATAACAATAATAATGCACCAGAAGTTGCGACGAGCTCAGCAGACACCTTCCTCACAGATCTCACTGTACCCAACACTTGTAATCTGTAAACAAACTGCAATGCGAAGATAACCAAAAACAGATGAAGCAAAGGCCACGTAGAATAATAATCTGTACAGATAGTCTGTGTGGTAATAAATGGCGTAGTTCCAACAGGACTGAGCCGTATAGGATCTAAAACTTGATCCTTCGTACTTTGGCAGTTGCAGAATGATTAGTCGGGTTCCTGAAGAATATAGTGAACTTAGTACAACTTTAAGTTAAAGCTTTATCATTACATCAATAAGATGTAAAGTAAACTCTGTGTACGATCCCAGTACTGGGCTATTCGTCTGACGGCCGGTAGAGTGCAGCTCCTCATAGTCGTGGCTCTAGGAGAGTGAGGGTGGTTTCGACATCATCGCCTTTTTCCCCCATGAAAGAACCCCGAAACTCATTCGATAGTAGCCGAGTGACCGTTGGGCAGTCCTGGAGCGACAGGAACGAAAGAAATACCCTATCCTCCGGGAAAGAACTTGGAACCTCCATATTATTGTAATTGCTGTTATTAACTCGTTACTTTTTTTTCGAACGTGAGTAATGAAATCTAATAAAAATATATTGCAACGGTACAGACAGACACAGACCTGAAGAGTAATTTGAGTGGTCTGGCGAAGAGCAAGTAATAACGGAATAAGGTTAACAAGTAAGATGCAGGAAAGAAAACAGGACTCAGATCGAGATGAGGAAAGCATGGATAGTATTGATCATGTGAGCGAAAAATGATTCGCTGGTGGACAGAATGAAGAAAAGTGAGCTATGCCGAGATGAAGGTTACGTCGATGACAACAAATACAGTTGTCATCTCCTTTGGCATTAAGATGTTGCTCATATTACTATTGCAAAAATATCCTAGTATTACGTGCTGATACTGTCTTGGGCGCAACTGTCTCACCGAGTTACAGTCTGATAGTCATTGTATGGTATGTGTCAGCAGACCGGCTTGACTGAGCACGTATCCTCGTCTGCACCTAACCAGCCGGCCAGGGAACACTGGCATAGCAAATAGCCGTCATTTGCAAAGTCACGTACTCGCTGATTAGCAGCAGAGGTAATTACATTGGGGAGGAGACCAACGCAAGAATGCTACGTCGCATTATACGGCCGGTGACTAATGCGTGCGCCTGTTGTATTAAAGCCGGTCGCCGCATGTGGCAGAAGTGAAAAATCCCTTACACGGCGGCGGCTGTATCTGCTGCATAATCTGAAGCAATTACTCGTGGCCGAGGCGCACTGTTAATGTCCCGGCCTTACAGATGCTGCGCCGGCCATTACCGAACACCACCGGAGAGCGAGGAGGTGCGCTTGACAGAGAGCGCCTCCCTGCAGATACCATCTGGCTGCCATTGAGTCAGCGAGCAGTCACCGCACACTTTCAGTACCTGCCTACAAGTTCTTTCAAGAGACCTTAGTTTGCCTGCGATTTTATACCGCCGTCGTTACAAAAGCGCTATCGGTGTAGCTGAAATCTAAAGCGTCATCTCCAGTCACACATTTGCTAATACTCTCCTACTCAGCTTCTCTCTCATCGTCGTCATCATCATCATCATTTGTCGCTTCTGATCCCGCCAGTGTATTGCTTGTAATCCGCTGACATCCATCGTGTCCCGGACCTCTCAACTCCATCTTCTCTTAGGTCGTCGACGCTTTCTTGCTTCCGATGGGGCTCTCTGCCACACTTGGCCATCGGCTATCATTCATCCTTTCTAGATGTCCTTATAATTTAGGACGTTTCATCTCTACGGTGTCTGACTTTTCGAAGTCCATAGTCCCTGTGATATTGGTATTTTGTACACAGTCCAGTTTGGAGATGCCACAACTTCGCCTCCAAATGTCCATATCTAGTTCAAGCAACTTGTTTCTCCCCAAGTTTCTGCTCCGTATGTAGCGATGTTTACAACGACTAAACCATGTGTCACCTTCGATCCTTTTTGTTATGTTATTCGAAAGGATCATGTTCAGCTGTCGTCAGACGATCCTACCTTGGCCTATTTTATTGTTTTAGTCCTCTTCATTTCTACCATTTGATGGCATCATAGCCCCCAGATATACATTCTCTGATCTTACTGGCTCCGACCTCCAGATCCACTATGGTACTGTCGTAAACCTTCAGATGTTCAGTTGTGAGGCCCCGTTTCTCATACTCCTCTTTCAGCTTCCAGAAACATGTTCTCACCATCATCCTGGTCCCTTCTACGATGACCTGGTCATCAGCAAGAAGGAGTGTATAAGAGATTTGATCCCGCACTGGGACTCCCAACCTTCAGTATTGCCTCCTGCAGGCTTTAAATGCTACCTCCACATACTTTTCAAGCAGCGTCGGCGCCGTAGCACAACCTTGCTGTAGCCCTTTGCTTACAAAAAACTCAAATGAAAATGAACTTCCTACTTAGACGGCACTCACATAGTCCATATAGAACGGATTAACTGCTTTGGTATAAGTAGTTGAGCCGGCCGTTATGGCCGAGCGGTTCTAGGCGCTTCAGTCCGGAACCCCGTTGCTGCTACGCTCGTAGGTTCGAATCCTGCCTCGGGCATGGATGTGTGTGATATCCTTAGGTTAGTAAGGTTTAAGTAGTTCTAAGTTCTAGGGGATTGATGACCTCAGAAGTCAAGTCCCATAGTACTCAGAGCCATTGGAATCATTTTTGTAAGTAGTTGACACACCACTATTCTTCATACTTGTCCACAGAATGTTTTGTGATACCGTACCATAGCCCTTCTGCAAATCTCTATTAGATTTCGTAATGGGAATATTCCATAAATATATGAGCACCTTGTTCTAAAATCATTCTGCTCTCCTGATAACAGCCTTTTCATTTATTCTTTCTTTTACGGTTCTCCCGTATAATCGCGTCTTCGATAGCATCACATGCCCTTGTGATTTCCACAGTCCTATCTATTCCCTTCTTATAGATGGAAGTAATAACAGAATAGCAGACTTTATCCTTTCTTTGGATACCTGGTCCCCTTCCAAACATTATACAGCTGGGTCGATATGTCATACATATCCATTAGCGCTGCCTTTATTAATTCTATACTCATTCCATACACGCCCTGTGATTTTCCATTTGCCATACGCTTCACAGGTTTACAAATTCCTTTCGAGATTATCTGTCGTGTATGTGGATGTTCTTCTTCCGTCAAATTTAAGTGTCCTTGTAAAAATACCTTTCTCTTCTGTTTGGGCAGGGCTTGGTAATACTTTACCCTCTCCTCCTTGCGTATGGCAGCACTATCTTCGTTTTCGACTCTTATCGTCTTGAGCATTTTCCACTCTCTTCTTGCTCTAGTACCACCAATGCCCTTTTCTACATCCTCTCTGACTTTCTATTACACCTAATTTTTAGCCTTAGCAATGAGCCTTTTACTTCTTTCCCTTTAAGTCCAGTTTTGGTCAAGCCGAGTGCTCAACTATTTATTGCAGGCCTCCTTTTCCATTTTCTGAAACTTCTCTACTTCCTCATTCCCCCATGGATTCCTTGTCTCTTTTCCCAATTTTGTTTTCTCCCCAGAACTCTCTAATCGGCTTTATTTTCTGCCTAGTCGTATCTTCCTTCGGATTTTATCAGGGCCGAGTTACTATTCTGTCTTCGTAGTTTAGTTTGTGTGGAGGAAGATGAGTATCAAATTTCTTACAGAAACTGGTGTCATTGGAAGGGAGGAAAATTAGGGTGTCGGATCTCGTCGACGGCACTGTCATTAGAGGCGTAGCACATACTCCAGTTTGGGGAAGGAAACCGCTCGTGCCAGTTTCAAGGCGCTCACTAGCCACAACGCTAATCGCCCCCTAAAAAGAGCTTTGGAACGCTGGAGACGAAGTAGATGATGATGATGATGTTTGGTTTGTGTGGCGCTCAACTGTGCGGTTATCACCGCCCATACGAATTCCCAATCTTTGCTCAGTCCAGTCTCGCCACTTTCATGAATGATGATGAAATGATGAGGACAACACAAACACTCAGTCATCTCAAGACAGGTGAAAATCCCTAACCCCGCCGGGAATCGAACCCGGGACCCCGTTCTCGGAAAGCGATAACACGACCGTGAGACCACGAGCCGCTGACAGGAAGTAGAACTGGTACCAGATTGTCATCTGACCCTCTGACGCAGACGTAATTCTTGCTGTCAAGTAGTTTGCATGTGGCAATCTGTTGTATGGAATCATCACAGTAAGATAGCTCGACTTGGAGGCGTGGCAGAATAGCAGAAAGGAGCTAGCGGGTTTGCACGTTCTCATGACAACACCGTGAATCAAAAAGCCTGATTTGTTCGTGTATCAATGTCAACTGGTTGCCGTGTCAAATAGGAATGGGTGACCACTCATAGTCATTTAACACGTCGTTGTAACAGTGGTTGTAAAAAGATCCTAATCCACGGGCAGCAGAAACGTGTAAATCAAAATCAGTTTCAGTCTCGACAGAAACTGCTGTTTTTGAACCGTGAATTTAAACTTTCAAACTCTTTTCTTAAAGAATTTACTTTATTTACTGGCGATTCATGAAGAACATTGACACATTTAATCACACCAGGTGAGCGTGGAAGTAGTTGCCAGGAAGTAACTAATGGAATGGTTCAAATGGCTCTGAGCACTATGGGACTCAACTGCTGAGGTCATTAGTCCCCTAGAACTTAGAACTAGTTAAACCTAACTAACCTAAGGACCTCACAAACATCCATGCCCGAGGCAGGATTCGAACCTGCGACCGTAGCGGTCTTGCGGTTCCAGACTGCAGCGCCTTTAACCGCACGGCCACTTCGGCCGGCTAACTAATGGAGAATTGCTTTTAACAGATGTGAATTTTATTCCTAAAAGCTTTTTCAAAACAGATTTAAAATTATAAGCAGAAAAGCACCCTCGAAATATCAAGTCACAATTTAACAAATGTGAATTTTATTCCTAAAAGCCTTTTCAAAACAGATTTAAAATTATAAGCAGAAAAGAACCCTCGAAATATCAAGTTACAGTTTTATTTAGAAGCAAAGGACAGTATTAACAATAGGAGCCTTCGGGCTGAGAAGCTTGCCTGCTCCCTTTCAACACGGCCGTAGTCATGACAGCTCACAACAACCTCTGAAAGAGTACACAGTTGCAAATCTGCAACACACCAGATTACTTTAAACAAAAAAATTTTAACAACTCACACAAACATGCTAATTATGCACCCCGTAAGAGGAATGGAAATGGTACAACCCTCAAATTATTTGGTACCGAAAGTGCACTTTTTTTTTCTTTTTTAAAGGACTCTTACGGTGGAAGGATGGTAAGCTTATAACCTAAAATGACTATTTAAATAAAACCCATAAAATACAGACTTACATAAAATGTACCATATGCTCTACATTACACATTAACCACCCCGCAAGATGATAAGCAAGATAAAAACATATTTCAAGAATTCGGCCTTTAAGCAATAAATTCATTAACATCAAATCCGATAAACATGACAAAGGCAGCTCCGAACGACAGACATATTAGCATTCCGACCGACAATCCGACCGATTTCCAACCGTCAGATCCAACTGCACAAACAACAGAGAATATCGGCCGACGTGGAGTAAAGCAAGATACCTACACTTTCTAACTCGGCTTGACCAAGATCAAGGCATCAAACACCCCTCAAGACAAGTTTAAAAGACTACAGAAAACACAAGTCACAACTGTGCAATCACTACGGAAGAAGGCTGCTGCTTGTAGACAGCAACACCCACCACTTGTTACCACACGCGTGAACTGCTGAGGAAACAACAATGCACAAATAACGAACAAATCGTAACAGTCAAGATTTTCTCACTAATTACTCAACTTGAGGATCCTGCTTCGGAGGAATGCGAAGAGTCGCTCTCGCAGCTAGCGCCTCCACATGCAACAGCGCGTGCCCGCCGCCAAAAGCCCCGGCCTGGCTTCGCGCTGTGGAGACTACGTCGCTGCTCAGTTCCAACGAACCAACAAGGTCCGACCACACCCCGACTCTGAAAGTGGTGTTCATCCTGAGGATCCAAGACGTCGTCGACTAAGACGACCGGCCGAGCAAACGACCAACGGCAGCCCGCTGTCGCCGACAGCGGTCGCGGCGAATACTAACACCATACGGACCCGACGGTTGCTGGCTGCCAACTCTTCCCGACTGATACTAGTGTCCGTGCTCAGCAGACCACATGTCGCCATCCGACGACCAGCCGACCGTTCGACCAACGGCCTTTCGTCTGCGTCGACCACGGTCCTGGCGCGTACCTGCACCGTGCGGACCTTTTTACTGCTGACTGCCAACTCGTCCAACCGCGGAGTAATGACGAACCCGACTCAGTCCACAACCCAACAGCGACTGAGGCTTAGAGCCGACCGACTAACATACGAGTGTCTGCCTTCTGACTGACTCTGTCGTCTCACTGCACCGACTCCCAGACTGACCAACTGACTAGGCTCCCCATGACTGACAGACTGCCCTGGCTGACCAACTGCCTCCGACTGACTGATTTTTTTTTCTTTATTGATTTTCAATTCCCCCCGAAGGGGGCGGGCTGGCAGCAGCTTACTACGCTGCTCTACAGCCTACAGACTTTTGTTAAATAAAGGAAGAAGAAAGAAACAAGGTAAAACAGGCGAGAAAATGGTGATTTAAAGTGTAAAATGGCGTAAAAATGCGGAAAGTTAAAATAGAAAGCAAAAGGGGTTGGCAATGTAGATAAAATACACAGGAATCAGACAAGTAACATAGTAAACACACAATAAAAAAAAAAAAAACACAGCGACAGTCTGGTTTCTGTTCGTAAGAGATAAAAGGCACACCCAGCGACAGTATGATGGCCGTTCGCAACAAGTCCCAAAAAGCACAACACGGAACACTCACTGTGAAACACGCACTGTAGAACACTCACTGGAGAACACTGCACGAAAGTGGCAGCACAAAGATGACACTCCCGAGTCAAAGGCAGATTGGGGGGGGGGGGGGACCTGCAGAAGGGGGAAAAACAATGAGGGAGGAGAGGAAAAAAAACGAAAAGGGGAGGGGGGAACCAAGGAGGGAGAGGACTAATAAAGGGGGAGAAGGACAGACGCGAGAGGGAATGAGAGGAGGGAAATGTAAAAGGATGCGGGGGAGAGAAGGGGGCCAAGAGAGGGGAGGTGGGGAAGAAAGAGGATGGAAGGGGGGGAGAGGGATCCCGGGAAAAGGACAGAGGAAAGGAGGGGGAGTGAGGATCAGAGTTGATAGGAGGGATAAATGGAGGGAGAGAGGGCATCATCCGGGAGGGGGAGTTGATGGAAGCCACCTTGGGAAAGGAGATGTAGGGTGTAGAGATGGAGGGTAGGGGGGACACAACGGTGAAGACGTGGCAGGGGGCGGGGACTGACTGACTGCCCTTTGCGGATCTCATAGCGCCCCTTGAATGCACGTGAACAGGCAACGTTTCCCCTTTCTCACCAGAGGGAGACACCAAAGCTGCGATTGCCACAGCGGCGCCACCGCCAGAAATGGAAGGCGACTGCTTTACACTACGCGCTGCGGCGCGCTCTTCATAACAGCAAATTTTACCATGGCTCAGTTTTCAATGAACGCAGGTTCACCTTAACAATTTCCGAGCAAATGCTGCGCAGAGAACTGCATACAGTGGACACTTTTGAGTCGGGTGGCTCGCAAAAGGACACTGGCCACTGTGACAGGCAAAGCTACACCTCTTGAATGTGCCAGAGTACATAGAAAATGGTCAGTGACTGAGAGGAGTCGCCTGGTTTGGTCTGGTGAGTCACGATTTTGCCTGTTTTCAAATGATGCAAAGCGTTGACGTGCACCAACGGTCGCTTAATCTGCACAGTGTGGAGACCATAGTTTAGACCAAGGATGATTTTACGATGTTTTAGGGGTGATTTCATACCACGACTCGGACCCACTCATCCATGTTACCGTGGACGTCAAACAGGATGTATATTTTAGTTCTCGGCCATCATATGTTTCCCTTTCTTCTGCCCCTTCGTGATATGTGTGCTGCTGGCATTCCCGTCTTCCAAGATGACGAGAACCGTGTTCACGGGCTGCACTCTAATATTTTCCAAACGTAGCATTTTGGAAATGCTTTCACACTTGGGCCGAAAGTCAATGGTCATGACCTTTCGGGCGTCGCAAAATTGCTCCGTTTCTGCATTTCGACAACGACTGTACTGTTTTCCGCGTCCCCGCGGGATGTTTTATATACTCTCCACTGCTAGTGCTGCCACCTGCAGTCTGTGAGTGGTTATTGCACGTTGACGTCGATCATAGGCTTTGGTCACATTAATCTGACTGGACTGAGACTACATGTTTGACTGGACTGAGACTACATGTTGCAATGCTTTTTCCTACAGTTTGGTAGCTGCCCTGGATCGCTAAAGAAACTGGAATAGGCGTGCGGATTCAAACACAGAGATATATAGACTGTCAGAATAAGGCGCTGCGGTCGGCAACGCCTAAATAAGACAAAGAGTGTCTGGCGCAGTTGTTAGATCGGTTACTCCTGCAATGGTAGATTGTCAAGATTTAGGTTAGTATGAACATGGTGTTATAGTCGGAGCACGAGCGATGTGACACGGCATCTCCTAGGTAATGATGAAGTGGTGATTTTCCCGTACGACCATTTCATGAACGTACCGTTAATATCAGGAATCCGGTAAAACATAAAATCTACGACATCGCTGTGGCTAGAAAAAGATACTGCATAAACGGGAGCAACGACCACTGAACAGAATCGTTCAAGGCGTCAGAAGTGCAGCCCTTCCGCAAATTGCTGCAGATTTCAATACTAAGCCATCAACAAGTGGCAGCGTGCGAAGCATTCAACGAAACGTCATCGATATGGGCTTTCGGAGCCGAAGGCTCACTCGTGTACCCTTCATGACTGCACGACACAAAACATTACACCTCGCCTTGGCCCGTCAACACCGACACTGGACTATTGATGACTGGAAACATGTTGGCTGGTCGGACGAGTCTCGTTTCAAATCGTATCGAGCTGTTTCACGTGTATGGGTATGAACACAACCTGATAAATCGATGTCAGCAGGGGACAGTTGAAGTTGGTGGATGCTCTTTAATAGTGCGTGGCCTCTGCAGTTGGAGCGATGTGGGACCCCTTGTACGACTCTGACAGGCGACGCGTATGTAAGCACCCTGTCTGATCACCTGCATCCGTTCATGTCTGTTGTACATTCCGACGGACTTAGGCAATTTCAGCAGGACAATGCGACACCCCACACGTCCAGAATTGCTACAGTGTGGCTCCAGGGACACTCTTCTGAGTTTAACCACTTCCGTTGGCCACCCAACTCCCCAGACATAAACATTATGGAGCATATCTGGGATGCCTTGCAACGTACCGTTCAGAAGAGACCTCCATCTCCTCTTACTCTTACGGATTTATGGACAGCCGTGCAGGATTCACGGTGTTAGTTCCCTCCAACACTACTGCAGGTATTAGTCGAGTCCATGCCACGTCGTGTTGCAGCACTTCCGCATGCTAGTGGGATCATAAACGATGTTAGGCAGGTGTACCAATTTTTTGGCTCTTCGTTGTATATGGAGTCTAATTATCAATGAGCGGCATCGACTGAATGTAGCATATCTGAAGAAGCTTATGGATCCTCTTCCTTGCTGAATGGAGGCCACTATAAAGGATCAATGCTCATGGGATTAGCGTGATATCTCCTGGGGTAACAAGTGTTTTTTTTTCTGGTGTACGTTTCCTATAGGATCTAAGTACATTACGTAAAATTTATATCTGGATACTACGAAGCAGATTGTGACGAAGCAAGCTGGGATATTTTAATTCCCCTCTTGTTTTGCCATTTGCCTCCTTAAATTCAGTTTTTCATTTGTGGGCTAATTACGATTAACATACATGAGTATAATCTGCATTTTCAAAAAAGAGAATAGTTGGCACTCAGTTTTAAAGAATATAAGACCAGATCTAATTTTGTGCTTAGTTTTATGTATGTAATTAATTTTCTAATTTATTTGGACTATTCTTAGTCAGTATTTTTTGTTATAGGGTGAAACCAGTAATTGTTTCGTAACTTAAATTCTGTTGTTGACATATAAACAAATATACATTCTGCACTAATTATAAACGTTTGGAAGACAAAATGCTAGTAATCTTGAAGTATCTATTTGGCCCTATTCCAAAACATGTTAGCAAAACCAGCCTTTCATTATTTCAAAAGTAATTAACAGTTTTGTCCAAAGTATTGTTTGCGTGACTATATTTGTTAATTTCATGATTTAAAAATTAATTCAGATTAACTCTTGCAGTGGAAGAAACTGTTGAAAAGAATCAACCTTTCGATTTATTCAGTTAATTTAATGAGGTAAGATTTAATTATAATTTCTGTAAATTTCACTTCAAACAATGTGTAGTTTCAGTACCTATTATTGTGAGGATACATAAGGGCCAAATGTTTGCTCACGAAACAGTCAGTGCACGGCCGAGTTCAGGCGAGAAACCTGTGTTGGTTAGAACAACAATAATGCTTCAACTAAAATGTGGAATAAGTGTTAAACAATTAGGCCGTGTGTAGAAACAGTGATAGTGTCTGCTCCATACATATCTTTCTATTCTTCAAGAACTGTGAACATTTTGGTTAGGTTTTTACTGCTCGTAGATGTTCAATAGTAAGCTATTGTAGCAGTATCTGGATGTTCGCGTGCAACCTATTAATGAGTCTTGTCGAAAGTTAAACAATATTGCACTGGCCATATAACTGTGTAATATGAGGGGGGGGGGGGGGGTTGTGAAAAGTGAAAGTAAAAGACAGTGAAATGTCGGCTACATCATTTGAAGTAGTCTGTGTAGTACTGTAGTACTTCCACAACCCATTTTTCAGCCAGTGTAGCAACGCAGTACGTCGACACCTAGGACAACAAACAAAACAAATAAAGCAGGCGGATCCGCTACAAGATTTCACTAGCTGTCCTTGCGAATACAAACCCAGTGACATATCACTGCGCCACATAGCTCGGTTCGAGGTGATTAAGAGACGGAAAGCAATCTCAGTTCGACAAGGTTAGTGCAAGAATTCGGTATTTTCATGGTTTCAGCTAGTATGGTTTATGAACCCTAAATTGACATATGAATCTTCACTCCACTGAGAAAGTAACTATCGATACTATATAAGGAACACTTTACTAGTACTCATCAAAATATTATTTACTTAGTCATCGACTGATTTTCAGCTCCTTGAGCCATTGTTATTTGAAGAAGCAATCGTCAGTTCTTCCTGGAATAACCAGATACCTTATGGCTTTTGAAGTTAAAGAAAAACTGTGTAACTGAAAATACTAGATGACGGCTATGACAATAAATACTGGACTGCTGGGATGCATCGAGAAAACAGGTAGGTCAGAAATAATTGTAAAGCACGTCTTCGAAAACTGTGTAGAAATTTCATATCTCATTCAATATTATTTTTATATAGAATGCACTTAAAGATGGAAGTTATAATAACATGCCATCTGACGATGACAAAGTAAATGAGAGCATTTTGATGATCAAATACACTGCTAGCCATTAAAACTGGAACACTATGGAGCAAATGTTAAGTTGCTATGAAGTGTATTACGTACACCATTATGCAAATGATTACCATTTTAACACAACAGCGCATACATACAAGTATTTCCATCGACATTACGTACATAAGGAAAGATTATGCAGCAGCTTTCTCACTGAGAAATCTCATTTTAACCTTGGCTGCTTGTGAGAAGATAGCATAGTGTGGTGTCACCGCCAGACACCACACTTGCTAGGTGGTAGCCTTTTAAATCGGCCGCGGTCCATTAGTATACGTCGGACCCGCGTGTCGCCACTGTCAGTAATTGCAGACCGAGCGCCACCACACGGCAGGTCTAGAGAGACGTACTGGCACTCGCCCCAGTTGTACAGCAGACTTTGCTAGCGAAGCCACACTGACAAATACGCTCTCATTTGCCGAGACGATAGTTAGCATAGCCTTCAGCTAAGTCATTGGCTATGACCTAGCAAGGCGCCATAGCTTTGATAATTAATATTGTGAAGCATGTATCATCAAGAGCGATGTTCTACAAATGTGGATTAAAGTTAAATATTACAGCAACTGCGTCCATTTTCTTAGTTCTCATTTCCTTTTAACTGTTCCAGACCTCACGTCAATCTGCGTGAGCTTAACGCGTGCCTTTCGGCTTCCTCTCGTTGTGACTTGGCTGTATTGCTAAGTCACAACACATAGTGCTTCATAAGAAGCAGAAACATGAACCAGAAAGTGTTGGAATTCAAAATGGTTCAAATGGCTCTGAGCACTATGGGACTCAACATCTTAGGTCATAAGTCCCCTAGAACTTAGAACTACTTAAACCTAGCTAACCTAAGGACATCACACACACCCATGCCCGAGGCAGGATTCGAACCTGCGACCGTAGCAGCCCCGCGGTTCCGGACTGCAGCGCCAGAACCGCACGGCCACCGCGGCCGGCTGTTGGAATTCAGCAGCGGCGGATAGACACCTATCGATACTGCACTTAATACTTCTGCGACCGTGTTGCTAGCGTTGGTACGCATCCCACAACTTCCGTGGAGTCCATAGGGTCGTACTTAACGTCTTGCAGGATCTGAGTGGCCCGAAATGAGCAGTCCCTGGGAGAATAGACATACTGCCTGCCCAGTCTCGCAGGACCATACAGCCAGATAACCTACCATGAGTCTGGTTTCTATGAAGGAAGAAACGTGTTCGGATGGGCAGTTTGACGACTATCAGCATTTAGACGGTTGGTGGGACGCGGAAAAGCTGCCACGATAGAGGTGCGCCCAAACGACACCCGATAAAGTTAGAAGGGAAAACGATCCGGTGGGTAGGAAAGTACGGTCAATGACAACCTCGCTGGACTGGCCGGTAAAAACGACAGGGGCGTATATCGTCTTATGCTACACTTCGAGCACATCAATTATGGTAGCCTAATGCAAGAAGAACTATGTGATGAACACGCAAGTTGTAAAGTTACGGAATATAAGCAATCGGTAGTAAGAACACACACACACACACACACACACACACACACACACACACACACACACACACACACAAACACACAAACGAGACGTACTAGCTGTCATAATTCTAGATACTGGGGCACAAATGAACATTGCATCACTCCAATTATCCCAGAAGATGAGAGATCAAAGAAGAGTTAATCCGTCCTGTATATGGAACAACAATAACTACCCCGAAGTCATAGCTTGCGAAACTGCAGGTCAATTTAGAAATGGAGTTTAATCGGTGTGTCAACCAAGCACACATTTTTAGTCGAGGACACCTGCTCATCCGGCGTATTCTGGGAGTAAATTCTCTTGCAAAGAAAGATGAAATACTCAATTTCTGCAACTAGAAGGTCTTATAACATGGGAAATATTCTGAAAATGTTAAAGCTACTGGCACTGACACCGTAACGTCACACAGAAACGCCAAACCTAGATTGGAAGTGGCTATCGAGGACGAAGTAGCTGATTCTATACATTTAACCGATAAACGTAAAACATATCTCAGAGTGATGTTGGTTACGTCTACAGTTCTATTTGAACTATGACGACGTATAAAGAATTGCTGTGCTGGAGTCAGATGAACCTTATAACATGAAGGTTTTGACCTATGGATTTTTATTAAACGCTGTTTGACTAGTATTTTAAAGAATGGATTCAGAAGAAGAAAAGCGCTTACCTTGTGCAGTGGTTTGATCTATGGGCATAAATGAACATTTAAATGAACTATAGTGATCAAATTTCCTATTAGCAAATTATTATCTTAACACATTTTCAATTACTTTATACTAGAATAGACAATGAATGGAGCATAAGATATCGTCGCTGCTACGAAGATGTCGATGAAACTTACCTTCAAAAACCTGAATGATCATACAGGGAAGTCACCAACTAATCGTGCTGCCAAACTTACAAGTACTGCCTATGAGAGTAGCTCCTATGAATGAACATTTTTGCCGAAGACAGCTGATAATGGCGCAGTTTCTACTATAGATTAATGTAGAAATGGTTTAAAGCGTGGGATGTTACATAGAATAATCCATCAATTTGACAGGGCAAAGAAATGTAAAGATATTCGCAGACAACGTATTTAGATCAGCGATTATTTCAACTCATTCTTCAAGAAAGTATACAGTTATTCTTATATCAACAATGTGGCATTCTATTCCACCGTATATAAAGGAATTCATCCAAAAATTCTTGAAGAACCTTACAAAAGCGTCAATAATGATTAAATGAATGAAAATACGATTTCTTTAGTTGGTCTGTGGTTCGAATTTACAAGTAAGAAATCGATTTCTGATCCATATAAACCGAGACTGTGTCTACCACAGCACAAAGTATGTTACATCCAAGCCCGCCCTTTTGGCCGTACGGTCTAACGCACTGCTTTCCGGGCGGGAAGGAGCGCCGGTCCCCGGCACGAGTCCGCCCGGCGGATTTGTGTCGAGGTCCGGTGAGCCGGCCAGTCTGTGGATAGTTTTTAGGCGGTTCTCCATCTGTCTCGGAAAATGCGGGCTGGTTCCCCTTATTCCGCCTCAGCTACACTATGTCGGCGATTGCTGCGCAAACAAGTTCTCCACGTACGCGTACACCACCATTACTCTACCACGCAAACATAGGGGTTACACTAGTCTGGTGTGAGACGATCCCTGGGGGAGGGGGGGGGGGGGTCCACCGGGGGCCGAACCGCACAATAACCCTGGGATAGGTGTGGGGCGGCAGTGAAGTGGACTGTGGTACTCGTCGTGGGGTTGCGGGCCACTGCGGCTGCGGCGGGGACGGAGCCTCTCCGTCGTTTCTAGGTCACCGGTTAACATAACATAACATGTTACATCCAATCATTCGTTGTGGCTCGTAACAAATGTGTTGTCTCTGAGCACTATGGGACTTAACATCTGTGGTCATCAGTTCCCTAGAACTTAGAACTACTTAAACCTAACTAACCTAAGGACATCAGGCACACCCATGCCCGAGGCAGGATTCGAACCTGCGACCGCAGCGGTCACGCGGCTCCAGACTGAAGCGCCTAGAACCGCACGGTCACAACGGCCGGCCGGCTCGTAACACACCTGCAACAGCTGCACTGAATTAACAGGATTGCACAGCAAAGTTTATTTCACTGTCACCCATAGCTAGTAACAACAATACGCAGAAATCAAACTCATGGCAAGTTTCCACATCTATACAGAAACTCTCCATCAAGAACGTGTATCAGCATAAGGCTGCACGCAAAAGAAGCAAGTCTCCAGGATCGAGCAGAGAACACACCCAAACACGCCTCTCTCTTACCCCCTTCTCCTTCGTCCCATTCGAACGCAGTTCAAGCGTTACCTGCATGCCCGCATCTCGTGGTCGTGCGGTAGCGTTCTCGCTTCCCACGCCCGGGTTCCCGGGTTCAAATGGTTCAAATGGCTCTGAGCACTATGGGACTCAACTGCTGAGGTCATTAGTCCCCTAGAACTTAGAACTAGTTAAACCTAACTAACCTAAGGACATGACAAACATCCATGCCCGAGGCAGGATTCGAACCTGCGACCGTAGCGGACTTGCGGTTCCAGACTGCAGCGCCTTTAACCGCACGGCCACTTCGGCCGGCTTCCCGGGTTCGATTCCCGGCGGGGTCAGGGATTTTCTCTGCCTCGTGATGGCTGGGTGTTGTGGGATGTCCTTAGGTTAGTTAGGTTTAAGTAGTTCTAAGTTCTAGGGGACTGATGACCATAGATGTTAAGTCCCATAGTGCTCAGAGCCATTTGAATTAGCCATTTCGTTACCTGCAGGAGGCCGCGCCGAGCTTCCATTGTCCCAGACTCTGTTCGTCCAAGAACATAGCTCAGACTACCCTTCACGACTGACAAAAGACTGTCCTCACATCAGACATCGATTGCAGGACACAGAATATATTAGCAACGTGCTTACGAATTGTAGAACGTGGAAAGTAGCAAATGCTGGAAGTCAACATTTATGACAGACAACTTTCACACTAAATGAAATTGTTTTAAAGGACACGAACAGTGTCGTAATACAACTGCAACATACATAGGAAAACATCACAGGCGCCAACTTCGTAAAATATTACGTCAAACCTCAAAGAATACGTGAATGGCTTATATCGTTCTCTAGCGCTGACTCGTTCACCCATTTATCGTGCTCACTAGATCTCGTCAGGAAGGAGAATCCACAGGCATGTGGGACGATTCAAGTTGTGCAATAATCCGTTTATTGTATTGACAATAAATTAACACTGTGTTACTTAATGGTATTCAGGGCTATGCCATCTAAATTTATCGAGTAAATTAGTAAGTAACGCGCTGCTCTGCTGCTGTCAGGTTTGCTATAAAACTGCTGTTTATGTGATGTTAGTACGTTGAAATAACTTGATAACAATGGTATTTTGCAAAGACAATATTTTCACATTTATAAACTCTGAGTTCTATTTATAGTACATTGTTATATGTCATACAGCTTTATAACAAACATTATTACTTGCCATGTAGCTAAAAGAACCTTGCAGTGCCTGAATGCATTAAAATAATTTGTAGAAAGAGTGGAAAATGAGGTATGTTTTAATGACGATAGATAGCCATAATCGATTCTGAAAAGCGTTTACCAAGGGCACACTTGGGAAAACAATGAAATGAATAAGCTCTGTTGTGCACTCAGGCAATGAAGTGTTACGAAGACGTTTGAGGAAGCTGTGATGATAATGACACTGCACTTTTATATGTGTGATACGGAGGCTGTTTCTCCATGAAGCGATCTATAAACACTCTAATCACACACTTGAGTGGGCGAGCGTTAAAATTTAAACTGGCGCAGTGAGATAACGAAGAGGTGACAACTGGTTGTTTAGAACAACACTAGATGTGGAAGGTGGGTTGCCTGGTGAATAAAGAATCAACTCACAGGTGGTAAGTGAAAAATTACGACATGATATTAGATCGCAGTGTGTCTATAAGCCAAGTGACGCCGCCAGACACAGACTATGAACTGTCTGCGTACGTTGTGACAGCCAGCATCTAGCTCCAGACGGCTACAAAAGTGCCACGGACTTCAATAAACGTTAGCTCCGTGTAAAACACTTGGGAATGAATCGCAAAATTTTTGTTGTTGCTTGCCATTTTTAATAATTAAATTAATGAAACGCCTTTGAGCTATGAAGGAAAAGGTGTAAGAAATTGTGTTCTAAGTAAACTTTGATACAATTGCAACATTCATTTTCACAGCATGTGAGAAACGTGGAAGTATCGTAAATTTTTCATATTTGAGTTAATGTCCCACATGATCTGGTGAGTCCAACGCAAGATCTTGCATGTGTCCTCTGTGGTGTAGCGCTGAGACACAGGGAAGTACGGAGTGACAGTAAGTAGGATCGCGTCCTGCTATATTCAAATACTTTTTTTATACATCTTCCCGTTTGCAAAAGTTTCTGGGACTTTCTTACAAATATAATAGAGATATATTCTGCAATATTCGATGTTATTTAGGTATGAGAGCGCCCTTGCCATGAGTGAGTTTGTTTGGTTTTGTGACTTGAGTCTGCTTAAAAAACGAAGGATTAAATTGCCGTCAGTGATACGAGAAGTAGTGACGCTTACATTCTTGGCTTGTCAGAAATATTTGGCTGTTTTTTCCGAATATGTCACGATCTGCTGCCTTACTTTTCCTCAATATTTGGCTGTTTATTTTCGAATATATAATGATTTTTGAGGGCCTACTCAAACACATTACTTCCGTAAAACTAGATGTGACCAAGGCAGTTGATACCAGTCGACAAATACACTGGACAAGTACACGTCATTTTGATGTCACTTCTTAGTAAGCTTCTCCCCTAATCACACAGTAGCAGCAACAACGGAATGAATTTTCGGTACGTAAAATACATATTTCCACCGAAGTCACATGACTATGGTGCGGCGTGAAGTTTTATATCCATGATCTAGGGGTAGCGTCTTTTACTAATTATCAAAACATACTCCGTCCCGGGTTCAAACCTGGGTATGCTTGAATTCTGAATTAGAATCATCAGCAGTGGCAGCCGAAGACTTCCACCATAAAAAGTCACACTCATCCTGCCAACGGCCTTGTCGAAAGAAGGAGCAATAGAGATTCGGGACAACAGTGATAACGGCATGAGGATGCAGAAGGCAGTGGGATCCACTGCATTAAAGACACATAAGGTGTATCCACAGCACATGTGGCCCGTAACTGAAAAAGTGTCATGATGCTCTCCCCATTGGCTAAAGATTCCAGACCAGTCCCCTTTTCGGAAGGAACCGCCAAGAGAGAGGCAACCACGGAATTATCAACGAAACGGTATCATTCTCTAAGTCGGAGTATAGAAAGTTTGAACTTGATAGTAAATTTAGGAAACCTGGGAAGGGAAATGCTAAGGCTTGATCTAGGTATAGTGGAGCTCAATGAAGAAAGACAAGGATTTCTGGTAAAACGAATATTGGGTAACATCAACAGCAGCAGACAATGGTGTAACAGAATAGGGTACGTTATTAATAGGAAGGTAAAGAGTGAATTACTGTAAACATTTCAGTGATGGGGTTGTTCTCATCAGAATTGTCAGTAAACCGACGCCGACAACAATAGTTTCGATATACATGCCGACGTCATTTCATTGGCAGAATGCTAGGGAAATGCGACCAGAGACATTGCTTACACAACACTCATCTAACCCAACCTAGGATTAACAGAGAATAATTAACGTGTGCAGAGACAAGCAGCACGAGTGGCCACAGGTTTATCTGAACCATGGGAGAACGTCACGGAGATGCTGGAAAAACTGACTTTGGTAGACGCTCCAAGATAAACACAAACTATCCCTGAAAGTATAGTCACAAACACTCAAGATCTAACTGAAAAATGGCTCTGAGCACTATAGGATTTAACATCTGAGGTCTCCTAGAACTTAGAACTACTTAAACCTAACTAACCTAAGAACATCACCTACATCCATGCCCGAGGTAGGATTCGAACCTGCGACCGTAGCGGTCGCGCGGCTCCAGACTGAAGAGCCTAGAATCGCTCGGCCAAACAGCCGGCCAAGAGCTGGCTAAGTGATCACTCTAGGAATATACCACAAGCCTCTGTTTATCACTCCCATTAATAAGATTAATCGTAGGATGCACATGGTTATTAAAGCTATCACTCTTCACGCTCACAATACTCCAATAACTTTTTGAAGGAGAGTACCCTTTGCCATGTTCTTTACAGTGGTTTGCGAGGTATAGATGTAGATGTAGAAGGTAACTGACAGACAGGAAGCCAGTTGGCGGTGATGAGGCAGTCGCGATCTGTTGAAACCGCAGACTTCGAAAATACGAGCACGAGCCGTCTCTTCTGAAGGTCACGCTCTTTCACGCTCTGAGCGGCGCTTAGGTTGTGCCTATGAAGACGAGGGACTGAGATATCGCGGACGGTCTCTGCTGTGTTGGCAGAAGAGCCAACACCGTGTTGCTAGAGGAGGCCGAAATGCACGCGTTTAATTACACGCAGACTGGCGTGAGGTCTGGAACAGTTAAGGGAATTTTTAGTAGCAAATAAAGTACGTAGTTGATGTAATACTTAACTTTAATCCATAATTGTAGAACATCGGTCTGACGGTACAGGCATCACAAGTTAAATATCTATTGATAATGGCGCCTTGCTAGGTCGTAGCAAATGACGTAGCTGAAGGCTATGCTAACTATCGTCTCGGCAAATGAGAGCGTAATTTGTCAGTGAACCATTGCTATGAACGTCATCTGTACAACTGGGGCGAGTACTAGTAAGTCTCTCTAGACCTGCCGTGTGGTGGCGCTCGGTCTGCAATCACTGACAGTGGCGACACGCGGGTCCGACGTATACTACCGGGCCGCGGCCGATTTAAAGGCTACCACCTAGCAAGTGTGGTGTCTGGCTGTGACACCACAGTCTCTATGAGACAGGCGAGTAGCGCGAACAATTCCAATCTACGGGGCAGAGGTACAAGCCGTCGAAGCCAGAGGTGTGGTGAATTCTTCGGGAAGGAATGCTGGACTTCCATAGGACCACTAGAAGCCTCTCTCTGCTTGGGAACTGTAGTGGACTGTTAAGGCAGCCAGTCCACAGTGAAGTAGCCGAAAGGGCACGCGTCAAATCACGCCGTCTGGCGTTAAGTCTGGAACAGTATACGTGATGAATGTGATAAAGAAAAGAACGTAGCTACTAGAACACTTAACTTTTATATTGTCCTTTGGTATACAGCATTCTGGATGATACAAGCGAGACTCAGTAGATACATGAAGTTACTTATGGCGCCTTGCTAGGTCGTAGCCATTAACTTAGCTGAAGGCTATTCTAACTGTCTCTCGGCAAATGAGAGAAAGGCTTCGTACGTGTAGTCGCTAGCAATGTCGTCCGTACAACTGGGGCTAGTACGTCTCTCGAGACCTGCCGTGTGGTGGCGCTCGGTCTGCGATCACTGCCAGTGGCGACACGCGGGTCCGACATGTACTAATGGACCGCGGCCGATTTAAGCTACCACCTAGCAAGTGTGGTATCTGGCGGTGACACCACAGGAACTTCTGTCATGGTTGATGCGTTGGTAGCAGGACAATCAGACAAAAATCTAAAACACTTAATAAGTGAGACATACATAATTCTGAAGGGTTCTACATTCTTCTTGGTGGTGAATTATTTACGAGGGTAATGATCTCGATTCCCGGCGGGGTCAGGGATTTTCTCTGCCTCGTGATGGCTGGGTGTTGTGTGCTGTCCTTAGGTTAGTTAGGTTTAAGTAGTTCTAAGTTCTAGGGGACTTATGACCACAGCAGTTGAGTCCCATAGTGCTCAGAGCCATTTGAACCATTTTTGGTAATGATCTACACAGAAACAAACAGTCCCCAGGACTGAGCCGGCCGCTGTTCCAGGCGCTTCAGTCCGGAATCACGCGACTGCTACTGTCGTAGGTTCGAATCCTCCCTCAGGCATGGATGTGTGTGATGTCCTTAGGTTAGTTAGGTTTAAGTTCAAGGGACTGATGACCTCAGATGTTAAGTCCCATAGTGCTCAGAGCCATTTGAACCATTCCAGGACTGATACATTTGGATAACACACTAACGTGAAGTGATGTTTAGTAGTACCGCGCTACGTCGATGTTTTGTCCTTGCTGCAGTCCTCGTGTTAATATTGCTATGTCTATAGATGAACTGAATTTGGAGAAAAGCTTGAGCGCGGCTCCCTAAAAAGGTGGGTCAGCCAATTAGATTGGCAGGCGGTGGGGTGATCTGTTGTGGCGAGTATGTGTGGCGCCACACTCGGGGAACAGCGAGCCCTGGAACAGCGGGAATACGAAAATGTCGCCCCTTGCGAAGCTGTGACCGGTTGTGGCTGACGAAGGGGGCACCAGTGCCTCAGTGATCTTCTGTGAGCAGATAAGTGACCGGTTCCAATACTAATTCACAAATTGCAACAGAACGTTGAAAATCTAGTGCAACTAAAAAAATACACACACACAAAAAACGTAGAAAGTTTTTTTGTAATCCTGCGCCTTGAGACCACTTTATTGAAGTGATTCTTGAGTTTCTCCCGGCGTATTTGATAATCAAAATATCCACGGGTATACTGCCGGTCTACAGTGTCCAACGGGCATAATATTTCGGCGATCATACATGTCGCCATCATCAGGTGAACTGACGGACTGAGCTCCTGCGAACGTGCCGGTACGGAGATCCGTACGCTAAGGCTGCTCAGGAGAAACTGGGTTCGGTCGTGGCGGCGGCCGATTTAAATACCCTCCGCCCGCGGCGTACTCCCTCCGCCGTCCGCGCCCCGCGCCACGGTCACGCGGTGGAACAGATTGCGAAGGCGTCTCAGATGACGTCGGTGTGATGGCTCTGTCCGCCGTGGTCGTCACAACTATGCGTTTGCTCGATTTACTCTTGATTAACCCAATCGCTGGTTCCCAAGCCTTGCTAAGATTATAACCACAGTCACGGTTTATGAGGTCGTCATTGGTGAGAATTTCGATGGCCTCTCTAACAACGCTGTCCCAGTATCTCGATGTCTGTACCAGAATCCTCGTGCGTTCATACTCCATAGCGTGATTTTCCGACAAACAATGTTCGGCGACTGCCGACTTGCTCGGATACATCAGTCGAGTGTGCCTCTGGTGTTCACGGCATCGATCCTCGACGTTACGCATCGTCTGACCAATAAACGACTTGCCACATTGACACGGAATCTGGTACACGTCGGCCTTCCTCAGACCGAGGTCATCTTTGGCACTCCCCACCAGCGCACGACTTTTATTCGGAGGACAAAACACAGTTCCGACCCGGTGTTTCTTCAAAATGCGGGCGATTTTCCCCGAGAGTGCGCCTGTATATGGAATAAACTCAGTGCCTACCTCCTCCCTCGTGATTTCATCCATCTCCACAGGTTGTGCTGTAGTGGTTGGGCGGAGAGCACGTTGAATCTGCCACTCTGAGTACCCATTTTTTCGAAATACAGTTCTCAGATGTTCCAATTTCTGGGGTAGACTCTGATAGTGCGCGCCCTATGTACTAGAGTTTTAAGTACCCCATTCCTCTGTGAAGGGTGGTGGCAGCTGTCTGCGTGCAAATACAGATCAGTGTGCGTTGTCTGACAAGGCGTTGTCACCGAGGCCAGTGTTCTACGTTTCAATTTCAGAGAGGACGGTTGCCGACTTGTAACCAGCCCTATACCAGGAAAATTACACGCAGTTACTGTGTCACTATGATAATTAATTGAAACCCTCAGCTGCCGACAGGTGTTGTTGATATATCTCGATGGGGACAGCTGAAAATGTGTGCCCCGATCGGGACTCGAACCCTGGATCTCCTGCTTACATGGCAGACGCTCTATCCATCTGAGCCACCGAGGACACGGATGAATAGCGTAACTGCAGGGACTTATCCCTTGCACGATTCTCGTGAGACACACATTCCCAACTGTCCACAATCTACATGTACCTAATAGATACTTGCCCATTCACTCATTACTCGCGCACACTAAGCTGACGATTCCCGTAAGAGTTCGGGCAACCTGTGCGCATTCGCACAGACGGAGGTCAATGGCTGGGTAGCCAGTAACTATATGTATATGAAGACAGTAACTGTTCTCGAAAGAACAGGAGATTCCGGGTTCGAGTCCTGGTCGGGGCAGACATTTTCAACTGTCCCAATCGAGGTATATCAACACCTGTCGGCAGCTGAGGGTTTCAATTATTTATCATTTATTCTAGAGAAGCTGCACGGTCATCAATGGTATCTGTTATTTTGAGAACAAAAATGGTTCAACTGGCTCTGAGCACTATGGGACTTAACTTCTGAGGTCATCAGTCCCCTAGAACTTAGAACTACTTAAACCTAACTAACCTAAGGACATCACACACATCCATTCCCGTGGCAGGATTCGAACCTGCGACCGTAGCGGTCGCGCTGTTCCAGACTGTAGCGCCTAGAACCGCCCGGCCACCACGGCCGGCTTTAGAGAACAGTTACTGTTTTCATATATACTGTGTCACTATGTTTCCCCGGTAAACAACTGTAGACAGGAGCGGAAGATGCCTAAAGTCACCGCCAGATCAAACACTGACCTTTCGTGAACCGCTATGTTGTTGTTGTTGTTGTGGTCTTCAGCCCGTAGACTGGTTTGATGAAGCTGTCCATGCTACTCTATCACCGGTCTCTTAACGGTTTCAATCTTACAACCCTGACACATCTGTTAACGAGAAAAGCTATAGCTGTAAAACAGGAGGGGAGACAAATAAACGGCTGAGACCTTATAACATTATAAGTGACACACTGATTACCGATCGATGACTTCTGTCAAAAGCTAGTCTTCATGGAGGATCAAATGTGAGCACCAGCACAGCTAACTTTATCAATCTCCGTTAAGACAACATGCAAAGAAAAGGTGTGGTTAGTCAACGCCCGTTTCAGGGGTACACGCACAGATTATCCACCAGTACGCAGTAGCTCCCAAGAAAGCCTCTTTCGCCTTTCTTTACGCTACGTAATCTAAAGAACGTAGGCACGATCGCTGGTATCACGAATTAATTCCTTACTTGAGATACAGGAAGATTAATTCCCTAGCAGTACAAGTCAATTCGCCACAAGGGTTAAGAAATTTTTACTTTACATTTAGTAAACGTGGAGTATACTTATCAGCACTGTGTCACGAAGACTCGTTGGTATTTGCAAATTTCTTAAAGTACGCCACCATTAACTAACTATGTAGCACGATCCTGCTATCTGCATGACGCCTACGGCATGCCTTTAAACAGGTCTTCAAAGAGATGCCGCCTCTCATCTCTGCGATCTGCCACAGCAATGATATCCGTTAATGTTCCCATATGAATGCGGTAGCTTTTAGCATTCACTGTCTTATATGAAAGCAAATTACCCCGCCCGTGAATGTAGATAATTCAGTGGAGGCTTTCTTTTTCGCTGCTCATTATCGCAAATGGGAATCGAGATTCACTTATCTACTTAACTTTGTCGGTGTTTTGAAAACTAGCAGAGCTGCATTTAAATATCCTTGGATAATGCGGTAATATGTCTCAAACACGGCCTTTTCAAGAGACCGGGAAGAGGCTGCAATAATTTGTGATGACAGCGATAGCCAGCTCTGGAATTGCAGTTACCATAAAAACTCTGAATGGCCGAACATAACATTTATCTGCAACTGAAATACTGCTCATATTCTTCACCAGTTAACTTTTGGTTCACACAGTTTCGAGATATATAGAATCAAAATATTAAATTAAGTTGTTGTTGTTGTGTTCTTCAGTCCAGAGACTGGTTTGATGCAGCTCTCCTTGCTACTCTATCTTGTGCAAGCTCCTTCATCTCCCAGTACATACTGCAACCTACATCCTTCTGAATCTGCTTAGTGTATCCATCTCTTGGTCTCCATCTACGATTTTTACCCTCCACGCTGCCCTCCAATACTAAATTGGAGATACCTTGATGCCTCAGAACATGTCCTAGCAGCTGATCCCTTATTCTAGTCAAGTTGTGCCACAAATTTCCTTCTCCACAATTCTATTCAATATCTCCTCATTAGTTATGTGATCTACCCATCTAATCTTCAGCATTCTTCTGTAGTACCACATTTCGAAAGCTTCTATTCTCTTCTTGTCCAAACTATTTATCGTCCACGTTTCACTTCCATACATGGCTACACTCCATACAAATTCTTTCAGAAACGACTCCCTGACACTTAAATCTATACTTGGTGTTAACAAATTTCTCTTCTTCAGAAACGCTTTCCTTGCCATTGCCAGTCTAAATTTTATATCCTCTCTATTTCGACCGTCATCAGTTATTTTGCTTCCCAAATAGCAAAACTCATTAAATTATGTAGGCAATTAAAAAGAAATTATCCCGTTTACTGTTCGCTGCTTTTCTCGAAAATTGTTAAGTGGTTGAATATTACAAAAAATCGCCAGTGTCCTCCTACTGATTCTAATTTTCTGAAACTCTACCCAAAAATCATGTCATAATCGGGGATGTCACCACTATTTGGGCATTACAAATAGTCAGCGCTAAAGGGTGAAAACTGAAGCTGAAAAACTCTACTTTTCCTGTTAATTTGTGAGTTTTCAAGGGTTACAAGCAAATAAAGACATATTATATAGAAACAGGTAACAGATCAGCTACTTTCTATTTTTATTGTAAACTATGAATCTATTTCTGTTAAGTTTTTAATTTATTACTGTTACCACAACTTCGTTTCGCTTTTATTATTTCATAAAAATGGCAGACATATCTTTAATCTTTTAAATCAAATGAAGCATTTTGCCTGATTGTTGCGTCATTCTTAAAAATATTTCCAGACCATGGCTGGTGCCATTCTGCAACGAAAACGATGTTTGGTAAAAGAAGAAACGACACAATGACAACATCGTGGCGCAACACCACCTACCGCTAAATCGTGCCTGCTGCTCTCATTTTCGCTATAAACCGAAGGTAATGGATCAGTGTGACTTGAGCAAACGTGCAAGATGTCTCGCAGGCGTATGCGCGAACCGTGCCGTCAAATCAGTGAGTTTGTCAGGCGGCGTGTTCCTGGCGGTGAATGAATGTTAAGCACGACAGATCTGCATTCATCTTAGGCACTGGCGCAACTTTGGCACAATGGTCCACCTCTCTAGCTACCTTTCACGAGTGTGCAGAAACATGCTACACGCCAATGGTGCATGAAACGACGTTACTTGGGACCGCAACGGCATCAGATAGTGTTTCCAGACTAATCCAGGATGTTTGTTTGAAAACGACGTGTGCAGCACTGTCACCCAACGCCAACCACCATAGGTGAACTCTGGAACCAGGTGAAAGCAGCATGGATGGTTGCACCACAGGACGGCCGGCCTCTGTGACTGAGCGGTTCTAGGCGCTTCAGTCCGGAACCACGCGGCTGCTACGGTCGCAGGTTCGAATCCTGCCTCGGGAATTGATGTTTGTGATGTCCTTAGGTTAGATACGTTTACGTATTTCTGGGTCTAGGGGACTGATGACATCAGATGTTAAGTCTCATAGTGCTTAGAGCCACTTGAACCATTTTACCACAGGACACCATTCGCGCCTGATGCGTAATGATGCCATCACGTATGTAACAAGCCACCAGGGCCAATAGAGAATCCTGTGCCTACCGGGGAAAAGGACACATGCCGAACCGAAGTTCGTTATTTCTGCAGAACATATTAATGTACACGTCCTGTGAGCATGAACGTCCTATCTCTATTCGTTCAAGTTATCCTGTTTTTTTTTTTTTTTTCTTTCTTTCTTTCCAGGACGTGTGCATACCACGTAGACCGGGTGGAGCCGTGTCTTCCATACTGCACGTACATGCACACTTTAAGCCACGATACACTGCAAGAGGGGCATTGTTGCTTCAGCAATGCTGTACCAAGTCTAATGCCGTGTGTTCGTAGCTACTTCTGTCAGCAGTGTTAGTAAAATTACAGTGATCCCTTTCCCCATTGTCTAAACTAACACAGTATTTCAAATCAATGTCAATTTTACGAATAAGGATTACTCCTTTTTTAAAAAAATAGTTTATTTAGAAACTAAAAAATTTAGCACTGCTGCTAGGGCTAATTGATATTTCGTTTTTATACTCTGTTATTAGTATAAATTAAAAACCACCTGTTATAACCGAGACCAAACAAATATCGAAAAATAACGGTTATTCAGAACTAAAATACCGATATCAGTTTTAGTCTGTCGATTTTTGCCAATGCTAGTACTGCACACTCTAATCCAAAATCACAAAACATAGCGGGTGGCCATATGTGCATGTTTGCTTGCTCATCATCAACTGGTTCGCGAACAACACCAACGATTCCTCTACTGTATCGTTTCTAGTGACGAGAACTGTTATTTTTATGCTAATATAAGGAAAATAAAGGAATGGTTGAGCCCAAACAGAGCAGCAGCTCCACGTACAAAGACCAGAGCGCGTCCGCAAAAGATAATGTTTTACATTTGGCGCAACAGCGACGGTGTGGTGGACTGCGAATTGCTTCTCCGAGATACGAGAATAATCTTCATTGCTGACATTCGTTACCAACAACTAAAACGTCTTGCAGGTGTAATCCAAGAACTACGACTAGCTAGACTGCGTGAAATCAAGGGCGCGTGTAACAATGGGCAAAAAAAAAAAAAAAAAAGATTTAAAAGTCAGTATTACACTAGTTTTTTGATACAGTCATACCTGAAAATTTTTATAGCTATTTACAAGTCGCCATTCATCTTCCAAAATATTACAAATTTACCATACCCCAGGACTAGCCCCCCCCCCCCCCTAACCCGTATAATGTATCGTATGGATACCCTTGCGAGCAATGGGTGCTACTCCAGGATAACATCCCACCCGCATCTGCTATACTGACAGAAAACGCTATACAGGGTGTTACAAAAAGGTACGGCCAAACTTTCAGGAAACATTCCCCACACACAAAGAAAAGAAAATATGTTATGTGGACATGTGTCCGGAAACGCTTACTTTCCATGTTAGAGCTCATTTTATTACTTCTCTTCAAATTACATTAATCACGGAATGGAAACACACAGCAACAGAACGTACCAGCGTGACTTCAAACACTTTGTTACAGGAAATGTTCAAAATGTCCTCCGTTAGCGAGGATACATGCATCCACCCTCCGTCGCATGGAATCCCTGATGCGCTGATGCAGCCCTGGAGAATGGCGTATTGTATCACAGCCGTTCAAAATACGAGCACGAAGAGTCTCTACATTTGGTACCGGGGTTGCGTAGACAGGGGCTTTCAAATGCCCCAATAAATGAAAGTCAAGAGGGTTGAGGTCAAGACAGCGTGGAGGCTATGAAATTGGTCCGCCTCTACCAATCCATCGGTCACCGAATCTGTTGTTGAGAAGTGTACGAACACTTCGACTGAAATGTGCAGGAGCTCCATCGTGCATGAACCACATGTTGTGTCGTACTTGTAAAGGCATATGTTCTAGCAGCACAGGTGGAGTATCCCTGATGAAATCATGATAACGTGCTCCATTGAGCGTAGGTGGAAGAACATGGGGCCCAATCAAGACATCACCAACAATGCCTGCCCAAACGTTCACAGAAAACCTGTGTTGATGACGTGATTGCACAATTGCGTGCGGATTCTCGTCAGCCCACTCATGTTGATTGTGAAAATTTACAATTTGATCACGTTGGAATGAAGCCTCATCCGTAAAGAGAACATTTGCACTGAAATGAGGATTGACACATTGTTGGATGAATCATTCGCAGAAGTGTACCCGTGGAGGCCAATCAGGTGCTGATAGTGCCTGCATTCGCTGTACATAGTATGGAAAAGACTGGTTCTCCCGTAGCACTCTCCATAACTGACGAAACTAAAATGAGCTCTAATATGGAAAGTAAGCGTTTCCGGACACAAGTCCACATAACATCTTTTCTTTATTTGTGCGTGAGGAATGTTTCCTGAAAGTTTGGCCTTACCTTTTTGTAACACCCTGTATACGAGTTGGATTGGGAAGTCATGCCTCGCCTACCTTACCCACCTGAACTTGTGCCCTCAGATTATCGCCTTTTCTGTTCTCTGTCGAACAGCCATCAAGGAACGTCCTTCCAGGATGAAAACGCACTCCAAACATGGCTCGACGAGTTCTCCGCCTCAAAGCTACGTGATTTCTGAAGTCGTGGAATCGAAAAATTATTCGAGCGTTGGCACACTGTTGTAAATAGTCAAAGATAACACGTTATTGATGACTAACGTCTACGTTATCTGTATCTGGTGCGTTTATTAGGCATACGGAAAAACGCTATGAATTTATGCACCAACCCAATACTTTTTAGTCTAAATATGTGTCTCAGGCTGTATTTTTCATTGTACTTTATATGTACCTACGCCTATCCTAGAGACTCACTCCCGATCGATGTTATCTCGTCCAAGGTCACACAAACAGGAGAAACTGCAGTGATGATGGCTTTGGTTTTTCTTCTTTCTTCTCAAAAGAATTTTGACGGTAAATTCAAAATATTGGCGGGAAATATAAAAACAGCCCAACTGCACTTACTATGGAAGTGAGGCTGTTGTCCTAATTATAAATTGAGGGGAAATTCAAAATGGTGCATTGTCATGCTGGCTGACTTGGACTGCTGACCCTGGCTGTATGACGTCACAATCTGAGATGTTTGACCTGGAATACAGGATGGCGACCGGGGCATACAGAAACAATTCTAGGGCGTCACAATCCAGCTCAGACGGGTCGGGCTATTGATAACAATGTGGAATCCTGGTATATTGCTTCAGAGCTGGAATGCTGGCGCAGCTGTAAGACGTAAGAATCCAAGATAAAGTTAGGTAACTTTCCTGTAGAGGTCTGTAGGACCATTTACAACAATCAGGTCACTGTGTAATTCCAACCTATCTGTCTCAAGAAATTCCCCCTGCTCAAATAAATGTTTATGTTTGCTCAGCAAATATGTCATAGAGCATCATAAGTTACAGTACACACTGTATACCGTGTATTATCAACAATTACGTCTTTATTTAAACAAATACTGGTGAGGGAGAGGGAAGAGCTTTCCACCCCCCACTGTCCCCATGCCGATGCTGCCGCCAAGAGCGTCCACACCGTTCTCTAATATGCAGGGAGCAGAGCAGCCGTCCCCCCCCCCCCCCCTTTTCCCGCCAGGCAACCGCCCTGACTTATCTCGCTAAGCTTCAGTCCGGAACCACGCGTCTGCTGCGGTCGCAGATTAGAATCCTGCCTCGGTCATGGATATGTATAATATCCTCAGGTTAGTTAGGTTTAAGTAGTTCTAAGTATGGGGACTGATGATCTCATATGTCCCATAGTGCTTAGAGCCATTTCATTCCGCTATAGTCCAAACTGTACGATGCGCGATGCGAAGTAGGAACACTCATTTAGTTATGTAACCAAATGCAGTGTGAGGGAGAGCTCTCTATTCCACTACCATAAAGTTCACGATCACCAGACAGGTTGAGAATTCCGCCGCCACCCAGTCTATTGTACTCCTAATAAGGGCAAACTTACAATGGAAACAGTTACATCGTTATTTAAACAAACGTCACACTGGAGAGCGTCTCTTCTGGTAACAGATGATTTTAAAACTAGGGCAGCCACAGGAAAAGAACTTAAACATAATTAATTAACTAATTCATACAGTCTAACAGGAATTTACATACAGGTGTTAAACCTATTAAAATGTAAAACTGAATGAAAAGTCCAATAGTCAGGTGTAGATGTATTTATTTAAGTCGATTTGAGACTTAAATAAACTGTAGCTGTATTTATTTGAGTCGATTAGAGACTTAAAAAATCTCTAATGGGCTTAAATAAATACAGCTACAGTGGCTTATTGAATATTTTAATAGTCGTGTAACACTTGTATGTAAACACCTGTTACGCTTCCGATAAGTTCACCAGCTGCAGACTATTTGTAAACACACACGGGACTGCCACAGTGGTGAACTGCTTATACAGCAAGCAGGGTGGGCACACTACCGCCAAAACCATCTCGCTAGTGCTGTAGCGCACTCCTTTCTGCCGAGAGACGAAGTTTACTACGACAGACCTTGGAAGTTAGTGAACTCTTGTGCATAGGCTCCGCATCCGAAAAAAAATAATAAAAAAATTTGGGTACTATGCTTGTAAATTTTATCACAGAAATGTGTGCGTAGCGGATGTCGATAATAATGTAACGAACCACCACAGAGCTGTATTTTTTTTACTGTTACTCCGTCACTCTCATACCATAGGTAGGCTGTCAGCAGTACAATACTCTGCTCTTCAGACAAACAAATTAAAAAAATGCAAAATGAAAATGAAAATGAGAAGCATATATAAATATATTTTATAAACACATCGCATAAAGCTGAATTCTTCTGACAAAAAAGGACACTGAAGCATTGTATTTTCACCTATAATGTGAAGGATCTGCACTGTGTGAGAAGTATTGTCGGATGAGAGAATATGTTTCATAGGATTGAAAGGTGCGGGTAAAAACATAGGTGTCTATTAAATAGGAAAACTGTGAAGATGACAGGTGGATTTGAGGTGGATAGTGGGAAATACAGCTGGTGGGAAAGACAAAGGCTGAGGAATAGTGTGGCCTATGGGTAACGTAGTAGTTACAAGGGTAAAGGGGTGAGGATGCATGGAAAGTGGAAATGCGACGCTGCGCACGGTAGCCGCTCGGTCTAGGGCATCTTGTCAAAGTTCGCGTGGTTCCCCCTGATGGAGGTTCGAGTCCTCCCTCGGGCATGGGTGAGTGTGTTGTCCTTAGGTTAAGTTAGATTAATTAGTGTGTAAGCCTAGTGACTGATGACATCAGCAGTTTGGTCCTATAGTAATTACCACAAATTTCCAAATTTGGGAATGCGAGGGAGGGACCCTGATGTGGAGCGGGATAGGTGAAGAAGAGTTAAAGTTGATAGCAGGGATAAATATTGGGGCACATCTCATTCTCTGGTAGAGATTGAAGTTGTGTTGGGATGAGATATGGACTCTCTATAGATGTAAGAGTGAAGCGATGTGTTTGTGAAGGTGCTGCAGCGTGCCATTGTTAGTGATCAAAGGGGAGATTATGGGGGTATTGGAATCTAGTCTACAGATAGTATAGAAAGTACAATGGTGTTCTATGTGGGTCAGGAGGAGTGGGAATTTGATGAGACGATTGAAAATTCATGTGGAAGAAGGTAAATGGATGCAAAAAGCGAGACAGAATGCATGTCGTTTGACTATTTGGAAGGCCTTACAGACTTACATTTAAAAGTTGAATCATAATTGTCAAAACACAACAGATACATATATTGTTAAATTATGATATTTCCGAGTAAAGGTCTACACCACACTTGTAAATCACATTTCGATACGAAAAACTGAACTGTCATCACCAACAGAGTGCAGCGCCGACTGGTGGTAGATGACTGTAGCTGTCTGTAGCGTCAGAGTACAAGTTACTAGCTCTGTCTGAAGGAGGGAATGTGAACACAATAACTCGGTGAAAGCGGTAGCACTTCTTAAACAAGTTACGAACCATGTGTTTTGGCGCGTCAGCGACATGCTGGCCATTACACGCAGCCCATCCAGCCACTGACACCTACGCGACGCAGCCAAGCGAATTTGCCGTTACGTCAAGGAACTTTTACAGTGCGTACTTAACATCAGTTGCCTCCATTGGATTTGTAAATGGTGACAGGCATCTATATACAGCATGTAACTGAATTTTCACATCAATTTTATGGTAGAATCAACGAAGAATGTGTAGAAAGTTAGGCTATCCAGGATCATGAAAGCATGGAGTGAGCACCCCACGCCCCGCCCACTCCTTTAAGAACAACATGATGTATGCTAGGAGCTCATCAATTCATTTATAATTCCCATATAAACATACTGTATTTTGCTCATGTTGTAACATCTGAGAACTCATACTGATTTTGCTGTGTTAGTTAAGCTCTATTCAGTGTCGCGATTCTGTGTTACGTGGATTAAAAAAGATCTTGATAGGTTGAAAGGGAAGGAAAACAAGTTGTTAGTCCAGTGAAACTGTCAGAAAAAAAGATTTTATTTTTTTAACTCGTTCATATTGTTGGAAAGGTAAGAAAACCAAGTTTTGCCAACAAAATTTCTCTTGGAAAAACTTTCTGCAGTCAAAAAACTTCGAAAATTTCTGACTTTTTCAGTTTTTTTCAAAATATCTCAGTTTCATTTGCTCCTATCGCTTTGACGTCTACTTTCTTTTTTAAAGAGCACAAAATTCTCTACAAATTTGATTGTTACCATTTTTTTCTACTCCCAGTATCTAAGGCGTTACAGCACATCAAAAAATACCAATTTTTCAAATTTCGAGCAAAGTGGCAAATTACCTAATTTTTGAACACTGTTATTTCAGTTTATATTTGTGTAGTATAAACATATTACTCATCATGTTATTCATTGGAATTTACCATCTCACTCTGCTGCGGGACCAGGACAAACAGCATCATATTCAGTAGCTACGAACACATTCACGTCGGATTGCGTGAAGTTTATTTGTGTTACAATCTGTAATACGATTGCATGCAGGTGCCGTACATTTTCTACAGTTGATTGACGTTAATGATCGGTTATAAGAAATAGTATGTAGGAATTGTTCTTTATCGGAGAAAAGCGTATTTATTCTTTGGCGGGCGGAAGGCGATTATCTCTGGTGATTGTTCACAGCGCGCTGACAGCTATTAGCACACAACAATAAGGGTCCTACAGTTTGGAGTCGCTTCCATTCAATATATGTTGTGGTGCTGACAATGAGTATGTCTGGCATGAATTTGTGTTTCATTTGCAAAAAAACTGTGGTGAGTGGTGGACACAATGTGAAAAAGAAAGGACTGAGCACACTTATCGATTGTAGTGCTAAACGCAGGGAGTCTGCTCACACCCGTTTATTGAAAACGCTCAGTGAAGTGATAGTGCATGAAGCATGCTACAAGAAGTACATTAATGAGAGAATGACCTTCCTGAATTTCATAATGTGGAGGTCCAACTTGGAGGTTTCCATTTCCTTATGTCGTTCATAGGATGTACCGGTATGATCTTGGGTGGAAGTGAATTAAATGACTTATTTGGTGTAATATTCGCTGAAAAGATTTTGTCAGGACATGCATATTCCAGGGGTGTGCGAGCGCATTTATTGTGTCACCTTGCTTTAGCCTGTCAAGTGTGGGGTCACATTGAGCTAACAGAAGATGAACGTGGGACATTGATTGACTTGTCTTCTCCTTGTGGTGAGTCAGAACTGTCAGTTAGCCAGGATACCAGTGTTCTCAGGGAACAAGTGATAAAAAAATTTGTAACTGCCCTGAAAACGATTGAAAGTAAGGGACCCACAGCAAAATTATGGGTTCAGTACTACAAGATGGTCACTCTCATGAAACAATTTATTGAAGCGGATCGATCAGGTAATTGGAAACTTCATCTTGAAAGCGTGCGAAAAATGCTTCCCTACTTCCATTCAGCTGGACATTTTATGTACGCTAAAAGTGGCCACGTCTACTTACAGATTATGTTGAGACTCGAGGAAAAACTGGATTTATCAGACTATGAGAAGTTCACAACGAAAGGACATTTTACAATCCGGCGATCAGAAAAGTATTGGTCAGGGGTTCCTTCTGACATGACTATAGAACAAACATTGATGAGAACCATGAAGAGTTCTGGAGGACTTACTTCTGGCGGAGGAATTACGTATAGTGTATTAACCAGATGGACATTGGGTAAGATCCACCTACAGAACATATGTGAAGAAATTGAGTCGTATTGCGAAGTGAGTGCAGTAACATCAGAACAGCATGTAGATGCAAGAAGTTGTCGCATCGAACGAGATGGCATAGGCTTGCGTAAGCTGCGTGACTGGTTTTCAGTGCACCCTCCCTTCCCTGAAAGTGATTTTATAATGTCTATCAGCAGTGCTGTTGTCATAACGGAGGATGTTAAATGTCATATGTGTCACGAAGAGGGGGAAAAAGGCATGAAAAGAATAGTTGGTGACAATTTCCACCATGTAAAGTTCCGTAGAAAAAATAAAGTTGTGACTCTCCTTTCTGCGTTCAATTCTGTAAAAGCTGGGAGCACTAAAATTACTCCTGTTGATCCATTAACTCTTTTCCAAAGGATTTGTTTAATGAAACAAAGTGAAGAACAGTTAAAAGCCTTTCTGAAATATGAACTTGCTCCTTACCCAATGCCTCTATTCTCAGAAAAAGGCATGCGAAAAGGAACAAAATCTTCATTCTACAATGCCTTCGTTCCAGTGGAAGATGTGAAGTCAGATGGACCGAGTAAATTTTTTGTCATTGATTGAGGGTACTTCATCCACAAAGTGACTTGGACTCGAAATGTTTGCTTCAAGTCAATAGCCCAACGCTATGTTTCGTACCTGCAACGTCATTTTGGATCTCAATTTGCTATTGTATTTGATGAGTATCCATGTGAAGGAGACAAATGTAGCATAAAGAGTGCTGAGAGGATTCGTAGGCCCAAAAAATATTCTTCGGTTAACGTTGTGGTTGAATCAGAGATGGTGAACCAAGTCCCTCAGGACAAGTTCTTGTACAACGAATGAAACAAGATGCGTTTGATCACACTTCTTAAAAAGGAATTTCTGGAGTGTAGCATTGAAGTGCACCAGGCACAAGAAGATGCTGACGTTATGATTGTAACATCTGCCATTTCAAGAACCAAAGATTTTGGAAGTGTTGTCATTGTAGGAGAAGATGTTGACCTGCTTGTGCTCATGACCGATTTGGGGCAAGGCATTGAAAACTTATTTTTCTTAAAGCCAGGAAGAGGAAATGCAGAAAACAAGTGGTTTTCCACTGCATCTTACAACTTTGACACTGAATATATTCTGTTCACTCACGCCTTTAGAGGATTTGATACAACATCCGCTTTTTTTGCTCAAGGAGAAATTAAGTGCTGCAATATTGTTGCGAAAAATGAACACCTAACCTCAGCGCTTTGCACGTTCAATAAACCACATGCTACCCGTGAAGAAATAATAACAGCAGGAGAACAGGTTACTATCTCATTGTATAGTGGAGGTGTCAGCAGTTCCCACACACTAGACCATTTGCGGTACCAGCTATTCGCCAAGTCTGCCACAAAAAGCAAACTTAATTTTGCACGGTTGCCACCTACACAAGATGCTGCACAACATCATTCGTTGCGGGCTTACCAACAAGTCCAAAGTTGGATGGGAAACTGGAAACCTGAGAAATTGGGCTGGAATCACAGTGACCACGGTCCAATACCCGTTATAATGAGCCAAGATCCAGCACCTGAAGCACTTCTTCACATTGTTTCATGCTCATGCAAGCTGAACTGTGGCGGAGCGTGCTCCTGCAGAAAAGCTGGTTTGAAATGTTCTTCAATTTGCAAGAAATGTATTGGGGTCAACTGTGAAAACGTGTCAAAATTTTTATATGAAGACAGTGAAGATGATGTTATGGAGGATGTTGAGGAAACCGCTGACGAAATCAACGAACTTGCTGAGGCTGACTCGCTGTTTAAAGAAGAGGTCAATCTGGGATCAACTCTATGTACAGACCCCGAATCCGTAACTCAAGGTATTTCTGGTGACACTGAGGAACCTGGCCCATCAAAACGTTGGAAGTGATGCTCATATCTGTCTCAAGTGCGGTAAAGTGGGATATTACAAGTATTACACACCCAGAACTGTCAACATTTTTAGTAATTGACAATGCATTTTAATTGTAATAAAGCTAATTATTTTTAATGTCAACTGTGTGGCTTTTATACACAGGAATAATTACCTACCTAATTAGGTTGCCTATTGCAGCTAATAATAGTTCAGTTTCCTGAGACAATTTATTTTGTGTGTGTGCGTGCGTGCGCGCGCGCGCGCGCGCGCGCGTGTGTGTGTGCGTGTGTGTGTCTTAATGATGTATTTTTATATTTATAGTTTTACAAATACCAGGGCTGAGGTGGCCCATAGTGAACTTCAGGTAGTGATGTAAGAATCACAATAGTTGGGTGCCCAGCAATCCTCATGTCGCATACAGAGAAATTGAATACCTGAAAGTGAGGTGGTAAATTCCAACATATAACATGACGTATAATGTATTTATACTACACAAGCAAAAACTGAAAAAATAGTGCCGGCCGCGGTGGCCGAGCGGTTCTAGGCGCTTCAGTCCGGAACCGCGCGACTGCTACGGTCGCAGGTTCGAATCCTGCCTCGGGCATGGATGTGTGTGATGTCCTTAGGTTAGTTAGGTTTAAGTAGTTCTAAGTTCTAGGGGACTGATGACCTCAGATGTTAAGTCCCATAGTGCTCAGAGCCATTTGAACCAGTTTTTTGAAAAAATAGTGTTAAAAAATAAGGTATCCTGCCACTATGCTCAAAATTTGAAAAATTGGTATTTTTTGAGGCGCTGTAGCGCCTTAGATATTGGGAGTAGAAAAAATGGCATGAATCAAATTTGTAGAGAATTTTGTGCTCTTTGAAAAAGAAAATAGACGTTAAAGCGATAGGAGTAAAAAAACAGATATTTTGAAAAAACTGAAAAGAGGCCGAAATTTTCCAAGTTTTTTGACTGCAGAAAGTTTTTCCAAGCGTAATTTTGTTGGCAAAACTCGGTTTTATAATCTTTCCAACCAGATGAACGAGTTGAAAAAATAAACTCTTCTACCCCACCTTTTGCCAGGCATATCTGCTATTTGACTGGACTAGTTATTCTTTTCTCCGGAAAGGGTGTAAGATGTTCTCCAAAACTGAACAGCCGAGCTGCGCTAGCGGCTGGCTGTATGAATCAACACAGTACATTTACATTTCTACGATAACTTCGACCTCACAGAATGGGCGTAGTTCTGACATACAGCAGTACCATCCATTGAATTATCATGTTAAGGTATTCGCATTTCTACCACAGACCCGAAACCACCACAACTTCGAAGCTGAACGTTCCATACACATTTCTGGCGAGCAGTGCAGTTTTTGAACCGGTAGACCATTTTTTCGTCTTTCTTGAAAATCAGATGTGTGCACACAAGGTGGGAGTGCACAACACACACGTGCAAACATACTGATGGTAATTTAATGCCATCCAACAGTCCTTAAACATACATCCGCCAAGCAAGTTCCACACACTACGGTCGCAAACCTTAAGAGGGTGCAGTTACTACCTTGGACACGAAATATAGTACTGATTGTGTCTCCCACCACCCACTTATATATTCTTGAAGGTTTGTGAAAGCACTGTTTACGAAATTCGTACGCAAACTCAGTTTGGAAATTGTAGTATATTCACATCATACCCGACAAAATGATCGTTAATGGTGGTAAACATGTACCAAAACAGCGACGTCTTCGAGAGTAATAGTCTGTTCCCCTCTTATCCATAACATTTTAATACGATACACAGTTATCAGCGCATTTCAACAAGAAAAATGATCACTAGACCACAGCACACCACCTCTCAGCGGAAATGAGCGTACTACAGCACTGGCTGTGGTTGTGGCAGCAGTGTGTCTGCCCTGTTTATTGTCTACAGCGGCGCATGACGTGACAGTTCTGCGCGTGTTTCCAGATGGTTCACAGCTGGTGAACTTACCGGTATGGTGTTTGTTTAAATAAAGACGCAATTGTTACCATCGTAACTTATCTCTTGGCAGAAGTTCCACGCCCGGATTGGGTAATGGAGGAGTTTGCGATCGTAGAATAGGGAACTCTTCGTCACAAAGTATTTGTTTACATATACATACGAGTGTTCCTACTACGCACTGTGTACTTTGGACTTTGACTTAGAGGAATAAGTCAGGGATATTACCTGGCAGTAAGAGTGGGGCGGCTACCGTGCACCCCAAATATTACAGAGCGCCACAGACGCCCGGGGGGCAGTAGTGTTGGCTCGAGACAATGGGGATGTAGAGGTCTTCCTCCTTCCTGACTGGTGTTTGTTTAAATAAAGACATAATTGTTTCTACTACACAGCATACTTATGATGCTGGCCGAATGTAAACATTTGTTTAAGCATGGCGAACTGCTTAAATTGAGACAGGAAGGATGGAGTTACACAGTGACCTTACTGCTATAAACAGTCGTAGAGGCCTCTGCAGGCTTATTACTTCCGTTTGTCCTACCATCTTGGATTCTGACATCATAGAGCTGCGTCAGCATTCCAGCTCTGGGGCAGTATACTAGAACACACTGTTGTAAACAGCTCCACTGGCCTGAGTTGGATTGTAACGTCCCAGAACTGTTTCTGTATGCACTGGTCGCCATCCTCTATTCCAGGTCAGACATCTCATGCTGTGACACCATAGAGTTCAGTTTTTAAAGTCAGATGGTATGAAAATGCACCATTTTGAATTTCTCACCGATTTATACTTAGGACAACAGCCCTACTTCCATAACAATAAACCTATTACAACTGTGATATTTTTTGAATTTCCTACCAATATTTTGAATTTCCTGCCAAAATTTGAATTCCCGCCATTTTATAAAGGGGGGAATTGACCTTTATCACAGGGAGGGTGAGATTGAGGGTGGGGTGGATGTTTATTTGTTCATAGTTGTGGACATGGTGTGGGGGTGGGATGTGGGGGTTGGATGGTGAGGATGGGTGTGGGCAGGGCCATGGGCATGGGGGTGGTTTGAGTGTGGTTGTGGGAGTGGGTATGAGCATGGCTATGGGGGTGGACATGGCATGGGCATAGGCATAGGCATTGGCATTGTTGCTGGTATTGGCATTGGCATTGGTGTCTGCATTGTTAAGCATTGGCATCGGGGTGGTGTTGGATGGGGTTGGTATGGGGTGTGTATGGGGTTGTAATGGTGTTGGGGTTGGGGTTGGGATTGGGACACTGGATGGTTGTGGGATTGGGATGTGGTTGGGTTGGTGGTGATGGTGGTGTAGGGAACATTTGATTCATCAGTGAGATCATGGGTGAGGTGGCATCCTTTGTTGTGCTCAGTGCCCCTTACATACCTGATTATATTTGCAGTCTTAAAAAAATGTATTCATAGTCCAATAACTCTCTCACGTTGCCATGAAGCCTTTAGAGATGACGTTCATTGGATAGTTTATATGAGCTAGACTTCGTAACAACCTTTTTTCCTTTCGCTATACGAGAATTGGAAGGAGAATTGTCAGAGAAAATCTAACTGGAATGTGTATAGTCAATTGACTGTGTTTTCGCTTCAACATAGCGATCAACTCTGGATGCTGAAACATTTGCTTTGCCCATTTTGTTGTGTCACACTGAATCACATTCGCAGGACAGTGCCAAAGTACACACACATTTGGTGGTGAGCAGTGTGCATTAATTCTCTTGACTGTCCCATTGTCCAGTCAGTTTAAATCAGGGTCGCCTTTCTCGCTTTGGCCCACCAGACAAGGTTAAACTTCTCACAGTTCGAGAGTCGGTAATTAAAACCCTTGTATCGTAGGTATTTTCCTCTGAAACCGTCCACTAACATATTTCAGAGGCTGATATGCAAATTCCCTTGATCAAGTAGTCGTTCAGTTACACTGCTCTGTAACTGCAGCTCTGGGTTAGCAACGACAATGGCTCTTTTCATTTCACTGTTAGTTTCTTTACCTTCCCTGTGTAGTGCGTTGCAGGTTTCCAGGAGCTGGAAGCGCACCGACTTCATTCTCCAGGCAGGACTCAGGACGCCCCGTTTTTCTGACGACAGAAATGTGAGGTTCTTTGCAGAAGACTTTAAGAAAGATGAACTTCTAGCTTTCTAATTGGGTCGTGCTGTTATTTTCTGAAAAACCGACGCTTTTACGCTGTGCCTACGAGCAGAGCGTCGGATAGCACCTTTCGAGAACTGAGCCATGTAATGGGAAAAATTTTCTGCTTTCTTCCACACCTTACTAGTTGGTGCTCGCAATCTTTGCCACCGCTGACCAGCGAGTTCCTACTCTGGTGAAAAACAGTAGTGTTTCAAAGCAGCCAGAAGGAGAACTCTTCACTTTCGACTTTTTCAGATTAAAAACTTCTACGTAGGCTTTTGCAGAGTAGAGACTTCAGGTTAGAAGAGGAAAGATGATGACACGAGCCTTGCTGCCGCCAGAAGAATTAAGTACGACGAAATGGATGTATCTGACGGTCCAGTCGCTACTGCTGCTGTCCAATTTATTCCCGCTCTGCGCGTCTGATAGGATGAGTCTTCGTTACAGGCACGGGCACCGTTTAAGCCCGATGTTAAGTCATTCTCTTCAGGAGGCAAGTAAGAGATCCAAAAGTCCCTCATCGAGCTTGTTGCTCTCAGTACACGATTTGGCAGTCTTATGGTATTCGCTCCTATCGTTCCATGCGCTTTCTGCATTTAATTAACAACTCATTTAGTTGCTGGCAGTGTCTGCGAATTATTATCGTAGCTGTGTTTCATCCTACCCACCCGCCTGTGGCAAGGTTACACTTAAGATTTGTAGCTCCTTGTCCGTTTGTCAGCGGCTCTTTTTAATATATCAATGGGTGATATTCATGATTAAAGACAGTAAATCTAATCGTTATAGTGGCCATTTGTTTCCATGAATAGGGAGAAGACTCCTCCTGCTATTAATTTATCTTTGTGACTGGTGTGGTACCTATGTGTTTCATTCTTAATTGAACCGGCCCTATTAATATTCATTGAAATAAGACTGAGATATGTTCATTGCTAAGAGTTCAACACACTGACTCCCGCTGGCTACCAGATACTCTTGCAGATAATACTCAAAGGCAAAACAGGGATACAGTTCAACGTCATTAGGGAAAGTGTCACACAAAGACATCACGCTCACCTCTAAACGCTACTGTCCAACCAACTATAAAATAATGACTCCGCGAGCTAACGTCAGGTGTTCAGCCTACCGAATGCGTTTATGCTCGCTTGAAGCGGGCACTCGCCCACAGCACCGGAAAGTTCAAACTGGAGTCCACGCCAGCGTACATGAATATAATTTCGGAATCTATTTTCCATGCTGCGAAGGAAAACTCTGTTGACCAGGAAGGATCGTCCCCTCTTGCCCGCTGAAATTCACTGTGGGGACACTGCCGGCAACGCAGAGGCCACACATATTTTGCTCTCTTCTGACTCTTCGTTTTCACAAGCTCCATTTCTCATTCCCTGCTCGAGATAATCCCTCCCCCCTCCGTCGAAATACCTTTTATGTCTACTCCACAACCCATCTAGAAGGTTTAGGGAAAGACTGACCCTCACCGTCAACCAGGAGAAACCTTTTTCCCGACGCATACAGAAGAGGCACGGAAGCAAGCAAACAGTCTGCGTCGCAAAATTACACTACTGGCCATTAAAATTGCTACACCAAGAAGAAATGCAGATGATAAACGGGTATTCATTGGACAAATATATTACACTACAACTGACATGTGATTACATTTTCCCGCAATTTCGGTGGATAGATCCTGAGAAATCAGAACCCAGAACAATCACCTCTGGCCGTAATAACGGCCTTGATACGCCTGGGTATTGAGCTTGGATGGCGTGTACAGGTACAGCTGCCCATTCAGCTTCAACACGATACCACAGTTCATCAAGAGTAGTGACTGGCGTATTGTGACGAGCCAGGTGCTCGGCCACCATTGACCAGACGTTTACAATTGTTGAGAGAGCTAGAGAATGTGCTGGCCAGGGCAGCAGTCAAACATTTTCTGTATCCAGAAAGGACCGTACAGGACCTGTAACATGCGGTCGTCCATTATCCTGCAGAAATGTAGGGCTTCGCAGGGATCGAATGAAGGGTAGAGCCACGGGTCGTAACACATCTGAAATGTAACGTCCACTGTTCAAAGTGCCGTCAATGCGAACAAGAGGTGACCGAGACGTGTAACCAATGGCACCCCATACCATCACGCCGGGTGATACGCCAGTATGGCGATTACGAATACACGCTTCCAATGTGTGTTCACCGCGATGTCGCCAAACACGTATGCGACCATCAAGATGCTGTAAACAGAACCTGGATTCATCCAAAAAAATGACTTTTGCCATTCATGCACCCAGGTTCATCGTTGAGTACACCATCGCAGGCGCTTCTGTCTGTGATGCAGCGGCAAGTGTAACCGCAGCCATGGTCTCCTAGCTGATAGTCCATGCTGCTGCAAACATCGTCGAACTGTTCGTGCAGATGGTTGTTGTCTTACAAACGTCCCCATCTGTTGACTCATGGATCGAGGCGTGGCTGCACGATCCGTTACAGCCATGCTGATAAGATGCCTGTCATCTCGACTACTATTGATACGCGGCCGTTGGGGTCCAGCACGGCGTTCCGTATTACCCTCCTCAACCCACCGATTCCATATTCTGCTAGCAGTCGTTGGATCTCGACCAACGCGAGCAGCAATGTCGCGATAGGATAAACCGCAATCGCGATAGGCTACAATCCGACCTTTATCAAAGTCGGAAACGTGATGTTACGCATTTCTCCTCCTTACACGAGGCACCACAACAACGTTTCACCAGGTAACGCCGGTCAACTGCTGTTTGTGTATGAGAAATCGGTTGGAAACTTTCCTCGTGTCAGCACATTGTAGGTATCGCCACCGGCGCCAACCTTGTGTGAATGCTTTGAAAAGCTAATCATTTGCGCATCACAGCATCGTCTTCCTGTCGGTTAAATTTCGCGTCTGTAGCACGTCATCTTCGTGGTGTAGCAATTTTAATGGCCAGTAGTGTATATGTCGCAATGTGTCACCACGCCACTTGTCTATCCATATCGAAGTCCGAGGTAAGTGGAAACTTTCGTTTGCTGGGACATGTATCGGTAAGCAATAAGGAATAACAGGGTGTTGCTGCGAATACTGAAATGATGTCAAAGCTACGGTTGTTTTGTATTTATGACAGAACGTTGAAGAATGTCGAAGAGGCCAATGAATTCTATTAAGCATTTTACACCTGCCATCAAAGTGTAGAAATGAATAAGAACGGTATATAGAGACCAGTACCTACCCTAATGGGCAAAGGTATTCTGGATGACAATTGTTTGGAGTTATCCAGACGGAAAGAGTGATTAGATTAATGAGTGTTGTGAGGTTATCAGCCATTTCTGTATGACTCACTATATGGTGTTACAACCATACCTGTTTACACATAGAACAAGTGACACGTTCATAAGAAATGGACATCACGGGAAAACAACGTTTAGTGTGTAATTTAATCGATAAATTATTAATTACGAATCCCTTACCTAAGTACATAAAATTTATTTTTATATCATATCAGAGAAAGAGACGATACTTACTTCATTAACTACTGGAGCTTGCTCAGATAATTTTAGTTGTTCCAAAACAATACACATTCGGAAATGCACTCTAAGACAAAAGAATAAAAAGAAGCGATGCACCTCGAAGGAATTACCGAATATGGCGGAAATTGGTAGATGCAATGTACACGTACAGACGAAAAAATGATTACAAACTCATAAATACGGAAAGAGCTTCACAACCTGAGAAAGTCAATAACACGTTGATCCATTTCTGGCACTTATGCAAGCGCTTATATGACTTGGCATTCATTGATAGAGATATTGGATGTGCACCTCAGGAATACTGCAAAACATCTGTGCAATTGGCGGGTTAGATAGTTAAAGAACCGAGCTGATTAGAGGGTCCTGCTACGAAAGTTCTCAATTGCCGAGAGATCCGGTGACCTTTCTGGCCAAGGTAGGGTTCGACAAGTATGGAGACGAGCAATAGAAACCCTCGCCATGTACGGATCTGCATTGTTGTTGTTGTTGTTGTTGTTGTTGTGGTCTTCAGTCCTGAGACTGGTTTGATGCAGCTCTCCATGCTACTCTATCCTGTGCAAGCTTCTTCATCTGCCAGTACCTACTGCAACCTACATCCTTCTGAATCTGTTTAGTGTATTCATCTCTTGGTCTCCCTCTACGATTTTTACCCTCCACGCTGCCCTCCAATACCAAATTGGTGATCCCTTGATGCCTCAGAATATACCCCACCAACCGATCCCTTCTCCTAGTCAAGTTGTGACACAAATTTCTCTTCTCTCCAATTCTATTAAACACCTCCACATTAGTTATGTGATCTACCCATCTAATCTTCAGTATTCTTCTGTAGCACGACATTTCGAAAGATTCTATTCTCTTCTTGTCTATACTACTTATCGTCCACGTTTCACTTCCATACATGGCTACACTCCATACTTTCAGAAACGACTTCCTGACAATTAAATCTATACTCGATGTTAACAAATTTCTCTTCTTCAGAAACGCTTTCCTTGCCATCGCCAGTCTGCATTTTATATCCTCTCTACTTCGACCATCATCAGTTATTTTGCTCCCCAAATAACTAAACTCATTTACTACTTTAAGCCTCTTATTCCCTAATCTAATTCCGGGAGCATCACCCGATCTAATTCGACTACATTCCATTATCCTCGTTTTGCTTCTGTCGATGTTCATCTTATATCCTCCTTTCAAGAGACTGTCCATTCCGTTCAACTGCTCTTCCAGGTCCTTTGCTGTCTCTGACAATTACGATGTCATCGGTGAACCTCAAAGTTTTTATTTCTTCTCCATGGATTTTAATTCCTACTCCGAATTTTCTTTTGTTTCCTTTCCTGCTTGCTCAATAAACAGATTGAATAACATCGGGGATAGGCTGCAACCCTGTCTCACTCCCTTCCCAACCACTGCTTCCCTTTCATGTCCCTCGACTCTTGTAACTGCCATCTGGTTTCTGTAAAAATTGTAAATAGCCTTTCGCTCCCTGTATTTTACCCCTGCCACCTTCAGAATTTGAAAGAGAGTATTCCAGTCAACATTGTCAAAAGATTTCTCTAAGTCTACAAATGCTAGAAACGTAGGTTTGCTTTTCCTTAATCTATTTTCTAAGATAAGCCGTAGGCTCGGTATTGTCTCACGTGTTCCAACATTTCTACGGAATAAAAACTGATCTTCCCCGAGGTCGGCTTCTACCAGTTTTTCCATTCGTCTGTAAAGAATTCGTGTCAGTATTTTGCAGCCGTGGCTTATTAAACTGACAGTTCGGTAATTTTCACATCTGTCAACATCTGCTTTCTTTGGGATTGGAATTAATATATTCTTCTCGACGTCTGAGGGTATTTCGCCTGTCTCATACATCTTGCTCAGTAGATGGTAGAGTTTTGTTAGGCCTGGCTCTCCCAAGCCTGTCAGTAGCCTTGACTCTTGTGCAGAAAGGAGTGCAGTATTCTGCTGCATCCATTTTCAATAAGCTACCACAAGAACTCAAAAACCTTAGCAGTAGCCCAAACACTTTTAAGTCTAAACTGAAGAGTTTCCTCACGGCTCACTCCTTCTATTCTGTCGAGGAGCTCCTGGAAGAGCTAAAAAATTAAGCAAATTCCAGTGTTACATTCTTGATTTTCTTTATTTAAACTAACGACTTGTCGCCTGAATATGTTTCTTATATTTCATTTCATCTGTTTCTACAATCGTGTTATAATTTCATGTATTGACTCGTTCTATGACCATGGAGACTTCTCCTAAATGTGGTCCCACGGAACAATAAATAAATAAAAAAAAAAAAAAAATAAAATGGAATGTTCTCTACTCCTGGGGCTTGTTTCGACTTAGGTCTTTCAGTGCTCTGTCAAACTCTTCACGCAGTATCATATCTCCCATTTCATCTTCATCTACATTCTCTTCCATTTCCATAATATTGTCCTCAAGAACATCGCCCTTGTATAGACCCTCTATGTACTCCTTCCACCTTTCTGCTTTCCCTTCTTTGCTTAGAACTGGGTTTCCCTCTGAGCTCTTGATATTCATGCAAGTGGTTCTCTTTTCTCCAAAGATCTCTTTAATTTTCCTGTAGGCAGTATCTATCTTACCCCTAGTGATATGCGTCTCTACATCCTTACATTTGTCATCTAGCCATCCCTGCTTAGCCATTTTGCGCTTCCTGACGATCTCAATTTTGAGATGTTGGTATTCCTTTTTGCCTGCTTCATTTACTGCATTTTTATATTTTCTCCTTTCATCAGTTAAACTCAATATTTCTTTTTTTACCCAAGGATTTCTACTAGCCCTCGTCTTTTTTCCTACTTGATCCTCTGCTACCTTCACTATTTCATCTCTCAAAGCTATCCATTCTTCTTCTACTGTATTTCTTTCCCCCACTCTTGTCAATCGTCCATTAATGCTCTCCCTGAAGCTCTCTACAACCTCTGGTTCTTTCAGTTTATCCAGGTCCCATCTCCTCAAATTTCCACCTTTTTGCAGTTTCTTCAGTTTTACTCTACAGTTCATAACCAATAGATTGTTGTCAGAGTCCACATCTGCCCCTCGAAATGTCTTACAGTTTAAAACTTGGTTCCTGAATCTCTGTCTTACCATTATATAATCTATCTGAGACCTTCCAGTATCTCCAAGCTTCTTCCATGTATACAACCTTCTTTCATGATTCTTGAACCAAGTGTTAGCTATGATTATGTTATGCTCTGTGCAAAATTCTACCAGGCGGCTTCCTCTTTCATTCCTTAATCCCATTCCATATTTACCAACTATGTTTCCTTCTCTCCCTTTTTCTACTATCGAGTTCCAGTCACCCATGACTATTAAATTTTCGTCTCCCTTCACTATCTGAATAATTTCTTTTATCTCATCATACATTTCATCAATTTCTTCATTATCTGCAGAGCTAGTTGACATATAAACTTGTACTACTGTGGTAGGCGTGGGCTTCGTATCTGTCTTGGCCACAATAATGCGTTCACTATGCTGTTTGTAGTAGCTTACCCGCATTCCTATTTTCCTATTCATTATTAAACCTACTCCTGCATTACCCCTATTTGATTTTGTATTTATAACCCTGTATTCACCTGACCAAAAGTCTTGTTCCTCCTGCCACCGAACTTCACTAATCCCTCTATATCTAACTTTAACCTATCCTTCCATGTAGGCTTTTACGGCCGGCGTCTTCATCAATAAACACTTCCGGGCTAAGTTGCCGTGGTCGATCTGTAAAACTTCTTCTCCCTGACGTTTCGTTCTCAACTACGGAGAACATCTTCGGAGGTGACTCACCTCCGAAGATGTTCTCCGTAGTTGAGAACGAAACGTCAGGGAGAAGAAGTTTTACAGATCGACCACGGCAACTTAGCCCGGAAGTGTTTATTGATGTTTAACCTATCCATTTCCCTTTTTAAATTTTCTAACCTACCTGCCCGATTAAGGGATCTGACATTCCACGCTCCGATCCGTAGAATGCCAGTTTTCTTTCTCCTGATAACGACGTCCTCTTGAGTAGTCCCCGCCCGGAGATCCGAATGGGGGACTATTTTACCTCCGGAATATTTTACTCAAGAGGACGCCATCATCATTTAACCATACAGTAAAGCTGCATGCCCTCGGGAAAAATTACGGCTGTAGTTTCCCCTTGCTTTCAGCCGTTCGCAGTACCAGCACAGCAAGGCCGTTTTGGTTAGTGTTACAAGGCCAGATCAGTCAATCATCCAGACTGTTGCCCCTGCAACTACTGAAAAGTCTGCTGCCCCTCTTCAGGAACCACATGTTTGTCTGGCCTCTCAACAGATACCCCTCCATTGTGGTTGCACCTACGGTACGGCTATGTGTATCGCTGAGGCACGCAAGCCTCCCCACCAACGGCAAGGTCCATGGTCCTGAGGAAGGGGATGTGTATTATCTTGCTGAAATGTAAGCCCAGGAGGGCTTATCAAGAAAAACATCAAAACGGGGCTTAGAATATCTTCGACGTATCAAAGGGGTCCTACCATGAAATGCAAACGCACCCCAGACCATAACCCTTGGTTGTCGGGGCGTTTGTCGGGCGACAGTCAGGCTGGTATCCCACTGCTGCCCAGGGCGTCTTCAGACGCGTCTTTGCCCTGGATTGTTATTGACCGTGGTAGAACTGTCTTCAGTGAGAGTCGCACTTCGAACTGAACCTCGATGACTATCGAAGACGTGACTATGTAGACTTTCCCGGCATATTAGTATATCAAATTCATGTCGGGTTTCCAGCCGGATCAAACTGTCATCTGAGCACAATATTTCAGCGCTCCACCTGGCTGCCATCATCAGGTGAGAAAAGCTACGCTGCTCTCGCCGATCACTGATTCCACTCGCAAATGACTGCACCTTTATATGCCTCGGGAGTACAACAGCGCATGCGCTGGATACAGTACGCACGCACTCTATCATTCCTACTGCAATTCTTTTCGCGCCGGGGGCAGCAGGAATGATTGAGCGCGTGCGCACTGTATCTAGCGCATGCGCTGTTGTACTTCCGAGGCATATAAATGTGCAGTTATTTGCTAGTGGAATCTAAATCCCTCATCCACCCTATCCTCTGCTATGCCCATCCCGCCTGGATCTCCGCCCCTCCTACCTTTTACAAATCCCTTCAAATCCTGGAACGCCATGCGCTCCGCCTCGCCTATCGCATCCGCCTCCTCTCCCCCTTTTCTCACCTGATGATGGCGGCCAGGTGGAGCGCTGAAATATTGAGCTCAGATGACAGTTTTATCCGGCTGCAAACCCGACAAGAATTTGACATCGAAGACGTTGTTGGAGACGCTCCCGAAAGTGGTGAGGTACCAATCAAACTGTCACCTGCCATACGGCCCGACACCCAAATGGACTGGGGAGCCATTACATTTCACAGCAGGACATCTGTGGTTGCCATCCACGGAACCCTTGCAGCACAGCGGTGCGTCGACGATGTGACGATTTTCTACGCCGCATTTTGTTGTCCCTCATAGCAAGCCATCCTCAGCTTATGTTTCAGCAAGATAATTCCCACCCACAGACGACGAGAGTTTCTACTGTTTGTCTTCGCGCTTGCCAAACCCTGTCTTGGACAGGTCGCAAGTTGTCTCTCCAAATGAGAAAGTTTGTTGGATTATGAGCATGGTCCTCCTGCCAGCAGGGGATTTGGACGATCTAACCCGCCAATTGTACAGAATTTGGCACGATATAACACAGTAGGACATCCAACAACTCTGTCAACCAGTGGTAAGCCGAATGAATAACCGCTTGTATAAGGGCAGAGATGGACCAACGCGTTCTACATCTACATCTGCATGGATACCAGAATGAGATTTTCACTCTGCAGCGGAGTGTGCGCTGATATGAAACTTCCTGGCAGATTAAAACTGTGTGCCCGACCGAGACTCGAACTCGGGACCTTGCCCGCGAAAGGCAAAGGTCCCGAGTTCAAGTCTCGGTCGGGCACACAGTTTTAATCTGCCAGGAAGTTTCATCTGCATGGATAGTCTGCAAATCACCCTCAAGTGACATGTACAGGGTTCTTCGAAGCACCTTCACAATAATTCTCCATTATTCCAATCTCGAACAGCGCGTGGAAAAACAAACGTCTATATCTTTCCGTGTGACCTCTGATTTCCCTTATTTTATTGCGATGATCTTTTCTCCCTATGTGAGTTGGTGTCAACAAAATATTTTCGCTTTCGGAGTTGGTGATTGGAATTTCCTGAGGAGACTCCGCAGAAAAAAAAAAAACAAACAAACAAAAACGCCTTTGTTCCATTAGTGTGAATCCCAAATCCTGTATCATGTCAGTGACACTCTCTCTCCTATTTCGTGATAATACAAAACGTGCAGCTCTTCTTTGAACTTTCTCGATGTACTCCGTTAACCCTATCTAGTAAGGATACCAGATCGTAGAAATCCGGTACCTGTACAGAAAATTGGAATAGAGATCAACATAAACATCATTTCGGCCCTTTTTATTGCTCATGAAAACCACACATTGCATGTTGTATCACCATACAGCAAGACCTTCAGAGGTGGTGGTCTAGACTGCTGTACACACCGGTACCTCTTACCCAGTAGCATGTCCTCATGCTATTGATACTTGCCTGTATTCGTCGTAGCTTAGTATATCCACAAGTCCATCAAGCCACTGCTGGTCCGAATTGTCCCACTCCTCAACGGTGATTCGGCGTTGATTCCTGAGAGTGGTTGGTGTTGATGTCCATAAACAGCCCTTTTCAATCTATATCAGGCATGTTCGATAGGGTTCATGTCTGGAGAACATGCTGGCTCCTCTAGTCGTTATCCTGAACGAAGTCATTCACAAGATGTGCACAATGGGGGAGCGAATTGTCGTCCATGAAGAAGAATGCCTCGCCAATATGCTGCCGATATGGTTGCACTATCGGTCGAAGGATGGCATTCACGTATTGTATAGCCGTTACGGCGCCTTCCATGACCAACAGCGGCGTACGTCGCCCGCACATAATGCCACCCCAAAACAGCAGGGAACCTCCACCTTTCTGCACTCGCTTCACAGTGTGTCTGATGCGTTCGGCCTGACCGGGTTGCCTCCAGACATGTCTCCGACGATTCTCTGGTTGAAGGCATATGTGACACTCATCAGTGAAGAGAACGTGATGCCAAATATGAGCGATCCATTCGGTATGTTGTTGGGCCCATCTGCACCGCGCTGCATGGTGTCGTAGTTGCAATGATGGACCTCGCCATGGACGTCAGGAGTGATGTTGCGCATCATGTAGCCTATTGCACACAGTTTGAGTCGTAACACGGCGTCCTGTGGCTGCACGAAAAGCGCTATTCAACATGGTCGCGTTGCGGTTAGAGTTTCTCCGGGCCACAATCTGTAGGTACATCTACATCTACATCTATACTCCGCGAGCCACCTTACGGTGTGTGGCGGAGGGTACTTATTGTACCACTATCTGATCCCCCCTTCCCTGTTCCATTCACGAATTGTGCGTGGGAAGAACGACTGCTTGTAAGTCTCCGTATTTGCTCTAATTTCTCGGATCTTTTCGTTGTGATCATTACGCGAGATATATGTGGGCGGTAGTAATATGTTGCCCATCTCTTCCCGGAATGTGCTCTCTCGTAATTTCGATAATAAACCTCTCCGTATTGCGTAACGCCTTTCTTGAAGTGTCCGCCACTGGAGCTTGTTCAGCATCTCCGTAACGCTCTCGCGCTGACTAAATGTCCCCATGACGAATCGCGCTGCTTTTCGCTGGATCATGTCTATCTCTTCTATTAATCCAACCTGGTAAGGGTCCCATACTGATGAGCAATACTCAAGAATCGGACGAACAAGCGTTTTGTAAGCTACTTCTTTCGTCGATGAGTCACATTTTCTTAGAATTCTTCCTATGAATCTCAACCTGGCGCCTGCTTTTCCCACTATTTGTTTTATGTGACCATTCCACTTCAGATCGCTCCGGATAGTAACTCCTAAGTATTTTACGGTCGTTACCGCTTCCAATGATTTACCACCTATGGCATAATCGTACTGGAATGGATTTCTGCCCCTATGTATGCGCATTATATTACATTTATCTACGTTTAGGGAAAGCTGCCAGCTGTCGCACCATTCATTAATCCTCTGCAGGTCTTCCTGGAGTACGTACGAGTCTTCTGATGTTGCTACTTTCTTGTAGACAACCGTGTCATCTGCAAATAGCCTCACGGAGCTACCGATGTTGTCAACTAAGTCATTTATGTATATTGTAAACAATAAAGGTCCTATCACGCTTCCTTGCGGTACTCCCGAAATTACCTCTACATCTGCAGATTTTGAACCGTTAAGAATGACATGTTGTGTTCTTTCTTCTAGGAAATCCTGAATCCAATCACAAACCTGGTCCGATATTCCGTAAGCTCGTATTTTTTTCACTAAACGTAAGTGCGGAACCGTATCAAATGCCTTCCTGAAGTCCAGGAATACGGCATCAATCTGCTCGCCAGTGTCTACGGCACTGTGAATTTCTTGGACAAATAGGGCGAGCTGAGTTTCACATGATCTCTGTTTGCGGAATCCATGTTGGTTATGATGAAGGAGATTTGTATTATCTAAGAACGTCATAATACGAGAACATAAAACATGTTCCATTATTCTACAACAGATTGACGTAAGCGAAATAGGCCTATAATTATTCGCATCTGATTTATGACCCTTCTTGAAAATGGGAACGACCTGCGCTTTCTTCCAGTCGCTAGGTACTTTACGTTCTTCCAGAGATCTACGATAAATTGCTGATAGAAAGGGGGCAAGTTCTTTAGCATAATCACTGTAGAATCTTACGGGTATCTCGTCTGGTCCGGATGCTTTTCCGCTACTAAGTGATAGCAGTTGTTTTTCAATTCCGATATCGTTTATTTCAATATTTTCCATTTTGGCGTCCGTGCGACGGCTGAAGTCAGGGACCGTGTTACGATTTTCCGCAGTGAAACAGTTTCGGAACACTGAATTCAGTATTTCTGCCTTTCTTCGGTCGTCCTCTGTTTCGGTGCCATCGTGGTCAACGAGTGACTGAATAGGGGATTTAGATCCGCTTACCGATTTTACATATGACCAAAACTTTTTAGGGTTCTTGTTTAGATTGTTTGCCAATGTTTTATGTTCGAATTCGTTGAATGCTTCTCTCATTGCTCTCTTTACGCTCTTTTTCGCTTCGTTCAGCTTTTCCTTATCAGCTATGATTCGACTACTCTTAAACCTATGATGAAGCTTTCTTTGTTTCCGTAGTACCTTTCGTACATGATTGTTATACCACGGTGGATCTTTCCCCTCGCTTTGGACCTTAGTCGGTACGAACTTATCTAAGGCGTACTGGACGATGTTTCTGAATTTTTTCCATTTTTGTTCCACATCCTCTTCCTCAGAAATGAACGTTTGATGGTGGTCACTCAGATATTCTGCGATTTGTGCCCTATCACTCTTGTTAAGCAAATATATTTTCCTTCCTTTCTTGGCATTTCTTATTACACTTGTAGTCATTGATGCAACCACTGACTTATGATCACTGATACCCTCTTCTACATTCACGGAGTCGAAAAGTTCCGGTCTATTTGTTGCTATGAGGTCTAAAACGTTAGCTTCACGAGTTGGTTCTCTAACTATCTGCTCGAAGTAATTCTCGGACAAGGCAGTCAGGATAATGTCACAAGAGTCTCTGTCCCTGGCTCCAGTTCTGATTGTGTGACTATCCCATTCTATACCTGGTAGATTGAAGTCTCCCCCTATTACAATAGTATGATCACGAAACTTCTTCACGACGTTCTGCAGGTTCTCTCTGAGGAGCTCAACTACTACGGTTGCTGATGCAGGTGGTCTATAGAAGCATCCGACTATCATATCTGACCCACCTTTGATACTTAACTTAACCCAGATTATTTCACATTCGCATTCGCTAATAACTTCACTGGATATTATTGAATTCTTTACTGCTATAAATACTCCTCCACCATTGGCGTTTATCCTATCCTTGCGGTATATATTCCATTCTGTGTCTAGGATTTCGTTACTGTTAACTTCCGGTTTTAACCAACTTTCCGTTCCTAATACTATATGCGCACTATTTCCTTCAATAAGCGATACTAATTCAGGAACCTTGCCCTGGATACTCCTGCAGTTTACCAATATTACGTGAACTTTTCCTGTTTTTGGTCTCTGAGGACGGACGTTCTTTATCAAAGATGCTGATGTTCTCTCTGGTAAGCCGTCAGGTATTTTATCGTTTCGCCCAAGGGGGGGTCCCTCTAACCTAAAAAAACCCCGTGTGCACGCCACACGTACTCTGCTACCCTAGTAGCTGCTTCCGGTGTGTAGTGCACGCCTGACCTGTCTAGGGGGGCCCTACAGTTCTCCACCCAATAACGGAGGTCGATGAATTTGCAACCATTATAGTCGCAGAGTCGTCTGAGCCTCTGGTTTAGACCCTCCACACGGCTCCAAACCAGAGGACCGCGATCGACTCTGGGCACTATGCTGCAGATATTAAGCTCAGCTTGCACTCCGCGTGCGATGCTGGTTGTCTTCACCAAATCAGCCAGCCGCCGGAAGGAACCAAGGATGGCCTCAGAACCCAAGCGGCAGGCGTCATTCGTTCCGACATGTGCTACTATCTGCAGCCGGTCACACCCAGTGCGTTCAATAGCTGCCGGAAGGGCCTCCTCCACATTACGGACGAGACCCCCCGGCAAGCACACCGAGTGCACACTGGCATTCTTCCCCGACCTACCCGCTATTTTCCTGAGGGGCTCCATAACCCGCCTAACGTTGGAGCTCCCTATAACTAATAGGCCCGCCCTCTGTGACTGTCGGGACCTTGCCGGAGAATCGGCCACTGGCCCAACAGGCGAGGCATCCTGTGGTGGCTCGGAAACGATGTCATCACCACTAGGAAGCACCCCGTACCTGTTGGAAAGGGGTAAGGCAGCTGCCACGCTGCCAGATCCCACCTTCGCCTTTCGGCCAGGCACGCGCGAGCCCACCACTGTCCGCCATTCACCCTGGAGTGATGGCTGACCGGTAAGATGCTCACTGCCGGAAGACGCAGCGACATCAGGGGTTCCATGTGATTCCAGGGCCACCGAAGTAGGCATAGGTCTCACCACAGTTGCCCCAACGCCACTACGAGCCGACGCCTGCGCCTCGAGCTCGATGAGCCTAACAGACAAAGCCTCCACCTGCCCCCGAAGAGTGGCCAATTCTCCTTGCGTCCGCTCACAACAACCACAGTCCCTACACATGACTATGTTTACCCTACTCTATACGGTGACAAATTCCCAAGATAATCTTCTGATGAGCTACTCTGATAATCAAGAAACACTCACTGAAATACGAGACGCGAAAACTACGCTAGGTTTTCCCAGAAAAACTATTTAAAAGCTAAGCGCAGCAAATAAGTACAAAATAAATTTCTCTCCTAACGATCAAGAACTGTTAGTTTCTATGCAGTGCAGATAAACACAAATAGAATCCCTTCCTTAGTGGAAGGTCGTAAACAAAATGCAAAATAAACGCTTTATACAAACAGTACTCGCTGCTGCTGGTGTTCTCGCTCTGGCTGTCACAAGACAACAAGGTAGCGGTCATTCACTGCAGTAGTAAGCCCCTGGGCGGCTTGAGCGAGACATGTCATCGATAGTTCCTGTCTCTCTGTATCTCCTCCATGTCCGAACAAAATCGCTTTGGTTCACTCTGAAACGCCTGGTCACTTCCGTTGCTGAGTGCCCATCCTGGCATAAAGTAACAATGCGGACGCGATTGAACCGCGGTATTGACCGTCTAGGCATGGTTGAACTACAGACAACACGAGCCGTGTACCTCCTTCCTGGTGGAATGACTGAAACTGATCGGCTGTCGGACCCCAGCAGTCTAAAACGCGCTGCTCATGCATAGTGGTATACATCTATGGTCGGGTTTAATGACATTTCTAAACAGTCAGAGGGTCTGTGTCTGCGATACAGTATTCACAGTCTACGCCTATTTTCAGGAGTTCTGGGAACCAGGGCGATGCAACAAATGGTTCAATGTCTCTGAGCACTATGGGACTTAACATCTGAGGTCATCAGTCCCCTGGAACGTAGAACTACTTAAACATAACTAACCTAAGGACATCACACACATCCATGCCCGAGGCAGGATTCGAACGTGCGACCGTAGCGGTAGCGCGGTTCCAGACTGAAGCGCCTAGAACCGCTCGGCCACACCGGCCGGCGTGATGCAACACTTTTTTTTTGTGTGTAGATAAGGAACAGCAGAGGGTCTATAACATTACCTTGAGGAACGCCAGAAATCAGTCGATGACTTTCCGTCAATTACTATGAAATGCGATCTCTCTGAAAGGAAATCATGAATCCAGTCACATAACTGAGTCGATATTCCATAACCACCCAATTTGAATACAAGCCGCTTGCGTTGTACAGTGTCAAAAGCCTTTCGTATATCTAGAAATACGGAATCAATTTGAAACCCATTCCCGGCCGGAGTGGCCGAGCGGTTCTAGGCGCTTCAGTCTGGAAGCGCGCTACCGCTATGGTCGCTAGTTCGAATCCTGCCTCGGGCATGGATGTGTGTGATGTCCTTAGATTAGTTAGGTTTAAGTAGTTCTAAGTTCTAGGGGACTGATGACCTCAGATGTTAAGTCCCATAGTGCTCAGAGCCATTCGAACCATTTTGAAACCCATTGTCAATAGCACTCAACACTTCGTGTGTGTAAAGAGCTAGTTGTGTTTCACAAGAACGATGTTTTCTAAATCCGTGTTCACTGTATGTCAATAGACCGTTCTCTTCCATGTTATTCATAATGTTCGAACACAATACATGCTCCAAAATCCTACTGCAAACCGAAGTTAGTAATATGGGCCTGTAATTTAGTGGATTACTCCTACAACCTTTCTTGAACATTAGCGTGACCTATGCAGGTTCGCAATCTCTGGGTACGGATCTTCCAATGAGCGAGCGGATGTATATGATTATTAAATACGGAGCTATTGCATCAGCATACTCCGAAAGAAACGTAATTGCGATATAGTCTCGACCAGAAGACTTGCTTTCATTAAGTGATTTCAGTTGCTTCATTACTCACACTCACAGTTCTTGATAAGAGTTCTGAAATATTTACTTCGTCTTCTTTTGTGAAGGCATTTCAGAAGGATGTGTTTAGTAACTCTGCTTTCTCAGCATTGTCTTCGATAGTAGCTCCACTGGTATCTGGCAGAGAAGGCACTGATTGTTTCTTGCCGCTAACATATTGTTTCTTGCCGTTAAAATACTTCACGTACGATCAGAATCTCTTTGGATTTTCTGCCAGGTTTCGAGACAAAGTTTCGTTGTGGAAACCATTATAAGCATCTCGCGTTGATGTACGCGCTAAATTTCGAGCTTTAAGATATCGCCAATCTTGGAGATGTTACGTTTGTTTAAATTTGGCATGCTTTTTTTCGTTGTTTCTGCAACATTGTTCTCAACCGCTTTGCATACCAAGGGGGATCAACTCCGTCGTTTGATAATTTATTTCGTATAAATCTCTCAATTGCTGTCGATACTATTTCTTTGAATTCAAGCCATATCTTGTCTGCACTTATATTGTTAATTTGGAAGGAATGTAAATTGTCCGTCAGGAAGGCGTAAAACGAATTTTTCTGCTTTTTTACTATTTCGTTGGTTTTTGGGGGATTTTGGGGTTACAATATTTAATCTTAATATTCTCAATTTGTGAAGCTTCTGTTGAATAAATCGAGTTTTTAAGAAATTATAATCATTTTGTTACTGTAGCCCACATGTTTAGCACACCTACCGATTTCTGCCCCATTCGAAAAATTCTTTCGTGGCGTGTCGTCTCTTTTTTGAGTGTGTAATTTATCTCCAACACGGCGTATTCCATTCAAGACATACCTTCACGAAAAGGTCTCCCTCGCACGCATTGACACCTTAGCAAGGAAATGTTTTGGTGGTCAGACAATAAAGGTGATGGCACTCTGACAAACTAATATTCTTTCTAAGCTTAAGTTGGGTGATATTTATTTTTACTAACGTCATTTCGTTTGGCTACACAAAATAGGGTCAGCTTCGCTCGTCTCTTCAGTTCTTGCTGGACCGGAGGCTTTTTATGGGACCCACCAAGAGCGCTCGTTCTAACTCCGACCATTTCACTTGGATCCGAAGACGCTTATCTCCACAAACTGTCTTCTAGGACACTATTCGTAAATAACTTCCAGCTATCTACGTTGTAGCTTAAGTTTTAGTCTAATGAGAGGAAGAGGAAGTGAATCGCTTGAAGCTTAGATCTCACAGTGAGTGACTTTCGTTACGAAGAACGGAAATTGCACTTCCTGCCACCGACACCGCGAGAAAAAAAGATCCGTCCACCAAGTAAGCTGCCAACTCTTCCACTACCGCAGCAGCGATTTTATAGTGACGTGCAGCGAAATATCTAACCAGGGAGTTACTCTTGTCTGTCGCTATAATTTTTCCGACCTTGCCTACAGGACAGTGCAAATCATGTTTCACAATGAGGTCTAAGAATTACTGGTTTATGTAACACGTGAGACGAAATGGAGAAGTGAAATTTCTCCTCCACTCAGTTTGTCTGACCACCGTGTAGGCATTCAGCACATTAATCGACCAGGTGAAACAACCCAGAACATTTATGACACAACATTCCACTGCAAAAAGGTGAAAGTTACGTTATGCAGGAAATATAGGAGAAGAATAAGCAGACACTCCTGCCAAGGAGGCAGATAGACTAAATGAGATACAGGTCATACCATTACTCTTTAGGTCCTGATTTTAGTGATTAAGACAATGGGCTCTATATTAAACAGATATGGGATTACCATCGACGGGCCGGACATCTTAATTTAGATATACCATGACTTCCCCAGATGACTTTCGGCGAATGACAGTGTGAGTCGTTTAACAAGGTTGCAACCTATATTCTTCCCCTTCCTGGTCTAACAGAGAGTGTGCTCCGGACTTTAAAGTACAAACCCGACAACACGTGTCGAGCCGTCGTAAACTGAACAACTCAATGAAGGATCTCTAGCCAAACGTTTAATTATTCCTTAATGCTTCAGTAATTTTCAGGGTGTGTGATCATGGGTAGGATCTCCAAGATCCGTCTGCAATTCTCAGAAACACCCATATTTCGAACTATAGACATACCGTAATCTGATTACGCCTCAATTCCCTAGCGTTTTGAAGGTGTCGAACTCCAGGAAGGAGTGTAAATGTTCCACAGGAGCCTCTAACAGCTTTCACTATAAACTGATTGCGGTAGGAAAATAAGAGAGCCCGCTCGACGCGTGCAAGCTGTCACTGCAGCCCATGCACAACTAGGATACGAGCAGATGACGTCGTGTGGACTACACCAAATCTACATCCGGCATTTAAATTTTCACGTAACTGAGAATATTCAGTGTTGTCTGTCTGTAAGGTTCAGGGATCTATGTCCTGCATCACCCTTTATGTCTTCTAGAGGCACTATCGTGGGTCACAAGTTTCGTAAAACTCTTAAAGTATTAGTTTCCAGTGGTTACATATCTGGTAGCTCCTGCGTTAGACTCTAGTTTCTCCTAAAAAGAAATAATGAATAGAAATAACTTCCTTAGTATTTTGACTCAATCTAATACTGAGTGTGTGCTTTATATTGCTCGCACCAGTTGTGCTAATAGTCGAATGTCAGTCGTGTTGCACAAGAATCTATAGTTCTTTACCTCACAGGCAGGAATTTTTAACTGTACTGTATATCCACCCTCTTATTTAGTGGCAAAGGCTCTCGAACACAATCGACGATTGGTGGCAAAATATACCAAAATATGTGCACCTGAATGTGAAAGCAACTTTTCTCGCGATTGCAAGCCAGCAAAAGGTTGGAGTATGATAAAATTCACTGATAGAAATGGCCGGAAGAAGACAGTTACGTACAAGTTTGCAATGGATAAGATTTTCCAATAATTATCTTAACCCTTTCAGACAGTGTGGTTTCCTTTGAAACTGCCGAAAATTTTATCATTTGCTGTCATATGCACGCCGGCCGCGGTGGTCTCGCGGTTCTAGGCGCGCAGTCCGGAACCGCGCGACTGCTACGGTCGCAGGTTCGAATCCTGCCTCGGGCATGGATGTGTGTGATGTCCTTAGGTTAGTTAGGTTTAAGTAGTTCTAAGTTCTAGGGGACTGATGACCACATCTGTTAAGTCCCATAGTGCTCAGAGCCATTTTTTTTTGTCATATGCACAGTAGCTACAATTGTATCCGTACTGTACGTCTCCAGTACATGCTCCCTTGTAGTAGCTGCAGCTTGAACAACTTCACATGTTTCGAATTTTAGTAGTTAGACGAGCAAACGTAGGAACAATTTTTTTGTATGAAGTGTACGATTGTCTTTGTTTTCAAATAGTGAGTGAATCTGTCTCTGAAGGCATGTTCTGCATATGGATTAGGTACAGAAAACTATCCATTTCAATTTTATATTCTGCGTATTGCAACAATAACTAAATTTATGTATTTATTTTCGTACTCATTGTGGTGGTTGCTTTTGAAACCACTGCGACTTCAAGGGCAGTATGACTAGCTGTGACAGATTCTTATTCTTCCAGATTCATATGGTGTACTGTCACAGAATAAAGGACGTGCGTTCTGGAAAGGATTTATTTTGACGCCGCCTCAGACTGACAGTAGCAGTGAATGTGGAGATGATGGGTTAGTTGAAGACAGTGATCTTGATTTTCGAACGAAAATATTGTTGTCTTGCATTATTTCAGAGAATGAAAGAAAAGAGCCATTAGCAAAGAAATGTAAAACTTTTGTTCCAGCCGAAAAATATGCAACACAAGAAAAGCATCTACCAACACATACTTCCTCAAGGCACTGTGTAGACTGTAGCATAAATAAGGAACATCACAAAACCAGATGGAAGTGTGCTCTCTGTTTGTACCCCTACGCCTATCTGCAGAAAGGAACTGCGTTTTACTTTATCACAAAATTAGAGAAATTTCATGCACTGGTACTCCGTATGAAATCACCCCGTATGTGTTAAATTAAGCCGGCCGCGGTGGCCGTGCGGTTCTGGCGCTGCAGTCCGGAACCGCGGGGCTGCTACGGTCGCAGGTTTGAATCCTGCCTCGGGCATGGGTGTGTGTGATGTCCTTAGGTTAGTTAGGTTTAAGTAGTTCTAAGTTCTAGGGGACTTATGACCTAAGATGTTGAGTCCCATAGTGCTCAGAGCCATTTTTTTTTGTTAAATTAATAAATGTAACTCTTGTTTTTCATATTATTCTGTCGCAATGTATGTCTAATAATCTAATTAAAACAAGAAATCTTAGAATTTAATTTCAAATATTTCTAGTCTGAAAGGGTTGAACTGTTTCCTCGTCTTCAGTCAGAATAATAAGGATTTCGTACTCCAATGTTATAGACCATAGTCGAAGTGCTGATAGCCGTACATCATCGTTCTAGCGAAATGGGAACAGCCGATTGGGACACCATTCCGTAACACAAATGACGCTCGGAAAATTTTATCCGGGTAGCTAAACCGATACAGGTCTAAGGGGACGGCAAAAATTGGTTTCTGATTTCCATTTCTGTCTTCCGCACGTTGTATCACATATAAACGTGGTTAATACGTCATTAGAAAACAAATGTATTCAGTCTACTCGTGAGGGACAACCGGTGACATTTATGGTCTATAAACTGGGGAGAGGAAGTAATTTTTGGGAGTTCACATCAAACGCCTTTGCGTGGACTACTTTAGCAGCAGCTTTGAACGTATCACTTAACGCTGCCTGACCTTATTTCCCCAGGAATAACCATCGTTTCCGCGGAGGCCTGCACGCCGTTTTTCACACCCAGTGGACCCACTAATGAAGCTGCAGCTCCGGTCAGGGACCGCTTCTCCTAGTGGTGGCTGGCTGGCACCTCTGCGGAGAAATGCGCGACGGTAAGGCCACGGCATAATAAATGGGGACAGGTCTGGCATCGTTTAGACCTCCTCGCCCCAGCTGGACGCTCTGGAATTAAATGCCGGCGACAAGTAACTTCCCGCGGATGCGGGAGGCTGCCACATTTCCTGCGTAATGAGATCAGTAATATATGGCGTCCGACGGTTTTGTGGTCGGTAGACTGGTAAAATGTGTGCGTGTCGTCGAGCCGAGCAACCAGGTGTGAACTGCAGGGGAATAGACGTCCGCAGGCACTAGTAACTCGAAGAAATTAATGGAGAGCTCTCTTCAGTCAGGTCTCGGCGAGCGGAGTTCAGAGCAAGTCGTATCACCACTAGCAAAGAACACTCCCAGTAAACATTTACAGCGACTGAAAGACAGAAACAGGTACTACATCGGAAATAAGGGACAAAGACCTAATCGATGATTATCTCAGTGAGCGTCCTGGTTGATAACGAGATAGTTGTAATAAAAGGATATACTGACACTCCAACAAAGCCTTATAGCTACTTTTTCCGAACAGTTTCTTGCTCTGAACGCTTTTTCTGACTTTTCGACACCAATCAGGCGCAACATTCAAGATTCTAGGAGTTTGTGTAAAGGGTGGTTCTAAGCAATTTAACTGTGGGTGAGGTGGATACCAGACTCAGATATACTGGAAAATACCTAAAGATGTGTAATTGACAAGGGAAATACGTTGCTTAAAACACACTTTTTCGGCCAGTTCTTGAATGCTGTTCATTGTCTGGAATGCTTGCCGTGATAGATGTAGAGGTGCAAAAGACTCGAAGGAAAGCTGCTCTGTTTGCTACGTGTTTGGTTAGTCAATGGGAGAGAGTCACAGAATGCTCAACTGCAGTGAGAGACATTACAAGAAAGACGTTATGCATCGCAGATATTGCTTCTCAATAAATTACAGTTGCTTACCGTTCAAAACCAATCAAGGAACATGTTATAGCTGCCGACGCGCGTACTGCGTAATGATTTTAAAACCGAAATTGGGGAAGAGTATCAACAGGCACGACGACAGAGGGGGAAAGGGGCAAAATCCCCAGAGCCCAAGCCTCACTGAGAGGACGGAGGGTGGAGGGTGGGGGACGGGAGGGGGAGGGAGGGAAGGTGGTGGGTGGCGTGTGTCTCAAGGGTTACGATCCCCCAGGGTGCAAAGTTGACAAATATCAGACAGCTATTGACGAATAAATCATATCTATAGTAATAGTACAACAGTAAAACCATCATGTCTGAAAATCCAGATCTCCAAAATTGCTGTAACTTCCCCACTACATATCGTTTCTGTATGAAATTTAGCCCAGCTTTACCTCCCATTCTATAAATGTCTAAGAATTACCAAAGCTATGACCTCCCATACTATTATCCAACTTACACTCGTACGCTAACCTTTGACTACACAGACCTAATTTGAACTGAACGTAACCGGCCTCAACACTTAGTTTTATATCAAATGAGCAACTGAAGTAAAGCAATTATATGGCCCTAATCAAACTTTCCACCTACCTAGCGTCTTGAGAACATTGTTGCAGATGCCTCGAAACCACAACAGCCAACAGCAAGCAAGGAGAGACTAAGCTAGATTTCTTTTGCTGAATAAATATTCCAACTGTTGCATACCACATGCTGCAATGTAATGAGTGTTTATGTGAAAATGTCTCATTTCTGTTGCTGAACTTACACCAATCGTCTTTCGGACACAGATTGTGCTGTGGTGTTTGGTCAGTGGATAGTTTGTGGAAAAAAATATTTCCGCACGGCATGCCTCACTGCCTCTAAATTATATGTGTTTTTCCTGACAGCTCTCCCATAAAATAACTGAAGAGAATAAATTTCTTTCAGAGTAAGCCTGCCTTTTCTTCCTAGTGGTTTTCCATCCTCGAGTACTTCACCTTTCTTCTCTTTCAGCAAGCGGCGAAGCCTACCACCAAGCCTCTTTTGGATGTGGCCAACACATTCCAACTTTTAGATTGTTCTATTGTACAGATTTTTATCTGTTCCAGCTTTGAACCAAGAGGGGTCCCCATCATCAAGGTATTTAGTATATCTAACACCATACTAGTCATCAGATCTGGAGAGCATCCTTACAACTGCATCATCCTCCATGCCCCCACTTGAGCCACTCTAATTTTTAGAGCATGTTACTGCATGCTTTTCTTGCCACAGTTTCTCACTGTCTTCATTGTTGCACATTTGTTGCACACTGGTGCCAGTACTTAGCCACAATTTCTACATATAAAACTTCACCTACGTCAATACCAATAACTGGTGCAACTTCATACGGAGATGTGTGACCCCTTTTCATCCAGGTCCCATTTACAAACACACACACGTCAGTAACATTTGTAGGAGATTCACTGTTATGAATATCTACCCCACGATCTATTTCTCTTTAGTTTATTTCCACCAATTCCTCCACCGCAAACTTTGCACAAGGTGGAGGCATGTTCAGAAAACCACACAATAAATTACCTCCTTCTCTGCCAAGGCATCTCGGAGCATATGCTAACCTAAAATTGCTTTCATAGGTACCAGTGTCAGTTTTTTTTTTTTGGAGGAGGAAAATGAAAATTCATAGCCACACGAATTACAAATTAATTTAAAATCACAAGCTATTCCCACTCTTCTTTCTTTTACAACAATCATGCATTCCGTATTTTTATAGCTAACACATGAACATGAAAATTTTATAGCCTTGCAGAGAAGTTCTACATAAGTAAGTCTGAATTCAGTGGAATACATATCAACAACATTTACGCACCACCTGTACAATTCCCCTGTCCCAAGTTTCGATGCTGAAGTTGAGAGCTTATATTTTTCATTTCTAGCTGCTTCCTCGTTTTTATTGGTTAACCGATTTCCATGAAACTACCGTTTCCTAAACACAGTTTTTCCACCACCCATTATGTATAAATCTTGACTTCCACGCAGAAGGTTTGCGAATTCAACCTTCCACCTACTAATATGTGTCAGTATTGTCAAAACGTAAATAAACGACATGCAAGAAAGTTTTCGGGGAAAGATATAGATGTCAGCCAGAGATACAGAAGTCAGCCAAAGATGGTCGACTCGATGACCAGTAGTATTACCAAAACCTGCGATGCTTTGGTGGCATTGTCGTAAGTAGAGTAGCTCATATCTAAGGCGTCTTATCACCAACGACCACAACCGCCCAGTGGCACAGATTTGGCGACCACTGTAGATTGGGCTACCCGCACGGGGCTGTCGTCACTCACCCATCATCTGCTGCAGTATTCATCTGCGTTCGCTATCCTGTGGAACTGCCTTCATAGGTGTCCAGCCACACCAACAGCGTCGACGCGAAGCCAGAGGTCATTTCCAGATGTCTCCATTACCGACGCACGGCACAGCAAGCCATCAGCCTTCCTTGCTATTGCAGTAAGCTGTTGCAAATAAACATCACCAGTCTCAAGTTGAAAGTGACTTTAACTTCCTCACCAACGCGCTAGGGAATACTTTCATACTTCTTACTTATTTGCTTGTGGTGTGTTACGAAGATGTGTCGCTTTCGACAACGTCTGTGTTTCCACGTGAGGCTGCCACAAATATACGAGGGTTGCCCAGAAAGTAATGCACCGCATTTTTTCCTTCAACAATTCTTTATTGAACATAATGAGAATTACGCACATGAAAGAATGTGTTTTATCTACACACCATATTTTTCCACGTAATCTCCATCCATTTCTATGGCCTGCCTCCAGTGTGAAACAAGGGCTTGTATGTCCTGTCGGTACCAATCCTTGTCCTGGTGGCGGAGCCAGTGCTTCACTGTGAAAATCTCCTCCTCATCGTCCTCAAAATGCCTTCCACGAATGACATCCTTTAACGGCCCAAACAAGTGGAAGTCCGAGGGGGCTAGGTCAGGTGTGCCAGGTGTGGCAGCCGTGATGGTCTCAACGACCGCTGCAAATCGTGGAGCTCCGCCGAACCGCCTTCTGATGACCTCACTTTCCCAGCAACTAACTGGACTTCCGTCGACAGCAGATGCTCCATAAACTTTGCCCAGGCGTTTGTGAATATTCCCCACAGTGGAAAGAAAACCACTAACCTCCCACTGTGATGGGGGTGAAAGTGATAATGGACTGATAGAAAGAGAAGGTGGAGAGCAGGAAATGGACAGAATGAGGAGAGACGAGAAAGAGGTGGGGGGAGAGAGGGGAGAGGAGGGTTTGGACAAAGAGAGGGGGAAGAAGTAGATGGAATAATAGAAGATTTGAATAAATAAAAACCCCGGCAGGGCCCAATTTCTCAGCTAGTTGTACATAAAAGTCTTATTTTGATGAAAGAAAAAGCATTGAAGATTTCTTATCTTGATCGGTTGTCACTTTGCCCTTCTGCAAGAGTCTTTGAATTCTTAAAGTTGTTCTTAGAAATACCCCCATTTTTAACAAGTTCAGAAAAAATAGACCCTATGTTTCACTTACTCGAGCGGCAGATATAACTGATGCATACCTAATATGAAAGGAAAGCTAAACAAGAGCGTCTAAATTCTATATTGTGTGGTTACAATTACAGTGCAGCTATTGTCAGAGGTCCAGTGTCGGCTGTAATTATCATCTGGCCACGAAACTTGGTAGGTAGGAAACGATTTACGCTCGACGGAAATTAGTTCTAATTTTGACCACCAGGTGCAAATCTGGTTTTGTGAATGCAAAAAAGACATACAAATGTTCCCTTGTGTAATGGATTACGATCGGAACGTCGTCAAAAAATAATGAAAGGTATAATACAGATTAGATTATTAACCACCGCTTACACAATTTGCTCAATACGAGCGCTGGAGACGCCGACGAGTAGCTACATCCTTAAAATGATGTGATCACAGCAGTTCCGGTGGAATGTGAGGAACGTGTTCCTGTATACTGGCATTCAGATCAGGTAAAGACCGAATGTGTCCCTGATAAACGTGTTCTTTTAGATGTCCCCAGCGCAAAAAAGTCACATGCATTCAGATCATGTGATCTTGCAGGCTATGCGTCTGGAAAACCTCTGGAGATAAGACGTTCGTGGAATGTTGCATTAAGCAGGGCTTTCAGACATTTCAGTCGACATGCCCTCACAATACAGGTACATTACTGCCCTACACATAAAACAGTTTCACTAATAGCGCACTATATTTCTTCTCAATAGCCATACTGTTCACTCACGCCTTGGCATGTCAAATGACAGCGTGGATGTCGTACCGCCATACTGTGTACAGCGCCAGATTTGCACCTGTTGGCTACAGTTGGAAGTAATTTACTTTCCAACGTAAATCGGTGTCGTATTAACTCATTAGCATATCTACCAAGTTTCGCTGGTAAACGATAATTACAGCCCACGTAGGATACCCGTGAGTAGCTGCTCTTTAATTATAACCACCCGGTATTATCGTTCTGCGTAATCAGACTTCTTCCTGTGTAGATGTGGCCCCTTTAAGGGTAATAACGCCGACGGCGTGACCGTTATTCACACAATGTTTAAACTTATGAGGAAGTTATTGCTTTTGGAGGCCGTATGCTGCGGAATCGAGGTGACTTTCCCGTCATAAACACTATTTAGCTGGTAAGAACCATCACGATTTGCGTAAGTGGGAACTATTTCTACCAGATTGTGTGTGAGAACCACTAAATACCTACCTGGCTCACAGATTAGCTGTGTGTTTCAGCGATTATAATTAGTACAATAAAGAACTATCATAAAATTACAGCTGCACTTTATTTAGTGAGATCTACATTGGCGCAAACAGCAGCTGGCTTTATTAGCTGTATATGAGTGTTGGGTAGTTGATACTTTAATAATTTATGGTCACCGAGTCTGCTTTCTATCACAGTTTACATTGATAAGACACTCTGAGTGACGGAACACGCCATTTGCACACAAGCGACTGACTTACCTAAAAAAAACTTCTGAGACAAACTCAGTCCCTAATTAAAGCAGTATTATTGTGAACATGATAGGAACATCAAAAATATTTTAATATCAGATTTCAAAAACGACAATGATAGGGAAATAGAGGGAAAATTTCAGTAAAGACCGCACAAACAAAATAAAATAAAGTTTATTTGATATATTAATTTCACCTTAAACTGTTGCTTCTCGGACAAATAAATAAAAAAAATATAACACTATATCTATACATAGCCTCTCAATATAGGAAAAATACGTACTATTGCACATTTTTTGAGATGTCACAATACGTATCAAAATGACCAGCATTGACGTATGTGTCCATGGTAACATAAAACTGACTGTTTAGTACATATATACACAGTTTTCTGATAAACAATAGAAACGTAATGAAACTCACCAAGCACGTTTGCATGCTTGTCATGAAATTAGTTTGTAATATTCAGTCTTACAACAATAGTTTCTAAAACAAAAATTAAAAATAAAGACAATACTGTTATATTAAGTCACAAATTAATTATATGTAATTTATGTGGTAACTTCATGTAATACTTTTTGGATCAAAACTCACACTGTTTCTTTCACTATGCACAAAAACGTTGTTAATACTGTAATTTTATTCACTGTATTTGTTAAGGGAGAGTCTTATGTGTAAATAATGTTTCCTGAACGCTAATCCACCAGTTCGTTGCAATATCTATTGCAGACTGTAAATTCTTCAGGTCACTTTAGTTTCATAATTATAAAAGACTAAAAACAAAGTTCTGGCAGCCAACGCCGTATATGTATATTGTTGTTCCCCCCAAAAAATGCGTGCATGAGACGAAACAGTCACAAGTGTCAAACATGTGGAAAACAAGCATGAATAGTTTAAAGGCAGGTATTTCTCTGCCTGGGAAAGGTAGTCCTTGATAATGGCCTCTTTATTTACAAAACAAAGAAAAATTCGCAGTATATGATTTATGTTAGTAACAGCGATTTGAAAACTCCTCTTGCAACGTTGGTAAACATTCATTTCTTAGTGAGTACTGTAAGATAGAGGCTGCTTATTCAGATTCATTATTAAGAAGTATTTCCTCTCAACGAGATTAACATTTTCGAAAATGATGAAAAACATTTTTCATTTTTCACAACTGAAAAAAAAAATTAGATACCACATGCACGTGTTAACTAATGTGTTGGATTTGACATGCAGCAGTTACGACTTCTTCTTATAGAATACGTCGAGTATGAAAGCCATTAGGAAGTGTCACACAGATCTAAAAATATGTACCCATGGGTGAATGAATATTTGGCTACTCTTTTCAGCGTTGTATTAGCTCCACGTGCCTGTCGTGCTGTGACAACATTGAAGTTATCTGAGGTGGATGAAACTATTCAAAACCCGAACTTTAGTGCAGGAAGACTCTTGATAACATTCACAACGCCTTGTGATTCTCTCCTTGGAGGCTTCAAGATTCTGTTAGGCTCCATCTTTCACCTGTTAACCACAAGCAGACCAACAAGCAACGTATTTAGCTTTTCTGTCTTTAAATCGTAGTTTAATTCTTAAACTCTGTGCGTGTTTTTCTATTTAAGAGGTGCAATCTCACGTTTTTGTAATTATAAACCGTTGTTTCAGGCAGTCTGTGCCCTAACTGTGATTGTTTTGTAAAACTCCTCGCCAAAATATTTATGCTGTTCTTAAACGCAGTACCCAACTCGAGAAAGAAATATCAGAGTAATAGAGAATAAATAGCATTGTTTGGAAGTGAAATGCAGCCTGTTGGATAAACGGGAAAGAAGAGACGAGAAGCATTTGAGATGTGGTGTCGCAGAATAACTCTCAGAATTTAGCGATTTATTAACGAACGAAACAAGGAGGTTATCCGCAGAATCAGCGAGAAGATGAAGACGTTGAAGCATTAACTAGAAGAATGGACAAGCTAACAGGACGTCTTTAAGACGTCAGGGGGAATGAATAGCTTCTAGGATACCGGAGTGTAAAGTAAAACGCAGCATAAAATTGGGGGGGGGGGGGGGCAAAGATTGACTCAAAACCGTGACAAAAAACAAGCATGAATATGTTGAAAGGCAGGTATTTCTCTGCCTGGAAAAGGCAGACCTTGAAAACGGCCTCTTTATTTTTTTAAAAAAAATCGCAGTATATCAGTATATTATTCATGTTAGTAACAGCGATTTGAAAACTCCCCCCACAACGTTGGTAAACATTCATTTCTTTGTGAGTACTGTAAGAGAGAGGCAGCTTATTCAGATACATTATTAAAAAGTATTTCCTCTTCTAATGAACAAGCGTTCATAACTTTGAAGACATACATTATAGAGCACATATTTAATGGACATTTTTTTTTCCTTTTTTGGTCGATGCTACCATTTCCCAAAGTATGGAAAGCAAAGAGCTTGAAGTAGAAGAGATTTGTTTTACAGTATCGAAGATCAAGAACTGCTCATAGCTCCTAAAGCATGCGCTTTAGAGTTCATGTTTACTGGACTTTTTGTTACGAATGGTCGTTCCTGTCATATCCCTGAATATTGACCATTCCTCCTGTATATTTGTTATTATGTTTCGGTAAATACCATATGTGTATGTGCTGTCAACTGAAAAAAGAAATTTATTTTGTGAAATCGTACAAACTGATTGAATTTTTTGTAATTCAGGTTATAGTGCTTGCTGTTTTCAAAGACCTCTTGTCATTTTGTAAGAGTGCGCCCAGAAAAGAAGGCAAAAACTGCCCTTCTAGTGCTACCTCTCAGCTAGCAAGTATACGTGGAGAAATTTTGGAGCCGAGTTGGCAGAAGACATCTTGTTTTGGCTTAGGTTTTATTGCGCATTACAGCTGAAGTTCGTTACAGAAATTCTAAGATCGATGGGTGATACTTTTCAGCAATAATTAGTAATCTATATACTCGAATAACAACACTTTTCATAATTTTCATCTTAAGTACGGGATATAATGATGGCAGTATGAAACATATAATGAAGAAATGTCATAAAAGATATATAGAGGATCTAGAATATCAACCGATGTGTGTATATATATATATATATATATATATATATATATATATATATATATATATATATATATATATATATTCAGACTATGAGCTGTACTGAAATTAAAAAAAAGGGCTATCAGATGGAACAAAGATTAAGATCAACACCACCACCATTCGTTCAATTGTACTTTACAGGCCGCACATATGGACAGGTAGGAAGTATGAGAGAAATGAAGTAAACAGCGCCGGAAAAGGACCATGAAGCTGATTCTCAGAGCTGTTAAAGATGGATGAGTGTGCAGGTAGTTGGTTAACAGAAAACTATGTGATACGATGTGTGCTTATGACATCATAAACATTGTGAGAAACAGACAGATCCAACACGCTGGAGAAGTAGGAAGGACGTCTGAGATGGCAGTGACCAGAGCCATAATGGGGGGGAAAACCACAGGAAACTACTCCCACCGTCGGATCAATTGCATTAGCGACGTTAGTTGAAAATCGCTCCAACATAGGTGAGTGTTTCAGAAGACCGAGTGAAGGAAGAACCAAGTACACGCAGAGGATGGTTGCTTGTTTATGTTGCGAGCGGTATCAGGGCATGTGATCGCTTGATAAAAGGGGGGGGGGGGGGGGAGGGCAGAGAGAAAAACACAAAGCAGCAAAGAGAGACGGAGAGAAAGTGAGAGACTAGTGACATTTGTTTGTGGCGTAAGGCGCGCTCAACGTCTTTGAGCTCTGATTACTCTCGCTGTGCAAGTTCACTGCCGTAAAAGAAAAATAACTGACGTAAGTTCAGTTAAAACCGACCTTTGATGCATGCGAGCGATTCTGTTATCATAACTGGACATTCACCGGAAGCCAAAATTATTGGCACGAAATAATTTCTGATGTCATTTAAAAAAGTCAGATAATCTGTTCCGAAGTAATTGTGTAATTTACTGACAAACGGTAATATTATTAGAAACCAACTACTGGGACGACCCCACAAATAAACACCACTTCTGATTTTGAAAAATAGGTGGGAGGACAACTTTTCCCATTTCCAGAAGGAAGGTCTTTGCTTGTTCGAGACGTGAAAGAGTTCCACAGTGTAAATGTTTGCTGTGGTTCACACGCTTATTTGGTCAGCGGTTTTATGTTAGAAAGTCCTGTTGATTGATCTTCGGCTTTTTTTATTGCCCAGCACGCAATTAAACTTTCTACAGTCTGAAAGTGCAGCAACTGCTACTCATGAAGTGTTGGAATGTTATCTACAGTACCTCTTGATTATGTGGACGTCTGTATTGTTGGTAACTCATCGTCTTAAGGGGTATTCCATGGACAGTTTCGATTCTGACAAAATTTCAGGTCTCACTCTCTTTTAAGATTTTCAATCATTAACAAATTTAATTAATTTCTGAGTGTAGGTGGATTTAAGTGGAGCAATATCCGCTACTGATGCTTTGGATGTTTCAGGGATGTTCGGGAAAACGAATATGATACGAGTAGTTATGTATGTGGCTGAAACAGACTAGTTCAAAGTATATGTTGTATGTACGATACATAGCAATAATGCTTTAAAGAGTGTACGGATACCGGTAAATTCGCGGACATTTATCCTTTATGATCTAAACAAAACAGCACGAAGACTTTTCATCGAATACTGCAGCTTTCAACAGTTACTATGTGGCCAACTACCTGCAGAGTACTTGAGACACATTTCCTTCAATATGGACTGCTTTGCCAATCTGGGTATCAGCAGTAAAAATAACAGACAAGCAACAGAAAATTAATTACACAAACACAAATTCAAATAGGAACACGGAGTACAACTAGGCCACAATATCAGATAGACTGAAGATGAACAGAGCTGCTTACAGGTCTGAATCTAAAGCTAAGAGAGATACTGTTCCCATGGTGTACGAGATTTGTTGGCTGAAACATTTTGTCCTGTTGCCACGTCCATTGTACCGTATTTAATACTGGAAACTTTTTTGTCCTTTTACAACGATTCTGATAGTTTAATTATTAATGATCGACGAAATGTAGTCCTGATCAAATACAGGGTGTTCAAAAAGTAACGCAGTCTTACGGAACAATGTTTCTTTCTTGTTGCAGACGCTGATTTTCGTTTAATTGAGAAATAAATGGGCTACACATTACCAAAGAGAATATTCAGTCTCACTCAGAACAATAAATGTCGCCACTCCGAAGTCTTCACAAAGAGGTTTTGTAAGAATGCACCAAACTACTGTACCATCAAGTTCCTGTACGACAGAAGACAGGAAATGTGGCAAATGCAGCCAAAAGGAGCTGCACATTCTTTGGGTCCCGTGAAGTCTGTGTGATGCCTGTTGGGGACGTCTGGTCTCTCTGGAGGTTACATCCACACTGTATTGCCCAACTGTATTGCTCCCGCACAAAATTCGAGATGCGCAAGAGTTGTCCTCTGGAGACAATGCAAAGCATATACCTTCCCATCAGTGTCATATACGACGGCATATGAGTAAGAATTCGATAGTTTGTTTTGGTTTGACGAGGCAAGACTCCATCTTGATGTACATGTGAATGCACATACATCACTCATATGGGCCACGCAAAATCCATATCATAGTCTCCTCTGGATACACAAAAAGTGTGTGCTTTACGCGCAGAGTCACATAATTTCGTGGCATAATGAACACTGAGCGCTACATACAGATGGTAGAACAATTTTTAAACACTAAACCTGAATAAAAGCACGTCGTTTCAGCAGGACCGTCTTAGAGCTCTAACAGCCAACTACATCGGACTTTATTGGATCACAGTTCTAACGAACAACCCTCACACTACAGGGTGAAAAGTATTTAGACCGACAAACTCTGGGAGGTTGTAGGGGACGTCAAAACAAATATTTTTCCCTAAAGTCATTTTTTCTTATGAGAAGTATTTAAACCGGTAGGGGAAGATTTCTCTGGCGGCAAATTAATTAAACCAACAAACACTTTTCCATTTTTTTACGACCAAGAGACAACAACTAGGTAGCAGATACGGCCCAATTAAACAGTCCCCAACAACACCGACCCACACATTAATGAAGAGCCGCACATGATGAGCGCTAGTAACTGTCGCATATGAGTTATCCTCACTCCAAACATGCGAATTGTGCATGTTGAAGACTCCATCACGCCCGAACGTTGCTTCTTCGGTAAACAAAACAGAGGATGGAAATGTAGGATGCATTTCACACAGTTCCAGGTATCACTGCGAAAACTGTGCTCTGGGTGGATAATCAACTGGTTCCATGTTGTGGACACGCTGTAAGTGAAATGGACATAACAATTGCTCTCGAAGGAGTGTTCTTACATTCGTCTGATTCGTCCCCATGTTACGTGCAATTTCACGAGTGCTGATTGAAGGATCTCGCTCCACACGCTGCAAGACAGCTTCCTCAACTTGCAGCGTTCTTACCGTGCGACGGCGTCCCTGTCCAGGTAATCTGCTAAATGACCCGGTCTCACGCAGATGTTGGTACACAGTAGCAAAGGTCGTATGATGCGCGATACGGCGATTAGGATATTGTTGTCGGTAAACCTGCTGTGCAGCTCGTCCGTCGTGGTGCGCTACGTAGTACGCACCAACCATATCAGTGTACTCACTCCAGGTGGATCGCTACATTAGTAAACAGAGACAATGCACTACTGCACTGGTGGACAGCAGTTGCCTACAACTGAAGAGCGTAATACAGCCTCAACAGGTTTAAATAATCCTCATAGGAAAAAATTACATTAGGGAAAAATATTTGTTTTGGTGTCCCCTACAACGTCCCAGAGTTTGTCGGTTTAAATACTTTTCACCCTGTATACCTGAATCGTAGACGGAAATTAAAGGGTGTGTTTCTGCAAATCCTGGATAAACGTTACATGTCTTTAAGAAATTGCGACGTCGTACTTGGCTACATGAACCGCGTAATGGGGGGGGGGGGGGCGGGGGCGGGAGGGGGCTTCGAGCAACATTTCTAATTCGGGCATCCGCCCGTAAGGCTGCGTTACTTGTTTAAATACTGTGGACGTGGCCCTGAGCGCAGGCAGGCGTGGAGCGGATGGATGCGTGTCTGGCTGGTACCGCGGCTCAGGGCATCTTGCCGACGAGCCAGGGCAGCTTGCCGGTGCGCTTGAAGGCCCAGTAGTCGTAGGCGAGCTTGGCGAGCGAGACAGCGATCAACGCCGCCAGCACGCCGTTGAGCACGTCCAGGGGCTGCACCAGCTGCTCCTCCGGCACGCGGCACACCGAGTTGCGCGACACGTCCTTCACCTGCACACCACAGCACCGGCACCTCTTAAGAGAATGCTTCCACCAGGCGACTCCAGACAATAATACAGGGTGCGTCAAAAAAAATGTATACACACTTTGAACTGTCATAGACAATTTATTTCTCGTTCTACAGCGTTAAATGTCTGTGAGAAAGTAATGTTATGTTTCTTCAACAGGTGGTAGCAGTGGCAAGGAAGTAACTGCAACATGGCGGACGTGCGTTTCAGCTTTGAAGCGCGGAAGCAGATAATTAAGTGGTACTGGAAGTTTGAGAATGTAGCTGCGGTTCGAAGACAGTGGAGAAGTGGGTATGGTACAGAACCACCTCCAGGGTTAACAATTACACGTCTACGAGACAAATTAGAAATTCATAGAACACTGTGTGATGTGCATAAAGGTCGATCAGGGCGACCTCGTACAGCTACAAGTGATGATTCCACAACTGCGGTCTTGGAACTGTTTCAGCGTTCGCCTCAAAAATCTTCAAGGCAAGCGGGACGTGAGAGTAATGTAAGTGCTAGTAGTGTGCTACGCATTCTGAAGAGAGGCAAGTTTCGTGTGTACATTCCAAGGCTGGTGCAACAGCTAAGTGACGACGATACAGACCGGAGGTTAGAATTTTGTGAATCGGTTCAGGAGATGGTGAGACGTGAACCGGGATTTATGGGTAGCATAATTTGGTCAGATGAAGCCCAATTCAAACTCAATGGAACTGTCAATAGGCACAATTGTATGTACTGGGATGAAGATAATCCTCACGTTACAGTTGAAAAGGCTGAGAATTTGCTTGGTGTAAATGTGTGGTATGGTTTGTCTGCAAGGGGAGTCATTGGGCCTTTCCTCTTTGAAGGTACTGTTACTGGAGAAAAGTACCTAACAATGCTTGCTGACTCCATATTCCCTGCCATTCGTGCATTATACGGTAATGATGAGTTTTATTTCCAACAAGATGGCGCCCCGCCGCACTATCACAGGGACGTACGAGCATACCTGGATCACAATGTGGCAGGCCAGTGGATAGGATGCAGGGGACCAATCGAGTTTCCTGCACGCTCTCCAGACCTCACACCACTGCATTTCTTCTTATGGGGCACAGTAAAAGATGAGGTGTACAAACGTAAACCACGTAACCTGGACACACTTTGGAATGAGATGCAGGCGGTGTGCGCAGAAATCTCATGGGACACTTTGGTACCATGTACGGAATCAGTGGTGACTCGTACTCAGAAATGTATTGATGCTGCAGGCCACCAGTTTGAACATTAATCACATTCGCAAAGTATATTTATTTTTGCAATTGGACTTTAAGCTTTCCATTTCCAGAAATTTAACATTGTAGAACGGGAAATAAATTTTCTATTACGTTTCAAAGTGTGTACACATTTTTTTGACGCACCCTGTATATACATGAAGATGGTATGGACATGTCCGAGAGAACAGATACCATCGGTGACCATGAAGCTTGTTAAATGAAATGAATACCCCTAGCTGCATACAGGCGTTGATATAAGTCAACGGGGGCAGTTGAAAATGTGTGCCCCCACCGGGACTCGAACCCGGGATCTCTTACTTACGTGGCAGACGTTCTATCCATCTGAGGCACCGAGGACACAGAGGATAGTGCTACTGCAGGGACTTATCTCTGGCACGCCTCCCGTGAGACTCACATTCCCAACTTATTGTCCCACACTATATCCATAGTGTCCCTGCCCATTATATTACTCGCAGCTTTTTGCCGATTCCCGTAAGAGTTCGGGCTCTGTTTGTCCATCCGCACAGAAGAAGATGGCCAAATGGCCGGTGAGCCTTAACAATTCGTTTCAAACAGTGCCCGAACTCCTACAGGAATCAGCAAAAAGCCGCGAGTAATGAGTATAATGGGCAGGAGCATTATGAATATAGCGCCGGACAATAAGTTGGGAATGTGGGTCTCACAGGAGGCGTGCCAGAGATAAGTCCTTGCAGTCACACTATCCTATGTGTCCTCGGTGGTTCAGATGGACGAGCGCTGCTCGTCCTCTGTAATAAAAAACTGAGTAAAGGAATCAACGATCAACCTGAACGGATGTCTTGTGACGTCTGCCCAGACCAAACGCAACTAACACACCGAAAAAAATGAAAAAAAAAGATGGATAGAGCGTCTGCCATGTATGCAGGACATCCCGAGTTCGAGTCCTGGTCGGGGCACACATTTTCAACTGTCCATGTAGACTTATATCAACGCCTGTATGCAGCTAGGGGTATTCATTTCATTGTAATTTCAGAGAATAAGTTACATGCCATTATGACAGTCCAACTAACATTTATTAAATGCTACACTACACTTCAAAGTGACACAGATACATAACACTACTGCACAACATAGTCACCAAATCTCTACAAATAACAGTTGGTCCGTTGTTCCGATTGTTCAGGTCCTCAGAGATAAAATTCCGCTCCTTGCTTACGGTGTCATTCGAGAATAGCTGTGTTAACGTCCTCGTCGTTGGAAAACTCTCTTTCCACCTACTTGTTCTTTCACCCTGTCGAAAAGAATGCCTCGATATTGTCGACTGTGGTCGATGTCGATGGTCTCCCCTCCCGATCGACAATGTCCAGTCTTGGGCAAGTTATACGAATGCATCGGGTCTGTTCTTTAGGACATGTCCGAAAGTACAGACGCCATGTATTCCTGTAACTGATTCGCGTCGATGGGCTGTGAACCAACCACCTTCAGTGCGCATGCACAATTTCGTTCAATCTCCTGCGGAAATCTCAAAGCAGCTAGAAAGCAGGACATGGATGGAGACTGCGGATAGGTGGTGCTAGGTGGGACTGAGGGTCGGCCGGGTGGCGTGTCGAGATAGTCCACGCAAGTGCGATAAACACTGTGTCCGGATGGCGTAGTGACTAACGCAACTGCCTAGTAAGCAGGAAGTCCCGGTACGAATCCCGGTCCGGCACCCATTTTCACTCGTGACCACTTATTCCGCAAAAGTCCCGCCAGATGCAGCCGACATCACTAGTTCTTTCCTTTTCCTTTCCTTTATCCTTGTTCCTCCTTCAAATTATACAACTTGGTGATGATATCACCATTCCACTACGGCTGGACTCGACATTGCATTTGGCCCATATTCCCGCAGAATTTTACGGTGAATCTGCGAATATTTTGACGCTTGCCCCCCGTGAATTGCACTGTCCCGCGTACCTCAAAATTGGAGAACGTTTCTAGTTGCCGCATCATTTCACTCATACCCTGTCTTGCTCCTGGTATCCATACCACAGCAGAACTGTGTTTGCAGGAAACCTGAAACATATACTCTCTTCTGGCAATGATTTTTGTGTGGGGCGACATTGGTAACTTACTCTCTCAGCTAAAATGTAAATGTCGTGTGACTAGGGCCTCCCGTCGGGTAGACCGTTCGCCGGGTGCAGCTCTTTCGATTTGATGCCACTTCGGCTTGCGCGTCAATGGGGATGAAATGATGATGATTAGGACAACACAACACCCAGTCCCTTAGCGGAGAAAATCTCCGACCCAGGCGGGAATCGAACCCCGGCTCTTAGGATTGACATTCTGTCGCGCTGACCATTGAGCTACCGGGGGCGGACACTCTCTCAGGTCCGTACGTGCTTTGCTCTGATTTCACAATCTAGTCTGCAGATTTTAGAGCTAAGAATGAAGCAATGAACAAATCGCGTGTCGTAGCCAACTACAGAAACGAGTGAACTACTCTACCTCAACATCATCTTCGTCTGCTAGACTTCTGTTCAAAAAATGGTTCAAATGGCTCTAAGCAGTATCGGACAACATCTGAGGTCATCAGTCACCTAGACTTAGAACTACTTAAACCTAATTAACCTAAGGACATCACACACATCCATGCCCGAGGCAGGATTCGAACCTGCGACCGTAGCAGCAGCGCGGTTCCGGACTGAAGCGCTTAAAACCGCTCGGTCACAGAGGCCGGCTAGACTTCTGTATCAGAATGAACTCCCATCCTATCTTTAGTATCTGACAGCAATTCAGTTTCCTGATTCAGCCCGATACTGATACCCATATGCAGCCAGAGATGCTCTCTATGCCCTCGACTGCGGTTTGCCAGAGACAAGGCGAATGAACTTTGCATAGCTTGGCGGAAAATAGCCGAGACTACCTGGCCTGAAGACACAGCCGCCTGTACCACCATGCGGAGCTCACTCGTCTGCGCATAGGCCAGTACTCACTTGCGCGAAGGCGAGAGAGGTCGAATCGAATGTGGGTAAAAAAAGTGAACGGCAACGACTGCCGCTCACTCATATTCACCTGGCCAATGCAGTATTCTGCTACCCAGCCAGTAATTTCCCATGTGTCGCCGTGGCGTGGGCAACTAATATATTTGGGGGAGGAGGGGGGGGGGGAGTGGGCGCTCGTCTAATAGAACTGTTAAACACCATGGTCGAAGCATCTCATCTATGATGTCACAAAACTACCCCTTGTGTTTACTATAATATGCTGAAAACACAGATGTCTTTCCTGTCCTAGTAATTTCGTTTCATCCCAACGATCCCTCCAACTTTATCTCTACAAAATCAAGTTCTGGCGCAACCAGTGGAGCTTTCTACAGAGATCCAGGTAAAATCCAGTCAATAATTATAGGAAAAACCACCCAGCTGTTCCATCCTAGAGAACTTCACCTGACACCAGACATCCGGCCCACTCACTTAACCAAAATAATGAAATATCTTGGACTAAATCATGACCGTAAATTAACTTGGAAGCTCACCAACTAACCAATCAAACCAAAGCCCACAACATCTGCGAGTTTTATACCCCATGCGGCGTCTCTCGCATCCCTGTTTCCGCCTCCTTCCATCTTGCCGATCATCGTCTTGCTTGGGACTGTCCTGTATCGCACACCTCGCGCCGTCGTTCCCATCTAGCCGGTGTCATCCTTATACTTTGTAACTCCCATCTATTCTCGCAGCACTTCATCTATTATTTTTACTTCACGACTTTGTCTCCAAAACTCCATTTCCATTCCTTTTAATTTCTTGTCATTGACCCTCTTACATCCCACAGTTTAGCGCCATACAGAGCAATACCCCCAACTGAAGTTTCGTAGGTCCCCCTTTTCAAATTTTTACTGTAATTCTAATCTAAATAATGGAATGTTACTCTTCACTTGCCAAATTTCCCTTTCCTATCCTGTGCTTTATTTCCTCGTTGCTTCCACCTTTATCCGAAATGATTGTCCCTCAATATTTGTATGATAGAAAGCACTTTACTATAGATTCATCATTTAAGACGATATCCTTTCCTATACCTCCGACAGCAAATTAGTCTTTGTAAAATTAATTTTCATGCCCCACTGCCCATATTCTTCTTTAAGCTTAACATATAGGACACAGCCTCCTCTTCCTTGTCAAAAATGACCAGATCGTCGGCGAAATTTAGGGAGAATAGGATGTCATCACCTACTATAATTTCCATCTTTTTGCACTTTCCTTTCCAATTTTTCAGTGCTTCGTTCAAAAATAGGCGCTAAGCAGCATCCTTGTCTCAGCCTTTCGCTAGTAAAAAAATGGCTCTGAGCACTATGGGACTCAACTGCTGAGGTCATTAGTCCCCTAGAACTTAGAACTAGTTAAACCTAACTAACCTAAGGACATCACAAACATCCATGCCCGAGGCAGGATTCGAACCTGCGACCGTAGTGGTCTTGCGGTTCCAGACTGCAGCGCCACTAACCGCACGGCCACTTCGGCCGGCTTTCGCTAATATTTTCTGTGATAGTTACTCCCCAAGTATTATCTGAATACAGCTTTCTAACGGCTTGTAGATAACATTTATGAATGCTCTGGTTATTCATTGCTTCCCACATCCCAGAAAGTGCTCCACTGTCATAGGCTTTCTGCAAGTCTATAAAAGCCATCAGTGTCTCCAAGTTATGCGTCACTATCTTGTCAGTAGCCTGTCTAATGTTGCAGATATTATCGATACGAGACCACCCTACCGGAGAGCCATGGAGCTCTCGTATCTGCTTCCTCAATTTCTCTCTCAGTTTTAGTTTTAACGATATTACCATACAGTCTCGATATGGAACAGAGAGTTGCGTTGCCTCGATAATTTACGTAGTCAT